>NC_087441.1:76669709-77324960 GCF_036321535.1 Camelus dromedarius
CAACATTTCAAAGAACAAGTATGATGTTGAAGCGGGGATGCAGGCTGTTGGCTTCCTCTCTTTGATAGCTCTGGAGTAATTCCGTAGTGGAAACCATGAGGCCCCATGTGGCCCACCCATTGTGGCCCATCCTGGGGGTTGATGAGCGCCTTGGCCCTCAGAACCACAGATCCAGACTTGAGGAAGCAGATGAGAGGCAGATGTGCTCATGGCCAAATACAAACCCACTCACAGACTCAAGGACACGCAAGCCAGTCACGTCTATGGGTGGTGTTGAGGGAGAGTACCCTGTCATGAATCATGAGTCATCAACAAGCACTTCTCCCCTGGTACTAAGAACACTTTGTGCAAACTTCAAGATGAAGTGATTAAGTAGGCAATAATGGTTACTTTTTAAACTTTCAAAATTACGAAAGTTTGTGTTCTTGAAGTGGGGGTCAGCATATTTGTCTGGCTAAAACACCATGGACTGGTGGACGTCTCAACAGCCTGTCAGAGTGGTGGTTGGAGAGCTTCTTATTTGAGGCAGTTACACCAGAAGGACAATTCTGCCCACCCAGAATTCAAATCAAAACTGACAAAATTTTATGAAATTAAACATACTGAATAGATGTATGTTTTGACCTGTGTCTCCAGAATGACAGCACATCAGTTTTTGAGATCCAAATGTCCTCTCCCCTGATGGTACAATGTCAACCTCTTCCAAGGGTCCACAATGAATCATTAGTCTCCAAAAGGAGGCGATTGGCCCATTCAACGTCTTCCATCTTGTCCTGTGGTCCCAGCATCCATGAATCACCTTGGAGACCCACAGACATTTTCAGCTGTGCCCATAGTGGAAACACCATTGGAAACACCAAAGTCCTGTCTCTTTAAGTTCCCAGAGCTTCCAGTCTTTGAATTGTCACCTGGTTTCTGTGAAGAGCTTGGAGTGAGATGTGCTAACCCACTGTCTCTCTTTCCCATCCGCTTAGACTTAGCTCCCTCGGGGACAGTTTCTCTCTGAGGTCACTCTTTTCCCTCTAAAGAAACTGGCTCCTCAGAGTTGCAAAGTCACTGCAACCTCCAACTCAGCAGCAGGCTTCCATTATCTAGGCTGAAACAAAACAAAGCAACAAAACCCCCTCCACATCAAAAATTAAGGGAAAAAAAAGACTGCAATCTTTTATCAAAAATAAAAAGTCTGAAGCACAAGAGATTTCTAGTCTCTAGCTCTTAGACACGAAAAATAACCGGAAGGCTTTAAATGACAAGGTTTAGGGTTTTTTCCCCTTCATTTTCTACCCATCACCCCCCCTCCCCAAATAAGGTTCTTGGTTTCATTAAAGCTACTGACAAAGTATTTACTTCTCTCCTCAGCAGTTTCTGATAACACGTGGTCTTAAATGAAGACCTAAATCTTGCACTGATGACAGTGGATTCTTGAGTGATGGATCCTTTCAAGGCTCTACTCTAGAAATCCCGGTCCTGTGCTCTTATGTTTGCTATGCACCTTACCAGATGCTTTGAAACATGCACAGAAACCTATTCTCCATGGGCTTGGAAGAAAAGGAGGAGATATATATATACACACACATACGTATATATATATTTATACACAATTCAAATCCAAGGCGATCTGTGAATAATCATGATTATCTAAAGGAAGAAGAGCACATCGTTGAGTTCTTAAGACAAATTCTTAGAAGAGATGAGTGTTAATTTAGGCGTTGAAAGATGAATGATGCTTTGCCAGACAGCTGGAAGGGGAAGGGTGCTGTGGGCAGCCCTGCGGTCAGTAGGTAGGCAAGGGCTGGGATGCAGCCACATGTGAAAGGATGGTGAAGAAGGACTGTTGTAAAGGTCAAAGGCAGGTAACTGGGATCATCAAATTATTGATACACCTGAGCCACTGGCCAAGATGTGTGAACTTTATTCTCGTTGAAATAAATGGATGTTGAATTTTTTGAATTAAGGAAATATATGGTCAGATTTGGGTTTGAAGGAAAATATAAAACCTATGGGCTTAAAAAGTCGTTGCTAACCTTAAAGTTGAGAAAATGGGAGAGGAGAAAAGTATGTTTATTCCAATGTTATAAACAAGGCATGCCTACCAAAGACACACGGCTATACGACGCCCAACAGTAATGACTATTCACAGGAAATGTGCCCCCGTTCCCACTTATCTCAGGGAATTTTTTGATTCTTGGGAAGAAAGCAAAGATGAATGTTTGTTGAATTATATGAAGTTAAATGACTCCCAATCAGAAACAAACTGCCTTGTTTGAAGGAGTCTGTTTTCTCTAAATGGTCTCATTGTTTCTATAATATTAATAACCCTGAGTTGTCTTGGTGTTATTTAGTATGGGATTGTCTTTAGAGACTATTATCCTGAACCATGATCTGGCAATCTGGCAATATTTTCAAAATTGTTATCCTATGGAATCTAGAAATATGATGGTTTACCTGGGAGATCAGCCGAAAACACAGCAAATGAAATGCATGTTGTTATTTGCAGTGATAATTAAGCTACTTATGCTGTAATCAAGCTATCAGTCTTAGAGCCTTACTGTCCCTGATGGCTTCATTACGTGGCTACGTCGTAAGGGAGGTACTGTCAGTAAAATGAAGAATCCCTTCCTTTATTAAAAAAAAAAAAAAGACAAATGAACTTATTTATAAACAGAAACAGACTCACAGACATAGAGAACAAATTTATGGTTACCTGGGGAGAAAGGGGTGGGAAGGGATAAATTGGGAGTTCGAGATTTGCAGATACTGACTACTCTATACAAAATAGATAAACAAGTTTCCAGTGTACAGCACAGGGAACTATATTCAATATCTTGAAGTAACCTGTACTGAAAAAGAATCTGAAAAGGAATATATGTATGTACATGTATGACTGAGACATGATGCTGTACACCAGAATTTGACACAACATTGTAAACTGAGTATACTTCAATGAAAAAAAGAAAAAGAAAACAAAACAAAACAAAAATCAATATAATTATAAATTTAAAAAAATTAAGTGCTCTTGCCTTCTTTAAAAAGAAAAAGAATTCCTTCCCTTAAAATCAAAACCGCTGGACGTGGGATTGCAGAAAAGTAAAAGTAGCCGACGTATAGACAGGGGAAAGTTGCACTGGCATATTGAATTATCAGGGCTGTACTTAACTTCAGAAAGTTTAATTCCAAAACCTCTTCATGATACTAATCACTGGTTGTAGTCCAGAAATGTTGCCTAATGATTAATTCAAGCAATGTACGTAAGGCGTTCCTACAGCTCAAGAGGGTGAAATGATTAAATGTACTTTCTGGATGTTTTGCTGTTAGTTCTCGAGGTTTTATTTGGTGTTCTTGCAAGCTTTTTCATAGGAAATAAATACTTTCGCCATATAGCTACAATGTTGTATGCCTCCAGACAGCACAGGCTTTCTCTAATCCAAAGAAACATTAATAGCAGCGGTCAGCAGACTGCAGCTCCTGGAAAAAACTTTGGCCCGCTGGCTGTTTATGTAAAGCCTCCGAATCGGGAATGCTTTTTATATTTTTTAAATGGTTGGTAGAAAAAACAATCAAAAGAAGAAGAATATTGTACGACATGCAAAAATAATATGAAATGCGAATTTCAGGGTCTATACATAAAGTATGATTGGAACCCACTCATCGATGTGTTTGCTTTTAAGCTAGGGCAGAGCTGAGGAGTTGGAACAGAGACCCTACGACCCACCAGGGCAAAAATATATATACATATCTTTTAATATTTTATTTTTTAATTTTGTTTTTAATAGAGGTACTGGGGATTGAACCCACGACTTTGTGTATGCTAAGCATGTGCTCTACCACTGAGCTATACCCTCCCCTCAAGGACAAAAATATTTACTATCCCTTCTTTAATACTGTTTATTTTAATTTTGGGGGGAGAGGCAGTTAGGTTTATATATATATAATGTATATATTTTATATGTATGTATGTATGTGTGCATATATTTTAAAATAACAGTACTGGAGATGAAACCCAGGACCTCATTCATGTATGCTAAGCAGGCACTCTACCACTGAACTATACACTCTCCCCTCTCCATTTATAGAAAATGTTAGCCAACCTCCAGTTTACAGCATTCCTGGAACAAAAATTTATGTAAGAAATCGAGTCACTTTTTTTCCCCAAAGTGAATGAGTTTTTTAAGAATTATAACTATCTAACAAGAGAGCAAAAGTTTCCATTAACAAGGGTTTGGTTTGTGTGACAGCAAGGCCAGAATTCTCACTTGTAGCTGAAAGTATGTGATTTTGAATGATCTGGAAAAATATGGGGTTGACAGTCAAATAGTACATGAAAGGACACAGTGTAGGCCTGAAATTCCTGCAAGGCTTGAGAAAACACAGCGAGTTGCAGAACGTGTGGCTGTGTTTCTTTCTGGCAGGCGTATGAAACGGAACTATTTATAGTGAGTCAGGCGATGGCAAAAGGCATGTCAGTTAGGGAGCTACCTTAGAGAAGGTGGCTAACGGCTCTTGGGAGAAGGGTGGGGAGATGGGGAGGAGAAAAGTCTCCCTTAAATGATCCAGAATAGAAAAAAGTCAAAGGAAAAGGGGCATGTGCTATATGTTTGAAAACACAAGAGGGCACAGCCAGCACTGTGACTTGAACACCAACCAGTCCTGAGAATTGGGCTGTCCCTCCAGAGTGTAACTGACACAGTCAGGAAATGTTGCTGGGTTCAGTCCTCTGATCCGGTACCTTGAACCCATCTCAGCCCACATCACTAGCGTTCCCTGGGCCTTGTTCAAGGCATTTCTCTGCCAGTGTTACCGAGTCCAAACTTGTTCTGCTCACCCCACGACAGGCCAATAAATCGGGAGATGAAGTGTTGGGGCAAGGAATAATGACTTCATTCAGAAAGCCAGCAGACCAAGAAGATGAGGGACTAATGTCCTCGAGACCCATCTTCCCCAAGTCAGAATTCAGGCTCTTTTTACACTAAACAGGGGAGGGTGTGTGGTTGTTTGCTGCAGACTTCTTGGTGTCAGAATCCTTTGTTCTTGCAGCTGTCCACATGGGTCAGGTCATGGTGTCCCTGTAAACCTCCAACAAGACAAATGTCATTTTCTATTCTGCAACTTTTTATCTTTATATGAATGGAAAAGTGTTTCACCCTTAAAGGTCACAGCCTGGAGAATGGGGTCTCCTGTATATTTCAGGCTCTAGGCAACATTCTTTTACAAAAGGTGCAGAACCAGCAGGACTGAGCACAAGAAACAGAGCACAGGGTTAGGGCCAAAGGAGCAGATGTAATATGGAGTCAGATGTGTTCTTCCCTATTAACCAGAACTCAGATAGCTTCATCTGGACAAGGACCAGTTAACAATCAAGGCTCAGTTTACAGCATCGACTCCCCCTCCCCCTGCCCCCGCACCTTACTCAATGGAAGAGGAGGAGGAAAGGACCTTTCCAGGTATCTGTGTTTATTTTCTTCTTCCTACAGATCAAGACCACAGAACCAGTCTAAATGGCTTCAGGCTTCCACGGTAGCCTGTGGGATTTACTGGCCTCATAGCACAAATCAAATGAGCAAATCCACCTGCTGTGCAGACACACGGCACAGAGCCACGTGCAGCCTCCAACGTGACCAGGGCTCCTGGGGCAGCTAGAGCCTGGGAACAGTCCCCTGAGAGCGCATGTGAATGCACATCACCAGGATGCATCTCCTTGAAGTCATGGGACCAGCTCTGAGCACCAGGACTCAGGCCCCAGACATCTGAATGATGCATCTGTGCAGCCCAGCTGGCCGCACAGAATCAGAACATGCTGCTTTCAGGGGCAACTGTGGCTCTGGGGCCAGCATCAATTTATTGCTTCCATGGCATGGCCATCAGCTGTGTAACTACTTTAGTTTTGTGGCTTTATCTGTTTTTGATTCAATTGCCCTAATGTATTCCTTCAGTTCATTGAATTGGAGCAGCTGCTCCAAAATTCACTCAGCCTTCTCATGCCCTCATCCATCCTTGCTTCCCAAGCATTGGAAAAAAAAAAAAAAGAAATATTTTCCTTTTGCTAAAACAAGTAAATTTTTCTTAACTAACTGGGTGGGTTTAATTTGACACCTCGGATTCTACTCTTCCCCTGCGTTGATTCTGGAGCTAGTTTTTGCCACCCTTTCCAGTAATTGAACAAGCAACATAGCATAATTCAGCAATTTGCTTTTAGCTGCTGGTTAATTTTTCTCTGAGTTTAATCCCTCACAGTCTTCATTTCTCATTCACATGCTCTATTAGGGCCTTCGCTTCAAGTCAGAATGACATTGCATGAACCAGTAATATTTTTAGCACTGCCAGAAAATTGACCATCATCACCTAAAATGCAACGAAGATGAAAAAGAAAGCAACAAGGGCGAATGAAGTAAGTGCTAGAGGTTGGCAATCAGTGAAAAGTACCGGAAATGTCATGTGTGTCTAATACTTGCGGAAATTAAGTGGTAAGTTCAGTGAACAGAGAGGAAGATTCTTTATCCATTAGGAGTTTAATACGAAATGTGAAAGCATAAAGTGTTAGAGGTATATCAGTTTTATTTTAGAAACGCTTAACACAGAGTAGAGATTTTAAAAATTACCTCTCATTCTATGCATTGTAAACTCTTAAAAGAACACTTGCCTAGAATCTACCATTTTAGCAAAATGTTCAATAAAGTGTTGATGGCTAAGAATTGAATTACCTCTTTGTGGAAAAAGGAAATGTAAGATATTCAAAAGGAGTCATTACAAAAATGTCTTCAACTAATCAACAGAAAATGGCAGACAGTGGGACTGACTGTTCTGACACGTATAAAAGCAACGCAGAATGGATGTTAAGCAGCTCTTTAAAACTGTAATAGGTAAGAACAAACCTGACTCCATATTAGATCTGTTCCTTTGACTCTAACCCTGTGTGCTCTGTTTCCCATGCTCAGTCCTGCTGGTTCTGCACCTTTTGTAAAAGAATGTTGCCTAGAGCCTGAAATATACAGGAGACCCCATTCTCCAGGCTGTGACCTTTAAGGGTGAAACACTTTTCCATTCATATAAAGATAAAAAGTTGCAGAATAGAAAATAACATTTGTCTTGTTGGAGGTTTACAGAGACATCCTGACCTGACCTATGTGGACAGCTGCAAGAATAAAGGGTTCCGATCCCAAGAAGTTTGCAACAACCACCCACACCCTCTCCTTTTTAGTCTAAAAGGAATCTGAATTCTGACTTGGGGAAGATGGGTCTCGAGGACATTAGTCCCTCATCTTCTTGGTCTGCTGGCTTTCTGAATGAAGTCATTATTCCTTGCCCCAACACCTCATCACCCGATTTATTGGCCTGGCATGGGATAAGCAGAATGAGTTTGGACTTGGTGACAAATACATACACATGTGTATCTAGATATATTTTATAAAAATCTACACTGTCAGAAGGATAGGAGGGTATTAAGAAATTTTTTTCTGTTGTTCTAGCGCTCTCTGAGACAGCATTTTAAATTATTAAATAGAATACTTAAATGTTTGTACTTGAGCTTCTTGTTTGTAAACAGACAAATTGGAGAACACCATTATTCAACAAGATTTCTCACGCTGCAAATGGAACCTAGGGTCCCTTTGAGTTGCATCCTTATAAACATTATTTATAAATCACTAAATACTTAATAGGGAGAGGATCAAAAAGCTGAGTTAATTAAATATGAATCAGAAAATAAGATGAAGCAAAAATTTAATAGTAGTAAGTATCTTTCTAATTTATTGTCCACGTTTTGAAAAATTGAGGTTCTTTTTTTTTTTCATTTTACCAATTTAATTTTGTTACTCAGAAACACATGATTTCTTCCAGACCAGAGTGTAATTATTAGCAGCCCTGAATATACATGTGGGTGCATTTATTTTCTCTTTGTTTGAGAAAAAAATGTCCTTGAGTGGAAGAGACTGATCTTTTTAAAATAGCATAAAAATGATACCCCTCCTTACAACTCAATTTTATAACTGAATTCTTCAGAAAATATAAAAATAGGAAGAATGGTTCCTCACACGGCTAAGACTCAATATAAGGATTTATCTCGCTAATGCCCCTCAGAGAACTGCTATGGAAAAATCACTCAGCTGGCTTCTGACAGTGTTTTCATCTATAAAACAAAATCTAAATGACAGTATTTTCACTACAGCTAATGATGAAAATATTGAAGTCTAAATGTTTATACTCCGGAAACAGATGAGATGAGAGCTTGACTGAATAAAACATGTGTTGATCACTGAAATAGATTTTTTTAACTTATGAAACAATTGACATCTCATGTCTTCCATCAGGTCACGTCTCTTACCCTAGTGATGCTTAAGAGAGTTACCATAAAAAACAAAGGGAAGCAAATATACCAGGGAAAATGATGAACTTAAGCAAAACTCTTAGTTAGATGTTCCATTCAATCCCTAGTTTTGTTTGTTTTTCTTCTCCCACAGGTCATTCAATAAGTAAGATGCTTGAGAACGTTTGTGGAAGCAGCGTCTTGGCACCAGAGGAAGGTGAGATGAGAACGGATTCCTGGAATGGGTCCTGGCAGCCTCGCTAAACTGAACAGTTCTTTGGTGTGAGTTGATGTACAAGAGATTATGCGCCGGACAGTTTGTCTCTGGCTCTGTTTTGTTTACAGATGAGAAAATATAGAGACTAGTAGGACACACACAGATGAACAGCCCTCTTAGAACATTCAAATCTCTTACTCTTAACCCTGCGATTTCTTGTTTTTGACCTTCAGTAGAAACTTTCCTCCTCCATATGGAAACAAAACGTTGCCATGCACAGACCTGGCTCATAAGAGTTAGTGCCTGCTGCTGCCTGTATGGAGGATGAGGGCGGCTTTTGTGGACGTGTTTGGAGGCCCTGGCAAGTTTTAGACCAAAAGGATGTCAGTGTGATTACACACTTTGCAAAATCTTCTGTTCTGTTTCTACTTTCCCTTTTCCCTCCCTGCCTCCTATACTGTTGGGGCTCCCAGAATCTCACCGTCAGCAACTTTCTCTTATTCTAGACCAGAGACTTCCCAAACCACAGGTGCTGTTCCTGAAAATTCCACCTTTGTGTTCAACATCTCATACACTCATTTAGCTAACAAATGTTTTTGAGCATCTATTCTATGCCAGTCCCTATTAAATATCTCCAAGAGATAGTCCTCCAAGAACTCTAATCCACATACCTGAAGTTAAATCAATCATCAGATCTACACCTTCCTCGTATCCACTGTCTTGGTGAAGGTTATCTTGTCCTACTCTGTCCGTCTATTTGCTCGGACACTCAGATCACTGCTCACTCTGGTCCTTTGTTCTCATCTCTCTCTCTCCCACTCAACTCAACCTCCCGGAGCACACATCTCAGATCCCTGGCCTCTGCCACCATACATGAAATGCAATCAGTGACCAAGAAATACTGGCTGAAATATTACTATCAGTTGTAATAATACATAAAAATGATTATGTGCTTTTATGTGTTAAGGGTTTTAGCAAGCTTGAGAGAAATGCATATGCACCCATTAAGGAAACCGATTTAAACACCAAATGAGAGAATGAACAGGAAAAGGTAAAAATCTCACTGTAACACGCTTGGAATAGAATGACTTCAAAAAAAAATTTTTTTATACAACCAACAGTAAAAATACATTTTATATCACAAGTTCTCCACCATCCCATCATATATATTAATGGAAATTAAAAGTTTACAGGTATAATACTTACCCTTGCTCTATACGATGCCTTTGGATATTTTTTCTGTAACACTGCATTTTTTATATGTTGGCTCTGAGCCATCAGATTTATTTGATGACTTATTCTGGAAAAGACTGCTTTAGTATTTTTACCACATTCGATTTACTCCAGTTTTTATTCACACAAATTCTCTAAGCAATTAAGACTGTATTTAAAAATAAATAAGTCATTTCTTGAATTTTTAGGACTACTCAAAACTTATCGGTTTCCTGAATAGGTGAGTCCCATTGCCAGTGCCACCACTATTTTTTAAGGACAGTAGATGGTTTGTGATGAGAATTTTTGGAGATAACTTCATATACACCAGATTCACTGGAAGCAGCTGAGTGACCTGAAGCAGGATTTGCAGTCACTGGATTGGCATGTTCAGCCTTCCAGGTAGATTACAAACACGGAATTTCTATCACCATTTGTGAAGGAGGGAAGGCTGATGACATTCCATATCTGTAGGGTGTGATTTCTTTCTTTGTTTCTTTACAAAGTACTTTAGTATAAAATACGGTTCTGAGATAGTTTTCTTGAACTGAAGCTAGTGATAGGGATCAATTCAACATGCGCGTGACAAATATTACTCCCTCTTTTCCTTTTCTAGACAACTCGATCACTCTGAATAAATCACATGTAGCTCTCCAATCACTATGATATTTGGCAAGGAAACTTGCAATGTTTCTTCTTTAATCTTAAGAAACACGTAACTGTCAACCTTTATGTTGACTCCTGAAAAGTAATAAATAGACTACACTTCATACATCAGTATTTCAGTGCCCAGTAGAGTCTTCATTGTTTTCTAAACGAAAGAGAAAAACATTCAGAAAGACAAAAGGATTTTGCCAGGGTTTCCCTGTAGAAACATTTTTCTCCTAAAAGAAAAAACCCGTTACAAAAACTATACCAGGAATGAGGGTATTTATCATGATATAAATGCCCTCATGACTAAAGTTGTGAATATTTTAACTTGAGACTTTGAAAAGCATACGTACATAAATAAATGTTTTGTTCCTAAATAATTTATATTTCTAAACAAAGTTTAGGCGGTGTTGATAAATTTGTCAAAATTATATAATATATTATATTATATTATATATCTCAAAATATATATCCTGCCCTCCTGCCAAGGATAGTGCACAACTGTCATCAATTCTAAATCTAAACGCACAATTTTTATAAGTGAGACACAGAAGACTACTTTCAAAACGTAGCATGGGGTCCTCTCAAAATGTTCCAAGGCCATGAGTTTCCTTCCTACACTTGGTGGTGATTTTAACATTGAAGGGTCGACAGCAGTCTTAAGAGGGAGGCTAGGTGATATCCATATTCATATAGTTGTTTTTCTAAGTGTATTTCAGATGAATTAGAATTGTTTACACCAAAAAAAAATAGTAAAAACTATTTATTAGAAAGTTTCCATATTATTTGTTGGACTTTAAAAAAAAAGGTGAGAATGTGTTTTTTTTTGCATAAGAGGGCAGCCCTGTACAGGGTGAGGTGTACACGTGTGGGGGAGGGAGGGGTCTGCAAAGGTGGCTGCTCATCCAATGAGGTGTTGGTGCTTGCGTTGGGGAGGGGCCCATCTGAAGGGAAGATGCCTGGAGTGTTGCCGCTACAGAGGCATCTGCCCAGAGGCCAGTGATGAGGACAGCCGGAGAAGCCTAAGGCGGACACCCGTGCAGTGAGACTCACAGCAGCAACAGTGGTTGGTGATTGGTCACCCAGAGCGGGGTCTGACCCAATAGGGATGAGGGCAGCAAGATTTCTCATGGTCAGAGAAGGGCGGTACAAACATGGAGCAGGAGAAAACTTGAATGAATCTTGGGGTACTGCCTTAAAATGGAAGATCTCGGTGTGAAGTCATGTTTTTCCATATATTTAGATGACTTGCAGATAGATGTAGTGGTAATTGTGTGTGTGTGTGGAGGGGGGTATGTTAGGGTTCTCCAGAGAAATAGAACCAATAAGATGTCGTGTGTGTGTGTGTGTGTGTGTGTGTGTGTGTGTGTGTGTATGTGTGTATTATCAGAACTTCTCGATTGTAAGAAATCGGCCTCCCAGGATCGTGGAGGCTGTGAGCTGGAGACCAGGAGGGCTGATGGTGAGGTTCCAGTCTGAAGACCAGCAGGCTCGAAACTTGGGAAGAGCCAATGTCTAGGTTGGAGTCCAAAGGTAAGAAAAATTGATGTTCCAGTTCAAAGGCAGTAAGGCAGGAAGGGTTTCTCCTTATTTGTGGGAAGGTCAGTGATGCTCTATTCAGGACTTCAGCTGATCGGATTGTGGTCCCCTCCGTTGGGGAGGGCCATCTGCTCTACTCAGTCTTCTGTTTCAGATGCTAATCTCAGCCAGAAATGCCCAGCACCCTCACAGACACACCCAAAATAATGTTGGACCCGATGTCTGGGCACTCCATGGTCCCATCACATTGATGCTCAGAATTAACTGTCACAGTGTGTATGTGCATGTGTGGCTGTGCTTCAAACACAGAGCACCCAGATCTTGGTTACTAAACCCTATTCTCCCTTAAACGGTCTCCTTGGAGAAATGGCTGAATCAAGCCTGGGCAGGGAAAGCTCAAGGTAGTCCTAGAGCATCTTGCCGAGCCATGAACGAGCGCTGAAAGACTGAGGAAGACATATTGAAGGACACAGGAGCCAGCCTGCAAAGGCTCCTGCTGGCCAAAACCAGGGCAGTTTGAGCATCAAAAGAAGTAATAACAGTAACTGATTATAACATCAACTAGAGTAAGAATCCATGAGCCCATACTTGTGTAAATCAATCATTCATTGTTGAAACAAAGACCTACCGTAGAGCACAGGGAACTATATCCAATTTCTTGTAATAAGCTGTACTGGAAAAGAATCTGAAAAAAAAAAATACATATACGTATGCATGTAAATAACCAAAACGCTTTGCTGTACACCTGAAACTAAATTGTAAATCGACCACAGGTCAATCAAAAATAAGAAAAAGAATGAATTGTTGACAGCTTGATGAGACCGTCTCTTATATTTGCATAATCTCCAAGCACATACACACTAAACGTATTAATTACAAAAGGGAAAATGGTTAACTCTCCTGTGGAGACTCCTGGCAGATACCACTTGAAACAAATGATTGACACTTACGGTAATCGGACAAGTCAGAGCATGTGCTGCCGAGCAGGAAGCAAGGAGACAAACACCGTCCCTTCTGCGGTACCCCTGCAAGACATAAACGGCATATTCCGAATCTAGTTATGAGGAAACACAAAACAAACTTAAATTGAGGAACAGGAGACAAAATAGCTGACCTTTGTCTTCAAAGGTGTCAAGGTCATGATGTCAAGGAAAGACTGAGGGTCTGTTCCAAACCGGAGAACTCAAGAGCTGTAGCAACTAGATCCAACGTGGGGGTTCTGAACAGCTCTTTCTCCTGTAAAGGCATCATTTGATGAAATGTAAATGGAGTCTGAGATTATATAGGAGAAGTATATTTATGTCAGTTTCCTGACGTGGATGCTTTGGTTTGGAGTCACATAATGTCTTTGTTTATAAGATATTCCACCGGAGCACTTGCGGGTGTTGGAGTATCACATCAACTTACCTCAGATGCAAGGGGGAAAAGTTCTCTGTTCTGTTCTTCCAACATTCCCCCGTGTTTGAAATTGTTTCCAAGTAAAAGCAATAAAAATAAAAATGTGTATCTAATGGAATACTTTATTGCATCGGCAGTCTGAAATATTACCGGTTTCTTTGAGACTAGAGCCCTTTGCTAGACTCCGTTAACTATGAGGTCTGTTCACTTTGGCGTGAACAGGCAGTAATTACTAAGCCATCATCTTATAAATGACAGATTATGGTTTTTAAAATCTGAAATCAATTTTTTGGTTTGGGTTTTCATTATGCAAAACCCTATGCAGTAGTGGTACTTGAGTACGTCTAGTCATAGGAAGTAAGGTCTCATAGTTCCTCCCTGGAGACTCCTCTTCTTCTTAGAAACTTTCCCACTGCCATTGGAGTGAAATTGCTTTAACAATTGTTATCACCTACCTCTTTTTTGATTATTAAATTCTGAGGACACGTACCAGTCCTTGCTTGATGTCTCTGAAACATTTGATAGTTTGACCTCTGTTTCCTGGAAACTCTCAGGTCCTTTAACTCTGTGACAAGGTTTTCTCACATCCCTGCCTCTCCAGGAATTCCTCCTAAGTGACATTCACAGATTCTTGCTTCTAATCATCCCTAAAATACTGATGCTCTTCTGAGTTCTGTTCTCCTGTGGCATCTGGTCCCTTAAAGCACACCCTTCCTGAGTCTTCATCACCACCAGCTTGCTGATGGCTTCAAGTCTCTATTGCAGCCAAAGACCACTGCTGGGCATGGACCTGAACAGCCTCTGCCCACCAGACATATCCACATTCTACCCTGTGAGCATCTCAAAGTCCTTACATTATTGATGTCATCTCCTGGTCTCCCTTAAATCCCCTACTCCAGGCTGGGTACTCTTTTGATTTCTCCGTTAGTAAATCACATCACCATCTACCTAGTGGCCAAACAGTCGACAAGATCTTTTGTAACTTTCTTATTATTTATTAGAGCCATACATCTCTGTCTCTCCCCTCCCACTGTTACCTCTTCTCTGGATCACAGCCTCATAGCTGGTGTCCTGGACAGAAGTTTGTTGTGCTTCCCTCCAATCTGCCTTCGTGGTGATGCCAGGCTATGCATCCAGAAGTCCCATCTGATTCCATGAAAATCCTCTGATCAAAATTCTGGGTTGTCTTCCTATCTCCTTTTAGCAGAAATTAGCTTCTTAGCAAGATGTGAAGAATCCTTCCCAACCCAGTCACCACTCACCTCTTCATCTTCTGTCTTCTCTCTCATCAACATTGTGGTCTTTGCAGATCTATGACAAAGCCATCCTTCATCCAGTTTCCAGACTGAAATATACTGCCTGGTTACTGATGGGCATGACCAAGCGGTACCATGTGACTTCCACCGGTCCTTCCCGCAGAATCCTGTGATTGTCCCGATGTCTATCACAGCACTCACCATGCTCCATCACTACTTTCTAACTCTACTCTTATAACCACAGTCAGACTTAAAACTCTTCCGTAGCTTTGCATATCTCTCAGATTAAATTCTAATTTTTCACCCTGGTTCACGTAACTTTTATGTTATCTGACTCCCCTCTGAATCCCCCACCTCACCAGAACCACCCTTCTCTCTGGTCCTCTTGACACGCTGTGCTCACTGGAGGCTTGCTTGCAGCCCCTGATCTTTATGTGGCTGCTGGCTCCATCCTGTCATTCAGACCTACCTTAAGCATCACGTCCGCAGGAAGGCTCTGCAGATCAGCCAGTCTCCTGCAGCCCCTCTGTCAGCCTCCGCGTGCTGCATCATTTCAGTTCTCTGCATTGCACCCATCACTCCTGAATATTTGTCTTGATGATTAATGTGTTTATTTCTTCTCCATGTGCTCTCAGCCAGAAGGTAAACTGCGTGAGAGTAGAGACCTTGTCTGCTTTTTATCCCTTACATCTTCCTGATGCCAAGAAAAATGCCTCAGTAAATAACTAGTTGAATGAATGATTCTCCTATAAGACTAGAGGCTTTTCTTTTTTTGAGTATTAAATTTTTCACATTTTAAAATATTTATTTATTTATTTATTTATTTATTTATTTATTTATTTATTTATTTATTTATTTGGAGGGAAAGTAATCAGGTATTTATTTATTTAGATGGAGGTACTGGGGATTGAACCCAGGACCTCGTGCTTAGCTAGGCATGCACTCTACCCTGAGCTCTACCCTTTCCCACTCTTTTTTTGAGTTTTACATTTTGAAATTTTTATTTATTCATTTTTAAAAAAATTTTTTATGGGAGAGGTAATTCAGTTTTTATTTATTTATTATTTATACAGGCTTCTTGAGGACAGACTCTATCTTAATAATCTTCTGATGTGACATCATCCTTGGAATATCAAAGGCAGTAATCTCACTAATTCATTCAACAGATGTAAGTTATTTCTAGATCCAAGATGCTGCATGACCCATGCAAGTGAGAAAAGCATAGTCCAGTGACAAAAACTCCTGGTCCTCCAGGAGACACCGCAAGTGTGCAAATGCAGTCCAATTTCCCCAAGTTGTCCAACCTTCCAGAATCATCTTTTACTTCTATCGCAAGTATATAAAATAAATCAATATATGTATATAAAAGAATATAAAGTAATTCAAAACCCCATTCCAAGTAAAATCTGGCAAGCCTGCTGATACCGCTAAAAATTCATCAGAGGATGGGAGAGATGGGTTTCAGAAGCCGTTTGTCACCTCTTGCCCCACATCCCTGACTCCAGCTCTGTTTCTGATGACTTATTGCTGTCTTACTTCCTATGGCTGAGGCCCACCACTCCCCACTCCCCCGCCACCAGAGAACCTCCCTCCTCTATTCCACCAAACACAGATCTGTTGTATGTAACTGACCTGGAGTAAAGACTTGGTGATTTAAGGGGAAATTCAGAACACAGATCAATTGACTATTTCACAGCAGTTCCGGAAGCTCACTGACTTTTCTCTAGTGAGAAAGTTCTCACTAGTCCTGGTCTTTTTTTCCCTTTCCTGCAGCCTGCCACTGTATTGCTCGACCTTATGTCCATCTACAGAGATCTTTCTCCAAGAAAATTCCTATTACTTTATTTTTAAATTAGTTAATTTTAGTTTCAGGTTTTTTTGGGGGGTGGGGGTAATTAAATTTATTTATTTATTTAATGGAGATATTGGGGATTGAACCCAGGATCTTGTGAAAGCTAAGCACACACTGTACCACTGAGCTATACCTTCCCCCCACATCACTTTGATATCCAGAAAATTTATCTTCCCCTTGTATCACATCTTCTCTCCTAAGTAAGTCTACATATGCCATCCACGGGGACCGTTGTTCTAAAGAAAAGAGCCGTCCGCTCCCCTCGATGGGGGAGTGACTATCTGAACAGAGCAGAGCTATCCCCTCCTGCATTTTATATAATGGGCTTCTCTCAGCAGGGCTTAAAATTACACGTAGTTTCACGTTGCAGCTACTGCACAATTGACTCCTTGAAATTGTTCAGACCGAAGTCTTTTTTTAAGTATTAATTTTGGAAGAGTTGCCTTCCAAGTGAACCTCTGCCACTTTGCGCTTGTTTATGTGGGATTCTTACCAAAGTGCAGACGTTTCTTCCTGTGCAGTTTCGTCTTCTTATATTTTGCCCACCATTTCAGGCTGTCAAGATCTTTTAGAATCCTGGTTCTGGCACGTAGCACCCTCGCTATCCCTGCCAACTTCATGTCAAATGTAACGTGCTGAAGCACGTCCCCGATCCTCTCATAAGCCACCAAAAATGGCTCATGCTGTTCTGTTACAGGATTCCGGGAGCTAAAAGGAAGACAAAAATCACCAAAGAAGACGTCTAAGGACAAGTATCTTTAGACGGAGAGCGACAATCTCCCCTTCAGGCTTGTGTCTCCCATTTCTCTAAATGATCCCATCCCTACTTATTTTGAGCTGTAGGTTTTTCTGGGGAGAGAATAACGCCTGGAATGGGCAGGCGCCTTAAAACATGCTTTAATGTGATGGGGCCAGGGATCCTCTGAGGCAAGTGACAGGCTGAAGTCAGAGAAGCTAAGGCGGCTTCACTCTCAGAGCCTCGCTAGACAGGGTGCCCTTGTGCGACCTTGGGAGTGAGCGCCCCCTTATGTTTCACACATGAGACTTCCCTCTTGCATCCTAGGCCAGGTCCCGGAGTGGGGAGGAACATTCATGTATGGAAGACATCTTTGCCAAAGTTTACTCCGTCAGCCCAAGCTGGAAGTGTCAGATTATCACCTTCCTCACTGCTGGCTGAAACCCACCATTAATCCTAACAATTTCCAAGCTCTGCTTGAATTTGTCCTCAGTCCATCTCTTTAGTGATCCAAGAGCACGATTTCTAAGGGAGAGTTCCAGGGTCAGAAACAATTGGGAATTCGAGATTTGCAGGTACTAACTACTGTATATAAAACAGATAACCAACAAGTTTCTACTGTATAGCACGGGGAACTATATTCAGTATCTTGTAGTAACTTATGGTGAAAAAGAATATGAAAAGGAATACATGTATTTTCCTATATGACTGAAGCATGATGCTGTGCACCAGAAATTGACACAACATTGTAAATGGACTAGACTTCAATTAAAGGCCCATTTATTCAATGAATTTTGCAACCTTCTATGCCAGCCACTGAGTTATTTTCTTTGTTCTGCTCCTTCCCATTTCCTTGCAGTTTGGGCCATCAATACCATCACTTTCAAAAAAGTCAGATTCAAATCCAACTCTGGCTTAGCGGGGTGTATTGGAACCCTCCTGGCAACCCTGTGCTCCTGTGTGCAGTTAACTTGCTCTGTCCAAAACTGCTGAGCTGTGCTTCCTAGGGGTCTGGATTGTCATCTGGTGTCCAAATCTGTTCCCTAGGACTGATGCCTAAGGAATCCTGTAGCTCAAGTCACTGCCCCACCCCTCCCTCGTGCCACGTGTTCATCGCTGCTCCACCAGCGCCACTGAGTCTGTTCTGTTCTTAAACAGCTGATTACCAGCTGAGTACACACAAATCCTAACCCTTTGCATTTTAAATAGTAGGTAACTCAAAACACTAAAAATAGAGTTACCACATGAACTGGCAATCCCACTCCTGGGCATGTACCCAGAGAAAACTCTAAATCAAAAAGACACACGCACCCCATTGTTCACAGCAGCACTATTTGTAACAGTCAGGACATAGAAGCAACCTAAATGTCCTGCAACAGAGGACTGGATAAAGAAGCTGTGGTACATTTATACAAAGGAATACTATTCGGCCATAAAAAAGAATTAAAATGCTGCATTTGCAGCAACATGGATGGACCTGGAGGTCATCATTCTAAGTACAATAAGTCAGAAAGACAAAGAAAAATACCATATGATATCACTCATATGTGGAATATAAAAAAGACAAATGAACTTATTTACAAAACAGAAACAGACTCACAGACATAGAAAAGAAACTTATGGTTGCCATGGGGGGAAGGAAGTGGGAAGAGATAAATTGGAAGTTTAAGATTTGCAGATATTAACTACTATATATAATAGATAAAAAATAAGTTTCTGCTGTGTGACACAGGGAGTTGTATTCAGTATCTTGTAGCAATCTATAATGAAAAAGAATATGAAAAGGAATAATATGTATGTATATGCATGATGAAATGTGATGCTGTACAGTAGAAACTGACACAACATTGTAAACTGACATCAGGAAGCCATGATTAAATTACCTGGGCAGCTAAGTGTACTCACAGCGTGTAGATAACTGTGAGCGAGGCAGAGGGCAGCTACAATAGACAGTTGTCTTCAGTGTAGCTGTTCCTCACCAACTATAAGCGTTGCTTTACTTAAGCACTCTAGTTGGCAAACTCATAATTGACAAGTTCAGTACTAGTGAATGAAGGGACTTCAGAGAAAATTAAAAACGTATCATGTGAGTGCATTCGTGATGCATGTGTGCATGTACACGGACACACACACACACACACACACACACACACACACACACACACACACACACATGTAAGTTCTACCGGGCAGCAGTTCCCGGACAAGCCAAGTTCTTTTCTACCCTTGCTTTCTCCCCTATCACCCTTTCCATAATTCAAAAACAAGTAGCTAAGGTAGATTATTATGTTAACTTTATGCAAAGAATGTGGCATCCCTTCTTAATATGTTAAAATTTTAAATTGCCTTAAAACAATCAATGTTTAAAATTTGGTTAAAAACAGTGGCTTGATTTTTGTATTTGTGTATTCTCTTACGATGTCACCAGTCCCATTTGCTCTTCAACAATTGTATTTTAAGACGTTATTATACATCAAAATAGGCTCTAGGAATACAGCAGCGAGGACATTTGTAATTCCTACCTTCACCCAGTTTACAAACCAGAGCAACAGACAAATAAACTTGCACTTAGGAAGCATTTGGTTAAAGATGCATGTATCTTATCTTCAACACCTCCATTAAAAATTTATGAACCCATCATTTGGAAAAAGGAAAGGAGGTGGATCATATACAGATGGGAGATTTTAGCAAATTTATGAAATTCACAGAAGAGGTGGAGAGGTGGTAACTGGGAATTAGGTCAGAGGAAATCTCCAGCCTAGAATACACAGAGAGGCTTGTCTGTAATGAAGAATCCAGGCGACGCTTGTGACTAAAAACTGCGTCATTCAGTTGAGGGTCAAGTTAGGCAGGAGGCTGAAAACTGGAGGGATAAGGGAACGTCTGTATGTGGAACAGCTGACTACCCCATGCGTCCATCTCCCCAACACTCCAAGTGAAGTACAGGCTTCTACCCAGCACACAGAGGGAATTTCTCTAAAGACATTGAACAATCCTAGAGAAAACCACTTACTTAAAATTTCCCCAGCATAGGAAACTTAAATGCAGGGTTCCCACCACCCGCCCCTGCCAATTACTCTGAAGTGTTTGCCTGTCAATTAGCACTGCCCACATATACAGACCTACCAATCAGCCTTTTTAAACCACCTTACTTGTAAAAAATGAACAACTAAGATGCACCAGAAGCCTGAAGAAAGCCTTCGACATGGAAGAGTGACCAAAATAAACTAACACAAAAACAAACAGAAAAAAAAGAAAGAAAGGAAGGAAGGAAGGAAGGAGGGAGGGAAGGAAGGAAGAGAAAACAAGCAATGTGGGCAGTGTGTAGCCCAGTGGTAGAGCACAGGCTTAGAATACCTGAGCTCGTAGATTCAATCCCCAGTACCTCCATTAAAAAAAGAAGAAAGAAAACAACGAATTCTCCTAATTGTTATTCTCAGAGACCCCTAAAGAAATTGCATACACAAAATGAGAAGAGGGAGCTACAAAGGGAGCAACCAGAGAATTAAAATGAGCTCTTGCCTAGGAAATATATTGCTGCCTGAAATGTCATAGGTGGATTGAAAGATAAAGATTCTCCCAGAACACACAGTAAAAAAAGGATGGAAGATGTGAGAGGAAACAGAGACACAGAGAAACAATCCAGGTGGTTCAAACACCTGATTAATATAATAAAATCTCTAGAAATAAAGAGCAGATTAAGAATAAAATAATGCCATTTGCAGCAACATGGATGGACCTGGAGGTTATCATACTAAGTGAAGTAAGTCAGACAGAAAAAGACAAATGTCACAGGATATCACTTATGTGTGGACTCTATAATACAAATGAACTTATTTATAAAACAGATACAGACTCACAGACACAGAAAACAAACTTATGGTTACCAAGGGGGAACAGGAGGGTGGAGGGATAAATTAGGAGTTTGGGATTTGCAGATACTAACTACTATGTATAAAATAGATAAACAAGAAGTTTCTTCTGTAGAGCACAGGGAACTATATTCAATATCTGGTAATAGCCTATAATGAAAAAGAATATATATGTGTATAACTGAATCACTATGGGCTGTACACCAGAAATAAACAACATTGTAAACCAACTATACTTCAATAAAAGTAAATAGATAAAGAAAGAGCAGATTAAAAATAGGTAAGAGAAATTACCAAATAAACCATTTATGATAAACCTCCAAAGTTAAAAGATTCAAAGTCTCCAAGGAAAAGAAGCCACTGGATAACCAGAGCCATGAATTAAAATAGACCACATTGAGATTCCTCAATTCTAAAATTTTGAAGCACCAAATATACAGATGGGGGTTTAAAACCTTCTAGAAGGAAAAGTCAGGCCATGTTCAGAGAAGACAGAATCATAAGCATGAGCTCTGTTTTGTTTTGTTTTGTTTTGTTGTTCTTTGGGTTTATCAGCTACAGTGGATCCTGGGAGATAATGAAGCAATGTCATGACCCTTCTGAGAGACAATGATTTCAGCCCAGGGCTCTATATATGAATGTTGTATCAAATAGAATTAAAAAAAAAAAAATCAGCCATGAGCAGTAAGAAAAATCACCTTTCCAAACTGGCAGGTGAAGGGATGTCTCCAGACAACAACTGTGCTCAGGTTTAGAGAATAAGCACAGAGAGGAAACAGGATGGAGGGTGAGCACAGAGCTCTGAGTGGGGATGACATTAAACATCCAGCCACACAGGATGGCTCAGTTGTCACAGCCCATCCTTACAGCCTGAGCAAATCATACTTGCAAGTGTCATGCCAGACTCTCTGTTGACCTGTTCATGATACCTTACATAATAAAAACAGATTATTAGACAGTAATTTGCCAATAGCATATGCTATATGTATACACCATATATATATACACTATATTATATATACAAACCATCTGTATAGTTATAATTTATCTATAGTACATATATAGTATATATTATATGTTATATATAGTATATTATATATACATGGTATGCATATTTATATATTACATGTACAATTTATATATATACACTCTATATTTTATATATAGTATAAATTATATGTTATATATACTATACATTTTTATATACACACCATTTATATATTATAAGCACAATTTATATAGATATACACTATATACTTATATAGTGTTTATGTTATATATTACACTTTTACATATACACAGCATGTGTATATATTATATGCATAATTTATACAGATATATATCATATGTTATTTATACTATAATGTATACACAACATTTATATATTATATGCAAAAACCATATATATACTACAAATTAGATATAGTATACATTAAATGTTTTAGATACTATATAATAGATGGTATGTATATAATATATTATACACACAATTTATGTATATATAAACAATTTATTATACATAGTATGTGTTATATGTTATATATACTATACATATTATATATACACACACCATTTATACATTATACACAATTTATATATACTACGTATTACATAGTATGTATTATATGTTGTATATACTATATATCCTTTATATATACACATTTATATATGATATGCACAATTTACATATACCACATATTATATGTAGTATATATTACATGTCATATATATACTCATATATATACTTTATATATTATAAATGCATCATTTATATATGTACACAATATACCATATATACATGTGTGCATTTTATTTTTATACATGGTGTGTATATGCATGTGCCTTTTCATGCATAGAAAAATTCTGGAAGATTATACTCTAAAATTTAAATATGAGTGCTTTTCTCTGGATTTACAAGTGCCTTTCTTAACATCTGAATTTCTCCTCCCCTGAGAAAAATAAACATATATTACTTTATGATAAAAATATAAAGAGACATTTAGTTGTTGTCTGATTTATTTTTAAGTAGCATAAACATGTGGTCTTTACTTCACCACTTCTTTTTCCATTTGCTCCTAAACCTTCCATAATCTAGCTTCTATCCACCAAGGTAAAAATGGCTGCCTAGTAGAATAGAAAAAAAAGAATACATTTTACCAAAGTTGCATGTGGAAGAACTACTCTTGACCTCTGGGTTTGAGATTTATCTGCACAGTTTAGAAATGAAAAATAAAGCCTTCATTGTTGCAGTGAGATCAAATATTTAGGATTTTAAGATCAGAAACTACACTGTCATCATTTAAGTCAGCAGAGTATGCTAAATGAATTTTTCCAGCTCTGCAATTGTTTTTGAAACTCTGTCACAAAATCCCTCTAACCCAAGTAAAGAATCATTAGTTGGAATATGAGACATACTAAAAATCGAAATAAAGTGTACTTAAGCTCTTAATATATAAATTACAAAGTGTTTTTTAAACATGATCTACATGAAAAGACCTTTTTCATGTGGAAGAGAGAAATAGATTTGCTGTTGAATATTCTGTCTTCTGCCTCCCTTATTATTTAGTTAACAGTATGTGGTAAAATCAAACACTTTTTTCAGCCACGCCTGGCTTACATGGATGTTTAAAAGAAAGCTACCCGCTGAATTGGAGGTGAAAAGAATATTGATTAAACACAGTGAAATCAATTGGACCTTTTAACGTTTTAGCTGTTCTCTTTCCACTAGCTTTAGAATGGGCTGACTGATTTGGATCAGATTGGCTGCATTTCAGTTTTAAGCATCAAGATCAAAGCCAGTCTTACGAGGAGTCTTCCAGTATGCAAAGTGGACGTTTCTAACCTCAGGGGAGACGAGAACATTTCTGGAGCACAGTCACAAGTTGTGCAGTACATCCTGAGTGGAGTGGCTTCACATCTGTGTCTCCTCCACTTTCTCTCTACATGGTGTCTCTTCCTTTCATCGTGGACCATACATATTGCGAATCAGAAACTGAACAGTCTCCTCCTGACATCGGAAGTCTTGGCTTCAACGCCGAGAGCAGGAGACATTATCACAGGCAGACAGGCTTTCCCACTGCTCCTAAAAGCATTTTTTTTTTAAATTCATCTGTGTTTGTTACAGCCTGTTAAACCAAATTGTGACTTGGGCACTACATTTCCCATCACAAAACTTGCAGTTACTTTCCAAACATCTTGCTTTGTGGAATATGGTACTATATTCATTGTGAAAATGTGAGGAACCAATTTAATCTGAGCTTCTATCTTGTCATCTCAAAGATGGATTAGAATGCTACCTACCTCATAAACTTGAGGATTATAGAAGAAATTGCACGTGTAGCTCATAGCAGAGTGTCTGACATACAGTGTGAGCTTGATAACTATTAGCTATTTTGTTATTTTGTTTCTTTTGGGGGGGGAGAGGTAATTAGATTTATTTTATTTTATATATATATATATATTTTTTTTTTTTAAATGGCAGTACTGGGGATTGAACCCAGGATCTCATGCATGCTAAGCATGTGCTCTACCACTGAGCTATACCCTCCCCTCTGATAACTTTTAGCTATTAATATTGTCTTTCCCCAAACAACTCAGAAGTGAGGTTCCATTCCCTAACACTACTGGTCCTGTGTAGCCTCCATCCAGAATTCCCCAATGGTAATTACCCTGCGTAACTATAATGCAACATACAATCCAGAAATCTGACATTGGTACAATCCAAAGAGCTTACCCAGTTTTCACCAGCACGTATTTGTCTGCACATGGGTGTGTGTGTGTGTGTGTGTGTGTGTGTGTGTGTGTGTGTGTGTGTGTATGTGTGTAGCTCTATGGAATTTTATCATATGTGTAGATTTGTATAATCATAGTGATCAAGATGCAGACCATTTCACCACCAGACTCCCTTGTGCCACCGCTTTCTAACTTCACCCACGCTCCTCACTGAGTGTGCCTAATCTCCAGCTAGCACTAATCTGTACTCCATCTCTATACTTTTATTATTTCAAGGATGTCATATAAATGGATTTATAAGGTATATAATCTTTTGATAGTCAGCACAATTCCCTTGAGATATAGCCAAGTTGTTATGTGTATCAATAGTTTGTTCCTTTTTATTTCTGAGTAATATTCCATGGGGTGAAGTTAACACAGTTACTTTAACCATCTGTAAGGAAATGTGAGTAATTTCAAGATTTTGGCTATTAGAAATGAAGCTGCTATAAACATTCATTTAGACCTAAAGTTTTTGTTTGAACATAAGTTTTCATTTCTCTGGGATAAATGCTCAAGAGTGCAATTACTGAATCATAGAGTATATGCATGTTTAGTTTTGCAAGAAATTGTCAAATTATTTTCCAAAATGGCTGGACCACTTTTCATTCCCTCCAGCAATATACGAGGGACCCAAGTTCTCTGCATCCTACCCATAATTGGCATTGTCACAGTACTCTGTTTTAGCCTTTCTGATATTGTATCTCATTATGGTTTTATCCATTAGGTGTCTGGGGGTCTGAAGTAATATTGGTTTCATATCATGGTATTGGTAATGTGTGTCCTTTTTCACAAAACTCTGTCTGTCTTCCTAGATGCTTGTTAATTTTACTGATCTTTTCAAAGGACTGGCTTTCTGTTTCATCAATTTTCTTAATTGGTTCTCTGCTTTTAATTTCTCAGAATGTCACCTCTTATTTAATTGTTTCCTTCCTTATTCTTGCTTTGTGTTTATTTTTCTCTTATTTTCCAATCTTTCTAATATAAAATCTTAGATTATTTATTTGAGACTTAAAATTTTCTAATGTTAGCGTTTAATACTAGAAATTTCCCTCTCAGCACTGTTCTAGCTGTGTCCCATACATTTTGACATGTTGGGTTTTGTGTGTGTGTGTATGTGTGTGTGTTTTCATTTTTATTCAGTTCAGTGTAATTTTATGTCCTTTGGGACCTCCTCTTTGACCCATTCATCATTTAGAAATGTGTTGCTTAGTCGCCAGGATTTAGAAATTTCCCGTTATATTGGTTTTTGATTCTAATTTTATTCCACTGTGGTCAGAAAACACATTCTGAATGCTTTTAATTCTTTTACATTTGGTGCAGTTTGCTTTATAACCCAGGATATGATCTATCACAGTAAATCTTTTGAGGGTTCTTGAAAGAAAGTGAATTCTGCTGTTGTTAGTGAATTCTGCTGCTAGTGACGTGTTCTAGAAACGTCACTTAAATCCTGTTGGTTGATGGTGGTCTTGGGTTCTATCTCCTTGCTGATTTCTCTCTAGTTGTTCTTGCAGTTGTTTTAAAAAGGGGGTGTTGAATTCTTCAATCATAATTCTAGATTTTTTTTCTTTAATTTTATCATTTTTTGCCTCACATATTTTGGAGCTCTGTTGTGTGGTGCACACACATGTAGGACTGACAAGACTTTTTGATGGATTGACGCCTTTATTATGTAATGATTATCTCTGCCCCTGGTGATTTTCTTTGGTCTAAATTATACTTTATCTGATATTAATATAGCCATTTAAGCTTTATTTTGATTGATGTTTGTGTATATTTTTTTCTTTTTTTTTAATACTTTCAACCTATTCATATTGCTATATTTGAAGTGAGTTTCTTGTGGATTGCGTATAGTTGAGTCATGTTTTAATCTACTCTACCAAGCTCTGTCTTTTAATGGGTGTATTTATATAATTTACATTTAATGTGATTATTGATATTTTAAAACTTAAGTCTGGCCCTTTGGTTTTTGTTTTCTATTTTTTTCTCTCTGTTTTGTTTTTTTTTTTTTTTTTGCTGTCTTCCTGAGGGTTATTTTGAACATCTTTCAGGCTTCCATTTTTATTTACCGATAGTTTTTTGAGTATACTTATTTGTGTTGTATTTTTGGTGATTTCTGTTGATAATAAATTATGCATACATAACTTGTCACAGCAACATGGCTTCACCAGTACTAATAAAGTATAGAAAAATTACCTTCCTCTCTGTCCCTTTATCTTCCTCCCATATAATATGTCTTAAATATTTTCTCTATATGCATTATAATTTTTGCTTCAATCATAAAATATAATTTAGAAAACTCAAAAGAAAAAGTAAAATCTATAGGATTTTTACTCTTTCTCTTTTTCTTTCTTCCTTTGTTCCAAGATTCCTTCTTTTATCATTTCGTTTCTATTTAGAAAAATATCATTTAGCCATTCTTTTAGATTAGGTCTACTGGCAACAAATTCTCTTAGATTTTATTCATCTGAGAATATCTTGATCTCCCTTTCATTCCTAAAGTTTATTTTCACTGGATCTAAAATTCTGTGTTGACAGTTCTTTCACTGGATACAAAATTCTGGGTTGAAAACAATTGAAAAATATTGTCTCTCTTCCTTCTGGTTTCTGATTGGCTATAATGAGAAATCCACTGTTGTTCAAATTGGTTTTTGCCTACAGAGAAGTTTGTTTCTCTCTTGATGTTTTCCATATTTTTTTTCTATGTTTTTAGTTTTCAGAATTTTATTGAGTTTGTCCTTTTTGGCATTTTCTCAGCTTCTTGAATCTGTGGGTTTATGTCCCTTTCCCAATTTGAGGGCATGTCATCAGTTATTCACTTGAATATTTTTAAACACCACTCTCTTTCATCTCTTTCTGGGACTCTGATAGCACAAATGTCAGATCTTTTGTTACAGCTCCCACACATCTCTGAGATTGGTTCATTTTTTTTTTTTTTTAGTCCATTTTCTTTCTGTTTTCTATGTTGGGAAATCTCTATTGTTCTTTGTTCAAGTTCAAGTGCTTTCTTCTGTCGTCTTCCTTCTGCTGTAAACCCATCAACGTTTATTAATTTGTTAGTTAATTAATTAGTTCATTAATTAGCTATCATATCTTACAATTCTAAAATTTCTATTTGGTTCTTTTTATATCTTGTATTTAATTTTTTTTTTGCAGAGTCTATTTCTTTGCTGAGAATTTCTATGTTTTTCAACTATTTTAAGCTTGTAGAAACATTATTGTGATGCCTGGTTTAAAATCCTTGTCATATAATTTCAACAGTTGTTTCATCTTGGTATTTTTATCTGTTGATTGCCTTTTCTCATTCAAGGTGAGAATTTTCTGTATCCAAATATGACAGGTGATTTTCTATTGTATCTGGATATTTTGGTTACTGTGTTATGAGATGCTGTATCTTACTTAAACAATTTGTTTCATCATGCCAATGGGAAAGGGAGGCACTACTTCATTACTGTCAACCGGGACTGGACGTCCATATTTCCTACTGAGCCACAGTTGACAATCCAGGGAAGATGCCTTGATGTTACTGGCTGGCTGTGGGCGGTCAGGCTCACCACTAGCTTCTACAGACAGTACCCAGACTTAATGGGGAGGAACACCTCCTCCTGACGTAGCCTCCACTGACACCATGAGGGTGCAATGGAGTGGGGGCTCGTTAGCTTTGGGAAGGGATGAAAGTTCCGGCTTCCCACTCCACCTTCATGCTTCTACCCCAGGGGTAAGGTGGGCAATGAATTACAGCTTCACAACAGTGGACATTTAGGCTCACCACTCTCCCTTGCTATCAGGGTGGGGATTCAGTCAGTTTTGTCTTTGGTGTTTGGCTGCAGTAAGGAGGGAGGTTACTGTCTGAAAGTTTTCTATCTTGCTAGGCTGAGCCTTTTCTTATCCTTTGGCTTGAGAGAGTAGGCTTCTGTTAGGGTTTTTTTGGTCTGTACCCACTGGAGTCCCCAGGTCTCTCCCCTAGCAGTTAGGGATGTGAGGCAACAAGAAAATCCCAGGGGACTCACCACAGTGCCATTCCTCAGGTCCCCGGGTACCTAGTAGTTCTGCCTCCTGCTTTCCACCTTTCAGGCCCTTCCAGTGTTTATTTAGTATATGATGTCAGGGTTTTTAACTCAGCAGGAATAACAAGATTCCTCCAGATCATCCCCAGAGCTGGACTGGGCTTCTCTCAATATGGTTTCAATTGCATTTCTCTAATTGCTAATTATATGATGCATCTTTTTATGTGCTTATCTGTTGTTTGTATATCCTCTTTGGTGAAATGTCTGGTCTTGTCTTTTGCCCATTTTCTAGTTGGATTATTTAGGGTTTTTTTTTTAAGTGTTGAATGTAGAGAGTTCTTTGTGTAACCTAGGTATAAGCCCTTTGTCAGATATACGGTGGGCAAATATTTTTTCCCCATCGGTAACTTGACTCTTCATCCTCTTAACAGACTCTATCTCAGAGCAAAATGTTTAAATTTTGATGGAGGTAACTTTTTGTGTGTGTAAAGTTTTGAATGCTCAGAACCCACAGACTAAGGGGATCCAGGTAGGTAGCGGTCACACTTAAATATCAGAATCATTTAAGAATGATAATGAGATTTAGGCAATTATAAGAGCTATATCTTCTGAAATATATGAACTTCAAATTTCTTAGAAATATTTTGCTGTTTAAAATTAATCAGCTTATTTAGGAGGAAAGAAGAAAGAAACACGTGAGGGAGATGAAGAGGTACAAACTTCCAGTTGCAAAATAAATGAGTCGTGGGGATGAAAGGTCAGTGTGGGGAATATGTCAATAACTATGTGATATCTTTGTATGACACATTGTAACTAGACTTGTGATCATGTTGAATTGTGAACACTAAATCACTATGTTGCATAACAGGAATTAACACACTGTTGTAGGTCACTTATACATCAAAAACAAACACACTCACAGAAAAAGAGATCAGGTATGTGGTCACCAGAGGCAGGAGGTGAGGGGAAAGGAAACCGGATGAAGGCAGTCAAAAGGTACAAACTTCCAGTTATAAGATAAATAACTGACTGCTGGAGCTGGAACATCAGTCTTCTGCCTTTGGACTGGAATTTATATCCTTGACTCTCGGATCATCAGGTGTTTAGACTCAGATTGGAACCACATCACTGGCTTTCTTGAGTCTCTAGACTGCAGACAGAAGACTATGGGACTTCTCAACTCCATAATGGCATATGCCAATTAGTTACATTTATTATAATAAATCAATAACTCTCTCTCTCTCTCCAATATATATCTCCTATTGGTTCTCTAGAGGACCCTGCCTAATATGAAAAATATAGTTTATAAAAAGTAATAATGTCTATGATTAATAATAGCCATTAATATGGGACTTTAAGCTCCAAAGTCATTTCACAAAATCAGTGTTATCTGAAGGATAATTTGATTCCTAGAGCAAAATCTTCTTTCTGTGAAATAATTTTTAATACAGCCTCACATGTCTAGTATATCTACTGAGAATAAAATTTTGGGGGGTAGATTGTACCTCTGGTAATTCAGTATTTCTCCCTGGTTGTGACTTAAAATTGTGTTTGCTCAGCAGTCCCTAATGGTGTCTCCCAACTCCAAATGACTAATAAAGAGCTAGAAAAACAAAAAATCACCATGAATAATGGGACTGACAGGACTTTTCAAATTAAGATGGTTGAGTAAAGGTATTTATGCCTATTTTCTCAAAAAAAAAAAAAAAAATAGCCACCGAGAACAATGTAAAGTGATGGATCATGCTGGCCTGTCCAGGACTGAGAGGTTTTCTGGGACCCCGAACTCTCAGGTGCTGAATCTGGGAGGGTCCGGGCAAACCAGAATGACGATCACCTGCAAAGAAGAACAAGACAGCCTCTACCTCCAACGAACATAAGAAACTGTCACCCCTCACCCCACAATGAGGAGGCTGGTCAGCCCCAGTGGATACAGTGCGGTCACTGAAGAAAGAGCCCAAGTTTCCCGGCAGAAGTCCAGGAAGTGTCAGGGTTCAGGAGCACCGTGTCCTCCGACAGCAGGTGTGGAAAAGGGTCAAAAGTGCTAAATTGCTGCAGTGCGGCCCTGCTCTTCAACCCACCATTATCAGACACTTCTTACCACACTTTAATTCCTCTGAGCCTCACCCACCTCCTTGCAGCAGCCGCTGGATAACGATCAACTCTTCGTGAACTCCCACCAACCTCGAGTGGGTGCAACCTAACAAAGCACACATCTCTCACCCACCGCCCTGGGGCCTCTCTGTTGGCCCAGGGATGTAGGAAGCTTGCTTGGCGCTCACACACACACACAACCCAAAACGCAGGAAGCTTAACACGGGGTAGGGGTGGGGAGGTTGGGGGAGAAGGTTGGGGGCAATTCTTCAATCAACAGGAGACAGGAAACAGGGGATAAATTCTTCCTCCTGTCTCTACCTTGCCTGGATGGATAGCCCTGAATCGCCATCTAGATAGTTGCATGCCTGTACCAGAGGATGGTCCCAGCAAATGAAGCAGAGGTTCAGTCCCACGGCCCTGTGGTCAGATCACTGCAGCCTCCAAGCCCTTGCCTTACGCTCTGCCTTCTAGGCAAACCCAGGAGGAGAGTAGTGTTTCATTTTCTGGAGAAAGTAAATCGAGATGCTCTGGAACCTGGAAGCTTGAAGAACCGGCACAGAACCCATGGTCAACTCACTAAAGGGAATACGGATCAAAAAGAATATGGAATTGGGTCTGTGTTTTCCATGGAAACACCTCTAGTCTGAGTCTGGAAGTGTTTCTACTCAGAGCGGAAGCGACAGAGGCGGTTTGGCCGGCTGCCCCGGCGCCGTGCCCCTCCCCCTACAGAAGGCGGGGGCCTGGGGAGGGGGAGGGGTAACTCTTTCTCACTAAACATCAAAGTCATCTTGACTGTCATTTCTGGAAAGGGTCTCTTGAACCTCCCTGAGTTGAGATCAGCTCGGCAGGGTCTTTCACTTGAAGGAAGTGGTTGAATCTTGTCCATCTCGCTGGTGCTCAGAAGGACTCGCCCTGCTTTCGTGTACTGAGTGCACCTCGTGGATTTCTAGCAGGGTGACTTTCCGGGAAGTGAAATTTTTATGTTCTGGCTTTTACGCGGTGACATAGAAATAAATTACATAACGTATTTAAAAACAAAACAAGCTGACAGTAACAACAAGGGGAAAACAGCAAGCAGGCAGGCCCACCTGGAACAGGCCGAGAGGCTGACAAGAGAGGAGGCGGGAGTGCGCCTGGCCTGGGCCACTGTGTCCCCACGGGATCACCTGGTCGCCCCGGGCCTGACCTCCCCCGGCAGAGCCTGCCACCCGCATGCTGGAGCGACAGGTCCCCAGCCCTGCCTGCGCATCTTGGAGGCCACCCCCTGGGCGAGGTCCCTGCTTCTGCAGAGGGAGCTCAGGCTGCGAAAGATGCTCATTCTCCGGCCACTAACGCCCCAACTGCCCCCCTGGCTCTCAGCTCCCCAGTGGAAAGCCCTGTGCAAGTTCGGGCTGATCAGGCGGAGGCATCTCACCTGAACACTCCCGGGAGCGTTTCTGTCCCCTCCAGGCCCAGTGAGTGCCAACATCGCCAGGGAGGCCTGCACGGGGACGTGATCCACATCAGCCAGGACCGCCCGTCTTCCACCTGCACTAGAAGGTCTGCTGGGATCTGGAGGACCAGGAGCAGCTTCTGAGATGCTTCGAGGTCTACGACTTCTGTGGGCATCCTGCGAGGGCATGGAGGAGGTAGAAGCGCCGGGAGTTAGTGAAGAATTAATAAGGCTCAGTTCTTAAAAAAAAAATGAAAAACTCCTCTTCCTCCACATCCCATCTGGTGGAAGTGAGTAAGTGGCCTGTTGTCATCAGTTAGTATTTTTTGTTCCACTCTATCATCCGGCACAAAAGATGTACACAGTGTGGGAAAGATTCAGAGCATTTGGGGAGCCAGTAGCATGGCTACTTTCATTGTTCCCACATACATGCACACCAACTCCATTGCCCCCTGGCTAAATCTGGCAGGAAACCCCAATCTCCCCAGTCTAAGCCAATGGCTTCTATTCCCTGAACTGTCCCCCAGTCCAGGGGCTTATGCAGACCCCCAAAGTCTGTCCAATATCCTTGTCTAATTCTTACCCAAGAGGATAAGAACCCTCTGGGCTTTCAGTTGGCTGCTGCCACCCCTGCTGCTGCCACATAAGCATCACACCCCCAGGCCCAAAAGGTGCTTCTCTCTCTCCCGCCTCCTCTCTCTTTATTGAGGTTGAATGTCTGGGGAGCCATGTTCACTTCCCCTGAGTTAAGAAAGGAAAACCTTCCAAACTAAGAGACGGTTTTTAAGGAGTCCCTAGTCCCAAGGGACTTTCCAGTTCAACGCTGAGCAGAGAGCATCTCATGCCTTCAGCAGGTCATCAGTTACTTTTGTCTTGGCCTGGACTGCCTGCTACAGACATCTTTCCTGATGAATTTAATCAAAGACTCTATTTCAAGGCAAAACTCTGAATGTGGACAAGTCATCCTTCCTGGACCTAGGCTTTTTTCTTCCTAGGAATCAGTCCACAAAAACATCTCGTGAGCGTTCCTGAGTGCTGGGGACTGAGTGAGGTGCTCTGTGACTAGAAGGAGGTGAATTAGGATTAATAGCAGCTATAAAAGATTTCTGGAGAATCTAGAGATCTCATACAGTTTCCTCTGCATCTTTCTTCAGCCTCTCGAAAAAGTTATAAAGGCAATTACGAAGAGGATGCTATTAGCAACCAGGAAATTTAAGAGAGGAACATGATGAAATCTGACTTCCCAGAAGAACTGATTACTAATAGCCTTTCAGCTTGGTACATCTCAGATAAGATCCCTAACACCAAGCCTCTCTCCCACTTTGCCTTGAAGAGATCGTGTGCCCACTTTGCTCACCGACTTCATTAGAACCAGACAAGCTTTGGACTCAAAATATATCCCCCCTCTTAGAAGGGACTCTTTAAAGGCTTAAGTGCTTTTCAGCTCCCAGAATGACTTTTCTATTATTTCATTTTCTGTCTCACTGAGTATTTCTCACTTACTCAGTTCTCTAACTCCCAAGAAGCATTCTTTTTTTCTTCCTCCTTGGTTTTTCTTCCCTTGTCGGAAAGAAATCTCACTCCCACAGTTGTTCCCTCCATTTTCTGCAAGAGTCGAGAGTTCTAAAATTATTTCCTTGTATGTGGTGGTGAAGTCTCTTCAACCTCTAATGAAACTTAAGTTCACAGAACTTAAACTATTGTGACAAAATGTAGAGTTTTACTGACTCTTTCCTCATTGGTAAAATTAACTTAAAAAAATTTATTGAAGGGCAGTCAGTTCACAGTGCTAGTTTCAGGTGCACAGCAAAGTGATTCGATTACACATATGCATACATTTTTTTTTTTCTTTTCAGATTCTTTCCCATTATATGTTATTACAAGAAATTGAATATAGTTCCCTGGTAAGGTTAACTTTATTCTTACGATGCATCTTTCAAACCTCTGTTCCAAATTGAGCATAGCTGCACAGAATCAGTGTGTGGAGAGTGAGGGAAGGGCTCGAGGCTCCACAGGAGGGTTTCAAAAGCCAAGAATTTATATCTATTTAGAGAAATATAATTGTGAAATATAAATGTCAAAAAAGTGTATTGATCCAGAAAGATTATGATCACTAACCAGATCAAAATTAGGAGAAGAATGATCATAGGAACACATTACATGAAAGAGACTTTTTCCTTAAATGAAGTTTAGCAATAACCTTTTTTTAGACTCTCCCCTTAAAGAACCTCCCAGAAATTCAGTATGGGGGTGCTTATGTGGCCCCCAGATATAACCACATCCTTAGAAGGTAATCTTTCAGCCTTACTTCTAACCCCCTCTAACAATTGGAAAACACCTTTGCCAAAGACATCTTTTCCCTTAGATGTTTGGTTTTCCTGGAATAACTCGGTGCCTTTAAGTATCAGCACATCAGATAACCACTGCCCCCATCCAGAAAGCTGCCTCTCCATCGTCTATAATCATTCCCCATAGTGAGCCAATATTTTTAGCCCTAAAACTTGGACTCATTGGTTTCAGCTTTTCCTTCTTACACCACACACATCTCCTGTGTGAAGACAGTGTACTCAGTGACCACCCATCACGTGCCCTCCCTCAAGGTCTTCATTCCCGAACGTGAAATATCCCATTTGCCGACAACATGGCCTAGGGCTTCTAGACTGCTAATTATTCCCAACACCTCCTCATGGACACCCTTCAGGAGTCTCTGTAACTCCTCGAACAGGTGATTCCTGGTGAGGAACACAAAATCCAGCAAGACCGCTGAGACACTTTCTATAAACCCAGCCTGAACCACTGGAGCTTTCTTAGCAAACACATCTGCTCTGTATTCACTGAGCTCCCAGTTGAACCAAATATCCTCTGTCCTAAAATGTACCGTGTGACTCAAACACCTAACTTTGCACCTAGACCTCTTACCTTTCTTTATTTTATGTTTACCCCAACGTTCTAGCATTTTAAAATTATTTTTGATTTGCTTCTTTATCCAACATGTTAATCATTCTTCCTAACTTTTTAAATTTCTGAGTTTGATTAATATGCCATCAATATATTTTTCTAAATCCATTTATATAAACCACTGAATAGGACAGGATGAAACAGAATCTTTTGTCATGTCTCTATGGAACTAAACCCAGACGGACATCAGTCCGATAAACTGTCCTTTCTCTCTGGGACACAGCCACTCTGGCCCAACTGCTCCGTCCTGACCTTCTGAAATAACCACCCCCTCTCTACTGTTTCCTTTAAACACTGGAAGAAATAGAAACATTTATCAATGCTACCGAGTTTTTATAGACACACCATCACTTCTCCCAGGTCCTCAAAGCCAGACTGACCTACACAGGGACGGATACGGCCAGGATGGTTATTAATTATGAGTAGCTGGATAGATACATATGGGGATTCTTTTTTGTTCCAGTGTCCTTTGCATGCCCTGTACATGTATCATCCCAGCTGCCCTATACTCCCTACAAAACAAAACAAAACAAACAAACAAACAACATTAAAAATAAATGGCCTCACCCACTTTTAGTGGGGAGGGTACGGCTCAGTGGTAGAGCGCATGCTTAGCGTGCAGGAGGTCCTGGGCTCGATCCCCAGTACCTCCATTAGAAAACAAAACAAAACAAAACAAAACAAATGCTACATGTGTTTGACCCTAAACCAAATTCTGTGTGGTCCAAGGGAGCAAAGTTAGAATCAGTGAGTCTAAGTTTCAGGGAGAAAGACACTGGCTCACTAAGAGGAACGGGTATTGGTCATTCGGAGGCAGGGTCCTGAGGGAGGCAGTGCTTATTTGATGTGTTTAGATTTAAAGGCAGTGACTGCCTCCAGGGAAAGGAGACAAGGTTTAGCCCCACTGCCTTTCCTGTCTGTACTGTCTCACCCCCAGCATCTACTCCGTTGCCACAAAAATGCACATCTTCACCCCAGTTAGCATCCTTGTGGTGTCCAACCTGAATCCTCCAGCCAGGAGCACACTCACACTCCAGAACTTTCTTTACTCCACACACATCCAAACTGAGAGGCTACAGGCCATGCAGAACATTCTTCTAAAAGGTGAGTTTATTACTAATATAACCTTATTTATGCATTTGAGTTAAGGTGCTAAGGTTGACGATGCTTAAAACATCAACACACCAATTAATATTTGCGTTTTAACAAAGTTGTCAATGCCCTAAGCCAAAGAAGCGTATATTGTATATTTTGTGAGTTCCTGACATCCACGGATTCCTCCACTGACACGCAAACCAGCCTTTAAATCATTACCATCCTGCGATGCTGGAAAAGCTGACCTGTGTATAGGCACGCCTCCCAAGCAGAATCGGTTACCATATTTATTTTATTTTATGTATTAATGACCAGCCCCTGTAACCTTCTCTAGTTAGAATTAAATAGATGATTTTATTTTACAACCTACCTGGTTAATAAAGAAGTTCCATTTTCTATATACTTAAAACATCCTCACTGAGAATAAAATCTCAGAAAGATTTCAAAAGCCATACCACCCAAAGCGAGTATCCACAAACACAATAGTGATAATATCACCGAGGCGTCCGAGGGACAGGTCAGGGATGTCAGCTTTCACTGCAAAAGGTCTCAGACACCACCACCGAAGCTGCGTCCCATCCTCACATTAAAAAAGCAATCAAGTTCTTAAAGCTGTCACAACAATATCTGTTCCCCCAAAAAACAATTGACCAGATCTTGACTGTTTTATGATACTTTTCGTCCCAAATGAAGGAAGGGCTTCTGATTTTGATGCTGCCTGTGAGTCTGCAGCAGTTCCTAACTTGACACTGTTAACACTGACCTTGCTGCTGATCACAGAGGAGTCGGCTGAGAGTTTACCAGACGGGCAGCCTAGCCTCTTCCTAGCCAGCATCCCGTACCATTGCCATCTTGACCCCGATGCTGAATTTTCTAAACAATAATGATTTGGCTCTCTGCCATTCAATATAGTTGGTTGAGTCTAAGCCCCGCTGATCGGTCTTTTTCTTCTCTTCCTTTAGCAATCTGTGTTTCCAGTCCTATGCCACCCTCAGGAATTTTTTTATTACCAAAAAAAAAAAAAAATTGCCTATATAAAGATTTTATAAACTTAGTAAAGATGAATTTTGATACAAAATCAGATTAGCTTAGAGACATATGTAAGAATGTTCACAAGTGCATTTATTAATATTTGATGCACTTAAAAAACCAGAGTGAGGTGGGGAGCATCTGTGGTGAGATGAACATATGTACCAAGTTTGTTCATTGCTTGTTTGAGATGGTTGATCTCTCAATATATGTACCGGGTAATTACTCAACTTGTAAGTGTTAAATCTGGGGAATCTGCTAAGGGAAGAAGTACAGTAAAGCAGAATAAGTTAGTTAGTATCCAATAATAGAAACTATTTAAAATGTATGGGGAGAGATGTGCCCAACTCAGTTTGTATTACCCTTACTCAGCCCTATGGAAGAAACCATGGATAGAAATAGTTTTAGTCAACGCCCAAGAATTTGCACCCAGGGCATAAGGGAGAGATGACATTTTCATTTCATATGAAAAAATTCTTACTGATAAACTTTGATGCTCACCTATAAATATTCCCTGCATCACGATCAGTTTTGCAAAGAAAGGGGAAAGCCGAGAGTGCATTAAAAGCAGAATGAACAAGATATAGGAGTAAATGTAAGAGCAGTTTGGGGCTTGGTGGGGGGCGGTGAGGGGAGAAAAGGGACATGTGTTTACTTAGTATCACCTTTACTTAACAGAGTGCTGATGTTAAGTGGTGCAAGAAATGTGCCTCCCTTGAAAATCTTCATTTGAACTGTCAGCCACCCAAGAGTTTGGTTTTCAAATACAAATATCAACATACACTGGCAACGACCCCATGGACCCCAAAAACTAATATACAAATTTTCATTTTATACCTAGAAATTTTTAGGAAACCTGTATCATTTGCCAATGCCGTATGCAGTGATTAGTTACTTTTAAGCTTTATGGAGCCACCCAAAATGTCTCTCTTGTGCAAATGTAATTGTTCTAATAGAATGTGTGGCTACTTTTCAAGATGCTCTATGAAACCAATCAGTCATGAAAACCTTTATTGGCTGTTTCCTCTTCACAAGTGGGAGGCAGCTGGAAGTTTCTCACTACCAGATGGAATGGGAACTCTGTGCCCAGGCTGGGTAATGCCACTCTGACACCAAGGGACAGAATGGCTTCCAGGAAACTCTCTGAAAGTGGAGAAAAGTGCTCACTCTCCTTATTTTGTCTTTTTGAGATGGATCCTATAGAGGACAGCGTATGGAAGTGACATCTTCCAGACTACTGCCCGCAAGGAAGGAATGTCTTTTCAACAGCGCAGATCAGAGCCAGGCCAGCCTGCCATCACTTGTGGTCCCACGGCGGCTCACAGCGGCAGTACCTAACCCGGCTGTTGACTCTGCTAACCTCCATTTGCCACAATCAAAAGCCAGGGAAGCTCCCCCCAACCCTGGTTCCAGCCTTGGGGTGTCTTTCCTCTGCCACAGTGGCCAAGATAAATGGTGCTGGGGAAGCCAGCCTCTGTCCCCAGCCAGGGCTCTGCCTCTCCCGTGTGGCTCCCCCAGCTCCCCATGTCACACTTCTGACACCTGGTTGCATGCTGACTGGCTATCTTCCTCGTGTAACTGCCAATTTCCTTGGATCCCACCTTCAGGGCCACTGCTCCGGGGTAGAGCCTGGGCTTTGTCCTGAGGCTGTCTCCCGGAGAGGCTGCTCCTCCTGAAACTGCTCCAAAGTGAATTTGGCCCCTTCAGAGATTCAGCCACCACTCCTCCCCTCATGTGTTAGGGCTGTACCCCTTCTCTGCTCACAGGAGTTTGGAGGGACCCTCCATCAACATCACCCTCATAATGCGATGTGGCTGGTTCCCCACGTACTTCTACCTAGAGATGACTTTCCATTACTTTATGATTTCTCTCTGTGGCTCATCAGCCTCATAATCCTAATTGTTCTTTATGTTTTTCTTATGAATTTACTTCTTTCACTGGAAACCTAAATTAGGGATGCAAAGAGAAGTGAAATTGCTTCAGTCTCCCCAGGTATATAATATTAACAGATAAGCAGTAGGGCATGGGACGTGGGGAGGAGATGGTACCATGATGCTTTCCTTAGAGTTAACAACAAAGACTCCATGGCCAAGCGTGGACATGCTGGCTCATATTTGTTCGGGCCCCGGAATTCATGTCTGTCTTCTGTCTACTCTCATGTTCGACTTTATGACTCAAAAGTCCTCCAGAAGCTACATTACAGAACATCTCTCTCTATTTTAAGCATGATGAATATTTTAAAAACGTGATCCAATTATATGCCATCTTCAAGAGACATTTTAGATACAAAAGTACAAATAGGTTGAAAGGAGAAGGATGGGAAAGATAGACTTTGATTTATTTACTTTTATATTTAATCCAAGTGTTGACAATGTTGTGGAAGAACAATTGATTCTGCACATCAGGAAGGTCCTTTGGGGACTTTTTCTCAGTCTCGTGGCTTGGAGAAATTTTTCACTATTGATGGTACATTTCCATAGTTTCCCAGGCTGATGCTGGAGTTTATGTTCCTTTCTGAAGTGATACAATGTGTTTGTTGCTTATAATCACGTTACTGACTATCCTGGAACTATGTTAGTAATGCTACCTTTCTACAAAAGTGGGTCAAATTAAGTAAGATTGTTAGGGGATTAAATTATGTCTCCAGAGCACTTTGGTTGCTAAGAATTTATGATTCTTTAGAGAGATTTATGATCAGAAAAACGTGATTCTCCTACTTCACTTAAATGAAATTTGAGTAGTCATCCAATCTATTCATTCCTGTCAGTCAAAATGATAACAAAGTTGTTCTTTATAGATTCGAATCTATGCTATTTAAAGGTTTCCAAAGAAAACCACAATTTAAAAAATGTCATTATAGTATTTATCATCTCTACTAAAAAAAAGCTTCTTTTTTTCCACAATTGTGGCCTCAAGCCCATCTTTCTTACCCTCATTTGCTTCTTAGTTACCAAAGTTTTCTTCTGACCCACCTAAAGAAAAATGCCAAGGGTATTTGTAAATATTTATGAAAATGTGAGAATAATTCCCTCTTCTTTGACCATTAAAAAATCAAAATCACTGTCTCTTTTCAAGATAAAGACTGCAGATCTTTTGCATCTGCCACTCTCACAGAAGTCAGCTGGCAAAACCAGCACAGCTTCCCCACGTCCTTCCACATGTTTGAAGTCGCTTACTAAAATGTCTCTGAGAAAGAACGTAAGAAAACCCTAAAAATCCAACATTTTCTCTAGCCTTTAAATGCTACCGCATTCTTCCATTTCCCCGGGTTGTTACGTTTAATGCAGTACTTGATTCCAGCTGTTAAATCACTTTTCAGTTTATTCTCCACTAGGTAAGTTGATCCTCTTCTTTTCATCTTTTCTCCTAAATTCAGCCTTTTTATCCTTTGATAACGTCAGCGTTTTTTCTCCAAAATCTCTTCAAGACTATGATCTTCATGCTTATCTCAAGATGAATCATCGTCATTGTCCCTTCCCATCTCAAGAAATAATAACACACACACACACCCCTGCATGGAAACATTCCAGTTGATTTAGATCGATGTTGTTGTGTTGCTAGACCTTGTAATTCTAGGCTCATTTATACACTTATAAAAGTTCCTTAGTGTTGAAAGCAATAAACAAAAGGTTTTCTGACACCAAAAGCCTTGATGTTTAAGACAGCACTAAAGTGGAAATAGTCATAGGTTGAATGATAGACAAATAGACACACACACACACACACCTATAACTTTTAAAAATTGTGCCATATACTTTGGGGTGGCAAATACACGCAACATACAATTTACCATGTTAACCAATTTAAGAGTACAATTCAATGGCATTTAGTACATTCAAAATGTTGTGCAACCATGACCACGATATCTTTCCAGATATTTTTATCACCTAGAAAGGAAAGCTGGTACCCATTCAGCACTCACTCCCCATTCTCCCTTCTTGCAGCCTCAGGCTACCCCAAATCCACTTTCTGTCTCTATGAGTTTGCCTTTTCTGGGCATCTCATGTAACTAAAATTAGTTACATGAGATGCCCTTTTAAAGAGGTTACAACTTTGCAAAAGGTATTTTCTATTGGATGCTGAAGTTATAAATGTGTATGTTTTCAAGAAGTTTGTTTTTGTTCATTTTGCATGTACCCTCTGGCGTTGAAAACACCCAGGGGCTCTTACCACGTTGTCCCTGTGTTCAGCTCTCTGCAGGGAGCCTTTGCTTCTCTGCCTGGCCTCTGCACTCATCAGGCTTCACTGGATGTGATGAATAACAGCATATGGGGCTGAGGAGGGAGACTTCAAGAACATTAGAAGACAGCAATGACCTTGACAAAATCCTAATGCCACAGACCCAAGGTTGCACGCAGAGCGCATCAGTGAACCGTGGCGGCCAGATAACATCAAAATCATCTATTTGATAGAGAAGGAAAACTACTTGATTAACATTCACTTTCACATAATCATAGAAGTCCCAAACTTAAAAGAGATTAAAAGCCAAAATCTAGTTTTCAATGCTTTGTGGTACACGTAGCGGTGGTTTTGAAAAGAGAAAGGGAGGCATTGGAGAAAGACATGTGGAAGCGAAGTTGAATGCGTGGCTCCGAAACAGGGCTTGCAGAAAATCCATCACATCCGAGTTGTCGGCATCGCACAGAGTCTGGTTGATGAGGGGATGACCGTGATACCCAGAACAACGACGAGAGGGTAAATTCAGCGGGATTAACTCCAGATGAGCTGGACAGAACTCACAAGAAATGACCACGAGGCGTCGTGGAAGGATGCCTGACCTTACGGGACCTTCCCTGCTGTTACGGGACCATCCCTCTTAAAACCAGGAACAAGTCTGATTTATTTTTGAGCAAATGCGTAGGTATCCAGCTTTGGCAAACAGTATTAGGTCACATAAACAGACACTATAACTGAATGGCACAGGGGGAAAACCAGAAGTCCTGTCCTAAAGCCATCTTTTCAGCCACACTAGCAGTGGAAATAAGGGGCCAAAGAAACTGAGCGCTAAACAAACCTGAGTGATGTTTTCGAGCATCATATCCTGGGTTGTAGATAAAGAAACCGAGGTTCCGAGTGGCTTGTGAACCAAATTTATGTTGTGTGTACGCACACGTACACACACACACACACACACCCTTGCTCTCGGTGGGGCTCGCCCTCTCAAGTGAAGCTTTCTTCACTTCGATAATCAAGCCCAGAGCCAAAGGTCTTTCATAAGTGGCACTGCTTTCCCATTCAGCACGTACATAAAACAGCCCGGATTCTAGTCTCTGCAAGGAAATGAGTTGAAAATTCTCTGAAAAGTCCCACACAAAACCAACAGCAGGGCTTACCTTCTTGGGAGAAGAATTAAGGTGGCAATCAGAAGCGATTTTAGCATCATCTATAATGTTTTAAATGAAAGATCAATTTAAAAAAAAATAGTGCATTAGTGGACATAGAAGTTAATTTTAGCATACTTATACACTTTTTTTTTTTTGCTTTCTTAGATTTATATTTTTTAAAATGCTCAAGACGGAGGACACTTCCTCATCTCCCCAGTTCTACTTATATTATCTTAATAACTATTTTTAAAGAAGCACCTCAAGGGTCAGTCATTTTCCTTTCAGTTTTACCACAACCTCACGTGTATTTTTTCTGTCTATCATGTGGATTACCACACCACAAACCCCACAGGAGACAGATTTTCTTTCTATAGTACCTACTACTGACCAAGCACCATGTCACAGAAGTTACTCTCAATTACAATGTTCTCTGAAAATTTTACAAACTAGCAGGCAACCAAAATATTTACAAAGAAAGAGAGGAAGATACTAACTACTATATGTAAAATAGATAAACAACAAGGTCATACTGTGTAGCACAGGGAACTAGATTCAATATCTTGTAGTCACCTATGGTGAAAAAGAATATGAAAAAGAATAAATATATGTACATATATGACTGAAGCACTATGCTGTACACCAGACATTGACACGACATTGTCAACTGATTATACTTCAATAAATATATATAAAGATAAAAAAAATTAAAAAATGAAGTAAGGCTCACCAAAAAAGAGAGAGGAATAGAATTTCAGACATACAAATATTTCATGAAAATATGCTAGACAAACCTAAGATATTAAACCAGTGTTCCATCTAATTTGAACAGATCTGTTATCATTTCGTGGGAATCAGTCTCATTCATAGAGGCCAGCTTCTGATGCTGTGCTGTTTCCCAAATTTGGGGCTTGTAGTCACATTGACATTTTGGTATTTTGGACACATTGTAGACATCACAATCTAATATAACATGCAGCGGCGCATAACAGAGGCGGAGCTGCAAGCCGGGTAAGAACCTTCAAAATCTTCTAAATCAGCTTCTTCAGATGAGAAACCGAGAATCAAAATCGTGCAGTTATTGACTTAAAATCACTCAGCAAGTTAGTAATGACTTAAGTTGGATCACATGTGCTGATCATCATATACAAATGCGGGGTTTTGTGGGGGTTGAGTGGGGAATGGGGGTAATTAGGTTTATTTATTCATTTATTTATTTTTTAATGGAGGTACTGGGGATTGAACCCAGGACTTCATGTATGCTAAGCACGTGCTCTACCACTGAGCTATACCTTCCCCCAATATGTTTTCTTATATGAAATCCAGTCAGAAAAATTAGACGCCTGTGAGAAAGAAAGCCATCACAAGAGTCCATGAAGTATTCCAAGACTCATCTAAGCAAAAGCTTGCCTCTAATATAGAATCTTTTAATACATTATTTTTTCTGTTTAACTTTGTTTTCTCTCAGTTAATATCCTGTATCGCCCAGTGTTTCCTAATTACAATTAATTCTTAACACTGTTCCTTCCAGACAGAACAGTATTAGAACAAGTAGACCCTTGCCAATTTCCCCATCACTTATTTTGTAAACGTTCTAATTTTTGCTCGCCTCCTGTGACTCTATCAAACCTATGAAGCCCTACTTCCTTTCATCTTGTATTGAAAAGTTCTCTTTCTCCTGAAATCTGATGAATAATTGAAAATTTCAAACTGTCAGTAAACAGCATGGATTCCTGGGTCAGAAAGATCATCCATGTGCCAAAGACCTGGGTATAAAGAATGAAGCCTCTCATTATTGATTCCAGATGTGAATATAAATTGGAGAAGTCTGGAGTGTGACCAGACAAGACATTAGAAGCTGCTAATGCACTTAAAAGTTCACTTGGTGTCTGGAGATGTTCTTTCAACTTCTCTTCAGTTTTTCTTCCTTCCATCCTGGTTGCTGGCTTTAGCAAACATAAGCACAAGATGCCCAGTTACACTTGAATTTCAGAAAAATAAATACGTATTTAGTATAAGTATGTTCCATGTGATATCTGGAACATACTTACACCAAAAAAACTTTTCATCTGAAATTCAAATTTAAGTTAGTGTTTTGTAATATTTTATCTGGCAACCTACCTATATGCAAAATACCTTTGCGGTATCTCTGAAAATTTTCTGACTTTTCCTATTGGTTAATGTGTGATTTTCACAAATTTGGAGGGAAGACATATTCGAAGACTGAACATCTGATAAACTTTGCCAGGAGACCAAACCAGGGAGATTTTCCAGACCTGGTGTCTTGGGTGGTCCATGAGTGCAAAAACATTTTCTTAAAGGATTAGATAGCAGATATTTTAGGCTTTGCAGGTCATAGCCTTTGTCACAGCACTTTCTCTGTAGTGTGAAAACACTCTCAAACAATATATACTTAAGTGTGGCTGTGTGCCAATAAAACTTTATTTACAAAAACAGATGTCAGGCCAGATTTGGCTGAGAGGCTATAGTTTTCCAACTCAAGCCCCATGGGAACTGGCACAGAGAAGAATTCCAGTGACATTAAATTTAACTTACTGGAAAAGCAGTCCAACCAACTGAGCATAGCTCAACTCCATTAAATCAGAAAAAAAAAAGACTGATTTTAAGTGAAATGGGAATCAGACTTTTGCACATATGCTCGGAAAAGCTGTACTATATTCTGCTGCTGTTGATGGGAGAGGAGTAAGGCCACATGACTCCACAGGTTTGAAACACAAATTAGGACTAATTCAAGTTAGCACATTATACTATTACCTAGGTTGAAATACAGAGAGAAGCTGTCATTTAGCCAAATTATTACATTAAAAAACTTGTAAAAGAAAATATTTAAAAATTAAAAATAGGGGTGGGCTGACCTCACACCAGTCAGAATGGCCATCATTTAAAAAGTCTACAAATAATAAATGCTGGAGAGGGTTTGGAGAGAAAAGAACCCTCCTACACTGTTGCTGGGAATGTAAATTGGTGCAGCCACTATGGAGGACAGTATGGAGGTGACAATACTTCAATTAAAAAAAAAAAACTAAAAATGGAGTTACCCTATGATCCAGCAATCCCACTCCTGGGCATATATTTGGAAAAAAACTATTATTTGAAAAGACACGTGCAACCCAATGTTCATGGCAGCACTATTTATAACAGCCAAGACATGGAATCAGCCTAAATGTCCATCCATAGATGAACAGATAAAGAAGATGTGGTATATATACACAATGGAATACTACCCAGCCATAAAAAAATAAAATAATGTCATTTGCAGCAACATGGATGGACTTGGAGATCATTATATTGAGTGAAGTAAGTCAGACAGAGAAAGACAAATATCATGTAATATCACTTATGTGCGGAACCTTTTAAAAAATGATACAAATTCTATTTACAAACCATAATCAGACTCACAGACATAGAAAACACACTATGGTTACCAAAGGGGAAAGGGTGGGGAGGGATAAATAAGGGGTTGGGGATTAACAGATACACATTACTATATACAAAATAGAAAAAAAATAAAATAGATTAAACAACCAGGACCTACTGTAGAGCACAGGGAACTATATTCAATTTCTTATAAAAACATATAATGAAAAGAATCTGAAAAGAAAATATATATGTATGTGTACGCATAAGTGAATCACTTTGCTGTACGCCTGAAACTAACATTGTAAATCAACTACACTTCAATAAAAATTTTAAAAAAAACTTATAAAAGAAAATACTTAGAATAAGAGTGGGGGCTAGCAATTCAAAGATGACAGAAAGTTTAAACAAGAGAAATAGTACTGAAGAAATTAGACGAGAAGGCATCTTGTCACGCAAGGGCAGCTGAAAAGCAGACACCAAACAGGATATGGCTGCTGGACAAATCCAGAGAGACTAGTCTTGAGTAGTTTCTATGACTCACTGTTGAGCCACAGTAACCAGTGAGGCACAGATGGATTTAAAAATGAACATAAGGAGAGTGGTTATGGCATGTGACCGGTGGTGACAGAAAGAGTCAAGGACCTAAAGAGGATGAAACAGAGTGATGTCTCAGAGAGACACCTCTCCTGGCAAAACAGGTGGAAAATAGAGACACAGAGGCTGGTTTTGTTTATGATCTCTTGCCAGCAACTGCTTGTTTACCATACGCGAGTTAAGTCAAAGATGACAGGTGTACCTGCTGATGACAGGAAAGCCTTTTTGACAGTGTGTGCTGCTGCTGTAGGGGTCTGGGTTGGGAGGAAGGATCCAGGCGTACGTTTAGAATCAATCATGCGTGTGACAGCCAACCATGCATATCAGATACTCCACTGGAACAAATGTTTCACTTGCTAAATTTGAAGCACAGATAAAGAGATGCCAGAGCAAACTGAGCGGAAAGAAAGTCACTTTATGAAACAAGTTCCCCTTTTCCTTTTCATCAGCATTGAAGCTGGAATCAACCTGACACAACAGTGACTATGGAGATGACTGAAAGGAAGGAAAGAGGGTATTGCCATGGAGTTGCCATTCCCATGGCAATAGGGAGAGATCAAGTACAGTGAAGAGAGAAGGGGATGGATAAATAATGAATAAACACAGTACATATCCTGAGAGAACTCACAGTCTAGCTGATGTCTGTGAGGGTGTGCCAGGAAAGATACCCAGGAGTCGTGACATTAGAAACGACCCATGTTGTCACTTCGTTGGAATTGAGTTTAGACTGTCTCCAGGTGAGAGTGCAGACTTGGAGGAAATGGGCTAGGATGGCTTTTGCTGCTGCCTGGTTAATTACCACGAACACAGTAATTACCACGAACACGAAGTCATCTCAACAAGATCATTTATATACTCTGATCAAACTTCCTCTAAAAAGAAACCTCCAGCTCCTGTGTGAATATTTTGCACGTGTCACAATAAGGTGTATCAGAAAGTTTTTATTCTGATAAAGATATCATCAAAGGGAAAATCTATCTTGCTGGGAGCATAGGAACTAATTTTTACTGAGCAATTTTTTTTAGTTTAAAATGTTTCTTTTTTATTGAAGTATAGTCAATTACAATGTGTCAATTTCTGTTGTGCAGCATATTGTTTCAGCCGTACATATACATAGATATATTCCTTTTCATATTTTTAAGTGTCAGGCACAGTCTTTTTATATATCTCACCAGAACCCTGGGAAGGAGGCGTGGTTAGTATCTCTATTCATGTATGGAAAGTAACAAGGCTCCTAAGGGTTAAGAAACTTTCTAGGGAACACAGCAAAGAAGTGACAGTGCAGGTCTTCACCCCAGCCTGCCCCACGGGAAGCCCAGGTCTCAGTCACCTCTCTACACTGAAGGGTTTTCTGCATGTCCATGTGAGTATTTGGTGACTCACCATGGCAGGCATGGCCAGTGGGGCTCCTATAAATTGGCACTGGTTACATCTAGGTTCTGTGAGTGAGGTTTCCCATTCGGGGTCACAAACATGGCTTCTCTACTCACTCAGGGTCCTGGTTCCTGGCTGGAAAGATGCTCTGCTCTGTCACTTCCCACCACGCTGACTTCCAGAGTTAATTCTGCTCATCTCACTGGCTGGAAAGATGTACTGGCACTCCCTCCCTGGTCTGTGGGCAGCCCTCCAGAGGCCCACTCTTTGGTTGTGGATATTCCTAGAAGGCACTCCAGTTTCCTGATGGAATTAATCGTAAGTACAGGGACTGCTTAGGGCAGTTTGATTCACAGGCCATCCCTCAAAATAGCAGAGCAGCAGTCTCTAGGAGCCAGCTGGAAAGGCAGCTTCTCAGGACCTACTCAAGATTTAGTGTATTAGTACCTGTGAGATTTGCATTTTACCAAGATCCCCAGGTGAGCTATCAGCACACTAAGATTAGAGAAACACCAGCTTCGGGAACTTCCTCTGGCCATCACTTTGCCGCAGATTCCGAAGATTCACAGCTCTGCATCAGGGGAAACTGCCAGGACCCCAGATGCAGGGCAGCCACCCTCAGTCTCCACTAACTAGAAGTTTCCCTGGCTAGACACAGTACACAGCAGTCCTAGCCACGCTTGGAAACGTCTCTTCTTCATAGAACTGTAAACTGTATGTTTTACTGGGAGTCATGGCTCTCCTCAGATTCCCAACAAAGTCAGTGTCTTGGAAGCTTCACCCTGGGATCACAGCTGTCCTGGCTCCAGGTTACTTTATGGCTTTGATGTGTTTTATGCCTGAAAAGACTCGTAGCTGAGAAAGAAAAACCACATGGAATTCAGTTCAGTGGGAGATGATGGGAGTTATGGCTGCAGACGGTGAGCTTGGAGCCAGATTTGTGATACAGAAACAGCACCCTTGCCTCCCATCCCCTCCCTTTTCCCTAGCTGGTCAGCAGTCACCTTTCCCTGGATATTCATTTAATATCCAAGAGATTAATTTTGATTAAGTGCCTGGTGCCAGAGTCTTATCCTGTCAAACAGGAATTTAGTGTCTACTCAAAGGGTTGCTTTGAATACATAGATAAGAAGATAGTACAAACAAAATCACCAGTTAATTCTACTACAAGCTGGATGGAAGCTCTATTGAAACAATCTGGTTGCCTCATTTATGAACAAGCCCCAGCAAACAATCTGGGATAAAAATAAGAAAACTAAACTGGAGTTTCAGTTGTCCAGAAACCAGGGGTCTTCCATGAAGATTGCAGACAAATCAATCAATTAAAAATCTGCTTTTCAAATGGACACAAATGAACTTACCTACAAAACAGTAACAGGCTCACAGACATAGAGAACAAACTTCTGGTTGCCAGGGGGTAAAGGGGGTGGGAAGGGATAAACTGAAAATTCAAAAATTGCACTTCTTGGGGAGAGATGGAAATATTAGCTATCTTGATTGTGGTGGTGATTTCATTGGTGTATTTATCTATCAAAGCTCATCAAATTGTATGTGTAAATAGACGTAGTTTATTGTACAGGAACCACACCACAATAAAGGTGCTTATTACATTAAAATAAAAAAATACAATAAAAATCTGTTTTTCAAAAATGATTCATCTTTATTTCCTCCAACTTTGAAAATAATTTTCTTTCTGTTTTTCATCTTGTACTAAAAATTGACCTCCACCCATTTCCACATCTCACTTCCTGCTTGTCTGTCTGGGTATCTGTCACTCGGTCACTCTGTCCTTGATGCTTTAGCATCTCTCGCCTCGTGATCACACAACTTACTTTTGATCTGGCCAGAGTTTCTTCAGAAGGTTTCAATCTGGACTCCTAGCACCCAGAATTTAAATCCATTCTGCATCCTGGACATAGCAGGAGTGAGAGATGTGTAGACACAGATGTGACATGAAGACAGATGCCAAACAATAGTGAGTAAGGAAAGACAGTTGCCGAGAGAGGGCAAAATTCTAGCAGGAGAGAAGTGAGTCGATAAATACCTAAGGAGCCAGATGGGTGATCAAAGAGATTAGAGACTGTCTAAAAAGGACCACAGGACTTTACAAGATTCGGATTGAAAGACCCTCACCTAACCACTGTCTCGGGACCTGAAATTTGGCACTTACTCTTAGAGTCAACTTCATCATTTGATACATTAAATAGCCTCATTATTCTTCACTTGTGAATGGACCTGACTATTCCTTCAGGTAGAATGGTCAAAGTCATCATTACATAAAAATGTGAATTCAATATATTTTTATTTTCTAAGATTCTGTTAACATCAGTAAAAATTGTTGCATACACCACATGTAGCTTTTTTTTACTTTTTCAAACAGCAAAAGTAAAGATGACTGGCAAATGGGAAATAGAGGATACACGGTCCACGTGTAGTTTTCAAAAGCATCTCCTAACTTCATGGTGGATCTAGACAGGAGTGGGTTGTCAAGCAAGCAGTCAGTTGGTCTGCTTAGAGGGTTCGCCCTGTAAGTCTCCATTTTGGTCTCATGGGCATCTAAGCATTTCTGATGTTCACCTCACTTTTGAAAATTAAAATATTTTTAATTTTTACAAACATAACTAAGTATATTATTTAGGGATACTTATATATGTGGCAATACTTTATTTTTAAAGGAAAGGGGTCCTAAACATAAAATTCAAGGTGAAGGTTACCTCCCAGAAGGAAGGCAGTAGAATTCACTAAGGAAAACCACTGTGGTCTTGGCGATGCTCTCACCCCTAAACTCAGTGATGTGTGTTCATTTTATTACTAGCAATGTACCAACTATGGTGCGTGTCTTTATAAGCATAAAATGTTACATAATGAAAATGTAAACAAATCATCCAAAAATGTTGTTATGCTGCCAAATAAATCCATAGAATGCCAATTCAGATACACCCCAGAGTTATGAAAATTCATGTTGGAACACTAGTTATGTGGGGGATTAAAGAAGGCTTATGCCTTGAAATATTTTTCTAACTGAGTTGAAAACAGGGAAGACTTCACTCTGCCAGAGAAGTCACACAAAGGACACAGGCCCTTCTGTTGCTTGGTTGGTCATGAATGTAAAAGTGACAATCTTGGTTTTTTTCCAAAACTAATTCTGACCAACTTTTCCCAGAGAAACTATAAGCTTTTCAGATATGCCACAAGAGTTTCAAAATGGAATGTTTTCTTAAATACTATTCCAACTATGTATTAGTGGGGAATAAATGGCCATAAATAGCAGAAAGGAGTTGACAGACAAAATGAAATAAAGAATCTGCTAGAATTTTTTTTTTTAATTTTTGATTTTAAAAAGCTAAGTTTAGGAGAATAATCAGAAAATAATAAAGACTTGAAGAGGTTGAAGAGGCACTTTCTCAGAATATTTAAATATCTTAAGATATGGGTATAAGCAAGAGAGTTCAATCCAGATTGAGCAGGGGGAGGGTATAGCTCACGTGGTAGAGCGCATGCTTAACATGCATGAGGTCCTGGGTTCGATCCCCAGTACCTCCTCCAAGATTAAATAAATAAAGTTAATTACCTCCCCCCAACAGCAACAAAACACACACACACACAAATCCAGATTGAGCCGTAATAGGTAAATATCACCTTTATGAATGACCATGCCCTGCAAGTGCTGACTCACTGGTGATGGTGGCCAACCAGGCTTTTCTCAGACTCTGGTGATGAAACAGAAGTAATCTTCATCAGTGCAGCAGGTTATGTGAACACGGAAACACTAGCTAATGAAAGGGAAGATGTAACCAACATCCTGGTGGTCTTTCGTTGCCTACTCTGAACAGGTCAGTCAACTTTTGGAAATTTTGCATTCATTTCTGAGTGCTACATCTTAAAAGAGATGTTGAAGAAAACAAGCAGGATAATGAGCTGCCTTGAGTATGAGCTGCCTTGAGTTAACCTCATAAATGGAATAGTGGATATTGAAACCAAAGACGAGAAGACATGGCAGGGAAAGGAAGACCAAAGGTCAGTGCTGTGTACAGTTACTGCAGAAACTCTCATGTGAGCCAGAAATTAATTCGATTTGTGCATCTTTGTTTTTGAAGGCTAGGGACACGGCCAAAGAAGAGAAGAATTATCTAACGTGTATCTTCCCTAGAGATAATTAAACTGAGGCAAAACACTGTAAAGGAGACAAATATTTGATGTGAGGTTACATCTGATTAATTTTTAAGTTTACTTCCTAATCTAAAGACCTGGTGTATGTGATTATAAATTTATGTATTTTTCCCCAATTAACACAATTTTTTAAAGATTTTTAAAAGTGTACTAGCTCAACAAAATTTTAACTTAAACCATAACATAAAGGCAGAGTGAAAACCAGATTCAAGAGAGTCTAGAGGAGCTGAGAAAAACATGAAAAAAACAAACAAACAAACAAAAAAATTCAAATATGGTGACCTGGACAACCTTAGCTTTCCCCTCGGCTTGAAACTTTAGACAGCCCTCTCCCTGACTCTAGACCCCACCTTCCCTTTTCCTAGAGCATTTACTTTAGAAAACTTGTAATAAATTCTTTCTCTACCCATTTGAGATGTAAATCTTATCCCAATTCTTGACAGCTTTACCACTTCAGAATGCCTTTCTCAAGGACCTGGGAGTCATCATTGGGAAAGAACCCTGATTGATCTCCCAGTCTCTGTGGGAGGGAAGGAGACTGACTCAGAAAGGAAACCAATTAGCAAACACAGATGGTATAATCACAGAGGAGAACATTTACAAACTCAGGAATAACTCAGTATCACAACACATCCCATTCCTCAGTCTCTTCTCCCCTAACATTCCTCCAGTACTTTTCCACTAGGTCACCCCAGCACTTAAAAACACTCCTGCCTTTTGTTTCAGTAGAAATTAATTCAGACTGAGGTCTCTCTCCCAATTGCAATAGCCTCAAATAAAATCTCCCTGGCCTGTTTAACTCCCTTCAGTATCAGTTTTGCTTTGACAGTGGCAACCAACATGAGACCCAAGAGTAGGAAGCCAGGAAAGGAACCAGGGGCTATCAGGTATCGTGGCTGTCCAATAAACATCCCCAGATCCTATCAGCTCCTTGTGATAGCGAAGAATATAGTCTTTATAGTCAACTAGTGCCTAAGGTATGACCACAGATGATTTGAATGCGGCAGAAAATTAACAGTGGCTTGAGATCCTATGAAGTTCTCCAAGAGAATCACACATTTCTAATGATCAGTGTTAGAAAGAAAAGACCCAAGATGCATATGTAAAATTCCAACAACAGTAAGAATAAAGCACAAAAACTTTTGCCATGGCTAATACGGGGGCAGGAGCCAATTTCAAAGCATAAGCAGGAGCAGAGCTTTGGAGTAGGTGATGCAGGGTGTAAGTAAGTGGTGGAAAGATGGTAGAGGCTGCATCTTCTCATCTCTTTATTAGGATACGATCACCAAGGGGTGTGTTTCCTCTCTTCTTCTCCGTGTAGATAGACAGATACGTAGACACATAGATAGTTACATAGATAGATAGATAGATAGATAGATAGATAGATAGATAGATAGATAGATAGATAGATAGATACACACATATATACATATATACATAGACAGACACATAGATACATACATACGTAAACAGGTAGATACGTAGACAGACAAATACATAGATATATAGATACATACATGGACAGATACATACATACATACATAGTTACATAGATATATATGTGTATATGAATTTATATGTGTGTGTGTGTGTGTGTGTGTGTGTGTGTGTGTGTGTGTGTGTGTGTGTGTGTGTATAGATATACTGGTAAAGAGCAGAGCCCATATTTGGCACATTGGTCAGTCACTCCACCCCTTAGAAAAGCACACATCTCTACAGCAGGGCCCACCACAGGTCACAGAAGGAGCCCAGGCCTGGTCCGGCTTCCAGGTGGACACCCTGACACCCAGCTCGCTGGCCAGCTCCAGCCGCACCAGCATGAACTTGAGAGTCAGGTGGAAGATGGGATGCCTCCCACCATAGTTTTTCTTGTGCTCAGAGAAGGCCTTCACATTCTGGCTGTCCCACATGAGATATATATACTCGTCATGGAGAAAGAGAGCTGGAGGAAGCAGGGCGGTCAGCCATCTGTTTTAATGATATAAAAGTAACAACAACAACAAGAAGCAGTAACAGTGCCGTGCCAAGTGTTCTGCATACCTTACATCCCTGAGTCCGTCTTACAATCCAATGAGGAAGGTTACTGTCCTTATTCCCCCGTCTCTCAGAGAAGCAGCCACAGATGGTGAAGCTGACGTCGAAACTCACTCTGATTCCAGAACCCTATTCTTACTCATTAATCCAGTGGTCCTCAGTTTCAGCTAGACATTAAAATCACCTGGAGTGCTGTTTAGAATGTCACTATCTGGGTCCCACCCCCAGAGATTCAGGTTTAATTGGTTTGGAGTGAGGCCTCAACATTAGTATAAGAACATTTTTAAGGAAATCCTCCTCAAGGTGACCACAATGCTGTGAACTCTGGCAGGAAACTATTCAGTTTCTCCCTCTATCATTTCTGTGGTAGAAATAAGAGCGTAAATCAATGCCAGTAGAGACAAATCTGGCTTTGCCCCATGTCCTCACCTCTAACTCACCTCAGCGGGTAAAACCCTGGCTCCCACACTCACTGTCCACTCATTCTGCACTCACTAAAGTCATATGTTAACTTCCACCTGACAAATCCACAGTCCCTTTGATACTCCATCTCCCTGCATCATTGACATTGTGATTAGCGCATCCTGCTTGAAACCAGAAGTCTCCCCCACTTTGTAAAGCGTACTCTTTAACTGTCCTGGAGCTCCCAACAGGTTGTCTCCCATGATTCATCTCTCTAACTTCGGTGTTTCCCAGGGTTCCGTCTTTACCCTCTCATTCAACACCTTTGCATTTCTTCAAAGTTTTCTCCCCTTCTTCCATATTATCAACCACCCCCTAAGAAAAACAGACTCTTCATTCCTGCCTCCAGCCTAGTCTCTCTCCTGGGTCTCAGTTCCATACAGATAAGCACGCTTTCCTGATGTCTCCACCTGCTTCGTTGCAGAGTGAGGATGCTGAACTTTGTGGGGGTCACAGTCCAGGAGCCCAGGGTCCCTCGTGTTTTGCAGGGCCAGCTCTCTGTGCTGTGAAGGGGCTGGGTGCGTGCTCACACCTCAGGTCCCTAGTGCAGGGAACCCCATCATGCCCTTCGAACAGAAGGGCATCGTGTACCTTAGATTCAGACGGCGTTGTGCTGCTGATAACAAAGCTTACCAAGAGTAACATTCTAGATTTAGAATGCTAAAGAATGCTAAGATTTTAGATTTAGAATGCTTTAGGATGCTAAGGGCACCAAAATCAGGAGAAGCGTATCCTATTGGGTGTTTGCCTATTTCCAGGTCCTTCTACATAATTATTCCACCAGCACCCAAGCCAATGGAGACACCGCTCAGACTCATGGCTGATGTGCTGTTTCTCAAATTTCTTTACTCTGACTCTTTGTACAGCTACCCAGAACAAGTATATTCAAGTTTTCATCCTTTTTTGTTAACCTCAATTATTTAAGTCAAGAATATAATTTGTTCCCCAGTTACTTCATCATAGATAGTTGATGTGTTTTTCTGTTTTCCCCTCATTTCTGAGATCACATTTTTTAAAACACGCTGCCTCAATAAAGACAAATTGTTAGTTACATATCTCACTTGTTGAAAAAATAATGTTCGTTCATTTTACCCTGGAAGGTAATCTTATTTGAAAGAAATCACTTTATTATTGGTTATTTTTAAATTGTATAGCATTACTCTTGACAGTCATGACACTGGCAATAACAGTGATAACAGATAACAGATAAATATAATAATATTGTCTTTAATGAAACTTCTTTCTGATTTATGATGGCTATGACTACAGTGTCCATATTAAATTTTTATCTCTAATAGATCAGAAGAGTATGATAACATCCCATCCTTTATCTTACAAGGGCTATGAATGAGTAATAACTTAAAGTTACAAACATTAAGCACCCAATTCAATAAGCAAAGTCCAAATTTATGTGAGTTAGGAGCCCAGAGGTGTTTGCTCCATGTTAAGTGATAATTATCTGGGCAGATGCTCCATTTCATTTACAATAAGGAGCAAGTGCTATAAAGACAAAAATCTAATTAGGAGGTTTGCAAATGTGGTCGTTCCAACCCTGAATATATTAGCCTTGTCATATTAAAATAATCTCCCCTGTGTTAAATCTTTAAATCAATTTCAATTTCATAATTTCCTTTTGCCTACAAGTTGATATGCATAATGTGCCTACTAGACCCAGAAGCATCCAGTGGACTCTCCCTTTTTGCTTCATGAGTTTAATATTAAAAAAATCATTTTCTCTCTGCTCTGAGGAAGACATGCTAAAACTTGCCTATAAACCCAGAGATTGCCAAGATATTTTCATTTTTCATTTCCCGCTTCAAGCATCGCTCGAAACTGAAAACTTTAGATAAGATAGTTGAGAGTCTAATGTTCATAGGAAAATTTGAATCAAGAGTTTGGAATCTATTGCCTTTTTCAATACTGATCTTTTTGTAGATAATTAATAGGGAGACAAAGTCAAGTAGTTTTCCTGAATAACCTTTAGGGATGTTCTTCTTGATATTCAATTAGGTATGAAATAGGTGAATTAATGAGGGATTTTACTTTCCTTCCAACATGGAAACACAGTCTACTCTGTAAAATAAAAAGCCTCATGAGAAATGTAATGACTGATGTATTTCTGAGTAATAGTTTCAGGAAGGACCAGGAAATCACCTATCATAGATTAGCTTTGGCCAATCGCGGGAGTCAGATAGCCCACCTGACCTCCTGTGACCCACAGGCATTGGCACCGACCACCAGGGAGTCAGCCACTTTTTTGCCTGCAGTTGTGGACCACAGAAATGCAGATCAAGACAGAAATGCCTTTGGCTGCCAGCACAACTTCTTTGTTATCTAGTAGGTGTACTCAGCCACCATCGACCACCATCTCACATCTCCCCAGCAGCGCAATCTGTAATTATTGACAGTGGAGGATTCCTAGTTTGCTATAGACTCCAAAAATTAAAAGCTGGAGAAAATAACTTAATTAGTGGGACCCTCAGGGTGGAGACCAGGAGTATCGGTTTCTACTCATTTAGGTTAGGACTGTGTAGTCACCTGCCAAGAAAATGGGATGTCAGAAGACTAGCCTACGGTTCTAACCAAAAGGAGAGACCTGCTCCTGGATTGTGAAACTGAATTTCAGGGATTGCTAACGTCATAGTTTTCACTGAGGGAAGAGAGGTATTTGATGGTGCCAGCAATTTGAAAAATGCCAGCCAATAAAGGGGAGGGGATACCTCTGGTAGAGTGTGTGCTTAGCACGCACGAGGTCCTGAGTTCAATCCCCAGTACCTCCATTAAAACAAACAAATAAATAAATAAACCTCGTTACCCTCCCCCCAAATAAATAAAATAATAAAAATTTAAAATGAAAAATACACTTTTTTTAAAAAAGAAAGATACCAGCCAGGTAAGCACTGTGAACTCAGTCTCTGTAGATCCCTTCCCTGCTGAGTCCCCACCCTGAGCGCTTCCTGCTGGAAGGTACGAACCAGATGGGTCTGGCTGCTTGCTGTTCTTTTCAGCACATCTCTTGTGTGATGGAGATCTTGCAACGCAGTGGGAGGAACAAACTTTGGAATCAGCCAGCATGGATATGAATCCCTTTTATAGTACGGACTAACCAAGTGCCCTCAGGAAGTTTAAGTAACTTTTCCAATCTTAGTTTTTCCGGCTATAAAATGGAAATAAGAATACCTAACTGTAAGAGCTGTTGACAGAATTAATTGATAATCACGTGCAAAGGAATTAGCACTGTGTTTACACATAATAAATACTCAAAGGGCAGCTAGGCTGCCAGCTTCTGTCTGTTCTTTGTTGATTTTTGTACTTATCAGAAAGTAGTAGAGTTAGGAGAGAAGAAATGGGTCTTTCTAATTAACATCCTAAGTTGTAGCTCCCTTTATCCAAGTGCCAAGCATCTTCCTTAATTTTCTAATAACCATATTAAAGGTTACTTCTAATAACCAATTACACAGTCTTATAAATTCTCAGATTTGTGTGCCTTAATTGTTTCTCGTTTCCTTCCGATATATTTTCTGTGGAATAAATTCAGTGGTCAAGGGTGAACTCTGATTTCACCTCGTCTGTAAACATTTTTCTGCCTCTTTCAGAAGAATTACTAGCTTCCTCCCCAGTATCCCCACACAAAGCACACTATTTGCTTGACTGCCTTTGGTTAGTCGTCTCTGAAGCTCTCTCCCTTGATAGCATGGAAGATTCTTGCGGGCAAAGACCGTGGCTTGCTTGTCCATATTGAACTCAAGAATGAAAAACAGCTTTTAAATACACGCTTTGGGAAAACAAATACTGAGAGTCATGCTGGCCAGCGATGTCATTTGGCATTTGAAGAGCCACTGGGGATGGAAAAGCACAGTCAGACCTTCTGTTCGACTTTCGGTAGTGGATGCCGCAGTGAGACGTGACCAAGCGTTTGCCCCCCGCCCCCAAGAGTGTCATATTTTGAAGCAGCAGCTTTTGGGTACTGTTTTAGGACTCACATCCGTTCCTCGGATTTTGCTGTTCACAGACGATGCACAGCAGAGTGTAAAAATCAGTAAATGGCCTTTTAATCCTTTGTGTTCTTTCTTCTTTCTCCTAAAAGATAAGAGAAAGTTATCTTTTGTCTTTAAAGTTCATTAACTACTCAAGACTTCACCAATCATGATAATGTGGTTTTTGTTCCTCTTCTACAACTCTCAAGACACAGATAAAATTAATACAAAATTCAGTTTATATTCCGAGAATATCAGAAAGATGAAAACTGCATAAATCATGATAACCACAGTCATGTGAGGTCAGTGCCTTTAGTGAGAACAATTCGAGTATTAAGTCACACTTGCTGGGTTTGTAAAAATATAACAAACTTTAATTCTCTTTTGTAAACTTGTTTTTAATAAATTACTGGTGATCTGGCCACTTAATCTAATAAACACTTTGTTTACATAAATGGGGTGGGGGGCATGTTGAGAAAATAAAATCCAATTAAGCAAATCAAACAACTAATTCAAGAAAGGTGTATGTCGTCTCTTTAGGTTTAAAAGGAAATGGATCACTCTACTCTCAAATGCAGCTTCTTACCAGTACAAAAACAATACTGTCATACTAATAGAACAAGTAAATAGCTGAAAAAGAAGTTAGGGGAGCCATTGATTTCTCCATTTTATCCAACTACAACTTTCATACAAAAATCATATTCCAAATTAAAATAAAAACTCATTTTGATTTTTTACCAAAATACATCCTACTATTATGTAACACAGGTGGGGCAAAATGTATCATGCATCATCCTGAAGGTGACTGACTTTCAAGTAGATGATTTTTGGGGGAAAAATTTTAATGGAAACAAAATTTCTGAAAACTACCATAAATTTTACTATATTTAGAAAGACCTAACCAAGCCTTATGGTAAAAAGAGATAAAATTTTTAATTTCCATTTAACTCCATTCCATAGGTGGAGCTGCTAAAAGATGGAGTTTAAAAACTAACTTCACTTTGTTTTTTAAAATATTCTAGTTGTTGAAACCTTTAAACTGGAAATTGATACCCACTTCAGAGAAAATATCCTCACTTGCAATTCCTCAACCTGTGATTTCTTTCCGATTTATTAAGGGAAATTACATGTTTATCAGTCTAGTTTTTCTTCTTGGAAACAAAGACTGACTTTGGAAAATTTAAATAGCGCAATAAATTCTAAGTATTTCCATGGTGTCTAAAATTCAGCCATGAAGAAATATTCCAAACTAGCTTACAACATAATGCTTTCAACAACATTTCAAAAGCATAGCATTATATACACAACATTGTAAACTGACTATACTTCAATAAAAATATATGCATACAGAAAAACAGAGAAAAAGCATAGCATTATAGTAAAAGTGCTATTTGACAACTTAAAAAATCTTTAAGACAACAAGAAAAATGAATAGAAAACAGTAACAAATATGGTAAACATTAATCCAACTGTATCAATAATCACTTCAAATGTCAATGGTCTAAATATATCAACCAAAAGGCAGACATTGCCAGAGTGGATAAAAAAATAAAACTCACCTGTACGTTGTCCACAAGGAACCAAGTTTAAGTATAAAGACACGTATAGATTAAAAGGAAAGAGTTGGAAAAAGAAACACCATGCTAACAGTAATCAAAAGAAAGTGAGAAGAGCTATGTTAATTTCAGACAAGGGAAATTATCAAGTATGAAGAAAACGTTACATAATGATAAAGGGTGAATACTTCAAGAAAACCTAATAACCCTTTGTTAGGTTTACAACCCAGCATTGACAACTGTATGTAACAACAAAGCATCAAAATACATGAAGCAAAACTGCAAGGGGATAGATGAATCCACTATTATAGTTGGAGAATTTAACACTCTGAAACTGATGGATTCAGCCACCGTAAAATCAGAAATGACATAGTTAACTCAACAGCACTGTTAAACAACTAGATATTATTGACATCTATAGGCTACTTCATCTAATAACAGCAGATTAAACATTCTTCTCAAATTCACATAGAACATTCATCAAGATAGACCATATTCTGGGCCATAAATCACACCTTAGCAAATTTGAAAGAATAGAAATCTTACAATGTTCTGCTTTCCAACCACAATAGACTTAAGCTAGACATCAATAACAGAAAGACAGCTGGAAAATCCCCAAATACTTACAGATATAAAAACACACTTTTAAATAACACATGGTTCAAAGAAGAAATATCAAGAGAAATTTTTAAATATCTTGAACAAAGTGAAAACTAAAACACAAATTATCAAAATCTCTGAGATCCAGTAAAAGCACTGTTTAGCAGGAAATGTGTAGCATTGAATACATGTGTTAGAAAAAAAAATCTAAAATCAATAATCTAAGCTTCCTCAATAGGAAAGTAGAAAAAGAAGAACAACTTAAATCCAAAATAAGCAATAAATAAAGAAATAAATAAAAATTAGAGCAGAATTCAATGAAATTAAAAACAAGAAATCTATACATAAAATGGATAACAAAAAAGCTAGTTCTTTGGAAAGATTGATAAAATTGATAAGCCTATAGCCAGACTGAGAAAAAAAGAAGACACAAATCACTTATATCAGAAATGAAAGAGGGGACAACAGTACAGATACCCTGGTCTTTAAGAAGATAATAAAAAGATACTATGAACAACTCTACTTCCACAGATTTTTATAACCTAGATGCAATAGAACAATTCTTAATGGCATGATCTGCTAAAACACAAGAAATAGACAATCTGAAGATACTTATTAAAGAATTTAGATCAATAATTAATAATCTCCTGAAAGAGAAAGCACCAGGCTAAAAAGGATTCAATTCTACTGCTGAATTCTATCAAACATTTCAGGAAGAAATCATACAATTTCTACAATCTCTTCCAGACAATAGAAGCAGAGAAGTATGCCCTAACTCACTCCATAAAACCAGCATTACTCTAATACCATGACTAGACAATAAGATTACAAGAAAAGGAAACTACAGACCCACCTCTCACATGAACCTAGATGTAAAAATCTTCATCAAAATATTAGGAGATCAAATCCAACAAAGTATAAAAAAATTATACACCACAACCAAGTGGCATTTATTCCATGTATGAAGGTTGGTCCAACATTCAAAAATCGAGTAATGTAACATGTAACATTGACTGGCTAAAGGAGAAAAATTACACAGTCATATTAATGGATGCAGAAAAAAAAATTTGACCAAATCCAACACCACTCATGATAAAAACTCTGAGAAAATTAGGACTAGAGAAACTTCTTCAAGTTGATTTTAAAAATCTACAAAAAAACCTATAGCTAACATCATACTTAATGGTGAGAAACTCGAAGTTTCCCCACTAAGTTCAGGAACACAGTAAAGATATCCCCTCTCATCACTGCTTTTCAACATCATGCTGGAAGTCCTACCTAATGTAGGGGGGAAAGAAAAGGAAATAAAAAAGTATAGAGATGGGAGGGAAGACGTAAAACTGGTGGGGTTTTTTGTTTGTTTGTTTGCATACAGTATAACCATCCATGTAGAAAATCTGAAAAAATCAGCAACAAAAACAAAACCCTGGAACTAGTAAGTAATTATAGTAAGATTGAAGGATACAAAGTTAATATACAGAATTCAATCACTTTCCTATATACCAGCAATGAAAAAGTAGAATTTGAAGCTGAGAACACATTACCATTTACATTAACCCTCAAAAGAATACCCAGCTGTGTTTCTGACAAAATATGTAGAAGATCTATATGACGCAAACTACAAAGCTCACATGAAAGATATCCAGGAAGAACTAAATAAATGGAGAGAGACTCCACTTTCACAGATAGAAAGCCAATATTGTCAAGATGTCAGTTCTTACCAACATGATATATAGATTTACCGGAATCCCCATCAAAATTCCAGCAAGTTATTTTGTGGATATTGACAAACTGATTCTGAAGTTTATATGGAGAGGCAAAAGACGAACAATAGCCAACGCAATACTGAAAGAGAACAGTCAGAGAACAGACACTACCCAACGTGAAGACTTACTCTAATGCTGCAATAATCAGGGCAGTGAGGCGTTGGCAAAGTAACAAACAGATCAATGGAGAAGAGTATGAAGCCCAGAAGTAAACCCCCATAAATATAGTCAAGCTGATCTTTGACAAAGGAAAAAAGGCAATGCAATGGAGTGAAGACAGTCTTTTCAACAAATGGTGTTGAAACAGCTGGACATCCACATGCAAAAAAAAAAAAAAAAAAAAAAAGAAAAGAAAGAGACCTTATATCTTTCACAAAAATTAACTCAAAATCAATAGTAAATCTAAATGTAAAATCTAAATATAAAATGTAAAACCTTTAAAATCTTAGAAGATAAAATAGAAGAAAATCTAGGTGACCGTCATACGGTGTTGAGTTTTTAGACATAACAGCAAAGGCACAATCTGTGAGAGAAAGAATTAAGTGTTTTCATTAAAATTCAAATCAAATAAAAAACAAGACATCCATCAGTTGATGACTGGATAAATAAACCCTGGTACATCTAGACAATGGAATATTACTTAGCATTAAAAGGAAATGCGTTATCAAGCCAAGAAAAGACACACAGGAAATTTAAAAGCACATATTTAGTGAAAGAAACCAATCTGAAAAGACTACATTCTGTATGAGTCTAACTCTATAACATTCTGGAAAAGACAAAATTATGGAGGCAGCATAAAGATTAGTGATTGCCAGGAGTTATGGGAAAGGGAGGAATGAATTGGTTGAGTATGGAGAAATTTTAGGCAATGGGACAACAATTTCGTATGATGGTGGATACATGTCATTATTCTTCATGTTCCTCTTCCTCTAAATAATGTGAAGACTTTGTTATTCGCGGACCATTGACAACCGTAAAATTGCCCTCTGGAGCTGCATATCTGAAATTTATTTGGTCCCAAAACTATGTTTAAATTATGAGGTATTGACAGAACCCCAGCAGAAGCTCATTAATCTCTGAGTGTTTCATGTACCCTAAATACTGAAAATGTCACCACTGTGGGCTAAAGGTACAAAACCAGAAGATGCAGCATGAGCAGAAGTTCACGGTCAGTCTTCCAGCTCCTGGGGGTTTGTGGCCCCTGCCTCTGCTTCAACACACTCATCAGATGGTTTTTTGACTTCCTAGAACTCTTATTTTTCTTAGATTCTAGAATAATGACAAAAACAACTATATAAGTGTCTTACACTTTTTTTTTTAATTGAAGTGTAGTCAGTTTACAATGTTGTGTCAATTTCTGGTGTACAGCATAACATTTCAGACATATACACATATATTCCTTTTCATATTATTTTTCATGATAGTTACTACAAGAAATTGAATATAGTTTCCCTGCTATACCGTAGAAACTTGTTGTTTATCTATTTTATATATGGTATTTAGTATCTGCAAATCTCTAACTCCTAATTTATCCCTTCAGCCCCACCCTCCCTGATAACCATAAGTTGTTTTCTATGTCTGTCAATCTGTTTCTGTTTTGTAAATAAGTTTGTGTCTCTTTTTCTTTTTAGATTCCACATATGAATAATATCATATGGTATTTTTCTTTCTCTTTCTGGCTTACTTCACTTAGAATGACAGTCTCTAGGTGCAACCATGTTGCTGCAAATGGCATTATTAAATGTCTGTCGACAGATGACTGTATAAAGAAGTTGTGGTATATATATTTATACAATGGAATACTACTCAGCCATAAGCTGTTTTGTAACATTAAAATAAATGCATCTAATGCCAGTTAGTTCCAGGATGAAAGTCTGCAGTACCAGGACCAAGCCCACCCACCAGCAGGCCAGCATCAGCCCCGGGAACACCTGGGCCCCAGCCATGCTCACCACTGGGGCAACACCAGCTCTGGGACACCCCAGACTGGGCAGCCAGCCATATCGGGAACTGGCCCAACCCCCAGGAGGCTGACACTAGATTCAGGGTCCCTGGCCCCACAGCTACCTACTCCAGAACCTGGCTCTACTCTCCAGTGGGCTAGCACTAATCCTGAGACCCCCGGCACCCCCTTGCACCCACAGCCAGCAGCTCATGACCCAGCCTCGCCAACCAGTGGCGGGCAGCCTCCACACAAGATAGGGCCTGTCCACCAGCTGGACCAGAGGCCAGCCACACCTCCCAGACCACCCACAGTAGTCAGCCCACCACAGCAGAAGGACCCGTGCAGCCCGCATGGGGGGTGTCCCTGGAGCACGTAGCTCTGGCAACCAGAAGGACGTACGCTACTGGGGTGTGCAGGACGTCTCCTACAAAAGGCCACTTCCTCAAGGTTGGGAAATGAAACCAACATATCAGATACGTAGAAATATAAAGAGAAAATTTGGCAAAAATGAAGCGACGAGAAATAGGCGCAAAAATGAAGGAACACAACAAAATCCCTGAGGAAGAATTAAGTGCAGTGAAGATAAACAGTCTACCCAGTAATGACTTCAAGGTAATGATTGTAAAGATGTTCAAAGAACTCTCAAGAGAGGAATGGATTCACAGAGTTCGAATTTTTTTTTTTTTTACAGAGTTAGAAAATATAAAGAACAATCAAACAGAGATGAAGAATACAAAATTGAGTGGAGGAATAAATTGGGAGTTTGGGATTAGCAGATACAAGGTATTATATATAAAATAGATAAACAACAAGGTCCTACTGTAGAGCACAGGGAACTACATTCAATATCTTGTTGTGGACTATAATGCAAAAGAATATGAAAAGGAATATATATATATATAATCGAAATGAAAAATACACTAGAAGGGGGGAAATTGAATAAAGGCAGTCAAAAGGTGCAAACTTCCAGTTATAAGATAAATAAGTCCTAAGTATGTAATGTGTAACATGATACAATATAAGTAACACTGCTATACTTGATTTATGAAAGTTGTTAAGAGAGTAAATCCTAAGAGTTATCACAAGGAAAATTTCTTCTATTTAATTTTGTGTCTGTAGGAGATAATGGATGTTCATTAAACTTATTGTAATAATCATTTCATGATGTATGTAAGTCAAATCGTCATGCCGTATCCATTAAGACGGATACAGTGCTGTATAGCTTAATTAAACAGGAAGAAAAAAAAATGGATACCTAGTGTCTGGAAGGCCCCGTGTCTTGGGATGTACCAAGAAAAAAAATACATCCAAAAGGAAAGGTATTGTTGATCTTTTTGCATAGAACACATTAGCATCCTGAGAAACACTAGTGTTCTATGGAACAGAATTTGGAGAATTCTGCACTAGATGATTAAAGCCTTCAGAACAAAGAAGAAATATTCGATTGAAAGGCCTTAAGTGAACAAAGACTATCTTCTTTCATCCTGGCAAACATCGACAGGAAGGTCTACAGGGGAGATTGCTACGACATAGCATCATTCCTTCTCGTAAGAGCCACTGCTGGGAACAGGACATAGTATGTTCCTTCAAAAGCCTCCTTCCCTTCAAAAGTCTCCTAATAAACACTATGCATGCTAAGCATGTTAGGGCTGGCAGAAATTATCACGGCCTGTTCTTAAAGACGGAGAAACTGCAAGAAATGGCAGGTATTAAATTCCATGTGCGCTGTAGTTTGATGAATGGTGATCTCAGGGAACTAAGCCTGATCCGCCGATGGCTTCCCCCCTCCCTCCGTACAGCCATCCTGGAGGGAGTATTTTCTGCATAAAGAGATGAGCCAACAGCAACTTCACATCTCTCCTTTACAGAAGGTGTCATCTTTATTTTCACTGGTATTATACGTAAAATTAATTTGATTAAAAATTTCAATTAGGTGAGATCAAAAAAACAAAACAAAACAAAACAAAACCACACAAAAAGCTTTCATGACGGTTAGTTTTAGAAGCTATGGATGACAGAGGCCAAAAGGAATAACAAAGAGCACGGTGACCAGAGATCATTCACAGAGACAGACGATCACTGCCGGAGGCAGGCTCACCAAAGCCTCCAGCTTTGTATGTCCATATGCCTCAACAGGTTGATTTACTTTATTTTAATAAAGTTTCAATTACTGAAAGAGGAGGATCAAAAAACTATTTTCCCATTGTATGATAAATACATTTCAAAACTCATTGCATCTTATGATTTTGATATAAATATGCACTAAAGATGCAAAAAAAAGTTTATCTGAAAGTTACTTGTGGACAGAGAATGATGTAAATTTGCACTGTGGATTTGCAAAAGAAATGAGTCTGTAACAGGTTATTTTAAAAAGCAAAACACTGACTCAGAAATCTGCTTGGTTTTTATTTTCTGTGGAAGACATTAGCCTTGTTCAGTTTTTATCTGTGGTTTAGTTGTGGATTATTCGGTATCTAACGATATCGAAACTTAATCCAATTCCGCAACAAATATCTGTGTGCTAAAGAAAAGCACGAGGCAGAGGATAAGGTCATCGCTATGACAAGGGATTCTGCAGCATCACTTTAGTGGGAATACAGAGAAGGAAGGAACAAAATGAAAGCATAAACAGCAGACTGGGGAGATGACCAGGTATTTGCTTCACCATCTATATTTCTTGGCATGTAAAAATTACACAGCTTGGATCTTATGTTTACAAAGGTAGAACAAAGGAATGGGTTTATCTGGCAATTAAAAGAATATGAAAAGGAATATATTTTTGTATATGTATGACTGAAGCATGATGCTGCGCACCAGAAATTAACACACTGTAAACTGACTGTACTTTAATGGAAAAAAAGTGATGGCGACAACTCATATTTCAGAAAGGATCACAGTACTGAAATCGTTCAAGAGTTTCAATTAGGTATCATTTCTATATTGAGTTCGAATACTGTAAGTTCTTCTTCTGAATGGAGAGGACAGGACCATGTGTGGAACTTGCAGTCCTGAAATGTAACCGACCTCAGGAAGGCTGTCTTCAGTTAGCCAATGCATCTCATTTTTCAGGCGATGCTCTGACCCTGAAGAGCGATGTAAGACTTGTTCCTGGCTGCTCTGCTAAATGTTCTTAGTGCCATCTGCTGCACACTCCCGGCTACTGTAGGGGGACCTACTCCACTTAATAGGACTAAGGAATCTAGGAAGTACTGACATGCTGTTTATCGATTTGCAAGCCACGTGTGTAAAGAAAACAGAATAGAACAGCATTCTGACATAGAAAACTTTTTCAAAATGATCTTGGAAATAGTTAACAATAAAGATTAGCTTTGGAATTCTTACACCAAGAACATTTTTTTAATGTATCTTCTTTCCTCTGTTTAAAAAGCCTCCGTGTAATAATTTCATCTAACACTGATCAGTACCATCAGCTGCAGTTCATCTAAAGTGAAGCTGTTATGACCTTTCAATTTGCTCCTTAGAAAAGTGAAGAATCTATTGTATTTGGAAGCAGCAAAAGTAATTTAATGGTGCTAATAATAAAGTATATTGGGAGATATTCATATTGGTTCTTTATTGAATTAAAGGGCTTATTTTTTGAATGAAAAAATAAATAGGATGGCTATAGAAAGACACAAAACAATAGTTGAGCCCATTACGCTGAAGAGTATTTCCAAAGACTCATGTGGATAGATGACTACTTCCTAAGTAGAGAGAGAAGTCTGCTTGTGGTTGGGTTATTTTGTGGAACACAGAAGGCTGCATCCAGCCCTGTGCAGCCCCCACAGGGGGGAGCAAGGTCTGTAATGCTTCTGAAGACTGGTGCATATCATATTACTCACCACACCCCTCTGATATTTTATTTTCATACGTGGGGTGTCTTTTTCTGCAATATAAAATTCATTACTGTAAGATCTGGTGTGAGCTGGGGAGACTGCCAGTTAAGCCCAAGCTCTTGTGACAATTCTGGTTCTAATCTGTCCCCTTCTTGTCTCTCAGAGGATCCTGGACATCCTTCAGTTTCAGGGAAGTCTGCTGCCTAAAGCGACCCCGTTACTTAGTGCTTGCTATTCCAGCCTCCCCCATGAGGGGAGTGTTCTTTGGATCATTTACAAGGGGCCCAGGAAGTAGTAAATTTCAACTGAATTTTCTTTCCCACTTACTGTCAACAGAATGATGAAAAAAAAAATGCTTTGTTGAGATAATGACATAGTTTAATCCCAACAGTGGAGTTTATTACCTAAAATATGTGGGTATAAAATGCCCAGAGAGGATTGCCACAATCTTTGTCTCTTAAACTAACTGCCTTCAACAATTACACCGTAACGATCCCTTGAGCTGGTCTTTCTTTTTATTCCAGAGAATTACGACTTTCTTTCACCCTGTCTAAAGACCATCCTCATCTAGCAAATAATTAATCCAAGAGTCCTATTCCCTGTAGTGTTTTAAGATCACAGCCTCCTAAAAAGTGCATAAGCCATTTCCTCAATACTGGAAACAAAGTAGACTGGATGGTCAGGCAAAAGGTGTTTAATAATGTGTAAGACAAATTACAGTTGCAAAATGATGAGAATATTAGGAGCATTAGAGTAAACAGCTGAAAGGACAGATATGATCAAAGCTCCTGCAAACCAATAACAAATATATCCAAAACGACTTAGACTGTCCGGACTCTTGAAAGAAAAGTGTCAATTATTATTACTAAAAGCCAACAGACGACGGTTGGTTGAAATTTTTTTCAATCACTATGAAAATAAAGTAATATTTTGATTTTCTTCTTTAGTCACTAAGAATTTTAAATGTCATTTGTGTACAATAGAGACAGAAGTTCACGATGTTTAGTGCAAGTCCAAATGTACTTCATCCTCCGAACCCTTGTAACACACACCCTAAGATGATTAGGAAAAGAGCACTTTTTGGTCTAGAATGCCCAGAATATCTGTTCTAAGACCCCCTTACTTAGGATTAGTTAACAAAACCATAAGATGGTGGCTTCTCTCTGTCTGTCCTAAATCTCCCTGTGTCGTGTTTCATCCAGTCTCCTATCAACTCTTCTCCTCCATCCAAATAATCTGACAAACCCATTCTCACTACACCATGGTCCTTGATGAGTTTCCTTTCGTGGGAGAATATACATTGTAAGAAACGACCATGTGGGCAGGGGATATCCGCACGTCCCCTACCTGTGCAGAGTAAAACTGAGCATAGTTGTGTGATGGGCCGGCTCACCTGTTATGGTTGGAAAGTCTGTGCTGCACCAATGATTCATTCAGATCTTAGTATATGACATTATTTAACCCATTAATTGTTCAAGAGACAGTAGGGGTGAAACTGGTGTTTGAACCCAAGTCCACTGGGGCTCCACAAAATATTCCTTTTTCAGAGAACCACACCTACAAATATCAAGAGAGCTATATAAAAACCAGGGTTAGACCCAGGATGTTTCATGGGTCTCTGCCCATAATCTAGCCTATTCTGCTCAGAGACTTAACCAAGAATACAAAGCCAATGTTCAGGCTTCTTTTACACCTTCAGTTTGCTTTTCTTTCTTATTTAAAATTTTTATTGAAGTACAGTTGATTTACAATGCTAGTTTCAGGTATACAGCAAGCTGATTCAGTTATACATAGACATGTATATATATATACACACACATACATATATTTATTTATTTGTTTATTTTCAGATTCTTTTCCATAAGATGTTATTACAAGAAATTGGATCTAATTCTCTGTGCTATACAGTAGGTCCTTGCTGTTTATCTGTTTTACATATAGTAGTGTGTATCTGCTAATCTCCAACCCTTAATTTATCCCTCCCCACTCTTTCCCCTTTGGTAGCCATAGTTTGTTTTCTATGTCCAAGATTCTATTTTTGGTTTGGAAATAGAATTTGTATCTTTTTTTTTAGATTCCACACATAAGTGATACTGTATGATATTTGTCTTTCTCTGTCTGACTTCACTCAATATGATAATCTCTAGGTCCATCCATGTTGTTGCAAATGGCATGATGTCATTCTTTTTTATGGCTGAATAATATTCCAGTGTGTGTGTGTGTGTGTGTGTGTGTGTGTGTGTGTGTGTGTGTGTGTGTGTGTGTGTGTACACCACATCTTCTTTATCCAGTCATCTGTCAATGGACATTAAGATTGTTTCCATGTCTTGGCTATTGTAAATAGTGCTGCTATGAACCTTGGGGTGCATGTATCTTTTTGAAGTAAAGTTCCCTCTAGATATATGCCCAGGAGTGGGATTGCTGGATCATAGGGTAAGTCTATTTTTAGTTTTTTAAGGAACCTCCATACTATCCTCCACAGTGGCTGCACCAAATTACATTCCCACCAACAGTATAGGAGGGTTCCCTGCTCTCCACACCCTAGTTTGCTTTAATTCTTTACAAATATCCCTTTTCAGTTGCCTGCCTTCTACCCTGACATCTTTAACATTTAGTCTAGCTCACAATACACATTATCCTAAAACATTTCCTGTCACCCCATCTAAGCCCCACATTTACACTGGGTTCTGCTTTCTTTCTTGCTCCTCCCTGGTCACCTTCCCTTGTGGACAAACCCACAATCTCCACCACACCAACCCCTCTCCTGTATTTCTTTTCTACCTTTCAGAAGACAGAGTTCTGAAAACAGTCCACAGATGACTGAAGAGATCTAGAAATAAACATAGTAAAATAAATGAGGTGAGTATAAGATAAAATTTGCAGGAATAGGCTGGGATAATAAAAAGGAAAAGAAATCCAGGATTTCCTGTGATGGAAGTTGAAGCTGGACATGTCTAGGTATAGTGGCTCAGCAAATCAAAAAGCCTCTTAAAAACCAACACCAGTATACAGAAACAAACTGCTTCTGAGAGAGCTTTTTCTAGTGTTTTACCAAGCATAAAATGTCCAATATCTATCAGCAGAAATGTGAGAAGACACTCTTAAGGCCCTCTCTGGCTCAGGCTTTGTTCAAAGCCTAGAAGTGAAACCTCAGTTCTGTCTCGTAACAAAAGCATCTCCTCAGCCCTCCCGTGGGGAGCCAGGATGAGACTTAGGCCCTCAGGAGACAGGTGGGTCCCCTACAGCTCCTCTGTGAGTCTGCTCTGGGGTCAACTCTCAGCCCCCCGAAAAACGTTCAAACCATCACATGGCTTGGGTGAGATTTTCTGCATGTTTCTTCTTTTATTCATTGTGCTGAATCTTCCTTTAGGATGTGTAATTGCTTTGACTTCCTTTTTCTGATTGTAAAGTTCACTCTCTCCATTACTGTATAAATTGGGTCAGATTAATTTTCATAGTATAAGAAGTTGTTTAGAAATATTCTTTCTAGAGGCTTTATGTTGCTTATTATCAGAGAAATGCAAATCAAAACTACAATGAGGTATCACCTCACACAAGTCAGAATGGCCGTCCTTACAAAGTCTACAAATAACAAATGCTGGAGAGGGTGTGGGGAAAAGGGAACCCTACTACACTGCTGGTGGGAATGTAGCTTGGTGCCGCCATTATAGAAAACAGTATGGAGATTCCTTAAAAAACTAAACATAGACTTACCCTATGATCTAGCAATCCCACTCCTGGGCATATATCCAGAGAACACTCTAATTTGAAGACACATGCACCCCAGTGTTCACAGCAGCACTATTTACAATGGCCAAGACATGGAAGCAACCTAAGTGTCCATCAACAGATGAATGGATTGCTGTTCACTATTCAACCATAAAAAAGAATGAAATAATGCCATTTTCAGCAACATGGATGGGCCTAGAGATTAACATACTAAGTGAAGTAAGTCAGAGAAACACAAATATCATTGATATCACTTATATGTGGAATCTAAAAATATAATATAAATGAACCTATTTATGAAGCAGAAAGAGACTCACAGACATAGAAAACAAACTTATGGTTACCAGGAGGGAAAGAAGGTAGGGGAGGGATAAATTAGGAGTTTGGGATTAGCAGTTACAAACCACTATGTATAAAACAGATATACAACAAGGTCCTACTCTATAGCACAGGGAACTATATTCAACATCCTGCAATAAATCATAAGGGAAAAGAATGTGAAAAGAATACACACATATATAAAAAACTGATGACTGATTCACTATGCTGTACACCAGAAACTAACACAACACTGTAAATCAAATATACTTCAATAAAAATTCTTTCTGATTTGTTACATAACACTATATAGTCCAATATAACCATTTAAGTTTAGAATTAAAGTTGGCCTTTCAAAATTACTAATTGATGTACCTAAAAAGATAAGGAATGTTTCCCGATGAACATGCTATGAAAGTCGGTATTTCCTTCTTCTATTGGAAAACATAGAAAAGCAACAAAAACCGGAAACTACATTTTTGGTGAAACAAAGGGACAGATAAATTCCAGACTCAAAATGCATGTAAGGCTGCTTTTTTTTTTTTTTTTTTTTTTTTTTTACCAGTAGTGTATGAGCATTCTAGTTCCTCCACATCCTCACCAACACTTGGCATCTTCGTATGGTCAGTCTCTTCAGTTTTAGCCATCTGTGTTTTGTTGTGATCTCAATTTTTATTTTCCTAATGACAAGTGAGGTTGAGCAACTTTTCCTGTGCTTATTTGTCATCGGGATATTTTTGGTGATGTGTCTCTTAAAAGATTCTTCCCATTTTAAAACTGAGCTGTTTTTCTAATATTGTGTTTCCAGAATCCAAATTTTGCCATTCTGGTGGTGAGCACTGGGGGGGTAGCTCATGATTTTTAACCTGTATTTCCTTAATTATGAATGAAGTCAAGCTCTTTTACAAAGATTTATTGTCCTTTTGGATGACTTTTTTAGGGAAGTGCCTATCCATATATTTTGCCCATATTTTTTTTCTATTGGATTTTCTCCCTTTTATTGATTTGTATGAGCTCATTGTATGTTATGGATATGAGTCCTGTTAGCAAATATTTTCTCCCACTCTGGCTTGTCTTTTATCATTTTTATAGTACCTTTTGATGAACAAAATTTGCAATTCTAACATAGTCCTATTGTTTTATCTTTTCCTTTTTGGTTTATGTTCTTTGTGTCTCATTTGAGAAATATTTCCCTTGCCAGATGTCGTGAATATATTATGCAGACAACAACTTTATCATCTATCTGTGAGTGGTATGAGATATAGATTTACTTTTATATTTTCCCATATAATTACTACTACATTACATAGTTAGAAGACATCCCTTCCCACTGCTTAATCCCATGTCCATACATCACTCTGTTCCTAGGCTCTCTCTCCTGTCCCATTGAGTTATTTTTTGGGGAGGAGGTGGCTATCTTAATTATTCCATGTTGTCTTAATGTTACTAAGTCTTGATATCTGATTGAGACATCTGATAACCTGTCATGTTTCACAAACTAACATATTTCCACTGTTTTTGCTTTTTACCCCCTTATGCATCTCAAATCTTTCATTTGGTGTTACTTTTTCTTATGAAATATGTTTATACTTCATTCAGTTTTGTGGGTGTTTAACACACCCAAATTTTGTTTATCTGAAGATGCCTCTTTATTTTATGTTACCTTCACTTCAGAGGATAATTTCCCCAGCTATCTGCATTACAACATTGACGGCATTAGTCTCCTCACTCTTAGCACCCTTGGCTGCTGTTGAGGAGTCAGCTAGCGGTCAAGTTGCTGTGCTCTTTCCTGGAGGTAATATACCTTTTCTTTCTCCTGTTGTTTTTAAGGTTTTCTCGTTGCCATGGGTGTTCTGCATTCTCATTACCATGTGTCAAGAGGTGTGGTTCTTTTTTTTATTCAACTTTTATTGACATAACTGTAGATTCACATGCAGTTGTAAGAAATAATACAGACAGATATCCTTAGACACTTTCCCTAATTCTCCCTAATGTTAAGTTTTGTAAAACCATACTCTAACACTCAGAAAATTAACATTTATACAATTGTCTGATCTCATTCGTATCTCTCCAGTTTTACTTGTGCTTATTTGTGCGTGTGTTTCATTTTATATAATTTTATCACACATGTAAGGTTGTGTTTCCCTTACCCCAGCAAAGATAAAGACTAGTTCCAACACCAAGAGGACCTTTCTTGTTGCCCATCTTCCTCTACAGCCTCCTGGTCTAGAAGGACAAACTACAAAAATCAATTCCTGGGGCAGGAGGCAGGGTACAGCTCAGTGATAGAGCACGTGCTTAGTATGCATGAGGTCCTGGGTTCAATCCCCAGTACCTCCATTTAAATAAATACATAAATTAAAAAGTAATCAATTCCTACCCAAGTTATTTTAAGTCTTTTCTATCTATATTCTATGCTTCTCAGAGTGTCATAAATTTTTCCATCTCTTCTTTTCTTCATGTTGCATTCTGGAAAATTTCTTCTAACCTATCTTCTAGCTCACTAATTTTCTTTTCACCTATTCCTAGTCAGTTGTTCAGTCTTTCCACCGAGTTCTTCACTTGATTTAGAGTTTTAGGATGACAAGTTTGATTTGGTTTTATTCTTTTTAATCCATATCTTTCTTGTAATAATTTCTATTTCTTAAGCCTGTTCTTTTTTAATATTTTTAGTTTGTGAGTTGTCTTATAATTCATGTCTGTTCATTTAAATATCTGAATTCACTATGATCTCTTTCTATTGCCTGCTTTATTCTACTGGTTCTAATTCATGGTATTTTTTTGTGTGTGTCTGTCTGATCATTGTATTTGAAAAAAAAAATAATTACAGGAATAATTCAAGGCCTCAGAAGAGAATTTTCCTTTCCTTTCACCAGGGGCTGGGGGGCATTACAAAAGTGTCCTCTGCTGAGGCTGCAGGTTCAGGTAAGGGCTCCTTTCCTTCTAGTTCAACCTTTGTAAGAGGGCACAGCTCTTTTCAGACTCTGCAGTTGGGTAGAAATTGATTTTTGAAGTCTGTTCTTCTGCCCCAGGAGGCTGCCAAAACCTCAGTTCAGTTCCACAGCTGTTTCTTTCCAGAGACAAATACCCTCTGGGCAAAAGCAGCTTTTAGTTTTGAACTTAACCCTCTGAATTTTCAGTTTATCCTAGATTGTGGCCAGGTAATTCTTCAAGATCTTGTTAGCTCTTTTATGCTTTTAAGAAAATCTTTAAACATTTTATCCAGCTTTTTTTAGTTATCATTTCAGGATGCTGAAGGCCCAATGAAGATCATTTTTCTTTCATATTTTTGCAAGTTTGAATCACGTTCATGTAATACCAATTTAGAAATTGCACAAATACACACATTATGGAAGGATTCCAAAGACGCACTTGTGGGAGTAGAAACTTTGGGAGAATTTTATCACAGCTATCCATGCTATAATACTCTTTAAATCAGCCATACAACCTCGGAGTCTGTGTTTTGTTATTTACTTTTGAGGTTTAAAAAAAAATGTACAGATTGCCAAAACTTCTTGGCATAAATACAACTAAAACACAGACTGGAGGGTGGGGGTGAAGGAGAGCAGACTTATTTTCCATATTAATCACATAAGTTCGTTTACTACTGAAGGTTTTTCAGGCAGTTGAATTTAAAATAGTGTATCAGTTATTTTCTTCATGAATTTTAAAAACTGTGCCTTCCAGTTAGCTAGAAGGAAAGGTGATAACGAACACTGCTACACTCAGTTTGTTCTCAGGAGCCTGGGGATCTCTGGGAAAGTCACTCAATGGAGTCTATGAGTATAAGACAGCAAGAGGGGACTCCTGCTCAAGAAAGCTCATGCCTTGATCTACAGTAAACTGAAGGCACATTTCTACAAGGCGGCAGCAACTTCAAAAAGCAATAGTTTCATCATAGTAACCTATGATGAAAAAGAATATGAAAATCAATACATGTGTGTATATGTATGACTGAAACATGATGCTGTACACCAGAAATGGACACAAAATTGTAAACTGATTATACCGCAATAAAAAAAAGAGAAAAAATAAAAGATACATGCATCATAGCAGTACTATTTAAAATAGCCACAACATGGAAACAACCTAAATGTCAATCAATAGATGAATGGATAAAGAAGTAGTGGTATATATGTATGATGGAATACTACTCGGCCATAAAAAAGGAATGAAATAATGCCATTTGCAGCAACATGGATGAACCTGGAGATTGTCATTCTAAGTGAAATAAGCCAAAAAGAGAAAGAAAAATACCATATGCTGTCACTCATATGTGGAATCTAAAAAAAAAAAAAAAAGACACAAATGAACTTATTTACAAAACAGAAACAGACTTACAGACATAGAAAACAAACTTATGGTTACCAGGGGGAAAAGGTGGTGGGAAGAGATAAATTAGGAGGTCAAGATTTGCAGATGCTAACTACCATATATAAAATAGATAAACAAGTTTCTACTGTATAGCACGGGGAACTATATTCAATATCTTGTAGTAACCTATAATGAAAAAGAATCTGAAAAGGGATATATGTATGTATACATATGACTTAAACCTTATGCTGTATATCAGAAATTGACACAACATTGTAAACTGACTATACTTCAATTTTTTTAAAAAAGCAATAGTTAAGTGCCTCTTAAATGTGTCTCCTTGGTCAGCCATTGTACCTTAAGCAGAGAGCTGGAGATTACAAATTCCCTGAAGAGGGAAACAAGATAGCACTAATAAGGAAAGACATTAGGACCCATGTAAAACTAAAGGAAAAAAAAAAACTAAGAGTATATACTTAAAGATGTTCCCATTTAACAATCTGTAAAATAAAGCAACAGTGGTTGCTAGTTCATAATGTTGACTGAACACAGTAAAATATTTTTCACATTGAAAAGAATTATAAGGGAGAAGGTATAGTTCAGTAGTGGAGCACATGCCTAGCATGCACGAGGTCCTGGGTTGAACCCTCAATGGCTCCATTAAATTAATAAATAAATAAACCTAATTACCTCCTCCCAAAAAGTTTTATAATTTAAATTAAGACAAAAGATGATGCCTATAAGTAAACCCCATTTAACACTGTCTATACGTGCATCCCACTTAAACTTCAGTAATATGTCCTCAGACAACAAATTCATTCAGACATCAAGTTGTGCTTTATCTTCAAATTATTTTAACCCTTGACTCACAGCGATGTAAGCCGGTGAAGAATATATCGATTTCGTTATCCTGTTGCTCCACTGTTCTCCCTACCAATATGGCTCAGTAATGTCAGAAAGGCCCTACTGTGAAAAAACATATTTAAGAAGTTGCACCAGGGTTGACTTCTTTAGAATCAGATCTACCCTGATAGCCCTGGGATGTTCTCAGGTAACATGGAACATGTCATAGGAAATGAACCATTAGAAGACGCTTCTCAGGTTCTCACATTATGCCCCACAGCATTTATTGAAAGTAGTTTTTTTCAATTATTTTCATCAAATACTGTGTAGATACCAAAAAAGAATAAAGTATGTGTAAAGTAGCAAAAATAGCATTGTGACACTTAGACAAACACATGATTACCTACAACCTAACTAAAGAAACCCAGCATCAGTATCTAAGTCTCCTAAATGCTGGTCCCCAATCTCATTCCATTTCTGGCAGCCCCGTCTCTATCCCAAGTAACCATAATCCTGTTTTCTGTATTATTCCTTTGCTTTTTAAAATTCTTACCTAGTATGTATATATGTATATATATACACACACACAGTGTATTGTTTACTTTAGTACTTTATATAAATGGAATTATCAAGTGTCTTCTTGAATTTGGCTTTTTTTGCTCCTGAGATTGATCAGTGTTGGATGTGGTTGTAATTCACTCATTTTCCTGTTGTTTACTATTCCCTTGTATGACAATTCCACAATTTATTGATTCAGTCTACTATTGGGTCATTTCCAGTTTTTTGCTGTTAACAAACAGTGCTTCTAATAACATTTTTGCACTTATTTCCTGGTATCCATGTGCATGAGGTTCTCAGGAATATAGGCAAGTGTGGAATTTGTAGGTCATAAGATTGGTATATCTTCAACCCAGTTGGAGATTTACTTTTGATGTGGTTCTAATTTATACTCCCACCAAGAGCACATAGTAGTCTGGGGGCTCCATCATGTTCTCACATTTAAAATCTTTTGCCAGTCGAGTCAGTATGAATTAACTTCTCTTTGTGGTCTTAATTTTCATTCCCCCGATTCTTAGTGAGCTTGGACATCTTATATTTTCTGGCTTCCTGTTTTTCTTAAGTGAAATGACTTTGCTTTTTTTCCCTTTTTCTTTTTGGCCCATTTAATTGGATTGCTTGCCTTTTTTCTGTCGATTTTTTGTGATTTCTTTATACATCCTAAACTCTAATTCTTTGTCCGTTACAGACATTTCATGTATCTTCCGAATTTGGTTTGTCTTTTTAACTTACGGATATTTTGAGCAGTTCTTTATTTTAGAGGACTCATTAATGCCTTGTGGTGGGGCGGCTTGTTTCAGAAAGCCTTCTCTATGATATGGGCATGAAGATCTTCTCCATCAGTATATTAAGTGGAAATTATTTTTATGTTTGTGCTTAGGCCTGACTTCATTTTCCCCATAATTATCCCAATGCCTTTTCTTTAAAAGTCCCTTTTTCTTCATTAATATGGAATGCCAACTTATCACCCATCGAGTTTATGTATGTTTCAGGTCTGTTTCGGGGCCTTATTCTATTATGTTCATTGGCTTAATTATTGAAGTTTTATAATTATTCTTTACAATTTATCTCAGTAAAGGCCTGAATCAACATACGTTTGTCAGACATTAAGTTTTTAACATCTATGTTCACAAATTAGTTGGACTCATAATTTTCTTATACTGTCCTTCCAGGTTTTGAAATCAAGCTAAGGAGAGACACATAAAATAAACTAGGAATACTTCCTCTACTTCTGTATTTGAGAATAGTTTGTGCAGGACTAGAATTAATTCATGTAGCGTCATGTTTGGTAGAAATTAGAAGATATTTGAACCTCTTTGGGAAGGTACATGGAAGGGGCGACTTTTAACTACTGATTCAATTTCTTAATAGTGAAAATTCTCTTTAGTTGTCTTCCTCCTATTTCTCTATAAGTTTAATTTATACTTTTAAAAATATAGGGGGAGGGTATAGCTCAGCGGTAGAGTGCATATTTAGCATGCATAAAGTCTTGGGTTCAAGTCCTAGTACTTCCACTAAAAAATAAAATAAAATAAAAAATTAATTCAAAAATATGTAAAGATATCTAATTACCTTCCCCCCAAAGCAAACAAAAAACCCCAGAATTTGTTCATTTTATCTAACATTTTACATTTATTAGAATAATATTTGAATATTAATTTCTTACCATTTAAACTATACAGAGTGTTTGGTTATGCCCATCCCCCACTTTCATTGCTAGTATTATTTTTTCATTGTTTTCTTCTTGCTCAGTCTTACCAGAGTTCGTCAATTTTGCTGTTTATTTCAAATAATCAATTTTTGGCTTTGTTGGTTCTCTGTATTTTATATCTGTTTTCTTCCCATGGGTCCTCTATTATTTCTTGCCTGTTGTTAGAGGGTAGATTCAGGTTTTATTTATCTAAATTTTTAAGCTCATTTGCTTTGAGGCTTTTTTATTTTCTAACAACGACTTAAAGCTCTGTATTTCCTTCTAAGAACCACATCAGCTTCATCACACAAGTTGAATAGGCAGCATTTTCATTACCATTCAGTTCTCAGAACTTTCTAATTTTCATCATGATTTCTTATTTAAGCTATGATTTTTTAGAAGTGTTTCATTTCTGAAAGTATGAAGTTTTGTCTTTTTTGTTTGTTTGTTTGTTTGTTAACTATTTCTAACTTAATTTTGCTGTGGTCAGAGAGTGTGTTCTCCATAAAACAGTCATTTCATCATCTAGTTCAGATTATCATCTAGGCCACCATCATCTAGATAATCTCAGGAAGTATCTAATTATCCATTAAACCTAACTACTGGTTTTTTTTAATGTTTTAAAATTTGATTGATTGATTGATTGATTCAATGGAGGTACCAGGGATTGAACCCAGGACCTAAACCTAACTACTGTCTTGATATCAACATCTTTTTATTTCTGAAAGTTCTATGTATTCTTTTTTCAAGTCTGCTTATTTAATTTTATAGCACTTTAGCTATAATTTAATCCCCTCTTTTTAAAAGCAAATATTTTAGGAATGCTAAACATAGCCATTTTTACTGTCTGATAAATGCAATATGTGAAAGTTTTGCCCGCCTGGCTCAGCTATTTGGTTTACTCTGACAGTATTTACTCACGTTGCCCTGTTCCTTGTGTGTTTGCAATTTCGATGACGAGCTCTCATTTTCTGACTTGTCGTTTGCAAGTATCCCTTGAGGCCTGGCTTGATGGTGGATAGAATGTTTGCTTTTGGTTCTTCCAGGTTCCTGAGGACACGTTTACACCAAAATGCTACTGATAGTCTTTTTGGACCACCCAGATGACATGACTTCAGTCTGCAAATGCTGTGTGCTGGTTTGTTAAGAATTAATGGGAAAGGGGGAGGGTTTGGCTCAGTGGTAGAGTGCGTGCTTAGCATGCGTGAGGTCCTGGGTTCAATCCCCAGTACCTCTGTTAAAAAATAAATAAATGATTAATTAATGGGAGAGCCTTCTTTCCAGTAAACCTAATTTCAATTTTAAGACAGATAATTTTTCTCTCAGTGTTCTTGCAATTTACATTGTAATTGAGGATTTAATCCCCTAAGGTTCTATGCAGGGAGAATCACCTATGAGACCCTGACCTTGAGTAGTTTTCCCTCCTGTCAAGTATCTGCCCCCAACCTGACACCCTGTGAAAAGTGAATTTCAAGTTCACCTAAATTTGGCAAATATATTCAGGGTGGTAGCTCCGTTTACTTGTAAGAATTCTCATTTTTATTAATTTTTGGCTCCTAAGGGAGTCTGGATCGGAAGGTACCTTCTTTCGTAACTCCAGAAACAGAACACCAATAACACACTTTCTTATTACTTCAGTTAGTGTATATATGACTGTGTGTGTATATAAAAATATCTGCTTTCTACTGTTATTAAAAAGTCAATAATGGTCTGACATATGTCTGAGCCTATGTCTGAGGATAACATTAAGACATTTGTACTTATTTTACTTAACTAACATTTTTGATAGCCTGTTATTTTCAATTTGTGTTGTTTCCATGTTAGTTGTCTGTGAATCCATGAAAGCCCCTCAAGAATATCTTCTACATGGAGTCTGGGACCCTTGACAGCTCCACAGAGTGGTTTTTTCCTTCTCCTGAAAAGAAGATGAAATAAAACTGTGTCTTGTGACCTTTTCCGGAAGACAGAGAATATATAATGTCATCAGATTCTCTGCTAAGTCTTTTTGTTTGTGCTTTATTTGCTTATCTGTGAAATTACGTTTGCCTGGGATTTATGTTTCTATAAAATAGTAGAGACAAACAAGAGTCTCAGTGTCCCAAATGAGGTAAGAAATTTGTGTTCGGCTGTCAGTAAGAGCTGACAATTTCTGCTCAGAGAAAAGTGATAGAGTCTGGACATCGACCTTGTGGACCGGCAGCTCATTCTGGGTGTGGAGACAAAGCCCAGGGGGATTTAGAATAAAAAGTTAAAAAAAAAAGTACATAGAGTAGGAGGGAAAAACTAAGCCTGTTTAGATCCATGTACACAAATGTCTTCATGTAACTACTTTGGCAACAGCTAAAAACATATTGATCTATATAACTGAACAATGTTGGATTTGCTGGTTAACCACGTTCCTTTACAAGAAGAAAAGTTTTTTAATAAATAGATAATTTCAACATGTTGTGACAGTATTTTTTCCTGAAGTACTTTCCTTCTTTTCCTATAACAAAACTGGAAGAGTCTATGAGTTATTTAATGCTGACAGAGGGCCTACAAGGTGCCAAGACGTCGGTGCCGAGATGTCGCAAACATTATGTAACTTAATTCATCTCCAGTAACCCTAGTCTCCAATTTTGAAAATCAGATAAATGAGGGACATGGAGACTAAATCATGTGTTCAAGTTTACTCGTGTATTAAATAGAGAAACTATGATTTAAGCTAATCTGTGTAAAACCTCTAATTTTTCCAGTATAATTCGTACTAGAAAACAAGCTAGCACAAGTTTAATTGTTTTTACTTAAAATGATGTTCCAATCTGGAGTGTTAAAGAAATAGAGAGATACTTTTATAATTCAGATTTGAGAAGCAGTTTTCCTTTTCTTTTTTTGTACTTTTTAATTAATTAATTAATTTATTTATTTTTAATTTGTGGGGAGGAGGTAATTAGGTTTAGTTTTTTTTTTTTAGAGGAGGTGCTGGGGATTGAACCCAGGGCCTTATGCATGCTAAGCATGCGCTCTATCACTTGAGCTATACCCCTCCCCACTAGCAATTTTATTTTTCTTAAAGGAATGACTTTCCTTTCCAGAACAAGGAAGCTTAAAGAGCTTAGTAGATCATTGAAGGTGGACATAAAGTTATTATTTTAGCTGATCTATATGCCCATGTGTCTGTAACCAAACTGAATACACATATGTGCATGCATAAAAAAATAAATAAAAAAGAAAACATGTCTTTGATTAAGAAAAGAGGGCTTACAGTAGTGGACTGCAGGCAGCATTACATAGGGATAATTTGTTCTAGAGTTTTCACACATGGTAGGCATGCAATTAACAATTGTTGCATGAATTAATGGATGGTGAGTGAATACATTCTCACTAAGACAATGAGATACGGGTCTTCTCTAAGCTCTAATCAACAGTCATGACCCAGCTAACCACCACAGGACTGAACATTGAGAGGCCCACCTAGGGGCCCGGGCGAGTAATTGCTTCATTTGAGTTTTGTGCTGTAGAGCCAGGCAGTAGGAGGTTATTATACACACACACATACATACACACACATACATATACATACATAATCATATATGCCATATATATCATATATGTTATATATATGTATTGTATGATGTTTGCTATAGGTTCATTTTCAACAAGTTTAATCTGATTAAGGAGGTTCCTTACATTTTCTATCTTTCTAAGACTTTTGGTTGTCATCAATACATAGGTGTGGAATTTTATTAATTTTTTTAACATTTATTCTAGATGATCGTGTGATCTTTTTCTCTTTTTTCTTTTTTGCTGATGGGATGATTTCCATGATTTACTTTTTTTTAACACTTTTTATTGAAATACAGTTGATGTACAATATCATATGTTACAGGTGTACAATATAGTGATTCACAGTTTTTAAAGGTTATACTCCATTTGTTATTGTAAAATACTTGCCATATTCCCTGTTGTATGATATATCCTTGTAGTTTTATTTTGTAGTATTTTATTTTTATTTTATATATTTATTGTATACATATTTACATTATATATTTATTATGTAAAATACGTAACAGTTTGTACCTCCTAACCCCCTGTCTCCATATGGTCCCTCCCCCTTCGCTCTTCCCACTGGTAACCACTAGTTTGTTCTCTACATCTGTGAGTCTGGTTTTTGTTGTTGTTGTTGTTGTTGTTATATTCACTGGATTGTCGTAGTTTTTAATTCCACGTATAAGTGATATCATATAATATTTGTCTTCTCTGACTTATTTCACTTAGCATAATGCCCTCCAAGTCCATCCATGTTGCTGCAAATGGCAAAATTTCATTATTTTTTATGGCCGAGTAATATTCTATTGCATTGCACTACATTTCCTTTATCCAATCATCTGTCAATAGATATTTAGTTTGCTTCCATATCTTGGCTATTGTAAATAATGCTCCTATGAACATTGGGGTGCATGGACCTTTTTGAATTAGTGTGTTTGGGGTTTTTTTTGGATATACACCCAGGAGTGGAATTACTGGATTATATGGTAGTCCCATTTTTAGTTTTCTGAGAAACCTCCATGCTGTTTTCTACACTGGCTGCACCAATTTACATTCCCACCAACAGTGTATGAGAGTTCCCTTTCCTCCACATGCTTCCCAAAATTTGTTATTGGTTTTCTTTTTGATGATAGCCATTCTGACAGTTGTGAAGTGATACCTCATTATGGTTTTGATTTGCATTTCCCTGATGATGAGTGAGGTTGAGCATCTTTTCTTGTGCCTATTGGCCATCTGCACTTCCTCTTTGGAAAAGTGTCTATTCAGGTTTTCAGCCGATTTTTAATTGTTTTTTGGACAGGTTTTTTGATGTTGAGTTGTATGAGCTGTTTATATATGTTGGGTATTAATCTCTTACCAGTCATATCATTTGAAAACATTTTCTTCCATTCAGTAGGTTGAGTTTTCATTTTGTCAGTGGTTTCCTTTGCTGTGCAAAAGCTTTTAAGTTTAATTAGGCCCCATTTGTTTATTTTTGCTTGTATTTATATTTTTTAACTATAAAGCATTTTTTATTAATGAAATTCTTTTAGGAAAATTGATTTGAAACTAGTGGATCACTTATTTTTTTCCAATCACAAAGGGCAGTCAAATGTGCTTACACATATTCAAGAAATCAATCATCTAAGTTATAAATAATTAGTAGTTCATTTGTGTCCTTTTTTTTTTAGATTCATATAAGTGATATCATACGGCATTTTTGTTTCTCTTTCTGGCTTACTTCACTTAGAAGAACAATCTCCAGGTCCATCCATGTTGCTGCAAATGACATTATTTTATTCTTTTTTATGGCTGAGTAATATTCTATTCTTTTGCTTTTATTTCCTTTGCCTTAGGAGACAGATCTGATTTACTTTTTTTCAAAAAAAAAAAAAATCTTTTATTGAAGTGTAGTTGATTTACAGTGCTAGTTTCAGGTGTACAGCAAAGTGATTCAGTTATACATATATACACACATATGTATTTTCTTTTCAGATTCTTTTCATTATATGTTATTACAAGAAATTGAGTAGAGTACCCTGTGCTATTCAGTACGTCCCTGTTATTTACGTATTTTATATATAGTAATGTGTGTCTGTTAATCCCCAACCCCTAATTTATCCCTCCCTACCCTTTCCCCTTTGATATCAGTTTGTTTTGCATGTCTGTGAGTCTCTTTTTGGCTTGTAAATAGAATTTGTATAAATTTTTGTTTTTAGATTCCACATATAAGTGATATCATATGATATTTGTCTTTCTCTGGCTGACTTACTTCACTTAATGTGATAATCTCTAGGTTGATCCATGTTGCTGAAAATGGCATTATTCCATTCTTTTTTATGACTGAGTAGTATTCCAGTGTATAAATATACCATAGCTTCTTTATCCAGTCATCTGTCGATGGGCATTTAGGTTCCTTCCATGTCTTGGCTATTGTAAATAGTGCTGCTGTGAACACAGAGATCCATGTGTCTTTTCAAATTATGGTTTTGACTGTTAATACAGTTGCATTTCTTTTAGTATATTCCACTTGGTATGGATGTATACATTTTCATATATGGCTGTATTCACATAATAATATTTGTCTTAGTATATGTATATCTCTATTTATGAGAAAGATGGTCTATAATTCTATTTTAATAATCTGGTGCAACTGCAGTGTTGATTTTACACTGGTTTCATAAAATAAATTGAAAGATATTTAAAAACAAACAAACAAACAATAAAACAGTGCCCTGAAGGAATGTTGCAGCCAAGGTGACCCGGAGTTTCCAGTGGGTGAGTGGAAAGGCAGCTGGCAACGTGGAGGCTGGTGAACCAGCAACAGGGTACTTTCAAGACACCGTGTCAAGACTTTCATTCCTGGAGGCGACTACCAAGAACAAAGCTGAGATGCCCCCATGCCAGGGTACTAGTCAACAGCTAAAGGAATTCAAGTTTGGAAATGACTGTGATCCTCTGACCAGAGCTGAAGCCCTCCCTTGTGTGGCATGAATGGGTGATTCTTGCTGGATGGATGTGTTGGTGAGCAACACTTTAAAGCCCTGGACTGCAATTAATTCATGCATATTTATATGTGTCTGTACATGCACGCACGCACACACACACACACACACACAAAATCATATCCTGAGATTTAAAACACTCAAACTCTGAAAAAACCTGTATCATGAAGGCATTCCTTACTTCAGCCTGAGAAACAGAATGGGCCATTCTGGTCAAAGAAGTTTCTGCTACTCCAGTCATTCTCATATATCCAACACAAGGCATCGTGAAGATGGTCTCTGGAGAGCCCTTATAAAACCCATTCCTTTGAGAACACAGTCCAAGGGCTCATAAAACTCTAAGTGCTGTGAATTAGTTCAGAGTGTCTGCAGACCTTATAATTTGTATGCAAAATTATAAGGATGCTTTTCAGAGTTTTTCTAGGACTTCTGCCAAATTCTCAAACCTCTATCATCCAGAAGAACTTCCGAAGCATAAATTCACAGATATTCTAGAGTGATGAATTCAACACCTATCACCAGACATCTAAAATATGACACATATTTTAGAAAGAGTCACACACCCATTACGACTTGAATATTCCTGTCAGAAGTAGAGTAATCTCCCAGAGCTCTACATGTTATGGTTTACCTTGTTTAATTATATCTAGTAAACTTCAATAAAACGTTATTAAATAAAAAATTAATTTGGATCTTTGTATATTTAGGGTTTTTGTGGTTCTAACCATGTGTAATATGAAATAAAAGGTACTGTGGCAATAAGCAAAAGTAGAGTGTATCTAGTTATACATAGATTGTGGTACATGTATATAACAGTGGTGTACTGGTAAACTAGCCCTAAAAATAAAACAAAACCAAAATTCACCCCTCCCCTGCAAAAAATGAATGCATAGCTTTGTATATTATCAGATATGATTCCTTTCATTTGCTTTTAAATTTCACAAACAGCTCACCTGAAAAAATAGTTTCACTTCAAGGATATTCAAGGTCAACCCATAAAAACCATATATATTTTTTACAAGTTCATGTGTCTAGTATTTTTATATGTCGGCTAAATTTCAGTTAATGGTAAAAATTACAGAAGCTTATGTTTCCAAAGATTAATTAACTCCTTTTTAGAGACTGTGGGGGAAATAACAAACTGAACCTGAGGTAAGTCTGGAAATGCATGAACGTGAGTAGCAGTGGTGAGTCTTTATTGAGCACTGATTACCTGCTACAGCGATGCTAAGATCCTTACAGGAACTGTGTTATTGAATCCTCTCAAAAGCCCTGTGACATAGATATTATCTCCACTTTAAACAGGAAAGAAATGAAGACGGAGACATTCAGTAACTCAGCCAGATCCCACAACGCAGAAGTTTTTTTCTGACTCCGAATCCCAAGCAGCTTAAAAGCGATGTGTTGGTACTTCTTGGTCTACTTCCGGTCCTCAGCACCCCTTCCAAACAACACTGGGTCTTGTGGCCCCCAGTTTCTTCTTCATTTTTAATCTTCCCATCCACATCAGGAAATCCTTCTTCCTGAAAATGATTTTCAACTTTGTCCCTCTTCTTCTCAATATGCCTCAGTCTCATGTATAAAGTGACAAGCAAAAATAAAACTCTAAACCTTGAAACTGCGCTTGACCTTATGTTGCATCTCATCAAAATTTTACACCATAGTCTTCGCTGTACACCTCAAACTAACATTGTAAATCAAGTACACTTCAATAAAAAAATTCAAACAAATTTTTTTACACCATAGTAGCAAAAAACAAAGAAAAACTAAAACCACTCAGTTGTAGTCTCCTTTCCCTCTGACTGTTTCTCAGGACACTTGCCTCTCTCAAGAATGAACTCTTTTTACTTTCCAGATTCATACACAAGGCCCAGAGTCTCTTAGATACTAACCCTTTCCAAAACTCAGAGCATCGCAGCCACGAAGCTGCAGACCTTGGGATGGGCAGAACCTTGAGCTATCCGCTCTGTCCGTCACTGCCCCCTCTTTTGCCTCAGTGAGCCATGTATCTTCCCATTTTGTAGCCAAGACTGAAAAAGGCAGAAAGCATTACCCCATGTAGCCCAACAAACAGGACTAGTCTTTAAGGCACTGGTTTCAAAAAATAATTTTAGCAGCCTTTCTGGGAGTGTCATTTTATTCAGAAGCCTCAAATTAAAAAAAGAAAACAAATCTTTGGTTAAGACTCTGGGAAGGGGGACAGTGTAGCTCAGTGGTAGAGCACATGCTTAGCATACATAAGGTCCTGGGTTCAATGCCCAGAACCTCCATTAAAAAAAAAAAAAAAGAAAGTAAAGAAAAAGAAGAAAGAAAAGAAAAGGAATTTAATTTTTTTAATTTAAAAATAATTTAAAAAATACTCTGGAAATTTGGACACCCACCCCAGCCCATCCCTGACCAGCCTGAGAGATTCCAGCATCCCCCATTGCTCTCAGTGGCACTGTTTGAAAACTATGTTGAATATTTAACAGATGTCAGATATACATGTATGTATATATAGCTTTTCCTGAGTGATCTGGTCAGTTCTGCAGCCTCTCCTCATAAACAAAGTCAAACAAAAATCTATCATTTGTCCAACATGCACCTTCCTTCCAGGTAAAATTAAACATGAAAAAAATGCCTATTTATTCAATTGAACTGGTTGGGAAATGTTAGAAATGATAAGTGATGGTTTTTATTAAAAATGCTATGAAAGTATTGAGTAAAAATCAACAGATGTTGTCCAAGTTGTCTCAGGCCTCACAGCTGACAGTGAAATATGATCGGCCCAAATTCCAGCTCAGACTCAGCCCCGGGACCTGTGAGAGTGTCTGTGGCGGCCGCTCGAGTCTCGAGTCTCTGGTGAGTCAGCACGTGTCACGTCTAGAACCCTCCTCAGACCCACATCCTCTGCTGGCTGCTGCCTCTCTGCTACCCCCCAGAATCATCATCTTCACTGCCTTACCTGTGCCTTACCTTCGTCCCTGCCCACTCTGACCTGATTTCTATTTCGACAATTCTGCAAGAAAATAAAAAACAGAAACAGTGGCTTCTCCAAACGACCTCCCTGTTGCCAAATCCAAAATCCCCATCTCTACTGATCTCTTTCCAGCATTTCCCTGTTGAAGCTTCTTCGGTGGCTGTGGCGGTGATGCTGACTTGGCTTTTTCTATTTCCACCTCCTTCTCTTCTTCCTTGTCCCATACCCGAAAAGACCGTGCCCTCCAGTGCCCCCAGGTTGGGTCCTCAGGCCATATTTTTTTCAAGTCAGTCTACCTATTTTCCCGGTACTCTGGTCCCAACCCATCCCTTCCAGCGTATATGAATATGATTCTCAAATTTTGACTCTTAGCTCCCCCTGGAGATGCAGATCCACATATCCTGTTGGACACTTCCACTGGGCTGTATCAATTGGCACACCAAACTCCACATGAGGTTAAACTCAACATTGTCCGCATTCCTTGGTGGCCGCACCAGATAGTCTCAAGTTCAGTGAATCATACCACAATGTACCCACAGACTCCTGCCTGAAAACTGGAGGTTTGTCTTAACATCTGTCCATGCACGGGAGCTCTCAGTAATCTCTGCATAATCTCTGCATCCCCAGCTGGGAAGGGGGGCTTGGGCCATGCCTGGGTGTACGAGTCACACTTTTTCTCTTTTTTTTTTTTTTTGGCATTAAACTGAACCAATGTCAAGTGCTTTTCTGACAGTGGAAATAGGAACACATGGAGTTTCTCGCTTTATGTCTGTCAGTGGCTCCTTACTCAAGTCAGAATGCTGCCTTACTCCTCCATCTCCTCTTCACAGCCACACCTTCAAAAGCACCCTGGGCTCCAGGAGAATCCAACCTCTAGTCAATCTCAAAGATCAGCTCTCAAGCCTTCTCAAGTGATTTCCTCTTTGAATTTATTTATTTATTTTTAATGGAGGGACTGGGGACTGAACCCAGGACCTCGTGCATGCTAAGCACTACCCTCCCCTGAGCTCTACCAATTACTGAGCTCTACCCTCCCCTCGTGTTTTCTCTTTGAATCCTCTGCCCTGATGACTTCACCAAAGTCCAGCTATTCCTCAAGCCTGAGCTCAGCTATTCGACTCTTCAGGAAACCCTCCGTGTTTCTGTCCTGTGCAAACCACCGCAAACTCATCGTCACAACAGAATTACTTACTATTTACCTATCTACCCAACCGCATCACCAGTCCACCAACATGACAAAAATCAAGATTACTTTCATCTCTGCACCCACTCCAACTAGCACAGCACCTGAATGCTTCCTTGGGGAAGAGACGAATAGGTCTGGGAGATTCCTAAAGGAGGCTTCCTCAATTCCTCTTTGAAAGTTATGGTAAAATGGCAGTACCACTAGGGGGCACAGAATTATAACAGAATTTTCCCATCCACTGGAGCCAAGGAGATAGTTTCCTTCTGTTAGCAACTTCTTCACATAGTTTCTAAATATATGGATCTTAGGAAGATCAAATAAAAGATAAAATTAAAATTAAATCAAATTAAAATATCAAATTTGAACTGTATTCAAATTACTTCCAGAAAGAAGTGTTCAAGTAGTTGACTGAAAGAGAGTGATGTTGCTATGCTAACATCTCAGAAAAAAATGAAATCAGCTTTACTCAAGTACAATGAACATTTATGAATAAAATTGAAGGTAGTGTTAGGGAAAAGGTAAAAATGTAAATACAATTCCAGGAAATTGATACTATGAGATTTGGGGCTGTTTCAAAATTTTCAATACAAAATAAAATAAAATAAAATAAAATAAAATAAAATAAAATAAAATAAAAGAGTATCTATGCAGGGAAGCCTTTATTTCTGCAGGCAAAGGGAAGAGAACATTGAGGGTGTTTCTGTGTTTGAAATAAAACCCCAAATCTTGCTTTACAACAACTACTGGTCACTTTCCAATACTTTTATTCTGGAAGGAAAAACTGTCAAAATTACTAACACACAATAATAGGCTAAACTTTTTTTCTTTCAAAAGTTAATAGAGCTTAGTAGTTAAAAATCTGGCTTTGGTTTTTGTTTGTGTGGCTTTTGTGTGGCTTTTGTTTTTGCATTCAATACCTGTAAGTTTGAGTCCTGACTCAACTACTTATCCGTCTTGAAAAATTACTAACTTGCCGGAGCCTCAGTTTCTTCCCCTCTAAACTGGATCTGACTGTGGTGTCTGTGTACGAAGCCATTGTCAGAATCAAGGGACATGAGTCTTGTAAACCACAGTAAATACACGCTAAATATTTGCAGTTATTTTGCTCTGACAATGGTGATCAGCACGTTATTTTAGTGGTTCCTAAGAATATAAATTTCGATAGTTGCTGGGATGAAAATGGTGAGACTTTCTGAGGCTTTTCCCCACTATGTGTCTGCATCCCTGGGGCAGAGGCTGCTCTGAAGGGGACTCACCTCACCCACTGCAGGCAGGGCTGGGACCCTGCTGTATTAGAACCTCCATGTGGTCTGGCCAGGCTCCTGTGATGTCTGATGTTGCCCTGAGTGGTGCTCTGATTAATGTCTGCTTATGGGGGAGACAGATTGAGAAGCTTAGCATCATATCTCTTAGATAAGAATCCTTAATCGACTAAAAATGATACTGTGATACACAAAAATAATAAGAGGAAGTAAATATATGTCTTGAATCCATGGTTATAAGAAGACACCTGAGAAACACACTTATAGTCCTGTGCTTGTGGGCTTGGGTATGATCTCACGGGAGGGAATTAAAGCTGAGGGAAAGGCGGTGCAGCTTCCAGGGTACACTGCTCAGGAGTTGGGAGACTTGGCTTCCACTTCCAAGGCAAGTCACTGAACAGCAAACAACACTGGGTTCCTATTTCTTAACCATCAAATTCCCTTTCTGCTCTAAGGGTTGAGGATTTTATTTATCATCACCACTGTTTGACCCAGAATTTCATGGCAAATCAAGATGTACCCACATCACAAAAAAAGTAGCATTTAAATTACTCACTAGTAGATCAGAACCATGACCATGACTTGATGGGAGGGTAGGTTATGGTGGGAGGGGAGACAGATGGGAAGGTGTGGGGGGAGTTCACGGAGAAGAAGGAAATGGGGAGAGTCATGGGGTCACCGACATTTTGTGAAACCAACTCACACTGAGTTATTTGTGCCTTAAAAATCTTTCCTGGATGTCTCTAGCTCTTGGATAGAATTTTCAATATTACTATTTTAGAGTGGCTTTCAGAAGAAAAATATAAAGGGATAGAAGGCACACTAAAATAAACTATGTCCAGTCACCATTTTCAATGGAAACCATCTCCAGGTAGACTTCAAAAGATAAGTTTTCAAGGTCATAAATTTCAGGCAGGCATCTTACAGTGTGTTGTAAAAAGCCCAACCAACCACTTCCAAAGGATGGGGAGGCCCCATCAACTCCGGTGCTCTACGTTAGAAATAAACACTTGCCTCTGAAAAAGGCAGCTGTATTTCACCTTTTATACCTCTCTGGAGTGCTCTAATGTGATGATTATGCCAAGAATATGCACTACTATATCGTTTTACTCTGTGCTATATGCACACCTTCTCTTTTGATATTTAGGTTTTAATATTTCAGGAAAAAAAATGAAAGGTGGTTTCCTAGCAACAGCAAAGGCACAAACACAGAAAGCGCAGTGTTTTCCCCACAGTGAATTCCTGTCTTTTGAGGCTAGTTAGCTGGTAGTAGAGGAAGCAAGGTACACACAGAAGATCTGGAAGGAGAGGCCACGTGGCCTCACCTGTCCTTACCTTCCCAAGCATGCAAAGGTCGGGTAGCCAGGGCTTGCAGCTAAACCCACTTTTAGGAGCCTGGTTGGAAGAGACCCTGAAATAAAACCATGTGCTCTTTTATAAGTACTCTGCTAAAGAGGCAAACCACCGCTCGGTGGAAGGGATACTGAACCAGGGGGCGAGATTGCTGGGTTCCTAGTAACCCTCATGCTAACCACCTGTGGACGCTTGGGCGGGGCTCCTCCGGGTTCTGTCTCTAACTGAAGGTTATTCTAGAAGATGGGATGCCCCAGATCCTTCTCAGTTCTAAATCACTACTGACCACTTTTTTTTTTTTTTAAGTTTCATGGCATTTTCTTAATTACATCACGGTTTCACTAAAATCATTGTTGCCCTGCTCCTGCCCCCCAGAGGAAAGCATCACTGGGAAATTTAGCGACTGTTCTTGTTTTTGTTTTGCTTTGCGTTTTTTAATATAAGAAGCGTGACCCTGTCAGGCCTTCCCGAAGCTTCCTGCCTGCACCCAGGAGATGGACGCGACCCGACCCACGTGGTGGTGCTGGTCAGAGTTTGCAAGAAGGCAAACCGCTCGGTTCAGAGGAAATGGTTTTCATTTCCCGGCCTGCCCCAAACCCAAGATGTTCACGTTGAAATCATGCACAGGAGTCATTTTAAGCCTAGTTCTTTCAACCTGAAAGTCCCTGCGCAGAAACTCCGCGGGGAGTCTACATATAGCAAGAGCAAACTCCCCCCGCCCCAGCCGGGGTCCTCGCGTGGCTTTGGGGCTCTGGGGCTGGAGAACTGACCGCAGGGCGCTATCTGCATCTGCCTTGAAGAGCAGGGCGCGGGGCAATCCCTGTCGCACAGGGCGTGTGTGGGAAGTGCACGAGGGGACCGCGGTGCTGGTGCTCGGGGCTGGCGGTCATGTGCAGCTAGTGCCCACTGCCCAGAGGCTCAGGCTCGGGGAAAGGATGGAGGGGAGGGGAGCAGGGTCCCGCTAGGGTCCTGGAGCTGGCGAGAGGGCTGCGCGGAAATCAGAGCGATAACAGTTAAGAGTAAAGCATTTCAGTGACACTCCTGCCGGGGACAGGAAGGAGCTGCCGGATTGCACACAGAAAGGAGTTGGGAGAACATCTATCTCAGAGGGGCGAGACAAGGGAAAGGAGACTTGCCCCGGTTTTAGGCTTCTGGAAGGCAAGGGCGCATGGAATCACTACCTTGGAACCAGCTGCTCCGGCTTTGTCGTGGAATCTTAAGTTTTCCCTGCAGTTTAACTTCATGATCGTTTCCTTCACATGGGGAGAGGGGGGTCCACTCTGCTGGAAGAAGTTCTCAAGACTGGCTTTCTTTCTGTTTCCTCGCGCTGACTGTGATGTTAACTGTTTACGCTTTATGGTACAGACCTGCTGACGGCCAGAGGCCGCAGCCAGTGGCACCGTGGCCTTCCTCCCTCCCAAAGGCTTGGGGCTTTGGATCGCTCTAGTGTCCGAGGCACTGGGAGACCCAGCCGGTCGTCACTCGAGACACGTCTCTCCCCTTGTAAGTTACAGCAAACAGGGGTGTGGTGAGGACGTCGCTGAGCCGGTGTCCAGGGCGCTCCATCCCCACGGATTTTTCTGTCACACACCAGAGCCACCGCTGCTGCCGAGACTTGGCCGTTTTACGACTTTCTCGAACTTCCACGAAAATTTCTTGACGGAGAGAACCCGGTTTCTTCTTCCGAGCTCCGCGAGGCTGTCAGGCAGAGTCCCCGAGCACTCGTTAATCGCCGAGGAGCCACTTAGGAGTTTTTCCGCCCTCCCCCCTCACCACCACCCTACCCCCAATCCCCCGACCCCGGTAGGAGAAGGATGTGCAGCTACTCGCGGGCTGGCGGTCTGATGCGGGGATGGAAAGGTACAGCCAGCCAGCCGGAGTGAGCTGCGGGGAGATGCCCGATTCCCACCTCGCCGGCTCGGCAGTCCTGTCCCGCAGGTCTGCACGCTGAGCTGCCAAGACTCGCCAGCTGCGCGGGGACCGGAGGGCCACCGCCGGGAGTCTCGGCGCGCGCGCTCTGGGACTGTGTGGTACCTGAAGGGTCGGGCTGGGCGGGGCGGGGCAGGGCGGGGCAGGGCGCGGCGGGGCGGGGCCGTTGCCGCTCACACCCCCGGCGGAAGGATGGCGGGACCTACGAGCGCGGCAACGTAGCGGCGGAAGGACCAGCGACCCGCTTCTCCAGTTTGTCGTCTGCGCGCGATACCCGCTTTCCCTTCTGGACAGTTCCGAAGTCCCCAGGGCAACAAACCAAAGTCGCGCCTCGGAGAGGGGCTTGGGAGCCCGGTCCTCTCCTGGAGAGGAGGCGGACGTGGTCCGGGCGTGGGGAACGGGAGAGAGAGCAGAAAAAGGGAGCCCGGCTGGGCGTGCGCGCTTAGGAGCGCAACGCGAGCGCCCCAGCGGCCCTGCGCCCTCCCGGGGGCCCACTTTGGAAGGAGGGGGTGTCAACCGCGGGAACGGAGGAAGCGGAGAAACCCTCTCTACGAGGGACGCCCCCAACAGGTCCCTGGTTCCGCCTTCGAAGCCAAAAGCTGCTAGAACACGGGACTCCGCGGCCGCCTCCGCGCGCCCCCTCCGCCCCCGCGCGTAGCCCCGGAGGCTCGCGTCCCCGCCCCCGGCTCAGCGGTGGCGGGCCGGCGGGCGCCCCGTCGGCCGCGGCTTCCTCCCCGAAACCCGCCGGCCAGCGCGCATGAGGCCGCTGCCCCCGCCGCGGGCCCAGGCGCCCCCCTCGCGGTGCCCGTGGTGATGCCATGCCCCGCCACCACGCGGGAGGAGAGGAGGGCGGCGCCGCCGGGCTCTGGTTGAAGAGCAGCGCGGCGGCGGCGGCGGCGGCGGCGGTGGCGGCGGGTGGGGGGCGCCCGGGCGGCGGCATGAAGGATGTGGAGTCGGGCCGAGGCCGGGCGCTGCTGACCTCGGCGGCCGCCAGGGGCGACGGCCTGCTGCTGCTGGGCCCCCGCGCGGCCGCGCTCGGCGGCGGCGGCAGCCTGCGGGAGAGCCGGCGGGGCAAGCAGGGGGCCCGGATGAGCCTGCTGGGAAAGCCGCTCTCCTACCCCAGCGGCCAGAGCAGCCGGCGCAACGTGAAGTATCGGCGGCTGCAGAACTACCTGTACAACGTGCTGGAGAGACCCCGCGGCTGGGCGTTCGTCTACCACGCTTTCGTGTGAGTATCCGCGCCCCTCACGCGGTCCCGGTCACCTCGGCGGCGGGGCCCTTCCGCCCGGTCCCCCCGGGCTGCTGGGCGCTGACGCCCGGGCCCGGCACGCGCTCACACACACACACACTCGCGCGCGCGCACGTGGCGGCGTTTATTTCTTTGCACTGTTCAGGGTCGTCCTCCTAGAGCTTTCCACACCACCCCCTTCACCCCACCTCTCTGCTTCTCCGGAGCGACCTTTCTCCCCGAGTGCAGTCAGTGAGCCGCCGTGCCGCTCTGGGCACGCAGCGGTACTTGACAGTACTCGGTGCGGATAACTGGGAGCGATCAGGTCCCGAGAGACGTCAACTTCAACCGAGGGGGGCGCCCGGGAGCTGAGGCCAGGGGAGGATGCTCGCCCGTGCTTGGGAGAGTGTGTTGGAGAGGTCAGGAGGTGATGGCGAGGAAGACGCGGGAAGGGGTGGGGAGGGGAGAGGAGAAAGGGAGACCTTGGGTGCTCAGTCTCCGGAGCGGAGCTGGGGGAGCCCCTACTTGGTGGGGAGAACAGCTCGGTTTACAGTGCGCCCGGAAACACGCCTCGCCACCACCTCCGCCACCACTAACGGAAACTCTGTCGGTGCCTGGAGTCCTTCCTGCCACAGAGGTGGCCAAGGTTTAGAAGAGGCGAGCAGGGCGGGCGAGGAGATGCTCCCGCGCAGTGGCAGGGGCCGGTGGGGAGCCCCGCGCGCGGAGGGGCCGCGGCAGCCACGCAGACCAGCAGCTAGGGGCAGGGATCAGGCAGGGGGTTAAGTAGGCATTTGTGGCTGTTAGTCAAAGTGTGTATGTGGGTGTGTTAAGTAAGCCGTCACCATCTAGCAAAGCATGCTTAATGAGAAAATGATTGGAAGCAAATGTTGATTTTTCCCTTAGGCATTTCAGACCTTTCAGTGGCTTGAAAGTTTACTACTGTTTTTCCCACAACGTCCATTCATGCAGCCTCCTGCTAGAGTTAGGTTTATGTGGATATTTTAAGGTACTTTTTATGCTGTTACGCCCTCATTTTTTTCCTTCTCCTTCTTCCTCTTCTTTTTGTCCTCTCTTTTTAGTTCTTTTTTTCCTTGCTTCTGTTGTTAAAATGAAATCGAAAGACGTCAGCCTAGGAGACCAGTAGAGAAAGTTGCAGGCACTCACTGATAGGTTCCTTGTTTCCTGGTAAAATAGGTTTTGAAAACACAAATTGAGTTTCTTTTCGAAATGAGGCATATCATCCTAACACAGCTTTCACCTGGGACAGAGGATTGGCCTCAACTCCAGAAAGATTTTTTTTGAAATAATATGGAAGTGGAGGGTCTGGTTTTATAAATAGGTGAACCTGGAATTTAACCACGTAGTGGTCAGGAAATTGGTGGAGTCTACAATCTGTGGGCCTCTGGTGTTCGGAAAATTTTACAGTCCCAGATTGATGTGAACCTGCAGCATTCGGTGGAATATTCCAGCCAACTTGCCATCTGACAATGTACACAAGGCGAACGTTGTGTAGCATCATTATTACATCAAGAGTTATAATGTATGTGAGATTCATGTTGATTTAAATGCGGTCCCTGCAGTAGAACATAGACATAGAGGAACACTCCAGATACTTTTCATGTTCATCCCCTCTAAGTTGATATGTAATTAACCTGATGAATCTGATAAATTATTTTGACCTGTTAAGATCTACTAAAACATGTAGGAATAATGATCTGTGTTCAATTTGGCAGCAGAATATATCCTGTATGGAAAATAGCTTTTTTTTTTTTTTTGCAAGTGTATGCTTAGAATATTCATAGCTTTAAATTTACAATATGATGCTATATAGTGGCCTTTCATTTTTGGTGATTTACATACTATCCATTCAGAGAGGGTTAGAGACAGCCTTGGTGAGTGCTTGTGCTTTGTATCTTCTAAGTGTTGTCCTTGATCGTGAACGAGGATGTCTTTTAATGCAACACTTTCTTTTCAATCTGTTGGTGTTTAACAGGTTTTCCTGGCTGTACAGAATTGTAAAATTTTGACAAATGATTTTTCAAGAGGTTCAAGCTGGGATAATTCTCTACTCACCGGGCTTTATCAGGCCATCAGCAACTGTAGTGGTAGATACAAAATCAATTATGTACTTGTTGGTACATGTACAATTGTGAAGTTTTACATTATGCGTTTCTAGAATCCAAAGCTGTAATGCTTGGGCGATTAGATAGGGGTGCTAGTTCCAAATGAGCCCAAAGAAGGAGTGGATAGTATCCTCTTCTGGAAGGATTCAGCACAACCACAGCTGACCCTGGGGGCCAGGCCACCTTTGGCAATTGCTGCTTATGATTTTAAGTAAGCTTGAGAATAGCCGGACTTTACACATTAAATTAATAAAGGAAAGTTACTTTGAGGTCTGAGTCTAACCAGACCATTAATAATAAAGGAAATTGTAAGAAAACAGTTTCTAAATTGGTGTGACTAACTAATTCCTGGCCAGCCTGGGAATCCCCAGATCTTACTTTAATAACAGTTTTTCAAGCACGTTAAGGTTCTTGCCAAGAACAAGTGCACTGTGATTAATGAGGTACTTCGGGGATGGATTTACTTGGTGGACCAGCGTTTTCATTGCAAAGAAGCAAGAAAAGGGTGTTTAAAGTTATGTTTCAGGTAAAGAAAAATTTCCATTCAACATGCAAAAGTCATTATCATCATGGTATTTTCATGGTATAGAGTGTGGTTTCAAGTGTATATATCTGAGCCTGCTAATGAGATGGCTGGCAAGAACAAGAGGTGACTTGCTTCAGTTTCCTCAAATCTTCATAAATTAGTGGAGATTAAGAGAATCCGTTCCCTTGTTGTTCTTAAGGATTTACCCAACAGCCGTGTTTCCTGGTTTCCTATTTCCTGTCATCAGCCGTTCTTCAGTTTCATAGAAGAGCTATTCGCATATGAGGTGACATATTTCTTTGAATGTTGTTTGTCCATTTTCAATTCCTCCTCTTTTTAGGAAAAGTTTAGAAGTATAATGATGATAGCAGAGAAACACGGAAACACATGATGGGCTCCACGTGTTGCTGAAACACGGCCTCCATACCCCACTTACTGAATTGAGACTTGAGGACAGAGTTTTGGATGAAGTAGAAAAGGCAGTTTTCTTTCTTTGCCGGGTGGAGGAGGTCACAGTGGGCTAACACCTCTAAAACTATGAGCCTGCTGGGGAGAGAAAGTGGGGTGTTTTATAGTAAAAGTTCAAGAGTCCAAGGGGTGGAGCTGGTTTCCACAGAGACTGTGTAAACAGGGTAACACATTTTTGCAAAATTGTTCTTATTTTTGTAGGGGCACTAGTCTCCTTCCCTCTGCTGGGTACGAAGTTCACCTCCAGCTTTGGGACTCTCTTAATATTCTTGTAGCTAGAACAAAGGATGCACAGCAAGAGGCTCTGTGGAAAAGAGCTCTAGAGAAAAACGTGTGCAGTTTAAAGTCAGGTAGATAAATGCTTTTAGCCTTTTAAGCAGGCTGAGGCCTGGGATCTCCTCTGCAGCTCGAACAACAGGATACAAGGAAACCACAAGGGGTCAAGAGGAGGGCACTGAGGTCAACAGCAGGCCACTGGGGGCAAGAGCAGGGCACTGAGCATGATCCCTGCACATAGTACCATGAGGGGGTTGGGGAGACCACCCAAGCCTCCCTCCTGTCCAGCCCGACCCTGGTCAGCAAGAGCATGATTAAAAACCTTTTAAACTATTATACAGTTAAGTATTTTACGAACACCATTATAGATATCAGATGGTCATTGATGATGACAGTAGGGCCCTGCTCGGCTACACATATATAAATTCGCATTGATGCAGCAAATGTTGTTCTCAGAAATAGTGAAGGAAACAGTGTCACTCATCACTGTGTCTGGTCGTCTTTGCCTGGTGTTGTGCCCTGGATCAGAATGTATAGATATTTTCCATGAGAAGAAGTAATCCTGTCACCCAGGCTAGGAACCTGAAAGTCATCCTTGATGCCTTTGTTTTTCTCACTTCCTCCCACTGGCCATCCAAAGGATCATTAAATTCTGTGTTCACTCTAGAAACATTCTTCAAATCCATTTCCTTCTCTTTTTTTTTTTTTTTTTTTTTTTTTGCTGATGCCACTAGCCCTCTCTGTTTCTCAGTTTATCACCATTGGGTTATTTGTAATGTCCTCCAGCTTCTGTTCTCAGTCTCCCAGCTCTTTGCTCTGACAACATAGTGTTTTTCCTAAGATACAAATCTTGTATCATCCCCTGGCCTATAATCTTTCCATGAGACTTCACCATCTAGTCATCCGTTCATTCTTTTCCACACTGGCAAACATATGAGCATCTACTCTGTGCTCATTCCTAGTAAGGCAAAAAGACTCCAGCACGAGCTGACTGCGAGCTTGTGAACAAATGTGACATGATGCTGCCACAGAAGTGAGTGCAAAGTCGCAGTGGAAAAGAAGAGGAAGTAGAGGTGAGGGCAGAAAGGTCAGCACAGACTTCAAAGAGGAAGTGAGATATGAGCTGAGTTTTGACAAATGGCTGGTGCATTTTCAGGTGTAAAGGTAAAGGAGGGATCAGTAGTCTTGATGGAGAAGAGAGCTTAGGTAAAGATAGGGAGCTGTGACTCAACATAGTGATTCTGGGTACTGGTAACTACTTTCAGGATAAGGACAACTTCAAGAAAAAAGGGTAGAGCAGAAGGCACATGTACCTGATCTTGGATGGCTTCAGAGGCTGGCCAGGGAATCTAGTCTTTATCCTGTAGGTAGTACTTGCTGTCAAATGGTGAAGATCAAATGAATGATGTAATCAAATACAAATTTTTGGAAAGATGTGTCTTTCATTGGTTTGCTCAATGGATTAAAAGTGCCAGATAGAACTGGCCATTGAGGAGGTAATAGCAGTTGTCCAAGTTTTCCATTCATTCTTGTACTCCTTTCTCCATAAATTCATTCCCCAAATGTTTTTTAAGTATCTACCATTCTAGAAAGGTGAGAGATGATTGTCTAAGGAACTTAGGCAGGAGCAGTGGGGACAAGGAGGAATCTGAGTAGAGAAAAGTTAAGTAGGTAGAATTAGCAGACTGTTTTCAGCAGTCTGGTGGGCGGTACGAGAAGGGTGACTCTGACTTGGGTGATTTGGGGAAGGGAAATACCGTTGGCTGATGTGTGGGACCAAGGATGGAGGGCATACTTTCAGGGTGGTCCAGTGAGTTCAGACTTGCACTTGTGGAGTTTTGGATGTTGTAAGACATGTAAGGGGAGACTGTCAGCTGCAAAAACGCAACAGGGATCCAAGTACACTCAGCCTCTTTCCACTGGGCCGGAGATCAGCCACCAGAACCATTTCTGGCATGAAAAGAGGACTCCGTGAACTATTTGTGAATGAATGGCTGCCTGGACCAGTCTAGACCATCATCTAGATATCTAGATCAGATATTTAGATTGGAACCCTCTAGCAGTGTTGTGTGAGTTAAAGCAATGACCAGAACAAGTGAGCCAGCCAGGGCTGCAGAGTTAGGTGAGGACACGGGGAAAACAGAGGAGGGACACCAACAGCAAGTGGCAGATGGAAGAGTAAGAACCCACAGGAAAACTGGTGAAAACACACCGGGGTGACCAACGTGCCCAGGAAAAAGCAGAAGACCTTATTTTCCTAAAAGCCAAGGAAGGAAGGTGTGTACAGGAAGGAGATGGTGGCCAGCGGTTTCCAGTGCTGCAGGAAGACCTGGAAGAGATGTGTGGGATTATGCTGGTTTGGTCATTCCCTGGAGGACCTCACGTAACCCCTATGACACGGCTTCTGTCCACCTTTCTTGCTGATCTCTGATGCACACCCTAAGCCCCATCCTGTGTCTGCCCCCAGGCACTATTTTCTCACCCTGTTCTCTTGGACTCTCCCCACTCCTCGTGGTCTTGTGGTCCAAGACCTGCTGTTTCTTCAGAACCCAGTTCAGGGATCACTTCCTCTTGGACAGATCTCCTCTCTGCCAGAATGATTTAACAGCCCTTTATCCCAGGGCCCGTGGCTTCTAGGGAACGTCGTTACCATGGTGCTTGCCCTGCTGTGTGGTCCTCGTGAGCTCCTTGTTCTGCCTCCCGCAAGACGGTGAGCTTTGTTCTGCCTCCCGCAAGATGGTGAGCTTCCCACACAGGAAATCTCCTCTATTTCTCTCTGAATCCCAAGCACCTAATAGGTGCCTTGTATCCAGTAGACGCTCAATGAAGGCTTGCTTAATAAGTCAACAATTTTCCTCTGGAAACCTTCCCTAGAGGAGTTTCAGAGTGAACCAAAGCTGAAGGAATGACCAAGTCTTTTTGATTTTCTTAGAAGTTAAAATACTGATGATTCACACAGAGGAGAAAGGTTAAGGGGCTCGAAATAGGTGGAAATCATTGCTTTGTTTCCAACATTCTCACTAATCAACTTTGTGACTTGGAATATGTTACTTCACCCTGGGGGCTCTCCAGATCTTATCTGTGAAGCAGGGACAGTAGAGTTTGCGATCTGACCATGGTGGTGGAGGATGCTGTGGAGAGCCTGAAATCCTATCATAAGGGGAAGGAGTCCCTGTAGTAAGAATTGATCTGATCGATCTGCCATTTCCCTGTCTCAGCTCTGAGCTGCTAGGCCATCTCTTAATAGTCCACTGGAACTTCACTCCTAACTCATGGGGAGATCTGTGTCAGTAGCCAAAGGGGTCTTTCTGAAGAGTTAAACAGAATGCTGCTTCCCTCTGCTTGGAGGACGGATCTGTTTCTTGCCCGTCTCTACCCAGTTTTCTTGCAGGCAGGGGCTCTCTCTGTCTTGTTCTCTGCTGTATCCCTGGCACCAGAATGGTGTCTGCCACATAGGAGACGCTCCATGCAGAAAGACTGATTCACTTACTGATACCCTGTATCTCCGAAGTAGACTACTGGTTCCTGGTGGGAGATGGAGTTTTACTCCATTGGGCCACTCCCTGTGTCAGGACTCAAATAGACCCTATGGTGAATGACTTTATATATATATATATATATATACACACATACACACACACACACACACACACACACACAGATACACACACACACACACTACACACTTAAAATATACATATAAATATACAGAATATATATATGTATATTGTGTTTGCAGTTAAGTCTTGGTCTATAGAAATTAATGTTGGCATTTTATTTTCACTCTTGCGTTCCTTAAAAATCACTGATTTCCCTTAAATATATGGATGCCACCTATGAGTTACACTGCTAGTCTAGAGACATAAAATGCTCCATCTGCCCTTCAAATGAGTCTGTTTTCAGAAATTCAGACAATTGCTATGGTATTTGAGGGTCATGGTCCAATTAGAAATGTTGTTAAGTGTTAACATTCTAGTGTTGAGAGTATGACGGCCCATAAGAAATTAAACATTAGAGTATTTTACAATGGAATGAAGGCTTGATACGAGAACCACTATAAACAAGGGAGGTCACCAGCAGCCTTCTGATAATTGCCTGCGAAGAGGCGGTGCAATTTAATTTTTAATTGCAAATGGCTATTTTGGCAGAGAGAAAGCCGGCCGAGCATGTTTTATCCCTGCCCGCTGGTGTGAAACCACTTGGAGCCCAGTTGTTGAATCACCTCAGCTTGGAGTTAACGCGGAATGATCTGTAGACATTCTTGTTTTAACTTCCTTTTCCTTCAGCCAGTTCAAGTAGGCTATTTGAAGCTTTATTTGATTTCCACCTGGGAGACTGGCCACACGACTGCATTTTTTCATCACTTTTAAAATGCTTTAATGGGTCTCAGCATTTTAGGTGAACCTTTTGATCCTTTATCAGTCTGTCTAAATAGTGAGTTTCCTAAGGGTTACTGAAGACATCTATTTATAAACTTGAAAAGTTTGAGCTTTTTCCATTTTATAGATAGGCAGGTAGATCTGTCTGTATTTGCCCACATGTATTCCACGCACACACAATTGCACACATACACACTGCATCCCAACAGAGAATGTGTAAGTATAAATAGTTACACTTATCTTATTTCTGCACCTCTAAAAGTAAAGAAGACATTTGAATAAAAAGCAATTGAAAAGAAAAAGGTAATGTGGGGTTTATATCCTTATTTGAAAGGTATTTAAATTCAAATACATGTGAAGAGATACACTTTTCACAAACGTAGTTATGGTGCTCAGTGCTGCCATTTAGAGCACCAGTGAGGTAATTCTGGGGACTTTCGCCCATCTTCTGTCAGCGGCAGGATGGTCTTTTATAATTATCATGTTATAATTTTTTTTTCAGTCAATTCAGATGACTATTTAATAGTCATTGTGCATACCACTGAATGTGATAGATGCTGGTGGTTTAAAAAAAGGTGATGCTGTGGACCTTTGACCTCAAGGACATTCCTTGGGAATAGATTTGAATTCAATTATTGACTTTACTGATTTGATGACTATCAACAAGTTCCTTCCAATACCATTGACTTAATCTTTAAAACAGGAATAATAAATTACATCAAGGTATCACAGGATTTTATCATCACAATTACATGGTGGCCATTATTGAAACTGGAGAGAAATATAGAGATAATGTGATGGCCGACTGCCCTGTTATGTCAGAGGTCCAGGATTTCATCCTGGAGGTGATGGGCAGTTTTTCAGGTAAGCAGGGTTTAGGCAGGTAATAATGTCATCGAATTTCCATTTTAGATTGTCTACTTTGCCACCTCTCTGAATGGTGGTTGGAAGGGGACAAGCTCGAGGTAGGAAATCCATTGGAAACTCTTTTTCCAGCTGAGGCAAGAAATAATGAGGACTTGGACTGAGGGTGTGGTGGAGACAATGGAGAAAGACAATATGGCGATAGAGTTGAAATGTATTAAGGAAGGAGTCAATGTGGAAGATGAAGAAGAGAGATGGATTTGTTCTTTCTAGGTTCCTGGCCTGGGTGGTTGGCTACATAGTGGGGACATTAACAAGATGAAGAATACAGGTGGGACAGCAGGTTGAGGGGAATGCCAGAGGTGATGAAATGAGTTTTGGAGATGCTGGGCTTTCAGTGCATGGGACTTCTAACTACATATGTCCAGCAGCCATGGATGAAGAAGCACAGACACTAGGTAAAATCACAAGGAAACCATGTCAAAGAGAGAAGGCAATAGCTCAAGGATGGAGACCTGAGGAATACCAACATGTAAGGGGTAAGCAAAGGAAAAGGAGACTCAAATGGAATAGACAGCAAGAGGTAAGGAAACACGAGACAAAAAGATGGTCAGGAGGTCATTTGAATCAAGGATATTGAGAGTTTCCAAGAATAGTCAACTATGAAATGTAGACATTGTAGTTTGGTAAGGTAAGGACCAAGGAGTTACCACTGGACTTGGCAACATGGAAACCGCCAGTGATTTTGTGACCTCATCAACAAAGTGGTTAATACAGAAGCCAGGATGTTGTGGGCTGAAAATTGAATCAGAAGTGATGAGAGGAAACAGTGAATGTGAACCATATTCAATTGGTTCAGCAGGAATATAAGAAGAGAGACAGGACATTCACTCGAAGGAAATACAGGACTAAGAGGGACAGCAAGAGGGGATAAGTCATAGGAAAGAAGATTATTTACCATTAAAAGTAGTCATTTAAATTATTGTTGCTATCCTGGGCGCTGTTCTTTTTTTCAATTTTTTACATTTTTATTGAAGTATAGTCAATTTACACTGTTGTGTTAGTTTCAGGTGTACAGTAGAGTGATTCAGTTATATGCATATATTCTTTTTCATATTCTTTTCCATTATGGCTTATTACAGGATATTGAATGTAGTACCCTGTGCTACACAGTAGGTTCTTGTTGTTTATCTAGTTTATATACAGTAGTGTGTATCTGTTAATCCCAGACTCCTAATTTATTCCTCCTCCCACTTTCCCCTTTAATAACCATAATTTTTCTATGTCTGTAAGTCTGTTTCTGGTTTGTAAATAAGTTCACCTGTATCTTTTTCTTTTTTAGATTCCACATATTAGTGATATCATATGGTATTTGTCTTTGTCTGACTTAACTTCACTTAATGTGACAATCACTAGGCATTGTTCCAAGTGCCTTACACACGTTATGTCTTTTAATCTCAGAACAGCCCTAAGAGGTACTATTCATATTATCACCTCCTTTGAACAGACTAGAATGCTGAGGGAGGGAGAGGTTCAGTAATCTGTCCATGTCAGTCCCTGAGTTAACAGCAGAAGAGGGCTTTGAACTAAGGTGGTGGGACTGAGATGGCGCATTCTTAACCACCGCTCCTTCATTGTGGATGGTACCTGGTGGCCTGGGGCCCCTTCTGTTGGATAGATAGCATCATTATAAAAACTGCATTTGGGTCTGGTCCAGCTCTTAGCAATGTAGTATATGCGTAATAAATAATTTGTTGAGAAAAATGAATGAGAGTTCAAATCTCTTATAACCTAGTGTCAGAGGATTACATATGACTCAATAGTATTAGGAGTGTGTGTTTCTCTGTCTTCAAATTCTAACCAGCTCAAGTCTTAATTTTTCCTTGAAGTTTTTTCTTGATAGTCCTGGCTTATTTCCTTATCTTTATTTACCTCCCACAGCTTTTATTATTTGGACCATGTATTTTAGCCCTTAATTACATTCTTGCATCGCTTTCTAATTGGACCGTTTATCTCATTCTTCGCAAATAATTTGTGTCTAAAGAAACCAAAGTACTGTCTTCTTTTCTATCTCATATGGCTTCAAGCCCAGATCTTTATTTTTAACCAAAATTCACCCAGTTCATTGCTCCCAGAGGGACTATTTGAACGTTATAACTTTTTTCCCCCAAGCAGGAATTTCCTTAAGTTCTGCTAGATTAAGTTGTAGAGCAACTTGTATTAAGGACCCAAATGGCTATCATAACTTCTTAATACCATTTCCTGTCAACATAAAATTTCTGATTGATACTCCCATTGCAAAAACCTAAGATTTATTAAGAATAAATATGTAAAAGATTAAGTCTAAGTAGATACAAAGACTGGAAGGAAATACAAAAAAATAAAATTAAAGCAGCAATTGCTTCATTGATGTTTTGTAATGGCTGAATGTAGAATCATTTGCCCCAAACTGATTTTTACAGGATTTTCATTCTTTAAACTAATAGAACACTCATGTTTTCTTTGCACTAATATAAATGCCTTCCATTCAGCCTCCATGTTTCCCCCCCCCCCACGATTTTCCTGGACGTTTCTTCTTTCTCTCTTGTGTGTACCACCGTTTCTCACCCACCACCCCCGATTAAACTACTCTTAGTTTTTTGTTTTTTTTTTTTTACCCTCTCTGTGCATCTGTATTTCTGGAATGAGCTTTCTCTTCATTTCTGTTTACCGCGTTGTACAATTTGATTTCTCTTCCTCTTAAAGCTGTCTGCTGGTAATCAAGGGATGCTCTGACCCTGTAATCGCTTACAGGCTCCAAGAGCGCGGCTGTGTGAGGAGATGGGGCTACGCCATTCACACATCACACTGCAGTAATTAACTGGAGCCTCTGGAAAGACTGGGGGTTACCGAACCCTACTTTTCTGGGGTTTTAGTGAGGCTCAGATTTCTTAGGAAATAAAAGAGTGAAGCCTTGCAATTGCTCTGAGATTTTCTAATATCTACCTATCATTTCTGAAATCTGGCAGTGCTCAGTTATTCTGTGAATAATTTTTAAAAGATTATACTTTCCATTTTGGAAGTTGACTACCGTATATAGCTGAGAAATAAATTAGAAATTATTTTTTTTCCAGAGGGGGTGGGTATAGCTCAGTGGTAGGGTCTGTGCTTCACACGCACGAGGTCCTGGGTTCAATCCCCAGTGCCTCTATTTTTAATAAAAGAGCACCATGAGAAATTAGATGGAATTATTATAGAAAAAAATATTGGAAAAGTCTAAATATGTTTGTAATATATAGTTAAATAGCAGTTAACTTAAAAATATCATCACATGTTCATCAATAAATGAATGGATAAAGAAGATGTGGTATGTATACATATACATATATATATGCATATATACATACACACACACATAAAACACACACAATGGAATATTACTCGACACTAGAAAAGAATGAAATCTTGCCATTTGCAACAGCATGGATGGACCTTGAGGATTTTAAGCTAAGTGATAAGTCAGAGAAAGACAAATACCACATGGTCTCACATGTGGAATCTAAGAAACAAAACACGAACAAACAAAACAAGGTAGAAACAGATTTACAGATACAGAGAGCAAACTGGTGGCTGCCAAAGGGGAGGGGAATAAAATAGATTGGAGGAAATAGGTAAAGGGGATTCAGAGGTACAAACTTTCCATTATAAAACCAATAAATCACAAGAATGTAACATACTGCAGAAAGAATATAGTCAATAATACTGTGGTATTTTTGAATGGTGACAGATGGTTACTAAACATGGTGACCATTTTGTAATGTATTCGATTGTCAAATCACTAGATTGTACACCTGAAACTAACATAATATTGGAAGGCAACTATACTGCCTTAAAAATATTTATCACGTAGACTGATATAGTTGTTAGCAGCTTCCTTACTCAGTGAGCCAAGAAGTAGATCTATAATTTGGCAACAGAGCTTCCATTTTTCTTTTTAATCAGAGATTGAAGCATGCACTCAAAACTCAAGTTGTCCTAGGAGTACATAAGAGAGACAAAACCACCAGTAGTTTTTCCTAGTTGGACATGTTTCCAAAGCATAGACTTGTGACCACTATTCCCGTAATCTTTTCTAGAATGGGCACCGGGTTCAGGGCTCCCTTTTCTGTAAAACTCTTCGCCTCACGTCTGGGTGACTCTGGGACCAGATGGAATTGAGAATTGGGCTTCTCCTCCTGTGTTTTGGGTGGTTGGATACATTTCTCTTGTGTAAAGTCAGAGCATAATTCTTCAGTGTATGTTCAATAACCTGACCTCATGCTCTGCATAAGGGCTTGACTGGGAAGTACAGAGACCCGGCGGAGATAAGCCAGCATGTTTTCTCCTGGCATTTTTAGTCCAGAAGGATAGGAGTTTGCTCTTTATTGAGCTGCGAAAACCATCTCTCTGCATTGACAGGATGAAAGCAAAGGTTGGCCCTTCTCCAGGACATTTTGCTACTGCTCCACTTGAAGGGGTTTACCAGGTAAATGCCAATCACCAGATGTCTAAACCTGCCAGCCGCTAGTTCTCAAGGCCCCCGCTGCCTGTGCAGGTGGGCATTCTGTTCGTCAATCCCCACGCAAAGACCAGACACAGGAGTCCCCATGGATCCTGGACATTTCCAAAGAGCAATACTGAAACTGGTGAAACTGAATGTTCCCGTTAATAAAACATTCTGAGTATGTTTAATTTGCTCCAGAGTATTTTTAAAAATAGAAAAGACACCATTGCTGCTTCATAAGACTTTGTTTTGGGGTGTTATTTTTTTCTCCCCAAATAGTTTAAGAACAATCATGTAAACCGAAAGTTTGTTTTTTAAAAAAATCCAGTGAAATGCCTGTTTATCTTCAGTATGTATTCTAAATTTCTACTATTGTTAACTTTCTTTATTCTAGTACATGGAGGGAGAATACGATACCCAGCCTTCGCCGGGGCCTAGAATTCATTATTTATTCTTAATTTTTTTGGTGGGGGGTAATTAGGTTTATTTGTTTATCTATTTTAATTGTTTTAATGGAGGTGCTAGGGATTGAACCCAGGACTTTGTGCATGCTAAGCTTGAGCTCTGCCACTGAGCTCCCCCCTCCCCCCATTCATTCATTCTTTCATTCATTGTGTATTTGAGTGCCCACCTCATGCCATGTCCTTGGAACACTTTGGAAAATACTCCTTCCTGTTTGATAGACTTTCTCCAGGCATGTGGAAAATGGCTCTTCTTCTTCAGCTGAAGAGAGGCACGCCAGAGTGGAGGTAAAGTCGGGAAGAGTAGGAATGTGTGTTTATTACAGTCTGTAATGTGCTCTTGTTCCACCTCCTTAAGGCTATAACCTTAGCTTCAAATATATTTCTGAAGTAAGTGGGCAGTCAGGTTAAGGAATTACAGGGTGAGATTAAATTAGTTTTAAACTTACCATGCCAGATGGTGAAATCCCTTAGTTGCCTTCTGCTCCATCCAGTGGAAAAGGCAGGGAAGCTGAGTGGCAATACAGTGACCTTGGGGGGACCCACCTGTAGCCTGCGAGATAAAATCTGGAACCCAAGGAGCATCTGCTGTTACTCCTGTGGTCCTTGACTACTAGAAGAAATGACAGTCCCTTTGTTTAGGGGTGACTTTTACCAAGTTTGAACATTCAAATTGGCATCCAAGTTCCCCCCCCCCCAGAAGAAAGTCAGATACGTTCCTTTATGTTCAGATCCACCAGGGCATAAACACGAGGAGATGGCTTAGAATCAGCACAAAGCAGTCACTCGATCAGTCTCACATCAGTCTTACCCTGAGATGGCCCTGCAGACCTTCCACAGATAGCACAGGAGACACACAAGGAAAGAAAAAAGGGTGCAGTCATCATGCCAATCGTGTTGGCTTCTGCAGTCATTTGGGCCTCCGGTCTGGGGGACCACGCTTCTCTCAGGAGAAGGGAGTGGTAGTCTTTCCACTGAACATGGAAGTTATCTTTAGCAGGAAAGATTCCCTTACATGGTCCCAACGCTTTTGCTCCCAGTGTTGGACTTTGATGAGTTACTTTACGAATAACTGTTCCCAAACTAGTTGGGTCATGCTGCTGACAGCTGTTTTTCCAGAGCTCATGGGTATGGAGTTTTATTCCAGGCTTCAGGGCAGGAAGTGGATAATAAAAGTGAGTTTATAGATGGCACCAAGCAAGGTAGCCTAGACAACCATAAACAAGAATAGTCAAGGAACTGTCATGTTGTGCTGGAGAAAACAGAATCTTCCTCTCATTCAAGGGTAGAGACCATAATTCACAATTGTCATTAACAAGACAGCATTCTTTTTTTCCCTCCAAAAAAGGTTAAAGGCAATTACTTGAATTTTTTTTGGTTTGTTGTTGGTCCAAAATCCGTCTCCACGTTGCAGCCTTAATATAGATTTCCAAAGCACATGATAATACATTTGAAAGACCTATTCACAATACATCTATTATGTGTCTTTTTTTTTAATCCTTGCTTCCAGAGCTGCAGGTGAGTGATGGTGACTCCAGATTTAGTGCCTGGGGGTGGTACAGTGACATAGTATGGTAGGGGGTGACCTGGAGTGTTGGCTCTGGGGATGTGAAGGAAGGGAGATGGAAGAGGTTTCAAAGGGAGAACCAGAGTTCTCAGTCCTGGAGCCATATCTGGTAGACAAAAGAGATGAAAGAGTTCAAATTTTCCAGCTTTCAGGCCAATGTGACTAAGACTGAGCAGAAGTTGCTTAATTCTGTTTTAGGGAGAGACAGGGTGCACGAGTGAACATATAACCTGTTTGAGCTTTGGGAGAGAGAGGAGGGTCACTTGTTACCAAGGTAGAGGTGATGGGGAATGAAATTATGAAGCTGGTGGGAGACGAATGTAGGGAGAGAGGTTCAGGGAGAAAAGAAGAGAAGGAGGGGTTTGTGAAAGAGAGATGAGAAGACTAGGGAAATACAGCAGCTGCAGGAGGACCAAGTCCGAAAGAAGGACTGCAGCGGAGTGAGGGTCTTATAAAGAAGAGAAATGATGCTCAGAAGATAGGGTGCATATGTCTTTTTGAAAAAGTGTTTTCATTTTCTTCGGATATCTACCCAGGAGTGGAATTCCTAGACATATGGTAGTTCTGTTTTTGTTTTTTTTCTCTCTTTTTTGGAGGAACCTCCATGCTGTTTTCCACAGTGGCTGCACCAACTTACATTTCCACCAACAGTGGACAAGGGCTGCCTTATCTTCACATCCTTGCCAACATTTACTATTTTGGTTGTCTTTTTTAATGATGGCCATTCAGACAGGTGTGAGGTGATGTCTCACTGTGGTTTTGATTTGCATTTCCCTGATGGTTAGTGATGTTGAGCATCTTTTTGTGTGTCTGTTGGCCATTTGTATGTCTTCATTGGGAAAATGTCTGTCCAGGTCTTCTGCCCATTTTTTAATCATTAAGTGCTTTTTTTTTTTTTGATGTTGAGTTGTGTGAACTATTATATATGTTGGATATGAACCCCTTATGAAAGATACCTTCTGCACATATCTTCTCCCATTCATTAGGTTGTCCTTTTGTTTCATTGATGGCTTCCTTCCCTTTAAAAAAAGCTTTTAAATTAGTTAGGTCCAATTTGGATTTTTTTTTTTTTTTTTTTGCTCTTGTTTCTCTTGCCTGAGGAGATAGAGCCAAACAAATACTGCTAATAAGACTTATGGGCAAAGAACATACACCTATGTTTTCTTCTAGGGGTTGTATGGTTTTCTGTCTTACATTTAGGTCTTTAATCCATTTTGAGCAACCTAAATGTCCATCAACAGATATGTATAATATTCCATACACAATGGAATATTACTCAGCCATAAAAATAATGAAATTTTGCAGTTTGCAACAACATGGATGGATATGAAGGGTATTATGCTTAGTGAAGTAAGTCAGACCAAGAAAGACCAATACTTTAAGTTTTCAGTTATATGTGGAACTAAAAAATACAACAGATGAACAAATATAACAAAACAGAAATAGACTCATTGATACAGAGAACAAATTATTGGTTGCCAGTGGGGAGGGCAAGGGAATGGTAGGAGATTAAGGGATACAGACTACTAGGTATAAAATAATATAAATATATTTAATATAAAATAATATACATATAATAAATAATGTAAATAACGTAAGTATTATGTATAAATAAATAATATAAATAATATAAAATAAATAAGGTTCAAAGATGTAATGTACAACACAGGGAATATAGCCAATATTTTATAATAACTTTAAATTGAGTGTAATGTATAAAAATAGTGAACCATCATGCTCTGCACCTGAAACTAAATCTAACATCATGAATCAACTATACTTCAGTAAAAAATACAAAATCCCATTGAAAAATATTTTAATCAACTTCTAAAAAAATGAGAGAGGAATGAAGATATAAATGGAGCAGGAGGCAATAATGTAGACAGCCAGGATAAAGGTGGGGTGGGCAGGGTGGCCAGGACCTGGAAGGATCTCAGCCTCTAGGATGGGACAGCATCTGCAGTCCCATGTGCTCTGAGGACATTCAGTGTCACATGGGAGGAATCACATCCAGGAAAAGGGCCAAAACAACCCAACAACCAGGCAGGGTGGGGGCACTGCAGCCAGCATCTCAGAAGGCACGGCAGAGCGGGAGGGGTGCCAGAAGGGGTACCTGGAGAGAGGGTGGTCAGAGGGCCTCCTGTGCAGGCAGGGAGTCTGGTTTGGAGGCGGCCTCGCAGTCCGGAAGAGAGATGCCAGTTGGCCCAAAGCAGTGCTAAGGGTTTGAGGTGAGGCACCTGGTGCTCAGAGGCAGGGAGGAGGAACAGGTGAGGCCGCATCACTGACAATTAAACCAATTAAGTGGGCGAAGAGAGAGGGAGGGGGAGACTGGGAGATCAGGGAGCAACAGAGGAGAACTTAAACCTTTTATTTTTCCAAGCAGCTGGATGTTGGTACAAATATAAAAGCCTAGGGAAAAGCCCTGTGCCCCGAAAGGGGAGGATGAAGAAACTGAGGGGAGCGAGGTCTTGGAGGAAGAGAGGTAGGGACTGATGGTAAAGAAAAGTCTGGGGTGGCGGCTTTGGGGCGTGATAAGGCAGCAGCAGGAGGCAGATAACAGGGTGTCGTGACCACAGCAAAGACCCTGACGGAGATGAAGTGACCAAGTAGGAGACCTGGGGCAAGTGACTCTGAGATATCCTTGACGGCTATGTACTGGGAGATTGAGAAAGCAGAGGAAGCCACAACCCAGAGAGCTAGCAGCTGCGTCCCAGGTAAAGGAAGTCACTCACACTGAGCACTGGTGACAGGGCAGGTCCCTGCCATCTGGGAGCGTCCGCCACCTGATAAATGTGTAAACATGCAAGTGTGATAGCTCCTTATAGAATCACTGGTGCCCCCAAATGGTAGTTTTCATACTCGTGGCCAGAGGAGAACATACTGCAGTAAGAGGCACATATGAAGGAGGTGTTTAATGAACAGATGAGTGTGTAAATACATTAACACACTATGTTACTCGCTTTGCAATAGCATTGGGTTGGGTGCCTACATGACAGGCAGAAATTTCCTGTTGTCTGTAGAAGTTCCCTGAGCTTGAACAAAAAAAGTTTTCTGTAATCTCTGTATGTTTGAATACACATATAAAAGCACGTCCTTAAAGCTCATGGTTGGAAACGTTGTCAATATCTGCTGCTTTGACACGTTCAAGTAATAGAATTACGGAGCTTGAAGGGCCTCTGTGACCTACTCTAAGACTGTCCTTTTTTAGCTGGGAAAATGTCCACTGCAGAAATGTTAAGTGACTGGGTTAGGTTAAAACACTCACCTCCAGGGGCAGCCCTGATGGCCAGGCCGTCCTGTCACCCTTAGAGACATGACTTCAGTTGTAGGTCTTGTGATCTGCTCAAACCTCCCTCTAATGAAGGTTCTCTGTGGTTTTTAAAAGTGAATAGTGACATTTTAAATGCTGTGGTTTTGTTCACTATTGGATGAAGAATGTTCCTTTTAAATTTTTTTTACTTCATTTGTTAATGGAGGTACTGGGGCTGGAACCCAGGACCTTGTGCATGCTAGGAATGCACTCTGCCACTGAGATATACCCTCCTTGCTCAAGTTTTTAGCTTTTAAGTTTTATACCTCTGCTGAGAAATGCTGCATAAACACCAAGTAGGAAGAAACCATGTTTTTTGTTTTTTTGGGTTTTTTTTGTTTTGTTTTTTTCTGAAGGGAGGCACTGGGGATTGAACCCAGGACCTCCTGCGTGCTAAGCACACGCTCTACCATTGATCTATACCTCCCACCCCCCAAGAATATTATTTTGAACAGCATTTTAGGGCCTTTTCTCTCTATATATATTGGCAGAGAAAAATATTCCCCTCTGTTACAAATCCCTAAAAGCCAACAAAAGGTGTTAATTTTTATGATTTTTTTTTCTTCTAAAGAAGTCAAATTCTGAAGCAGGGTTCTCTTTAGGGGTTAAAATATCTATCGACTTGATGTTTAAAGAGCAAGGCCCCAATAAATGAAGAGATCAAATGAGAAATCGAGGGGAGGGTATAGCTCAGTGGTAGAGTGCTTGCTTAGCATGCACGAGGTCCTGGGTTCAACCCCCAGTACCTCTATTAAACAAACAAACAAACAAATTATTATTTAGTGAGCCAACTGTGGTTTCCTTCCAGATAATGACAATTTGGCAAGAAATATCTCCAGATTTTGAGGGAGTGGGAAAGAGTACACATCACCATTATGTGAGGCTCCAATGCCTCGGTCAGTCAGTCTGTCTGTCTGTCTGTCTCTCTCTCATACACACACACACACGCAAAATGTAATTACACTTGGTAAATTCACTAGGGGAAAGCAAGCGTGTTCACCCAGAAATTCCAATGAGCTCGCACATCTGTCCTTAAGTGCACCTCGCACCCTGTTTGTGTGCCCAGGAGGGCCTGGGTGGGTTGTTCAGACCCAGGCAGGAGCAGCAGGGTGAGACGACCCTCCCCACTTCTGAAATTCCTCATCCTGTTTACCAGAGGGGACGCACACCTCCCGCTTTGCAAGCACAGTATCTTCTTATTTCATATGAATCATTGAAATTAAGTGAACTTTGATTTCCACCCTCCTGGTCTGTAAGAGGCTTTTCCCTCCCATTTTTAAAAATTGAAGTATAGTTGATTTACAATGTTATATTAGTTTCTGGTTTGCAGCATAGTGATTCAGTTATACAAATAAACATACATTCTTTTTCATACTCTTTCTCACTTCAGGTTACTGCAAGCCATTGAATAGAGTTCGCTGTGCTATACAGTAGGACCTTGTTGTTTATCTATCCTGTGCATAGTAGTTTGTATCTTTTTATGGTTAGTATTGTCATTAGAAGACTAATGGTTTCTAGTGGTTTCATTAATGAATAATGAGGAGAAAGGAGTTTGGGCAATGTTTGAAATTGCTGGGCTGGAGATGGCCATTTTGTGCATGAGTTGTGGCCGTACACTGAGAGGTGCTTCTCCAGACTTCTTTTTAGCTAGGAAGATCTTAAGTCAGAGACATGACTTAGAGAAAATGAAGGGCTCTCATTTATTTAAAAAAATTTTTTTTATTTAAATATAGTCAGTTTACAATGTTGTGTCAACTTCTGGTGCACAGCATCATGTTTCAGTCATACATGTTCATACATATATTCCTTTTCATATTCTTTTTCATTATAGATTACTACAAGATATTGAATATAGTTCCCTGTGCTCTACAATAGGACCTTGTTATTCATCCACTATATATATAGAGTTAGTATATGCAAATCTTGAACTCCCAATTTATCCCTTCCCACACCCTTTCCCCGCTGCTCCAGTAACCATAAGTTTGTTTTCTATGTCTGTAAGTCTGTTTCTGTTTTGTAAATAAGTTCATTTGTCTCCTTTTGATAGATTCCACATGTAAGTGATATCATACGGTATTTTTCGTTCTCTTTCTGGCTTACTGTCTCCTTTATTTTTAGGAACAGTTCTTTACGCCCTAAGTTACCCCCATGATTTTTGAATACCTAAGATATTCTTTCTCAGGTGTCAGAACCCCCTCACTCATGGTCCTGCTTCTTGGCTACTTCATTCAGTACCCAGCACCGCCAGAAAGGGGTGGGGACAGGGGACAGACAGAGAAGGCCAGGCCTGATTCTCTTCGACACATGGCTGTTACTTTTTCCCTTAGAGAAGAGGGTTGGTTTGGTGCCACAAAACAGAGCTCTTTACAAAGGCCTCCCTTCCTCATGGAACAGATCTATACACAAATACATGCAAAGTACTTACCCTGGTCCTCAAATAAAGGGACCCTGCGGTTAATAAACTTTGACCTTCCCTGTCAAAGAAGGTCTGATTCTGACACTTATTAAACATCCCCAGTGGATGTAGCCGCTGCTCAGCCGCATCAGATTCACAGGCCACATCCTCACCCCACGCGGTAACATCCGTCTCTTAAAAACTCTTCCAGACAGACTGTCATGTACTTATTACAGAGGCCAGAATTTCCTCTCATTCAGAGATCTGTGCAGTTTGCAAAGGTGTAAACATAGGAATTTGCCCTCAAGCTTGTTTTGTTTTTTAAGAAAAAATACAAAAACAGCCTAAAACTCCATCATTAGTGGCTAGATCATCACTGATGGCAAAATTGTCCAAGGGAAAAGTGTGCATCCTTTGAAAAGAACATAAACATGCATGGCCTGGGATGGTGTGGTTTCTAAAGTGAATTATTAGGTGAAAAAAATCAAGGTATAACAAACACAGTGTATGTAGTATACACAAGCACCCACTTTAGTAAATTAAAAAAAAATACACAGTAGATTCTCATTGTCCACGGTAGCCATAGTCTATGAAGTCACTGCATTAGCCAATACCAAATCATTGCTCCAAGCAGAAACACAGAGCAAGGTTCCTGGGAGCCCTGGGTCACATTTTATCAACGGATCAATGCCTGTCCTTGTTTTATGTGTGTCTCTAGTTGAAGACACATGACTTAGTGTGGAGTTGATTCACTAACGTTTGAACTCGTCAGCAGTAGCACTATGGCTCATTTCTGAGTAAGCTGACCTTACGTGTTTTCCCACCACAACCTTGCACTTCAGAACACTGGACAGCGCTCGGGTGGTGGGGGTGGGGGGCACGCTTTGAACAGCCAGATTGCACACACACAGAGAGCACAAAAATGCAAGCTATGTGACAGGAAATCGACTCCACAGTGGGCACTTGTTTACAACATGAGATCTGAGACAGGAAAGCAGTGCATCGCCTCCTTCAAGCTCAGCTGGGAATGTGGGCACCGGGTGACTCAGCTTTGGGGCCACCCTTGGCGTGTCTGCAGGTGACCTGTGAGTGCCCAGGGAGCCTTGATTTGGGGGTCATGGCTAAATATTCAGAGTAAGCAAACTCACAGATATGGAGACTTTGCAAGTCATGAGGGTCAGCAGTATGTGTCCCCGCACACCTCCCACCCCATCCATGCACCCCAGACATAAAAGGGTTAAAGAAGCTGCTGGATGGAAGTGATCTTTGGGCGGAAGTGAGGCTGGGGCACCTTGTCTTGTAACACTCTCCAGCCGTGTGACTCTCTTTCACTGTGTTCATAACACATACCCCTTCTTCCCTGTCCTCTCCCTGTCTGCTCCCTACGTCTACTTCCCCATCCTCTCAACAAGCCATGGGCTTTTTCTGAGGTGCTCTAGGGACGCCGTTTTATTTGAGCTAGATCTATCACCATGAGCACCCACTGACTCAGGCTCTTGGCAGAGTTGGCCAGTGGAATTTTGCAGATGAAGAGTGTTTTACTGAGTGTGACACTCAGAATACAAGTCCCCTGGGTGATTTGTGGGACAGAATACTGCCCTGTCTCCCTGCACCTCGGGAAGCCCAGACTTTGGGGCACTTTCAGTGCCAACACTCTTGCTTAGATTCTCACTGCAGGTTGTCAGCTTGAAAGCTTAATGAGTCAGAAATGACTTGAATAATATTAATGATGTAAATTAGGGGTTGGGGATAAACATTACTATATATGAAATATAAAAGCAACCAGGACCTACTGTGTAGCACAGGGAACTATATTCTGTTCCTTGCAATAATATATAATGGAAAAGAATCTGAAAATAAAATAAATAAATGTATGTATGTCCATGTACAGTTAAATCACTTTGCTGGACACCTGAAACTAACATTGTAAATCAACTACACTTCAGTAAGAAATTTTTTTAAAAAATGATGTAGTGGCAAGTATCAGGTTGTCTATACTGTATGTATGGAAATTCCCTTCAAGTAGAATTCCCATTGCTGTCTCCCCTCCCCTCCCTTGTGGTATCAGTGAGGTGGCAGGTCCCTGTGTTTGGTCCCCACTGGCTTCGTTCACGCTGGCCTTGGAGTCCGTGAGTCCCACCTTACCCAGGACGTCCAGAACACAAAAGCATCCATTTCTGAATGGTCCCAGCCCAGCTCATGGGCTTGGTTTCTTTTGGCTTCTTTTTGAAATATTTCCATTCACTTGTTAACTTATAAGTATTGAAAGGAGAGAAGAGCTTTCATTCGGTCTGACGCTGCTTTCCTCGTGTGTATATGGTGTTCTGTTCTTTTACCGCCTATGAAGAGCCTGAGTAGAAAGCCGCCTCCCTGAGAGCCTTTCTTCCTAATGAATCAGGAGACTTGCACTTGCCCCCAGGTACTTCCTGGGTTGTGCTGTGACCAAGATGAAGCTGAGCTGACACTGGATAAAGAAAGACATATAAGGCAGACCCACATCCAGTTATGTCTGCGATTCATTGGTATTAACGGTCTCCTGTGGACTGTCACCCTACGTCCATTGTTAGTTTGTAATCTAAAATAACTCAGATTTCTGTATAATTGGGTTTCTGCCAGCAGTATTCCATCCATCACTGTGTTTCTTCTCAAACATTAATACTGCCTTTTTTAAATGTTTGTATGCATATACACGTATATAATCAAAATGTGTGAAAACACCCCTTCATTTGACAAAAAAAAAAAATTAAAAGGCTTGTAAAGAATAACTTGAACAACAAATGGTGAGTTTATTTTAAGAATAAACTTTGTCGATGTATGGACCTCTAAAAATAAAAATAGTGAGATTTCTCAGACGTTAATTTTTGCTACTAAATAAGACAGTTATCCACGAATGGAACAGATTGTAGTTGTTGCTGATCCTGGGTCTGGAGAACCACAGGGTTTGGGGAAGAAGTGTTTGGAGGTTTGTTGGTCCGCATTGTTTACAGTCACATCTCTGCACAGGAGCCTTCAGTGAAATGAAATGGACCTTTTGGGATCAGAACCTGAGGTGTTTCCACTGGTCAGGGCTTTCTTGAGTTACTAAGGATGGCTTCTGGCTAGTAACTGGCTGGGATCGGGCTCTCTGTGACTGGTTTAGCATCTTTGTACCATGAGTGTGCGTTGTCAGGTGACCGTGCAGCCCACGGGTGAGTACACATCCTGGGCATGCTGTCCCACTTACAGATCAGCATCCAGCCGTGTCCGTGAGCACTGAGGTGTGAGCCACCATGACTTTGTACACTTCAGTCCCATTGGAAGGGGTTTTTCTTGCTTCCTAGTCCTATGAAACTCTCCAGTGAGTTAAGACTCATAAGTGCCCATAAGCATCCAATTCTCCTTCTGTGGGTGGAGCTACGTGCATCACCAAACCATCATCAAGGTGTCTTGGTGAGTATAACACAGAAAAATCAAATGCTGGTCCAGTCCTGTGGATCCAGGACTGTTGCCTGTTCCTTTTCTGATTGTACACAAGGGATGTAAGCAGATGCCTCCCACTCACACTCCTTTCTGAGAACACCATTGCCTAGACCCTGGGTGGCACCCGGTGGCCCACGGAACACATCCAGCCTGCTACCTGCTTTTATAAATAAAGTTTTATTGGAGCTCCGTCAGGTGCGTGCATTAATGTATTGTCCGTGACCATTTTCACTCTACAGCAGCTGCATTGAGTAGTCACAACAGTGACCTTAGGGCCCACAGAGCGAAAAATGTTTCTGCTCTGGCTTACACCAGAAAACTCTCTTTTCTATCGTGTGTGCTTGCCTTGTTTGCAAGTGACTTGTGGAGACATGGGGTGGAAACATACACATCATACGCATCAGTTGTCAGTAGAGTGGAAATGAAAAGGATGCCGTTAGTTGGAGTTCAGGTCATGGCCAGTGAAGGGGTCTGCAAGGTGAGGTTGTGAGGAAGTAGAAGGCATGAGTTAAGCAGAGGATCCTGGTCAGGGGACAGAGGGGAGCAGAACAGAGCCAGAGGAAAGCAGAGATGCTGTAATGAGAGAGAGAGAGAGAGAGAAAGAGCCCAGATGCCCGAGACAGAGATCAGCTTGGTCCTCCAGCTTCCGTTGTTTCTGCCAGCTTACCAGCCTGGATGTACCTGCTTCCCCCTCCTTTGTCCCTACAGGGCAAGGTGTGCTCCTTGCAGTTAAGAGAGAGATGAAGAAAAGACTATCATGAACCCATACAACTCAGCTTAAAAAAAAACAATTGAAAAATGGGCAGAGGAACCTAGTAGACATTTTTCCAAGGAAGACATGCAGATGACCAACAGACACATGAAAAGGTGCTCAGCATCGCTAATCATCAGGGAAATGCAAATCAAAACCACACTGAGTATCACCTCACACCTATCAGAATGGCCGTCATCAAAAAGTCTACAAATGGCAAATGCTGGAGAGGATGTGGGGAAAAGGAACCCTCCTGCATCGTTGGTGGGAATAGTTTGCTGCAGCCACTATGGAAAACAGTATGGAGGTTCCTCAAAAAACTAAAAATAGACTGACCTTATGACCTGGCAATCCCACTTCTGGGTATAGATCTGAAGAAAACCAAAAACACTAATTTGAAAAGGTACATGCACTCCCACATTCATTGCAGCACTATTTACAATAGCCAAGACATGGAAGCAACCTAAGTGTCCATCAACAGATGAGTAGATGCAGAAGATGTGGCATACATATACAATGGAGTACTACTCAGCCATAAGAAAGAATGAAATAATGCCATTTGCAGCAACATGGATGGACTTGAAGGGCATGATGCTAAGTCAAATAAGTCAAACAGAGAAAGACAGGTGCCGTATGACATCACCTGTATGTGGAATCTAAAAACCACAACAAACTAGTGAATAAAACAAAAAAGTAGACACACAGACATGAAGAACAAACTAGTGGTTACCAGTGGAAAGGGGGCAATATGATGAGGGTAGAAGATACAAAGTATTGGATGTAAGATGGGCTCAAGGATGTACTGTACAACACAAAGAATGTAGCCAATATGTTATAATAACTGTAAATGGAAAATAACCCTTAAAATTGTTTAAAGTTAAAACATTTTTAAAAAGAGACCCTTATGTGTTTGGCCATCATGAGGCAAATTTAATTCCCTTATTTCTAAGTTCCTGTGCAAACAGACTCCCCTTTAATTTAAAAAAAATTTAATTTTATTAAAAAAATTTAGGCCTTTTCTGGTGGGGGGAGGGAATTAGGTTTATTTATTTATTTAGGTGGAAATACTGGGGGTTGAATTCGGGACCTCTTGCATGCTAAGCACGTGCTCTCCTGCTGAGCTGTACCCGCCCCCAGACCCCTTAGATCTCAGTGTTGACAAGAAGAACTAGAACACTAGCTTGGGTTCACCACTAGCACGGTGAACACAGTCACCACGTAGTGGACAAGAAGCAATTCACAGAAAAATGCCACGTTGACTGCGGATGCACCTCACACTTGATGAAATGAACATTTCCCCTTTTTCATCTCTTCTGTCATTCAGTAAATTTTTTTTTTAATTGAAGTATAGTCAGTTTACAGTGTTGTGTCGATTTCTGGTGTATAGCACAGTACTTCAGTCATATAGGAACATACATATATTCGTTTTCACGTTCTTTTTCATGATAAATTACTACAAGATGTATGAATATAGTTTCCTGTGCTATGCAGTATGAACTTGTCGTTCATCTATTTTATATATAGTCATTAGTATCTGCAAATCTCAAGCTCCCAATTTATCCCTTCCCGCAAGCAGTCTGTGTGACTATACGTGGGACTCTGGGTTGAAGACTCAGTCAAGAGTTTTGTGCCCCACAGTAAGACTTCCTAGGGACGTGGATTTACATACCCTGTTAACCATCTTGGAGCACCGATGACCAGAATACCCAGACTCTGTCCTTGCTTTAACTGTCTTTGCGACTCTTGGAAGGTTCTTTAAAGAATGACACTACCTCCCAGGCATAGAAAATTCTGCCGTTCGCCGTGTCACCTCGTGGGTGATCATCTGGGGCGATGTAATCCAGTGGATGATGGATTTCATGTGGAAGGGAATTCAGATGACAAGCAAATTCTTGGCATCAAACTCTGACCACCAATGCAGAATATGATTAAGGAACAGCATTTTTAGTAAAAGGTCACAGACGGCATGAACTTAACACATTTTTATTCACCAGGTGGCAAATAGAAATAAAATGCCAGAAGCCTGGTTCATTGAATAAATATACAGAGACTGGTGAGACTGAAAGAACCAAGTATGTTTAATGCAGACAGTCTTTTTCTGACTATCATCCATTTTTATTCATGATTCAAATACTTCGTGATTCTTATTGTATTAAACTCCATTTCCCATTCTTCTAAAATAATATTCACATGATTATTGGTTTGACTGGACAGTTAAAATGCACTTAAGTGAGATATAAAGTGTTTCCTTTCCTTGTCTTCTTTCTTGAAACTTAATCTGTATTAGATCATTCATCTAGTAATTGTTCTGGTAATTTACCCTAATCATTTTTTTTCTTCTGTGAACTGGCTGACTAGCTGAAGTGCATAAAAACAGTGACTCACAGACATCTATTTTGAAATAACCAGTATAACCAGTATAAATAGGTGCAGTCTGGTTCTACCGCATTTTAAACAACTGCCCGGCCAAATGAAATGTGAAAAGGAAAAAAAAAAAAAAAAAAAAGTCCTGCGAATACCTTGAAATGTGTGTTTCAGGCTGACTTTCAGAACAAGCCCACATTTATATAGCTGTGCAAAAAAGAGAGGAAAAGAAACCAGAAATTCCAGAATACTTTCAAACTGGTTTAAACATTTTGCCACTTCACTGTTTTTTTTCTGCCAGCAGAGTAAATGAATGGTTTGCCCTCTGGGTGGGGGGAAGTGCATTTAAAAGAGAAAATGTTTTAAATTCTTACCTTTACAGAAGATTAAAAGATTAGTTCTTAGTATTAAGGGAGGGGGTTGATGCGTATGGGAGGGCACAGTGAAATTACTAGTAGGGGGTCTTGTTGACCTGAGTTACTTTCTTCCTTTTTCCTTCCATCACACATTTGTGAGATGAGCCCTGGTGATATGAAGATGAAAAGTTTGGTCCCTGCCTTCAGGGAGTTACTGTGTTCAGGGAGGAGCCTGAGGGAACAACAGCTCTGAGAATGAAGTGAGCAGCAGCTAATCTCGGGTGAACAGGGTCCAAACGCGAGAGGGATGGTGTTGTGAATTGTGTGTGTGAACCATGATTGTACCTTGTGCGTGGAGGTGAAGGGAGAGATGAGATTCCCGCCTGCTTAGAGCCTGTTTGCACATCTTTTGTCCAAATAAAGTAGCTGTCCCTCATTGCACTATAATGACTTGATTACCCTTTAATCTGCTCAGTAAAGTCTTCAAGAGTGGGAACAGGATTTACTCATCTCTATTTCCTAGTGCCTAGCATAGGGCTGGGCACCTGGCAGTACAGAATGAATGCTCTATTAGTTTGATTGAATGAATGAAAGAAAGGATGGATGGATGATGGATGGATGCTCTGTATTTAGAAAGAAATGTACTTGGGCTGTGATTGCTTCAGTGGAAAAAACAACATAGAAGGGAAAAAAAATGCAATACTTTGGGTGTGGTGGTATGTAAAAATATTTTTACTAGAAATACTCTTGGATTTTACAAATTAGAAATGATTTCCTCCTATGCCTGGCCCTTCCAAAAAATCACACACTCATGCATGCACTGTGTGCTTGTTAAATTGCTAAACTCTCCTTTGATTTAGAAGTCTATTCCTTCCTTGAGACGATAGCTTTTTGACTTGTAAAGAAAGTTTTCCAATTAAAGCACTAATTTTGCAGTGTGTACCTCAATTATGTGAAAATAAACTACTTAGCACACTGGGAAAGAATCTTAATTCCTTTAAACTCTTTTAAATGGTATTATATATCAAAAGGTACACCTTTAAACTACCGATGGAGGAAAAATAAAATAGCTCTGAAGACACAAGGAAAGCAAACAGACAGCTGGAATTTGGGGGAAATGTCTGTGGTATTTGGGTTTATTTTTAGGGGGAAGAAAAATTTTCCATTAAATTTTATAACACAATGACATTAAAAGACTTTATACTTAATGAGTATCTTTATAATGCTGATGTAAAATTCAGATTATATTTTATTCATGAATTACAGGGTTTGGGGTTGAGGGCATGGAGTGGATAGGGTAAGAAACAGGTTTTTATGAACTTTGTCTGTCTCTTAATCACCTCTCGTCCTGTCTCAGTGCACACACTCCCACAGAGACTCACATCTCTTTATTTTTGTTTTCCACGGAACCTACATGTCAAGAAGAGCAGGCAGTATATAAATTAAACAACAGTCCAGATACCAACTAGGATGTTAAAAGGAGATCAAATGTAAATTGTTCCATAATGTGTGGGCCACTTTAAAGATGCCTGAGACAGAAGCAGAAAAAAAGAAGGGGAAGAAAAAGGCTTTCTGGTCTTGTGTCTTTTTTGGTAGATGTTGCAGAAGATGAAGAAGTTTTAATTATATGCTTCCTGAGCAGTGCGGGACATGAACTCCTCTGAATCATCCTCTCTGACTGGGAGCCCTACTCTGTTTCTCTCTCCATCTCCAGCTCTCCCCTCTCCTCCCTTCCTTGTCCCTCCCTGCCCTGCCTCCTCCCACAGCCAGCCCACAGAGGATGGAGGGAGATGACACCGGGAGCCCTTCTCTCTGTCCTATTCCTTGTCTGCAGCGCAGTTCACTTGGACCCTGTAGGATTTTTTTTCTGTCCACATCACAGCCCACTTCTTCCCTCACCCTGGCCACGGGAATTGCTCAGGGGCTTTTGGAAAGGTGGAGGGCACGCTTATTTATAGCAAAATTGCAGTGTTCTGTTTTAAATCTGCAGAGAAGCTCTAGGCTGGGGGAAAAAGAATATTTAGTCCCAGTCAAAAGGCGAAGTTCAGTCCAGCTTCACAGGTTACTCTGAGTGGGATCTTGAATGATAAAGCCTCCAGGTCCAGCTCCCTCGTTTATAACATGAGAAAGGTGAGCAGGACCCCACGCACGTGGCTTGTGGCTGATGTGAAACCTACAAGTGAAACCCCACCATGCCTGGTCCACCTGTCCTGCCCTGCGTGTTGGCGCCCATAGCATCCTGGATGTGCCCGCATCCCAGTGGGCACCACCTGCTCCCACTGTCGCGGGTATTTGCAAAGCATGAGAATCAGAGCAGCAACTGTTCACTGCAGTCTGTTTATTCCGCGAGAGTGATCTGAAAGTATTTTAAAAGAGAGCTACCTCCCTCGGGTCTTCATTACACTGTGTTTCAGCTGCGACACTTTCTGAACATCTTGAAGCCTTTGTGTTGGTGTTTAGTAGCCCGCCTGCAGCTTGTCAGAATCGCTGGTGGGAGCCACTTACTGTGTGTGTTGGATGCACTGAAGTCCCCCAACTGTGGCTTTGAGGATCTCCTTTGGTTTGAGTGTATTATCAGTGTCTATTTACATAACTTGACCTCCATCTCTAATTGTGAAATTGGCTTCACAGATGTTAATTTTCTTTCAATACTCTTTCGAGTGAAGAAGATAGTGGACAGTACCCAAAAAAGAAGCCTAAATCATGCCCCCCCTTTTTTTGCATTTTTACTGTATTTTGGTGATTTTTATCAGCTCTGTTATTTTAGAGTTGTGGTCATTATACTGCTTGTTGAAAAAAAAAGTTATTTGGAGTGACTGCATTGATGTCAGTCTCTGAATAACATATTTGCAAATATGACATTTTATTTTGCCAGTGCAAATATGTACTAAATAAAAATTGCTGTCGCTGAGTATGGATACAAAAACAGTTGGTTCTGCTGTTCAGGATAATTATCCAAGTAAAGTGACATTATCTTAATATTGTTTCAAGACTGCTATTTCCCAATGCTTATTAGAGAAAATGCTCTAGGAAAAACTACATTCTAGATATTACATATTTAACCATGTGTTGGAAATTTATATACACTTGGATATCAGATAGTTTCATATACAATTGCATATGCTTGTACTCAATACTATTTGAAAGATTGTTTTCTCATCTGTAAAACAGAAATAATGGTAGCGTCTTCTCATACAGTAATGTTGAAAATTAATTAAAAAGACTCCATGTAGAACTTCGCTCGTTGCCTGTCATGTGTTGAACACTTAGTCAATACTAGATATTATGACTCAATTCTTGTCATAAACATAGCCCAGAATAATACCATAGGAATGTAGCAACAGGAATAATCAATATTTTAGATAGGAGAAGACAAAGAAATTAACAGAAAGGACTCCGTATTTTGAGACCATGTAATATAAAAATAGGAGCAGAAGGAAATTGGGATGTGCGGCGGGGTCGGAGGGAGAGCAGAGGAAATACTCGGTTGTGTTTGGGACACGTGGAGTTGGAAGTGACCGAAGGTCACTGCAGTGAAGATGCCCTGTAAGCACCCCACGAATTGGACCAGAACTTTTATGCTTAGTTGTTTGCTTGTTTGTTCAGGAGATACTTACTGTGGGCCAACTGGGTACCAGATATTAAGCTTAGGGGAGAAACCTAGGAGGGAAATATGTTAAGTTTGTGAGTCAGTTTTCTGGGGAAGCGAGGAATGGGGAGTGCTGTGCAAGGCAGGAAGAACTGGCCGATGATTACGGATAGGAGAGGAGAGAAGGAATGACTCGCCAAGGCACCAACTCAGGAGGCTGAAGACGTATCAAGAGACTGCTGTATTAGGGGAGAAGAGGGCTTCAGAAAATGGGTGTTCAGAAGCATCACTTTTATAGACACTGCATGTATTTTTAAGAGTTTAGGATCCTTTTTATACATGATAGTGATAGAAAATAAAGATAGATTCTTCTTGGCTTCTATCTACCATATTTACCTACAAAAATGATTGCACACATCTACGTATTCTAGTATGAAATCATTGTTCTCATTAAAGTCAAGATATGGAAGCAGTTGTTCAGTGAACAATGAAGAATGCGTTTTTGCTTAAATCCTGAAAGTGCATGGCTCAAATGCTTGGAAATGCTCAGTTCTGCAATTTTCTGCATCATTTGTAGTCAGCCAGACATATTTCTGATAAATAATGCTTCCCTTCTTTTGTTACATTCGGTAGCACGGATTTTCTTTTAAAGAAAAAAACTGTGGATGTTTTCTCTCAGTGGCTATGTGCACATGAAAGGGGGAGAGTGGAGAAAAGGTTTCAGAATCAACTGTAATGGACCTATAATGTTTATGCCCCAACAGCCAGTCACCAAAGGGGACCTCAAATACTGCCCAGGTCAGTTCACGTTAACAAATCTGTATTGACCGTGCATCTTCGAGCAACGTGTTGGGTTCTGAGAAACACAAGCCAGCAATCCCACTCCTGGGCATATGTCCGAAAAAAATTCAAAAAGACACATGCACCCTAGTGTTTACAGCAGCACTATTTATAATAGCCAAGACATGGAGATGTCTCAAATGTCCATCGACAGATGACTGGATAAAGAAGATGTGATATACATATATGTACACACACACACACACACACACACACACACACACACACACACACAATGGAATACTACTTGGCCATAAAAAAGGATAAAATAATGCCATTTGCAGCAACATGGATGGACCTGGAGATCATCATTCTAAGAAAAAAAATACCATGGGATATCACTTATATGTGGAATCTTTTAAAAAGACACAAATGAACTTATTTACAAAACAGAAATAGACTCACAAACCTAGAGAACAAACTGTAATGAAAAAGAATATGACAAGGAATATATGTATGTGTATGTATGACTGAAACATGATGCTGTGCACCAGAAATTGGCACAGCATTGTAAACTGACTATACTCAAATTTTAAAAAATGCTAACAAAAACAAAAGCAACAACAACAAAAACCCTACAAGCTCACAATCTTCAAGTGTCAGGAGCAACTTATGTAAATTACCATGACACCAAGGAGAGTGCTGGGATCGCTGTGAGATACTTCCAAAGGACTGTGAAGTTTCTAAGGAGAAAGAGCCCATCTGGCTGATAGAGCAAGCAAGGCTCTTAGAGGAGGCAGAGTTAGAAACGAGGAGTAGAGATGGAGAGTGAGGCTGTTCCTGCAATGAGAACAGTGTAAGCGAAGCCTGGAGATGGGCTCGGTGTGTGGGGTTCCTGGGGGATGACTGTCCTGTTGCCTGGAGGAGAGGGGACCTAAAAATGGGAGAGTAGGAGCTTAGGGCAGAGGAAAAAGTGGGTGTACTGTGAGTGCTCGTGTGAGAACATCCTGGCCGGTTCTGGAGGCAGTAAGAAGCCACTGCTGGATGCTAAGCGGGGGAAGGACATTACTGCAGCAGAGGTAGGACTGACGGGAGGCGGGGCGTGGTATGCTCTGCAGTGAAACAGAACAGAGGTGAGGATGCTGGCTGGGAACCTATGGGTTCAGCGCAGCATCAATGAAAGTCCACACCAGGATGGGAAGGAAAGAGACTATATATGGGGATCCCCAAATGCAAATCTCTGGAAACATTTCACGTGGAATTCCATACAGCACATGTCTGCATGGTTGTTTTAATTTTCTACTCTGCCTTCAGATGTTTGGCCCACGCTGAACCTCTGCGCTCTAGTTTGGCACTGGTGAATCTTGGCTGTAGAAGACCTCTTTTGTTCTATGTTAAAAGAATCTCCTCACCTTCTCGGGGCCATGAAAGTGGATACGTAAGTCAAGTCATTTGCTGCTTCTAGTCAACTTGTCCTGGATCCTCACATGACCAGATTTCACTGGGGATTCAGGCCATATAAGACAGTGTGGGGTTAGGAACTGGTTGCCCCAGGAGTTTTAGGAGTTTCGTAATTACTCTAGAAAGACAACTGCTCCCCTCCCCGACTGTAACTTGGATGTTGCATGTCTGCCTTCTGGGTTCAAGCCTCAAATGCATCTCTACCAGGTATTCCATCAGGAGCAATTGGTACTCTCAAAAATTTATTGCTTTATTTATTTTTCGTGAATCTCAGTTTCCCACTCAGTAAAGAGAATAATCTCTGAGCAAAGAGCATTTTAGTTATGATATCATATTACTAAGTCATCTATTGCATCTTTGCAGTAATGAAATGCATTTAATTATAATGAACCATCTAACACAAAGAGCAGTAAGACAAGACTCAGTGATTAACCAGTCATCCTTGGCCTTGCTTTTTTTGTCCTTTCGCCCAATGAAAAGTAAATCTCGTTTTCTTTATTTATGAATCAAATAAATGTCATAGACTCACCTTCCTGATCTTTATGCTCCATGAGGTTTTGCCACCACATGTTTGCGTGTCCACTATGAGCCCTTCATCTCTGGCCATGATTTTGGGCTTGGACCTAATCACTCTGACCAGTGTGTCTGGGATACGTTTGGCTCTGTCACTAGGTGCTTGAAGACATTATTATATAATATCCTGAAACAAATTATTTTATTTTTAAGCGAAATCCTATGAATCAAGGTACAATTTAAATCCCAATAAAATGATGGAGGAAAAAAAAGAGATCCTGCTTTAAAAAAACATCCATTCCAAGGGGGGAGAGTATAGCTCAGTGGTAGAGCACATGCTTAGCATACATGAGGTCCTGGGTTCAATCCCCAGTACCTCCATTAAAGTAAATAAATAATCCTAATAACCTTCCCCAAAAAACAACAACAACAAAAAACCAAAGATCCATTCCATAAATTTTTTTGAGCCTTCACTTAAATACATGAGTAAGCAAGTCATAGTTTTTAATTGAGAGAGATCTTAGCTAGTATGGAGGGGGAGGGTATAGCTCAGTGGTAGAGTGTGTGCTTAGCATGCACAAGGTCCTGGGTTCAATCCCCAGTACCTCCATTAAATAAATGAATAAGTAAATAAATAAATAAACCTAGTTACCTCACCCCCAAGTAAATAAATAAACTTTTTAAAAAATACAGTGTGATTTTTAGTATTTTTCTCATCCTCTTTCAAAATCTGTCTCCTCAATTAACCCATCCAGTTGGTAACTGGGGCCTTTTTTAATGAAATAGATTGAAGTATTATAATGTACTTTCTTGGAGCAAGAAAAGATTAGTTATCTTACTTCTGAAGCTTTTGGAGTTGGCCGGATGGGCTGTGAGAGCCTAAGGGAAGAGCAGCACCTCGTCCACTCTGAGGGGTCCCCAGGAGGTGATCAGTGAGTTTACTCAGCATCGCGGACCAGGCCAAGACCTTGAACCTCTTCCCTCAGAGAAAGGCCTTTGCAGCTAGAAATTCACTGTTTTATTTGCAAGAGATGTTATGATAGTGACAGCTTTTATATTTATAAGTATTCTATATATATATATATATCAGTATTATATATATGTATATATATATGTATATATATGTGTGTGTGTGTATATATATATATAAAACCTGTATAATTGCTATGATTTTATAAGAGAATTGAATGCAACCTGTAAAGTAACAGTTCATCTTTGGTAGTCCCAAATCAACCCATTATCAGTTGTTCTTCTTACCTTGCAACTTCTTCAACTTCACTTTTCTTGGGGAGGTCCCCAGAATTTAATGCATTTAAGTGACTTTAAGATGTAAATATCCCAGGAGGAGGACATAGCTCAGTGGTAGACTCGCATGCCTAGCATGCATGAGGTCCTGGGTTCAATTCACCAGTGCCTCCATTAAAAATAAATAAATAAACCTATATTACCTCCCCCACTCCCCCCCCAAAAAATCCCCAGGACATAAAAATAGAGTCTGGGTGATGTAGCATCTGGGTGATAAAGTCTAACCCTAAAAAAAAAAAAAGAAGAAAAGATGTATATATCCCCCAAACTCCTCACAAAGTTTGCATTTTAATCCACAACCTAGATTCAAGGGAGTCATAACCATTGATGGCGTTTGGGGCACCTGCAGGCTGGGAAGTGGCATGGACAGCCCGCCAAGCTTTCCGGAACTTCTGAAATCCTTCCCTTCTTGTCTGTGCTTAGGTCACTGATGAAGGTTCCAAAGTATCAGCACTGAAAGAATAAATGCCCACTTTGAAAATGAAGTGGTATGTTTTGTGGATCAGTTATGTTGGTTTCTGTCAACTTAAGAAGTCTGTGACTTACTGTTTAGCGATGTGATGACAGTTCAGCTGAAAAAGTGAGAACAGAGCAGCTGCAGGGGCCAAAGCCGAGCTCACAGAGACGAGTTCTTCTCCTGCAAACCCTGCTTCATCTGCTGCACAGGCTCAGCCTGCAAGTTTCTGCATTGTTCTGGATCCTTCTGAAAAGTCACCTCCTCCCGGAAGTCTGTCCTGGGGCTGCACAAATGCAGTGATCAACTCCACCTCTGTGCTCCCTCTGCACCTGGAAACCCTGCCGAGAACACATAGGATTTCTCACCAGGCTCCTCTGGGCTCCAGCTTTGACTTCTCATCTTTATTCCCAGGGACTGGTTGGCTCGATGAACAAATGCTCAGTTATCAGGGACTGTAGCCAGCTGTCCACTTGCATTGTGGAGAGTTATTTTAATGTTTGAAACTTGCAACTAAGCAATGCTGAGTGGTCCTTGGATCAACAGTTGAGCTCTGTTGACTAAACTCTTTTTTCCTGAGTCTTGGCCACTTCCTGTGTTCTTACTCAAGTGTGCACATTTCCTGGTAGATGTTTCTTAGAATTGTGATTTTTATTTTATTTTATTTTACAGTGGTGTGTGACTTTAAAAGATGTGAGCTTTCCAGACATATTTTAACAACCTCTAGACAATGCCAAAGGGTGTCATGCTCCAGCTTAGCAATTATTCAGATAATTTAAGGGCTTTCTGAAAAAAATCCTATTGAGGGAAAAATAATTTACCTTGTGGTTAACTGTCCCCTTGGAACTGCCTTCTTTCAACTTGCCATTCACACTTGAGCCTCATTTCTTAAGGTATAATTTAATCAATGGTGACTCTGCATTTACATCTTCAGCCCAGAGCTCTTCTCTTGTTTATCCAGCTGCCCCCTTAACATGTCCACATGTTTGTTTGATGGGTGTCTCTTCCTGAACTTGTCCAAAACTAGGTTGCTGGGCATTCTCATCCCCTCATCCTCCTGCAAAAGCATCCTCATCTAGGTATCTTCCCCCTTCAAACTCCGTCCTCTGTAAAAAAAAAATAAATAAATAATGAAGTGTAGTTGATTTACAATGTTAGTTTCAGGTGTACCGCAAAGTGATTCAGTTATAAATATACATATATACTTTTTTCTTTTCAGATTTTTTTCCATTACATGTTATTATAAGAAATTGAATGTAGTTCCCTGTGCTATACAGTAGGTCCTTGTTGTTTATTTTATGTAGAGTAATGCATGTCTGTTAATCCCCAACCCCTAATTTATTCCTCCCCACCCTTTCCCCTTTGGTAACCATAGTTTGTTTTCTATGTCCGTGAATCTGTTTTTGGTTTGTAAATAAAATTTGTATCATTTAAAAAAATTTTTATAGTTAAAAAATTATTTTATCATATTGAGTGAAGTAAGTCGGACAGAGAAATATATGATATCACTTATCTGTGGAATCTAAAAAAACCTCCCCAAACTCCATCCTTATTGTCACTCAGACAATAACAAAGACCCCCTGCAAACAAGCAAATCACCCCCTCCACAAAAAACAAAAACCAAAGATCTACAATTTTAACTATCTTGTGCTCACTTTGGCAGCACGTATACTAACAATTGTAACTATCTTGACTCATCTCTTCCTCTCAAACCCCCGTGCCTGTCGATCCCTCATGATGTCTCTACAGCCTCCCCACTGGGTACCATATGGGGGCTCCATCCTCAAGCTGCTCTTCAGTGCAGTGGCTGTTTAAGGACATTTTCCTGCGTCTGCTCTCCTTCCCTCTAGTCTGTTCTCAACCCCAAACCTGGGATGGACCTTTTAAAACCTAAGTCAGATCATGTGTTTCCTCTATTGAAAACCCTCCAGTGATGCCGTTGCAGCGTCGTGAACATTATTTTGACAACTTAGGTAGTCTGCGTTGACCGCTTACTATGTAGCCGAGCGTGTGCTGTGCTGTGCCTAGTCTCATTTTATCCTCGCCGCCATCTCTTCTCGCCAGTGCTGTCTTACATGGGGGAAACAGAGCTAAAACAGGATGAAACACCCTGCAGATCACTCAGACAGTGAGGTGAGATGGCAGAGCTATGCTTTGTACTTCAGCCGTCAGATTGCAGAGCAGGGACACTGAAAAACTAAGTTTGGTTTTTCCCTCCTTTCTTTGCAACCCCCTCCCGTGCATGTCATCATAAACAAGGTCTGTCGGATAATCCATTTTTACTCAATGAAGAAAGCCAACAGCAATCTGTGATGTATTTTGAAGGGTAACTAAAATGAAGTTTCTCGGCATCCTGTTTATTTAAGAAGTACTTAGCTGAGTATGCTGGGTCACCATCAAATATTTCTCTTGACACTGATGGCCAGTAGGGTTTGAGTTTTGCTGGAGTTACCACTGCTGCATTTTACTTTATTTATTTTTTACACTTTAGTCCTTATTGAAATTCTGCTATCAATGTTGACTTTTCCACCATCCCTGTAATTTTAGCATCTTTTGTTCATTAAGGTGATACATTTCTGTTCTCAGAAAAACACACTAATAACTCTATTTTTATAAAAACTAGCAGGAACCAAAAGAAATGGAATTGGAAATAAAGAAGAATTTTAGTTCAGCTGGGTAGTGTTAGTGTTCCTGTATCTTTATCAGGCTAATGATGATTGGAATCAAAACCATTATAACCTAAATATTGGCATATAATAAAAAGCACTCTTAAAAATGTGTAGGAGACTCAATTTTGGGTGGGTGGCACAATTTGAAAAATCACGTCTGAATTTTTCCATGAAGTTTAAGCAAATGTAAATCTCATCCACTATGCAGTCCTAATATATTTCTCCTTTTCCAATATTTATTAAGATAGCTACATTAATTGTCCCAAGGAAATGTGTAATGTATAGTATGATGCAAATTCTACATAATTGATTAATATTTCTATTTAAATCATAATCAACACATCATGAATTTATTGAATAATGTACAACATAAAATTGCCATGACTTTCCACCTTACTGTATTTTTAAAACTTAATTAATTTTTCCTTGGTCTTAGCAGGCAGGCTTATCAACTTCTGTAGCTTGATCACTGGTGCACAATTATAGAATCAAAGTGATAAAAAGGGAGTGCTTGCCTTGAGGTATTATTCTTAAATTGAGAGTTACTCTTGGAAAAATACAAGTTAACCCACCATCCATAATATTATCAAATTACTCTCACATGGTTAAAAGCACAAAGATGATTTTTTCCCCCATAGGAAAATGTTTTGCATTTATTTGACTCTACTTCTTTTGGTATTGGTTTAGGCTTGGGTATGTTTTTAATACTGTCCTGTATTTTTAATGACACAGACACCCTCCTGGATCCCTAGAAAGTAGTGATTAGGTGAGCTTTCGGAACAGTAAGGCTTGGGCTTAAAGACTGACCTGTTGATAAACTAGTTTTGTTGGCTTTGTTATTTGGTCAGGTTATTTAACCTGCCCAGCCATGTTCTTCATGGCTTCCTGTGTGTAAAGCATTTCGCATACTTCTTGACATGTACTCAGCTATTTTTCTGGATTTATAGAATCTCTTCATGGGCTTCATGAGATGAAGACTGCTTCCGCATCATTTGTTCATTTTTATCCATCACAGCGCCTAATACAGTAGAAGGCCAGCACTCAAAATGAACACATGATCTCCAGGTCCATCCACGTTGCTGCAAATGGCATTATTTTATTCTTTTCTGTGGTTGAGTAGTATTCCATGGTGTATATATACCACAACTCCTTTATCCAGTCATCTGTCTAGATGGACATTTAGGTTGCTTCCATGCTTTGGCTGTTGTAAATAGTGCTACTGTGAACACTGGTTTGTATGTATCTTTCTGAATTAGAGATCGTCATTCTAAGTGAAGTAAGCCAGAAAAAGAGAAAAATACCATATGATATCACTTATATGTAGAATCTTAAAAAAAGACACAAATGAAATTTACAAAACAGAAACAGACTTACAGACATAGAGAACAAACTTATGGTTACCAGGGGGGAAAGGGGGTGCAAAGGGATAAATTGGGAGTTCAAGATTTGCAGATACTAACTACTATATATAAAATAGATAAACAAGAAGTTTCTACTGTAGAGCACAGGAAACTATGTTCAATATCTTGTAGCAACCTATAATGAAAAAGAACCTGAAAAGGAATATGTATATATGTACATGTATGACTGAAACACTATGCTGTACACCAGAAATTGATGCAACATTGTAAACTGACTACACTTCAATTTAAAGGCTTGTTTGAAACTGAACACACATGATGCGGGGCCACCCCACACATTTGCTCACTTTACAATTGAGGTTGGTTTAATATTTTCTTCCCTCTCCTAAACCTCTATTTGGCATGATCTTTTTTCCTATTTCTCTTCTATTTTGAAAGCAATTATTATCACTTCTTTTCCTCTCAGCACATTTATATCCTGAACCTTGTGGCTCAGCTGAAAATCATAACCGGATAAGTATATATACTGGCTTTCCTCACAATTACTGTTCAATACTTTTTTGATGATTTAAAGTGCCCCATGTGAAAAATAGGTATTTCTATTCTAGGAAGAAGAAAAGTAAATAAAATCTTGTGCTTTCCTTGTGTGGTAATGTATCTGTAGTTAGTTTGTGTTTTATTCTTTTTGGCCATTCGAGAAGGCTGAGGGTGATGTGATGACATAAGTAACTTTTGTCTGGAATGTTTGTATTTATTGAAAAGCAGGTGTGGAGCAGCTACTAGACAGATAACATTACACGAAGCCCATGTGAAACAAAAAAGAAATTAAAAATTAAATAATGTTCACAAATAATCAAACTGAAACAAGTGAGTGATCAAAAACTCAGGTTACCTCCTGGGAAAGAAGGTTTTTTATAGCCCTACCAAGATATTTTTCTCTTACTCCTAGAAAGGGCTCATGGTGTCACGTAGCAAATACAATGTTTTGGGTAACTTAAGAACCGACTCATTCTTCATCCTTTTAGGAGATTGCCTTTGTTTATTTTTATTGAAGTTTAGTTGACTTTCAGTGTTGTGTTAGTTTCTGGTGTACAGTATAGTGATTCAGTTATACACATATATATTCTTTTTTCGGATTCTTTTCCATTATAGTTTATTACAAGCTATTGAATGTAGTTCCCTGGGGTATACAGTAGGACCTTGTTGTCTGTCTATTGGAGATTGCTTTTGTGTTGTTATTGTTTTGTTTTGTTTAAACCACTCTAATTATTGGTAAAAGAAAAGTAAACAAGGCTGCCTTCGACAGCTAAAACCTATACATGTGCTGACCTAGAATAGTTGCCAAACTTTCTCTGATCTTATAAAGGCATGGAGAGTAATACTGGTGAGTTCTGGTGTTGCTCTTTTAAGAACCTGCCAAGATGAAATATTTTAAAGGTCTTCCGGAAACTCACGCCTGCTGCAATACAGTAGCCTGATCATTAAAATAATCATGTTTCCAAGGAGGCGTAAAGTTTCATTTCATTAAGGTTTGTCGAAGCTGTGAAGACCACGCACCGCAATTATAGTCATGCTTGGTATTTAGCGTCATGTCCTTCTTGGAGGAATATCCTTTTGGGTCAGGGGTTTCAAAATATTTTACCTTCTGCATATCAGTGAGGACTCTGAACTGAGCTGAGGTTTACCTCCCCGACTCATCCCCCCATTAGCTTCTCTCCTTCCCCATCCTCCATGCCTAGGTCTCTGTCTACCCTCCTTGGCTGTCCCCTAATCCACGGTGGCCAGTCCAAGCGTGGAGGGGACTCGACCCCCACACAGAAAGTGGAGGACAGTTTAGGATGGCAAGGCCACAGCCCCTTCGGAACCAGGCAGCTTTGTTGCCTCTAATCCAAGCCGCACTCATCCCTTCCACTTCATGGGATTGCTCTGGCCTCCCAGGGTCGTGTTCTTCAGTCAGATGTGTGGAGGGTCCTTCAGGACCGACAGAAGTGATGTAGTTTCTCCAAGGGATCTGGCAGCATATCTGTAATTCACTTCTTTGGATACTTCCCCTCTGGTTTCACAAGAACTAAGAGGAGCCTCCTTGGAGGTTGGCCTTACGTTATTTTCATCGCTCCCTGAAAGTGGAAGAAGGAGAAAACCTCCTTGCGTCATCACTGTCCCTGACACTGTGAAGGAAGGGCTGGTGAACTGCCGGTGTCACAAGGAAAAACACAGGCCATTAATGCTGAACTTGTTCCCATGTTATAGTGTATGTATCTGGCATAAGAAACTCAAGTTTATTTTGGTCTAGTACACTCTACGATTCATGGAAGACTATTTGTAAAGTGGGAAAAAGAAATGACACAATATCTGCGTTTCTCAAGGGTGTATGTGTGGGGGTGGGTGTGTTGAAAGAGAGAGAGAGGTGAATTTACCACAAAGCAAGTGAACCTTAAGTTTCACAGTCTCTCACTAGCAGCCCCTTGCGAGGCTCTGGATTTAATTTCCTAGTTTTATATTTATAATTTTGCATTCTTCCTCTCTTAAAGAGAGATCTATCTTTGGATCTACTGTGTGGTTCTGTGATAAATTCTACCTCGTTCTGATGGAACCCTAGTCCAATGTGGAGAAACTCTAAGAAATAAACTCTGTGACTTGCTGAACAGTATCATTTTCTCTGTAACACTCATAATTATTGTCCTGAAATTTGATGGAGTCTGGGGTTATGTAAAGCAAGCAGTGTGGTTGTGTGACACTTTCCGGTGGACTGAGCCCTTGGACTCCCTCTTTGGGTGTCTTTGGCCCCCTGCAGTGTTGACTGAGATAGTGTTGACTGAGACTGACAAGGGTGCCCAGGAGGGAGCACTTGGAAAGTGGGCCTCCAGTTCCCTTCAATGCTGCCCGACATTAAGTTCTTAGAATGTCACACTTCTCTAAAATTAAACGGCATTTTCTCAAAGTAATGTTCAGATTCTCATTATAAGGATGTAAGCCAAGAATAAATCTGAAATCAGCAGACGATGTCCAAAAGATCTCAAATATATGTTCCCAAGTGAAGAAATAACAGTTTCGAGAAGTGAACTAATTCTGAGACTTTCCCACTAAGGTGCAGTGCTTTTAAAATGTATACTTCAGTTCTAAAAAAAAGATTTTCTTTCAAAGGCACATCTTCAACTGTTAGGGGTGAAATACAAAAATGTATCCTATAAAAATACAGTTCATATTAATGAAATAATTATTTCAGTAAATATGTGGAAAGCTATATGAGAGGCAGAGAATGAACTCATGAAGAAACAGGTTGAAAAAAATAATATGATCAAATGCTTGATTTAAGACCAGTGATGCAAAGGAACTTTATTGGAATAATATGTAAGAAAGAAAGAAGAAGGAAGGAAGGAAGGAAGGAAGGAAGAAAGAAGTCTTGTTATTTAAAACTGTTACTGTCACTATTACCATTAAATCTGTTTGTCATTAATCTCAGTAATCTCCCCTGAATTGCTAAAAACATGAAGTGGTTACCTACACAGATATTTTATCAGATAGACAGACTGTCACTTACTATATACAAATATATTTTAGGATAAAAGCATTGTTTTTGAGGGTAAAACAAAACCCTTTTAAATACACAATGAAGTCTTGCCTCTAAATTAAAAGACGTTTCCCTTTTCACAAGATACTATTCATATGTTATTATCTGTTGCAGCAATTAAAATTTTCAATTCTAAGACTATAATTTGGGGGCAAAATCCATTTGTGTAGTATTATGTTTTAAAATTACTGGAGGAGTCCAGAGCTCTGATGTCAGCATTTAGATTCTCCCAAGAATTGCCATGAATTTCTGGGAAGAGAATCAGTAGCATCTTCGTAAGCCTGTAATTAGCTCCATGTGGATTATTCACGTTGTGATTGGCCATTATGTAAGAATCCGCTCTCAGAATCAGTGCGAAGTCTTCAGCAGCACAGTAACTCTGCCCAAGGCCGTCAAGCTGCTTTCTTCCTTTCTGTGTCACTGTATATACATTTGTGTGTGTGTGACTATACTTTTCATTGATAGTCCCCCTTTTCAGATTTCCCCTTGTTTGCCCTCCTTGGTGCACTTTATCAAGAACCGTGGGAGGACAGATGTTCTGCACTGGCGGTTGTGTGATCCACACTCCATCCCCAAGAGGCCACACCCTGATGTGTTACATCACAGAGCAGGGGTGGCTTCCCAGCCTCATTGGAATTGTCTTCAGTCACTAATGAGCCATATAAGAATTTCGGTCACCATTTGGCTTTAGTCATGAATGAAACCCCAAACCTGTCATGAGCCACCTTCCTCATGGCTCTTGGCTTCTGAAGATGTCATCTTTGTTTCCATGATCAAAATAAAAGGAAACGGTTCCAAATGAGGAGTCCCACAAATGGGTTCCGTAGGAGTATAAGGGCAGGTCACATCTCCGAGTGACTGCCCTCATACCTATGAGGGTCTTCAAGGACTTGGTGAAGCTGTTTCTACTTGTTAAAAAATAAAATCAAATATCATTTTTTTTGGAAGTTAGTAACAATAAAGAAGAAAGAAATAGAGCTGTATATCCTGATAGAAAGGCCTTTAATGTCATTATTAAAAAATTCCAACTCTAAATATGTGTCTATTCATTTTTGCAGTCTATAAAAAGGATATAACAAATGAAGTAAGTTTACTTCTTGGTTTGTGGGGAAGTCAAGCCTTATCCCAACTTCATGACATTATCAAACCATAAGTATCAATTTTATAAAACAAGATCATTTTAAAATGAAGGAGATATTTTAAAAAAAGCAAAAAACAAAATTAAAAATAGAAAAAATTAAAAAAAAAACAAAAATACTAAAAACAAAAAAGAAAAAATTAAAAACAACAAAAATAAAAAGCAGAAAAATTTAAAAATAAGAGAAAAAACAAAGAAAAAATGAAGGCAAATTTAATATTTTTCAGCAAATTGAATAGGCTGATAAGAGATTTACTTCTATTTTGAATCAGTTTAGATATGTAAGTTTAAATCTTATTTATGTCTTTAAAAATTATTTAATTTCTTTTTGCATGACAAAGTGCTGAATTTATACGTGTATATTAAAAGATTCAAATGAGAGAATATGAGAAATAGTTTAATAATTAACTACAGTAACTTCCTCATGATCATTTTATTATGAACATTTATGCTTGACAACTTTTAAAGTGCATTATTGTGAAATTCACAATAAAGTAGCAGAAAGTCCAACAAGAAAAATATCAGTAAAGTCATGGCATAATGGTGAAGTAAATGTACAATCTGTAGATTACTGTTTTCATCTTTCACAGTTTTATGTTCCATTGTTTATTGATATACTTGGCAATAAACATTCCTAAAATATTGACCAAAACTGATCACCAAATAAATCAATTAATAAAACTTTAAAATGATGTGTGCTACTGTAACACTAGCAAATATTCATTAAAATTAAACTGATGAAATACTGGTTCTTTTTCCCCGGGAAAAAACATATTCTGATAAGAAAAATGTCTGATGCCTGTCACCTCTCCTACTCAGCTGCTTTCAGTTGCCTTTACAACAAGCCTTCTCAGCTAGTTCAGCTCAACAGTTGGATCCCGCCATACAAGGAAGAGAAAGGAGTGTGATGGGTTTGATCCATCAAATTAAAGCAGCCACCAGGGCTACTTATCCCTGGTGTCTGCCCCTGCTCTCAGCATGGCTGAGCCTCTTACAGTACTTGTGTTGATCCCTGAGACACTTTGTCTGGACTTGACCCAGTACCTTGACACACAGGGTAATTCAGCCCTCTGCCTTTGGTTCTTCTGCAGAGGAATGCAGTTAATCAGCTTGTTTTGAAACTTGACGGTTGAATAAGGAAATTTTGAAATCACCATTAGGTAAACACTACAGAACGGTGGTTGCTAGCAAGATTTGCCAATGGATGCTAAAATGAGTAGATAAAAGTTGGAGGGAAAAACAGGATATTTGCATAGTCTCAAACTATTCCCTCCTCCCAAGGTACTTACTCATTACAAGGGAAAAAATGGCTGCTTTATAGTGGAGAAACCCCGAAGAGACCACTTTAACTACATGATCAAGGTTAACAGCACTAGTGATGAGATTAATCTGTGTTATGTTTCCCAAAATGACAGTAATAGGACATATTAAAATCACTTATCCCCATGTGATGGTTTTCATGTTAGTAATGCGTCACTTCAATCTAATAAAAAGCATATCATCAAAACCCAACTCGAGGAATATTCTACAAAATAATTGACTAATAATCTTCAAAAGTTCCAGGGTCATGAAAGGGAAGGAGAAACTGTCCCAGACTGAAGGGAACTAAGAAAATAGGACAAGTAAATGCAACAGGGAGTCTTGGTTTGGATCCTGAAAAAGAATAAAGACATTAGAGGAAAAAGTGGTGAAATGAAAAGCAAACAACTGCAGTTTAATTGACAAGAATGTCATAATATTAATTTCTTTGTCTTGACAAAGGTACTGTTTACATAAGATGTTGCCATGGGGGAAGCTGGGTGAAGGGTAGATAGGAAGTCTGTGTACCATTTTTGCCTCTTTTTCTGTAAGTCTGGTGTGAATGCAAAATTTTAAAAATTATTTTTTAAAAAGGAAACTTGACGGTTCAAGTAAGTACAGTTCAGTTGTAGGGACCAAACATAATTCCTGTGCACACGCTATGTGCTAAGCCCTGAAGGGGACATGGTGACAAGGAAACACGGTTTCTTCCCTCAGAGAATTTATAGTTTGGTGAGAGCAAGAAAATAAAATGATGGCTTGAAAGCTGACACAGAGGAGGCAGAGATGACCACATACCGGGGCCGTGTGTGTGTGTGTGTGTGTGTGTGTGTGTGTGTGTAGTGGATATGGGAAGTTTAGAAAAGCTTTTTGTACTAACAAGGCAGAACTTGAAGAGTAGATTGAATGTTGACAGAAGACGGAGAAGAAGGATTCCAGGCACAGGGATCAGCATAAAGAAAGACAGGAAAGTGAGGATGCTTGGGACTAAGAGGTGGCCCAGCTTGCCAAAGCAAGGAGTGTTCTTTGTGTGTCACTCTGGACGGTAAACAAAGTCCCATAGACTGGATGGGCTAAACCACAGAAATGAGTTTTCTCATCATTCTGGGGGACTGAGTTCCTGATGAGAGCTCTCTTCCTGGGTTGGAGTTGACCGTCTTCTCACTGCATCCTCATGTGGCAGAGAAAGTGGACACCTCCTCATGTCTCTTCTTATAAGGACGTTAATCCTACCAGATCAAGGCTCTACCATGTGACCTCATTTAACTTTAATTACCTCCATTTGAGGCCCTACCTTCAAATACAGTCACATTGGGAGCTGGAGCTTCAACTTATGAATTGAAGGGGACACATTCTGTCAATAACATCCCACCCTAGCCCCCCAATTCATGTCCTTCTATTATACAAAATACGTTCATTCTATCCCAACCATCTCAGAAGTCTTTGGGCGGCCCAGGATCAACTCTAAAGTCTGAAATCCAAAGCCCCGTGTGTGTATCATCTAAGTGAGGTGTGTGCAAGACTCAAAGTATGGTTCCTTCTGAGGCAAAATCCTTTCCAGCTGGAAACCTGTAAAACCGCACAAGTTTTGTGCTTCTGAAAAACAGTGGTGGGACCGGTCTAGGGTAGGCCCATCCCAAAAGGGAGAAACAGGAAAGAAGGAAGGGACAGCAGGTCATGAACGAGTCCAAAACCTAGCCAGGCACATTCCATCATTCTAAGGCTCAAGAATAATCCTCTGTGGCTGGATGTGCCAATCCCTGTCCCCTTGGCTTTCTACAGGGGCCCCCATCCTCTAAACTCCCGAAGAAAATCTCCTTGTCCCTGGGCTTGTAGTGGGAGTGGCAGCCCTACTGCTCTCTGAATTGCTTTTGGGGTCATTCTTCCCTTCCCTGAAGGATAGCCCACGTTCCTTTGTCCAGTCCGGTAGAACCCAAGAAGTCTGAGAGCCTTCTTTAACTCACTCCTGCCTTCTCTGCTGCTTTCACTTCAAACTGGCAGTGTCTCTGCTACTAGAATCCCATCTCTATTCCTGGCTTCTGCTGAGATGGCGGATTAAATCTAGGAGTCAAACTGGTGATCTCTTGATCAGACATTAAAAGTGCCACACCTCTGCTGTTTCTTTCAGAAAGAGCTTTCTCATGATTTCTTCTAGATGAACAGGCTGAGAATTCTCCAGATCTCCACTCTCTGGCTCCTTTTTGCTGAACAGTTTTTTGCTCAGTTCATCTCTCCTCTCACATTTTGCTGTAAGCAGTCAGAAGAATCCAAGCCATGCCTTCGACACTTGTCTTAGAAATCTCTTCTGCTAAATATCCAGCCTCATCGCTCACAAGTTCTACCTTTCATAAAACACTGGACCACTGTCCAGCCACATTCTTTGCCACTTTATAACAAGGGCATCTTGTCTCCAATTTCCAATAACCTGTCCTTCCCTTCTGTCTGAGACCTCACCAAAATGGTTTTTAATGTCCAGATTTCTACACACATTCTGTTCATGATTATTTATGTGTTCTCTAAGAAGGCAAAAGCTTTCTCTCCAGCTCTCCTTTTTTCTTTCTGAGCTCTCGCCAGAATTGCCTTCAACCTTCTTTGTGGTCCCAATGGTCCATTCATGGAAACCTTGACTTTCTCCAGCAAGTACCTCAGAACTCTTCCAGCCTCTACCCAGCACCATCCAGGTCCAAAGCTGCTGCCACCTTTTTTAGGTATCTGTTATGGTAGCACGCACTTCTGGGTCCTGAAATCTGTCTGAACTTTAATTCCCTCCATAAAGACCCTACCTCCTGGGAATGTAGTCTGGTGAAACCTTATGGAAAACGGTATGAAGATTCCTCAAAAGACTAAAAATAGACTTAGTATACAATCCAGCATATATCCAGAGGGAACTCTAATTCTAAAAGATACATGCACCCCTGTGTTCATAACAGCACTATTTACAATAGCCAAGACATGGAAACAGCCTAAATGTCTGTCAACAGATGACTGGATAAAGAAGTTGTGGTATATTTATACAGTGGAATACTACTCAGCCATAAAAAAGAATAAAATAATGCCATTTGCAGCAACATGGATGGACCTGGAGATTGTCATATGTGACATAAGCCAGAAAGGGAAAGAAAAGTACCATATGATATCACTTATATGTGGAATATAAAATAAAGACAAATGGACTTATTTACAAAAGAGAAAGATACTCACAAACATAGAAAACAAACTTATGGTTACCGAGGCAGGAAGAGGATGGGAAAGTATAAATTAGGAGTTTGAGATTTGCAGATACTAACTAATGTATATATAAAGTAGATAAACAAGTTCATACTATATATGGCACAGGAACTATTTTCAGTATCTTGTAGTAACTTATGGTGAAAAAGAATATGAAAATGAATATATGTGTGTTCACATGTGACTGAAGCATTAAGCTGTACACCAGATATTGACACAAGATTGTAAACTGACTATACTTCAATAAAAAAAAACCACACACACACACACACAAAACCCCTCCCCCAAAAAAGACCCTACCTCCATGTATAGTCACATTGGAGGTTGGGGCTTCAACATGTGAATTATAGGGGGAACATAAAATTAGTTTATAACAATCTACTCTGAGAAAAGCTGAGGGTGTCAGTTTTTGGGAGAGACGGGCAAGGACGCTGTTGAGTTTCCAAAGGCGTCCACATTGACAGCTTGCAGTGCTGTGTTGAGGGCTCAGATTTGTCTATTATCAGAAGAGCCAGAAGTGTTTCTCATAGTTTTGTCACCAGCATTTAGATAAAGGCTCAGTCAGTAGGCTCACTCAGCTTGTCTGGAACCTTATCTCCAAACCACGTACCTCCGTGTTCTTGGATTTTGTTTCCTAGAGAGACGAGATAATGACAGCGAATATTTTTATTCCTCACTTTAAAATTGTCCTGTCTCTTGGGTTTGCATTTTATAATATTATTTATTGAAGAAACAGCATCAATTTTGCATGACATACAGCAATTTCAGCTTTAAACCTAACAAAACATATTAGGATTATCAAAGTAACCATGACAACGGGCTTCCTTACAGCCTAGTCCAAGATGGCAGTGCACGTAGGCACACAGGTTCTTAGCAGGAAATAGTTCTTTGTGGTGATGTAGAAATACATAGATATCCATAAAGAGATACATACATTATTAAAATGTTCATATATGTATATATGTACATATATAGTAATCATTTTCTTAAACAGAAGAAAGACGGAAGATCCACTAAGAGTGCATCATAATCTTTGGCATGAGTAGGCAGCCTAGCATTTTTAGAGATTAAAAAGTGTAAGAGTTTTGGTGTCAGAAGTCCCAAGTTCTGGTTTAGTCTTTGGCACTACCTAGCTCTGCTGGCTTTGGAAACTGACAGCCTCCTGGGGCTTCAGTTTCCTCTTCTGAGGAAAATAGGAACCAGATACTCTGCAGTCCCTACCTTACAGGTTCGTCAGGGACGGAAGACAGGATGCCCAAGAAAGGACTTTGTAAAGCATGATGTTTCTTCCACTAACTATTTCGTTTCTACGATAGAAGTGGGGTTATTTTCTAGTATTTATCACTTTTACGTTGCATAGTGAAAGGTGATTGTGGAAGTCCAGCCGTATCAGTATTCCAGTGAAAAAGTAATAGAAATAAGAAAAAGCACTTGTGAAAAGGTTCAGTGGTCTGTAGAGATGATGCATGAGGAAGAGAAGGTTAGCAGATAATCCAATAATTGATATAATTAATTATTACATTAATATAATATTATTAAGTTGTTAAATAAATAAATTATTAAATATCAAATTTAAATGATTCAAGCAAGAGTGAAAGCTATTCCAGAGAGCTAGTGATGGAGAGCAGAAGGGCAAGTTCAGCATGAGTTATTTAGACTAATTAAATAAAATAACTTTGCAATAGTGAATGTCACTGCAGATTAGAACTGGCTTCTGGGGAGTCTGTGGGGTCTCACTTTGTGGCAGCTATCCCACTGGCTGGGGACCGTTGACCTTGCCTCGGAGTCAGGGACCCGGACTCCCGAGCCCCTGGGCTCCCTTTAAGCTTGATCCTCTGTGCCCAGGTGAATCTCAGGCCCTGTGACAGTGATCCAGGGAACTTCTTATTTTCCTGGTAATGGTTGTTTCCCTACAGAAAAATAAGCAACAGAAAATCACACACTGAATACCTGATGCATCTGGTGTATTTCACTCCTTGAAAAGTGAAATGTTCAACTTTTATTTTAAAATATTGGAAGGAATTTATCTAATGATTATAGTAAATTGTGAAACAGACTTCTTTCCAAGGTTATAGTCATTTAAAGTGATTGAGTTGTTGGGGGGTGGAGAGGAGAGAAGGGTGGAGTCAGAAGTGAGGGGAGCAAGGAAAGGAGACTGGAGGGGAGGGGATCAGAGGTGAGGCGGAGGGGGAGAGGAGGCAGGAGGATGTGGATGGGGTGAGGATGTTGTAGATTTAGTGAAGGGCACACCCTGCTGTTCATTTAGACTGTGGACCTTGGCATTGCTATATCCATTATCTTCTCCTTTGAAACACTTAAGCGGTTAACTACTTTGTCCAGATCTTCACCCCAGTGTTTCGTTTCCTTTGGTGCAGTTACTTGGGAGGGCCACCAGAGTAGGCTCTGGAAATTATTTCCTAGACTGCAGATGCAGTGACAAAGCAGTTTCATCTGTATGAAATCAAACCAAACGTTCACAGACTGGAAGTCCTCCACTCCGGCTGCATCAAGAGGTTAATATGAATCAGCTATTTTATTTCTAAGATTTAGACCAGTCTTAGTGCAGGGGTTGACAAATTGTGTATTTTATTCTAATGAAACATTATCATATAAGCTAGCTTTGAAGATTTGAAAATTGAAATTATGTAATGAATAACAATTGTCACTCAAGATCCTTTTGGGAAACAAGGAAAGGAAAATCTTTCTATCCATCCATCCATTATCTCCAGTGTTTTCCTTTGTTTTTGTAGGAGAAATTATTTTTTACTTTCCCAAAGTCTTGATAATAACTAGACTTAAAATTTTTTAACTAGATGAGTTGGAGAAAGGATTCAGAAGATGCTAAACAGAGATCCTTAAAAAGGTTGGCAGTAGGTGTGGCAGATTGTCTTTTGACAACCTAAATAAGGCTTTGCTATCAACTAATTTTGATCCTTTGCTTCATAGCATCACTCTGTATGTTTTATTGCTCGAGGAGTAAATATGGATGTGAGCATCACTGCATGGATGCTGCTAGATCTCTTACTTTAAGTAACTGTGACTGAAAGGCTATTTTGTAGAAAGTTCTTTTCTGTGTTGCACTTTGTCTTACTTGTTATGTAGGGCACTGTAGTGTAGTCCTTAAAAAACCCAGTCATAGGGGTGCAGCCAGGATGGTGGAGTAGGAAGTCCCTGAGCTCACCTCCTCTCCCGAGCACACCAGAACCACAACTAACTGCAGAACAACCATTGATGAGAAAGACTGGAACTTGCCAGAAGAGATCTTCTACAGCTAAGGCATTAAGAAGGAACCACAACAAGACAGTAGGAGGGGTGGACTCACGGTATAATCACACCCCATAGCCCTAGGCATGGTGACCCACAAACTGGAGAATCATTATATTGCAGAGGTCCCTCCACAGCAGTGAGGGTTCTGAGCCCCACATCAGGTGCCCCAAGCTTGGGGGTCTGGCATCAGGAGGCGGAACCCCCAAGAGCATTTGGTGTTGAAGGTCAGTGGGGCTTGACTGCAGGAGCTCCACAGGACTGGGGAAAACAGAGACTTCACTCTCTTGGAAAGCACACATAGGGTCTCAAACTCACTGGGACCCAAGGCAAAAGCAGTAAGTTCATAGGAACCTAGGCCAGACGCGCCTGCTGGTCTTGGAGGGTCTCCTGGGGAGGCAGGAGGCAGGGGGCAGCTGTGGCTCACCCTGGGGACATAGGCATGGTGGCAGACACTTTTGGGAACATTCTACCACATGAACACTCCTGGAGGTGGATATCTTTGCACCAAGACCCAGACCCACCCAGCAGGGCATAGGCTCCAGTATTGGGACATCTCAAGCCAAACAACTAACTGGGTGGGAACACAGAGGCACTCATCAAGAGATAGGCTGTCTGAAGACTTTCTGAGCCCACAGCTGCCTCTAGACATGTCTCAAAATAAGATGGTGCCCACCAGAGGGTCAGGATACAGCTCCACCTACCAGTGGGCAGGCCCCTCCCACCAGGAAGCCTGCACAAGTGTCTAGTCCAGCCTCACCCACCAGGGGGCAGACACCAGAAGTTAGAAAACTACAATCATACAGCCTGTGGAAGGAGCCCACAAATGCAGGCCAGAGTCCACCCTGGGGCCAGCTGGACCCTGGCCCTTGGGTGAAGAGAGGGGAGTGCATTAATGGGACACACAGGACGTCTCTTACGGAGTGCCTCTTCTCCAAGGGTGAGAAATGTAATGAACCTACCACGTATATAAAAATACAAAAAGAAATTTGCACAGCATGAGGTGGCAGAAGAATATGTTCCAGACAAAGGAAGAAGACAAAACCCCAGAAGAAGAACCAGCGATGTGGATACAGGCAGTCTACCTGAGAAGGAGTTCAGAGCAATGATTGTAAAGATGATCAAATAACCCGGGAGGGAGATGGATACACAGAGCGAGAAGTTAGACGTTTTTAACGAGGAGTTAGAAAACATAAAAAACAACCAAACAGAGAAGAAGAATACAATACATGAAATGAGTAACACAGGAAAAGGAACCAAGGGAGGACTAAGTGAGGCAGAGCGGGTCAGTGAGCTGGAAGACGGAGCAGTGGAAATCACTGCTGCTGAGCAGAAAAAAGAAAAAAGTGAGAAGAAATGAGCACAGTTTGAGAGAACTCTGGAGCAACATCAAGCACAGTAAGATTCACGTTATAGAGGTCCCAAAGGGAGAAGAGAGAGAGACAGGACCTGAAAAAATATTTAAAGAGATAATAGCTGAAAACTTCCCTAATGTGGGAAAGGAAACAGTCACCCAAGTCCAAGAAGCTCAGAGAGTCCCACACAGGATCAACCCAAAGAGGAACACACTGAGTCACATAGTAATCAAACTGACAAAAGCTGAAGATAAGACTAAAATGTTAAAATGTATGACTGAAACATTATGCTGTCCACCAGAAATTGACACAACGTTGTAAACTGACTATATTGCAATAACAAAAATAAAGAAACCACCATGGTGAAAGTTTTTTTAAAAGGACATGTATTATATAAGCAGTGATTTTTTATTGTAATGCTATAGTGAATAAAATTGTGTAAGTTAAAGAAAAATATTAGTGAGCTATTACCACACACAAAAAAGATTGAATATAGTTCCCTGTCCTACACAGTATAAACTTGTTGTTTGTCTATTTTATATATATAAAGTAGTTAGCACCTGCAAATCTCAAACTCCTAATTTATTGATCTACTTTAGAATTGAGGGAGTAAATTGCTGGACATCTCTACCTAGTTTACCACGACTGTCTTTCCTTTAGTTTTAAAATACATCCAGTCTGAGCCTCTTACTGATTTTGAAACTGTGTGGCTCCTTATGTAACTGTTTAAATAAATTCAGAGCATTGTGTCTTTGGAGTTACTATTCTAGGATCTGATGTCATTAACTCTTGCAAAGACCTTCTGACTTTTGAAGTTATTAATGGGAGCAGACTAACCTGCCTTGATTTAGTATCATCCTCTTTAGACTCCATGGCCATGGAAAGGACTAGTTATCTCTCTTCCCATGAATGCAAAGACACCTCCTGGCATGTGAGCTAGGAATGAGATGTGTAGGGGGATGCTGTGCATCCCTCCAAAATGGAAAATTTTCTCTCTTTTTTTCCCCTAAATTGTTTAAATGTTGTTTCTCTCTCTCTCATGAAGTAATAGAATAAAAGTCCCACTAGGGAATATTTCAGTCTATCATAAACTCCCTTATACTGACTTGGAGCACACTTAGATGGCATAGGAAGGCAGCATACTTCTGTTGTGTGCCAAGCCCTAGAATCAGGTTGGTACCTACGTCCCTCATCTGCAGAGCGGATTTCTGGAGTAAGCATCTCAAACTTCCCTAGATTAAAACAGAAGATAAATATTTCCTTGTGAAAATGATAGAAAACAAGACTCTGATAATTAGAAAGAAATTTTACTCTGTTTCTTTATATGGCAGTTGTGACATTAATTAGTCAGCATGACTTAAAAAATGCTATCATCTTTTTCCTTAGTGTCATATTCTTGCTTCTTCCCATAAATTTGATATTTTCTTTACAATCAGGGTGAAATCTTTGATATACTAACTTTATCATGATTCTGTATAAAATTCTGATTTTCTAAGCTTATTTGGAGATGAAATTGATGTGTCTAACTATTTCATCTTGTTTTGATTCAAAGGCCTGATGTAGAATAACAGAAGACCAACTGTTAGTTTTTTTAAAAGATTTTCAATTAAAGTTCAGTCAGTTACAGTGTGTCAATTTCTGGTGTACAGCACAGTGTCCCAGTCACGCATGTACATACATATATTCATTTTCATATTCTTTTTCACTAAAGGTTATTACAAGATAATTGAATATATTTCTCTGTGCTCTACAGAAGAAACTTCTTTTTTTAAATCTATTTTTATATATAGTGGCTAACATTTGCAAATCTCAGACTCCCAAATTTATTTTTGTTGGCCTACCAAAGCAATTTTTTGCCACTTCTTTTCTATCTCTCTTTTTTCCTTTTCTCTCTCTCTCTTTTTTTAATGGAGGTACTGGGGATTGAACCCAGGACCTTGTGCATGCTAAGCATGAGATCTACCAATGAGCTATACCCTCCCCATCAAAAGCAGATTATTTTTTTAGATAACAGACAGTGTTTAGGTCTTAGGTACAACTGCTTTTTGGTTAGTGGGTTTTTTTTTTTTCAGCTTTGTTTTGGGCTTGATTTGTGAATGAATGCACGTGTGTGTGTGTCTGTGTTTTCATAACAAGCTTTGAAATATTTAAGGCTTATCTCCTTGGGATACCAAATCAAATTAATTCAGTAATTATAATGTCAGTTGTTTTTATCTCCCTAACGACGGGTCAGCCAAAACCTGGTTGGCTCGGCTAGATGCACACCATGACACACTCGGATACCTCCACTGCCCCGCTCCCCAGCTGTGACGGGCAACAGGCCAACGGGGCTGCTCCCACCAGACCCGTGGGCAACTGGGTTCCCCTGCAGCCCTTTCTGGTGCTGCCTCCGGACACACGGGCACTTGCTTTAGGTTTAAGATCACCTGATAAAAAACTGGGATCCTTAGATGCTGTTGTAAAATACGAAACTAGTAGCATTCATATGAAATTGTCCCCCGCTGCAAATACAAATTTAGTATGAAAGTTTCTGTTTTAACAAGTGTTTTAATTTCCTTGTAATTTAAATTATGCATCAAAGAAATCAACTGTTAAGGAGGTGGGAAGGGATAAATTGGGAGTTCGAGATTTGCAGGTACTATTACATATAAAACAGATAAACAACATGTTTTTACTGTATAGCACAGGGAACTATATTCAATATCTTGTAATAACCGATAATGAAAAAGAATATGAAAATGAATATATGTAGGTATATGTATGACTGAACTACTATGCTGTACACCAGAAATTGACACAACATTGCAAACTGACTAGACATCAATTTAAAAAAATGTGAATGTGTAGGAAGTCCCCTTGAAATCATCATTCTAATATGAGCTCTGGGAGTGGTGCACGTGGGATAGTTCCCAGGTAATTTGGGACCCACAGGAATGGGACTATTTATATAGGGATAACATAAAATCACTTTTTTGGGAAGGGAGGGATCTTGTGGTAATAATGACCGCTGCTGGTTGCCACACCATGAGCTTTTCTGAACTGCTGAAGTTCACCTTGAAATGTGATCCATGTCCAGTATCAGAGAGACTCAGTGTCTCTGGCCTGAACATTTTACTGAAGCTGGTTCTGCCTTTACTAAACCTTCCCTTCTAATAGAACTTTCCTATTTTTGCTTCTGAATAGAACACATTTCAGAATAAGGTGTTAAGATTTAGGTAGGAGACCAGGTTTTGACCTTAGTTTGTAGCCATGACACTGAGCCAAGACTAGGGAATTCAAGTGAAGAAGAAATATATTCAGGGCACCTACCTTGTTTAGAACCCAGAGAGTACCTAGGAGTTACTTAGAGACTTGCTCTCATGCTCCTGAATTTAAATCAAAACATCAACACGCAGAGCTGGACGGACAGCTCTGTTTACTTCTTTTCGTTTTTCATTATGTTGATGGAGACCACATGTCTCTCTCAGGTGATTTTTTTTTTTTCCCAGGTGGTTAGTAATGAGCACTATTATTGTCGGCGATACAGCAGCGCTCAGATAGCAGCCATTCTGCTTATAATCAGATGAACAAGATATTCTGTTTGGCTGTGTTTATGGAAAAAAAAAAGACACTTTATGAAATTGTGGTTACAGGCCTGTTGGCAAAAAGGATGAGTGGTTTCATGGAATTGCAATTTGAATTTTTGAGAGAAACAAAGAGAAGTGTCTCACTGGAGGGCTGGATTGATCTGTGGCATTGCCTCTCTAGTTGTAATCTGTGGGTTCTATCAGAAATGTCACTGCAAAAAGAATTGGTCCTGTAAAAGGTCATCAAGCAATGCCAAAAAAAAAAGAAAAGAAAAGAAAAGATGATGATAACAACACTGTCAGCTCACCAGGACTCAGCATCATGTTTAAGCATTTTTGAAAAAAAATTTTTTTACACTTTATTTTTTGGGGGAGGGAGGATTAGGTTTATTTATTTATTTTTAGCAACTTTATTGTGGTATGATTCCTGTACGGTAAACTTCACGTATTTCAGACATACAATTTGATGACTTTTATTACAGAAAACCTCATGTGACCCACACATCCAAATGCACTGCATTAAGAAGTAAAGAAAAAAGTAATACTGCTCATAATGTGTGTGTACCTTTTTAAGTAAAAATTACATTATTCTTGAAAAAGAATATGAAAAGGAATATATGTATGCACCAGAAATTGACACAATATTGTAAACTGACTCCACTTCCGTGTTTTTTTAAATGGTTAAAATGACTACATTATTCTTGTTTTTCTGGAAGTTTTCATTGCATTAAGTTGCTAGAAGACCAAAATATAAAACCTGGCATTTTTTCAACATTCATGTATGATGCTCCAGTAAGTGTTTAGAATGTCTTTGGAACAACATTTAATTTGCGAGATCTTTTTCATTAATCTGCTTGATTAAGTAATTATTTGTTTCCCACTTGGGCTGGGTTTCATATTTGATCTTCTCCTACTTTCAAAAAGTGACACAGTATAATTCTAACTTCATTCCACCTCGACTCTGCTTCACACCAAAACCAGAAACAAACAAGCAAACAAGAAATATGAGGCATTTCTTTTATCCTATGTGAAAAGCCAATAAAAGGAAAGAATCACCCAAGGCAATTTTTTTTTTTCAAAATTTTAAATTGGCAGAAAATTTTGTTTATAAAACTATGGAAACCAACTTGAGATTTATATCCAAGGATTTCTAACCTTGTTTTGCTAATGAAGTGTCACTCCAGAATTCCCTGAACCTCTCCAGGTAAGCTTGCCATGAATGTTCGTTTTGGAATATGGTGACAATGACAGGAGAGAATTTTCTACATAGAACATTGAGATGTAATTCACATACCATACAGTTCATCCTTTTGAAGTATACAATTCGGTGGTTTTTCGTATATTCTCAGCCGTGGTGCAACTGTCATCACTATGTAATTCCAAAGCATTTCTGTCATTCCAAAAAGAAACGTCGTACACATTGGCTGTCACTCCCCACCCCTACTGCCACCAGTGCAGCCTTAGGCAACCCTAATCCACTTCCTTTCCTTTTCAACTTGTAAAAAAATTTTTATTTTTTTAAACTTTTTTTTAAATTGAAGTATATCTAGTTTCTGGTGAACAGCATAGTAATTCAGTTATACATATGTACATATACATATTCTTTTTTATTACAGGTTATCACAAGCCGTTGAATATAGTTCCCTGTGCTGTACAGTAGGACCTTGTTGTTTATCTGTTCTGTACATAGTAGTTTGTGTCTGGCAATCCCAAATTCCCAATTTATCCCTCCCTTCTGCTTTTCCTCCGGTAACCACAAGTTTGTTTTCTATGTCTGTGAATCTCTTTGTTTTGTAAATAAGTTTGTTTGTGTCATTTTTTTTGCATTCCACTTACAAGTGATAGCATATGATATTTGTCTTTCTCTGACTTACTTCACTTAGTATGTCATCTCTAGGTCAATCCATGTTGCTGCACATGACATTATTTCATTCCAAAAAAAGGTTAATTTCATTTATTTTATCTTTTTATTGAAGTATAATCAGTTTCCAGCATATCAGTTTCTGGTATACAGCATATTGTTTCATTCATACATAATACATACATATATATATACATATACATACATATATATATATATATATATATATAATTGTTTTCATACTCTTTCATTATCGGTTACTACGGGGTATTGAATATAGTTCCCTGTGCCATACAGTAGAAACTTGTTTATCTATTTTATATACAGTAGTTAGTATCTGCAAATCTCCAACTCCCAATTTATCCCTTCCCACCCCCTTTCACCCTGGTAACCAGAAGTTTGTTTTTCTATGTCTGTGAGTCTGTTTCTGTTTTATAAGTAAGTTCATTTGTGTCCTTTTTTTCTTTTTTTTTAAGATTCCACGTATGCGTGATAGCATATGGTATTTTTCTTTCTCTTCCTGGCTTACTTAGAATGATGATCTCCACTTCATTTCTAAAGGATTTGCCTCCTCTCGACATTTAACATTAAGTGGAACTATACAATCTGTGGCCTTTTGTACCTGGCTTCTTTTACTTGGTGTAATGTTGTCAAGGTTTGTCCACAGTGTGACATGTGTTAGCATTTCATTCCTTTTTGTTGCCAAATAATGTTCCGTCCCATGGATGGACATTTTATTGATCTGTTAGCCAGTTGATGGACGTTTGGGTCATGTATTTCTCTGACATTTTAAATCTGAAGAGTAGGAGCAGGGATGCCATCCATGCTAGTTTCCAACTAGCGGACAATAATTAACTTGCCTTCTCTCTCGTAGTAACAAAATCACAGTTTTGAAAAGAAGATACCTTAAGAAAAAAACTTTGCTTCCATTATTCAGTCAATAGAGGACACAAGAAATTTTTTTCTTACCAAAATGCCTCGGCAAGTTAATTTTGCTTTTCCTTACTTTGCTTGACATTTGGTAGTATAAATTCACTGGCTGGAACCCCCCCAAAAAAACCCCCACATTAACAAAAATATAAGAGGAAATCCTTCTTTTAATTGTTGCACACCAAATTAAGTCTGAAAATAATTAATGTAGTATTATGAAACCAAGAGTGGAAATTAGCATCATGTTTCCCTCATTGTCTTTGTTGGACTATTCCCAGATAACCCAAAAGGAAACACATTTTTCAGTGTGTAGTGAGTTTCGTGATCTGATACTCTAAGTGGGTGTTGAGCAAGTGGCAATAGAAGGAAGAGCGGGAGACTACAATTACTTACTGCACATCACAAGCTGCTGGAAATACCGCTTACTAATTGTGTACCCAAGAGCTGGAGTGAAAAAAAAAACAAACGTGCACTGGCGGGGAAGCTCTGCTCACCCCATTACTTGCATCTGTAAAGCATGATGCATGGTGAGTGGCCTGTGCAGTTATCACAGGTCAGCGAGGGAGCACACAGGTCCTGCATGTTTGGGAAATCTCAGCAGGAGGGGGTAACAGGCAAAGGCAGGAGGGTTTGCTAGGTGATGGTGCTTGTAACTATGACAATGATAATCACAACAAGGTTGATGAAAGATAAAAGCAGCAGCTGTTATTCATCATATACTTAGGATCTGCTGGGCACTTTGCATCTCCATTTTGCTTCCTAACTTCACAATCCTCTAAGGTAAGTTTTCTCATCACCATTTTACAGGTGAGCAGGTGTTGACAGCATTGAAGAGTGAAGTGATTTTTCCTGTGTCCCATGGCTGATAAGCCATGGAGCTGGAATCTAGACACAGGCTTGAACAAATCCAAAGTCTCTCTCTTTGAACTTGTCAGTGAAGGGTAATTAATGTTTGATGTCAAACTATTCACTTTCAAACTCTTCAGTGCCCATTTCAGATTACAGAATCTAGTATCACCCTGAAATATTTTAACTTCCTTCTGAGAAGTCTCCAAGTGTACTCAGGACTTGCTCTTCGGTTGCCTTGGAGGTTGAAAGGAGTTCTTACCTGAAGGGGGAACTGGGAAACTCCTGGGCCTCTCTAGAATTTGAGGATTTTCCTTCTCCTTGTGAGATCTTCAAATCTGACCCAACTTTCAAGTCCTTGGAGAAAAGACCCTGATTGAGCTATTTCTATATGAAATCACATCATAAAATATTCTCTTATGTATTTTAATGCTTAGCAATTCCATTGTAACATTGAGGGGACTGGACAAATTTCTCCTACAGTCAAGTTCTTTTGGCCAGCACAGTGTTATTGTTGTTACTATTAAGTACATTGTCCTTGGGAAAGCCGCACTTGCCTAGGTTCTCCACAGTCCCCTCTGCTGTCTGTTACAGCACTTCCATCCCATTTCCCTGACTGATAGTCTCTGCTTGACCTCTGAAGGCATTCATTTCTGAAGCCTCCAGAAGAGATAATCTTCTAAACTTCTAGCTCTACTATCTCTGACTCTCTGATTATTTCCAGTTTACAGAATAGGACTTGCATTCTTTTTCTTTTGTCCCCAACACCCAACCCTCCTTGCTTCCCTTCCTACCACTCACCTCCCTTCCCTTTGTGCCTCCATCCTCTTTGGCTGTGACAGCCCCTCACTTGTACTTTGCCCCTCAATGCCCCAGCCCCCAAAGTACTGCTCATAGACCCCCACATTCCTCTTTTTACTAAATTATCTGTCTCCATAAGGAACCATGGAAATAAGCTGTTTCAATGGATTCACGCTGAGAGTGACTGACCCCTGATGTCTCCTGTTTGCTGTTAGGAAGAGGGTGGGAAGGATGAGGAAGTACTTAGCTGAGTCTTTTAATGGGTGGAATGCCAGGGTGGTGACATGAATTGTGGCACAGAAAGGTAATTCTGCTTATTTTTATCACTTCCAAAAAAGAACAGAGTGGGAGGGAGAGGCCGTGGCCCCACCCTCCAGGAGGTTCTCCTTGCTGTGCTGGCGGAAGGAGCTGGTGGCTGCCCCACATCTCCGTGCCCTGTTCCCCATCCCCTGGAGCATATGCCCCTTTAAGGACTGCTCTGCCCCTGACCACATCTGATCCGAGATTCCTGACTGTATACCTTGGCCCAGAGCAGTGAATGGAAGGTGTTGTACTTGATGCTCCATGTTTGATTTCATTTCTTTAAAAAAAGTTAATTAATTAATTTTTTATTGAAATATAGTTTATTACAGTGTTGTGTTAGTCTCTGGTGTATAACATGGTGATTCAGTTATAAACACCTACATATATGTATATGTATTCTTTTTCATATTCTTTTCCATTGTAGGTTATTACAAGAAACTGAATGTAGATCCCTATGCTATACAGTAGGCCCTTGCTGTTTATCTATTTTGTATATAGTAGTATATATATGTTAATCCTAAACTCCTAATTTATCCTCCCCTCCTTCCTCTTAGATAACCATCACTTTGTTTTGCATGTTTGTGAGTCAGTTTCTGTTTTGTAAATAAGTTAATTTGTGTCCTTTTTCTAGATTTCACATATAAGTGATATTGTATGATATTTGTCTTTCTCTAACTTAGTATGACGATCTCCAGGTCCATCCATGCTGCTGCAAATGGCATTATTTCATTCTTTTTTTATGGCTGATAAATATTCCTGTGTGTGTGTGTGTGTGTGTGTGTGTGTGTGTATACACATACACATATAAAATATATACATATATATATATATATATATAAACATCTTCTTTTCCCAGTCATCTGTCGATAGACATTTAGCTTGCTTCCATGTATTGGCTATTGTAAATAGTGCTGCTGATTAACTTTTAATTCCATTACCAGTTCTGGTGGGATGTCTTTATCACAGCTTTGTATGTGGGGAAATTAAGAGCAATTTGCAGTCACACAGATGGTAAATGCTAAAACCTCTCCTCATACTTTTGGGGTGCGCCTGACCCCCAAAGCCAGGCCTTTGCTTTAGACTTTCTTATGCTCTCAGAACCCCCATCGTCAGATACCTGTGATCAGAGGGGGAGAAGTCCCTGAATATCCCATCCATGCCTGGCCCCTGGAACCTTGAAGCAAGCTCTAGTAAGACACCTACGCCCCTTCTCTTGTCTAGTTCATCTTCACTGTCCTCGCTGTCTCTTAACGGTCTCTAGGTCAGCCGTGTGTGTAACTGCTTATTTACCAAGTAACTTTGCTAATTATGACGAGTGGACTGATTATGTCAAAACGTTCAGATTCACATTCCTGGAGCTTGGTTTTGTAATTGTTACTAACAACCAGCTTTTCTTTTACACAGCCATGTAAATCACCATTGTCCATCCTCAGAGGAAACCTTACCTGTAGGATAGCTGAATTTTAGCACTTTTATTTTACCAATAATGAAACAGAGACTTGGGGGCACAGTCAGTGTCAGCACACAGAGTCTTCTGATTTCAGCTTCCATAGGTTGACTCTACCCACCGCAGTCCTCCCCTAACTCTCCCATCCCCCATCCCATTCTGGATGAGGGTAATCATACTTTACTCATTCAGGGTTGGTCCTCAGTCAGGTCCAGGAGCTCTTGTTTTGCACCAGCAGAGACTACATATCCCATGCTCCTTGACACCTGGAGATCCCTGACAGCACAGACCCTGGCCCGCTGCCCACTCTCAGGCACACCCACATAATGGAGTGACAGGATGTACTGACAAAGTATTTAGGTTTCTTCCCAAGGTGTTGCTTAATTAACTGTATTACCAGGTAAACTGTCCACTGTGACAGACAGTAAAAGCTTCCAAAAAACTTTCACCTATGCCTTTTTGGGCAGACCTGCCTCTGCCCACCCACCACACCCGGTATTATTATCAGACCCTGGGCATTGCTCTTTTCCTTCTCTGTAAGATGCTCTAAAAACATCTTCCTTCGGGCTGCATTTCCTGGCATACAACATCATCCTTCCTCTATTCTGGTTGTTTATACATCAGGCCCAAACCAGATAAACACATAGAATGGAAAAGAAGAAAAGACAGTTTAAAAAAGACGTTTCAGAAATACCATCCAGAACATCTTTTATACAGCATAGCACCCTTCTGGGGCCACTCAGTTACCTCCTGGTGACTAGATTCATGAAGTTTATTCTTTTTAGAGTTTTCTGTCTTCTCCATTGTCAAAGTCTAGACTGGGATCTGAGGGTTTACTTCCAGCATTTCTTTACATCTGCCTCTTTTTGTTGGCTCTACTGATCATGTGTGGTTTGGAAACACAGATGAAGATTCTGGGGCAGGGTATAGCTCAGTGGTAGAGTGTGTGCTTAGCATGCATGAGGTCCTGGGTTCAATCCCCAGTACCTCCAGTACATGTGCAATCAATTTTCTCTGTCATCAGGTCTTTTAAAATTATTGTTAATTTTCAGCAACATTCAAAACCATTCAAGTATCTGGATAAGTTATCTAAGGGTAGGTGAGGTATGGTCATACATAAAAAATAAAATACAGAAGTTTTACAGAACGCATTTAATATCATTCTTCATACCCTTTACTATAATTGCATCACATTTATTTATCAAAATATTTACATTTTATCATATGGATCCATCTAACTTGTTTCAATGGTGTATAATAATGTAAAGTTTCCATGATTGCCCAAAAAGGGAGTCTAACATATGGGAAAATGTGAAATTAGAGTAAAATCTCTATATAGCTCATTTATTGATTTATTTTTTAAATCAAGGTACTGGGGATTGAGCCCAGCACCCTGTGCATGCTAAGCATGTGCTCTACCACTGAGCTCGACTGCTCCATAGTTTACTTAGTAGTATTGTATCAGTATTTATTTCTCAGTGTTAATGATAGTACTGTCATTATGTGATAGGTACCATTAGAGGAAGTTGGTGAATGGTGTATAGGAATTTTCTGTACTATGTTAGCAACTTTTCTGTAAATCTAAAATTATTTCAAAATTAAAGTTGAAAATCTGCAGGAAAAAGTCTTTTAAAAATTCAGTCTTTGGGCATATTTTCTTACTGTACCTGAGTTGCCAAAAATATAAGCTTAGTAAATACCAATCACGTCCAGAAATATTTCATGTCAAAGTATAGCATACATAAAGTAAAAACAATTCTTTAGAGCAAGAGAAATATTATAGCAATAAAAATAGTTGAAGAGGTTTGACTATTAAAAATGTCACATTAAGCCATTAAACATCTTTTGCACACTCGACATTCTCATAGTTGGGACCTTAATTTACTGAGGATCTGTCTATAGTCAGTTTTCAGGTTTCACATAAGCTTCCCAGAGACAGCCCCCTGGAGTCCTCTGGTGGGAATACAAACTCTGCAGCCACCTCTGTCACTCTGCAAGTGTGTGGTTGTCTCTAACATCAGCAGTCCAGACAGAATGAGTGATCATGGCCAGGACAGGCAGGCAGTGACCCCAAGTCGTGAGTCTAATTCCCCTGTGGGTGGAGTTGGCCTTCACACGGGGACAACAAAACAGAATCAAAAGCAAAAAGAGATGTTCTGCAGCCTCAGACAACATCCCCAAGCTCATGAGACTTCACACAAACTGGACTGTTTGTTATAAGGGAGGCTGAGCTCTGAATGTCAACTCAGAGAGAAAAGCATCCCAGTGGATGGGGGGCCTGGAACAGCATCCTTGTAAGAGAGGACAATGCTTTGTGACAGATCCTTACCTCACCAGAAGGTTCCAGTCTCCTTGGAAAGATAAATTTCAGAGGTGGCAGCTCCTATGGTAGCTGAGAGGTTGTGTTCAAATAAAAATTCAAAAACTAAATATATTCGTGCTTACAAAGTATTAATCAAACTGTATTTATCTGCATTCTCTATATTAATTTTTTTGTTATTGTTGTTGAGGTAAATTTACATACGAGAAATGCACTATAATTCAATGACATTGCATCAAGTTTTGAAGTAGTTCAACTATATTTGTTTTTTTTAGCTGAAAACAACCATTTTTGATTCAACCTCAATGCTGAAGGAAAAATGGAAAAGAAAACAAAACCCAGTAATAAGTCAACAGCATTTGATTCAGTAACTGATTTATCTTACATTTCAAGAATTAGAGAGTGAAAGACTCAATTTGTAACATAAATTTCAAAATGTAGCTGAAATAGCTTCCAAAAGCATGAAAACATGCTGTTTCTGTAGAATCTTTTCGCCAGTCATACGCAGTTACACTCTTATGCTGATTAACGTAATTTCACCATCGTTGTATTTACTAGTAGCTTCCCTGAATTTTTTACCTCCTCCCAATTCTCTGTGCTTCAGTCCCCCGCCCTACTCCTTGCCTCATATTCCTGCTAAATCTTGTTTCATGAACTAGGCTTGTGTCCTATTTAAGGCTGTGGACAGAGTGCTAGTAAAATTTCTTGTCCTACATAGTTGAATTGAATTGACTTCAACAATGTAAAACATTGATGTAAGCAATGACTAGGCATCTTCCTGTTGCCAAAAAAGCCCAAAGATAGTTTAGATTCCTTAAGCCACAATAGTGGAAATGTACGAAGTAGTATTTTTATTTTGTAGTTCTTTTCATTCTTTGACTCAGAAGATGCTAATGTATAATATATATTAAATACCATTTCAGGTACTATGCATGAGTTATAGGTAAGTGGGCTTCAGAGTGAAAATACATATACCCTTCATTTTTCCTTAACAGTAGATCAACAATTGTTATATATCAGATGATTCAAAAATGTCCAAAATCGGTGCGGCTACTATGGAAAACAGTATGGAAATTCCTTAACAAACTAAAAATATAGAGTTACTATATGATCCAGCAATCCTACTCTTGGGCATATATCTGGAGAAAACTCCAATTCAAAAGGATAAATGCACCCATGTCCATAGCAGCACTATTTACAATAGCCAAGACATGGAAGCAACCTAAATATCTGACAGGTGACTGGATAAAGTAGATGTGGTCTGTGTATACAATGGAGTACTATTCAGCCATAAAAAGAATGAAATAATGCCATTTGCAGCAACATGGATGGACCTGGAGATGATCATACTAAGTGAAATAAGTCAGACAGAGAAAGACAAGTGTTACATGATATCACTTACATGTAGAATCTTTAAAAATGAGGCGAAATTATTTACAAACCAGAAATAGACTCACAGACATAGAAAGCAAGCTTATGTTACCAAAGGGGAAGAAGGGGAATACATTAGGAGTTTGAGATTAGCAGATACAAACTGCTATATATAAAATAGATAAATGACAAGGTCCTACTGTATAACACAGAGAAGAACTATATCTAATACCTTTTAATACACTATAACAAAAAAGAATACAAAAAGGAATATGTATGTATATAACTGAATCACTATGGTGTACACCATAAATGAACACAATGTTGTAAATCAACTATACTTCAATAAAAATAAATAAAAATACCCCAAACCCTTAGCTGTTTTATCATTGAATTTATTAGCCTGAACTAATAACAGACAGCAAATTGGCTTTGCTTCTTATCATGGGATCTTGGAATTTGAACTCAAATTAAAGATCAGCAAATTCAAAAGGAGCTATAGTTTCAGAGTACTTGACATACTGTATTTGAAATGAGTATTTATTCCTTTCACCTGTCTCTCTGTTTGCATTAGGCTTGTGTCATTTATATGGTGTCTCTCCATAGCCCCAATAATAAAGAGATTTCAAGTTGGAACATATAATTCTATTTTTGCAAGTATTGTTTAGAAACCCATTTCTAAAACCTGTGGTTTAGGAAATATTTGTGAACAAGACTCCCAATGTCTCTGGAATGATCCAAATGAAAGGGGTCTTGTGCTAAGCAACTTGCCAGTTTGAGACCTGCCTTTCACAACTGCTCTGCAGTTGACCCTTCAGTCCTATTTCGAGTCACCAGATGAAAATAAGGTTTCCTTTCAAGTGGTGGTTGCTAGGGGCAACTGGTACTGACGCCAGAAGATGAATACTCTACCTCCTTAGTATAATGCCTACTTTGTGAGCTAAATAAAGAGCTAAATTGCAGAGAAAGCAGTCGTATAAATGTGAACTATCAGGGAAAGAACATAAACAGGGATTTTTTTACATATTTTTTTTTCAGATTCTTTTCCTTTACAGTTCATTACAAGACACTGAATATAGTTCCCTGTGCTATACAGTAGGTCCTTGTTGTTCATCTCTTTTATAAACAGTAATATGTATCTGTTAATCCCAAACTCCTAGTTTATCCCTCTCTTCACCTTTCCCCCCGGTAACCACAGTTTGTTTTCTATGCCTGGTAAACAGGAATTTTAGAGATGTGAATGTCAGAAAGAGAATTACTATCAGCATTGTCTTGGGAACTGCTGGGCATTTTGGACAGATATCCTGAACTCCTGGGCACTCTGCATTTCCACCACCCTAGCTAGAAAATTAGCATCATTCGCTGGGGCAAGACCTTTTTTGTAACACAAATGTATGTCATTACTTCTCAGTGCATTTTGAAAAAAATGCAAATGAGCTTCTGATGGAATTGCATGGGGGAAGTAGTTGTCAGCTTTTAAATTTCTTATCTTTGAACACAAATAGCTTGTGCCCTCACAATTGCATTATGTTATTTGGAAAATTGTTTTCTTGAACATGTTGATTTAATGAGGAAGACTCTGTAGTCCATTGGATGTGTTCATAGCAGAATTCATCATTTCTTTGAGCAGACTGTTCTATTTTGATATAGCCATTGCTGTGATTACCAAAATCTTTTTTCCCTTTTTTCTTGATTTTCTTTTATTATTCTTTCCACGTAAATGGGATTATAACATCCATGCTACTTGATATCCCCAACTGTTTAAAAGTTTTTTGGAGGGAGGTAATTAGGTTTATTTATTTATTTTTAATGAAAGTACTGGGGATTGAACCCAGGACTGTGTGCGTGCTATAAGCACATGCTCTCCCACTGAGTTATATCCTCCCTCTGGTTGCCAGAATCTTAAAGAAACTTATTCATTGTATCCTAGGCATTGCTATTTTTCAAGGAAGAGTTCATTACTCCATTATTGGCATCTGCTCTGGGCTAAGAGTCCCAGGCTGATTGGGAAAATGGACATAAAATCAAGAAATTATAGATTTATATACCATGAGCTGCAATCAAGGCACGAACTAGATAGTATGTGGATGCAGAAGAAGACCTGTGTTCACTGATTAAGTCCAATTTAGCTCGTGGATGTGTGAGAGAGACATCTGCCTGCCACAGGGTCACTGCCTTAATCATCAAGGTTCATCCCGACTGCTCTGTTTGTTTCTCTGCATGTCTCTTCCCCTCCTCTCTGCTTCCAAAACTAATTTGTTGGTTAAAGAAGTTAACTCCACAAGGCAAAAGTCTTCCTCCCAGCATGGGGATTCTAAAACTTGGGTTGCTCTACCCAAGACTCTGCAAGTACATTCTATGTGAGCACGAATGTCATTGACATTTTCTAAGATTACTGATGGAGAGGAGAAAGACCTCTGTAGGTACAACAAGGAAAAGTCTCCATTTCCCAAGACAGTCCTCACTTAAAATGAATCTCTTTACCCTATTAAGAACCTGCTTATCAGACTTTATGTCTTGATGCTCTTGCTCCTGGATATATGGTCAATGCAGCTGAGACACAGAGGAGTGAAGGGGTGCTGGAGAGCCACTGCTATGGTGTGATGCAAGGTTTATGATAAGGAGCAGTGAGAACTGAGACCAGAAAGATACATAAGGACACACCGTAGAAAGCTTTGTGTGCAAGACTGGGATATTTGGGCTTTGTCTTCTAGGCAGAGGAGCTGTCAAATGTTTCTAGAGAAGAGATGTGATCATTACAAAAAGAAAAAAGAATAATGCTTGTAGCAAGATGGGGAATGTATTGCATTTGGGTTTTCCAGAAACAGATTGACTTGGAAGTATAAGTTTATGGGTTGCTAACTTACAGATGAGAAAGTCACCAGTGGGAGGACCGAGGGAAAGCAAGTAAAATAAGAAGACGAGCAGGAGGAAAGGGATCTGTAGATGTGTCTGTGATTGGAGAGAAAGGTGGAAAAAGAGAGCAGGAGACTGCATGGAAGCTAACTGAGGAGAGTTTAATAAGACAGAGGAGCTGGTACAGGTACCATATGCTCGTGAGGAGTCGAGAAGCTTGAAAATCGCGAAAGTACCAGCGGTTGTGGCAAGTCCAGGGTCATCTTAACCTTTTGCCATTTGGGTACACTTCCTAAGGTCTAGTTGGTTAGAAATCAACGCTGTTAGTATTGGAGAGAAGGATTTTCCAGGGGGCAAGAGAGGGACCCAATGGAGTAAAAGTTTTTCTTTGGAGAAAAAAAGGAAGGATTCCAAGAAAATGGAACAAACCTTGTGGCAGTAAAGGAAGCCCTAGTCATCGCATTACAGGGCTGACAACCCTGGTGTTTAAACTGTACCACCCTGTGCCAGGGCTCCACCTGATATTCAGAGAGCTGAATCTTTTAATTGCTGATAGCGAATCCAAATTATAAGCTAATAAGCAGGGACATTAAAACTAGCATCCCACTGATTTGATTTGGAGAAAAACATTTGTATTAGCTGTTTCCAAGACTTTTCTTTCAACCTTTTCCCAAACCCTAGTTATTTTTACCATAGGTTCCGCATTTTGAAAGTATAACTTCTGTAGCAGAGAGGGAACTATAAAGGTTCTGATGTTTCTGTTTCCGAAGGTGTCAGAACTCTGTGTTTCTCTTCTTACTCTTTTCACTGGATTTTGGAGAGCACTGATTAGCTTCAATGTTTAGATTTAATTTCTTCTCTTGGGCCCTTACTTGTGTTGTCTTCTGTTCAGCAAAAATGAGGACAATCCCCTTCCAGCCCCCTGTTTTAAGCAGCTGGGTCTCTGGGGGTGAAGTGAGAAATTGGATATTTTTGGCTATGTAAAATACAGGCTTTTTTCCTGGTCATTGTCCTCATTGATATTTCATGAGACGTCATTACCATGAGAAAGAGTACACAGGAGGTATGCAAATTCTGTGTCCCTGAGGTGGGAACCCGCACTGTGCCAGTCGTCGGAGGACTTGGCTGGGAGGGGGCTTGGTCCACAAGTGGACCAGCTGGGATGACTGAGGGGCTCTGGTCTTTCGGCCTGAATGCTGGACGTGGTATCAGATGCATCTGTTCTTTGTGTCCATCTTTTCTTCTTGTGGGGGGGGAGGTGAAGGTTTCATTTGGCAGAGTTAGGAGAAGACACACTAGTCCAGGAGGATGGAGTCCTGGGCTCTGGTTGTAACTTGGGCTCATATTCACTGTATAACTGACTTGCGGGCATGTCCTCACCTGTAAAATGAAGGCAATGATGCCACCATGATAACCTCGCAGGATGGCCCTGAGGACCCAGGAGAAAACTCCTGGATAAGCGACGTGAAGCCAGACGTGTGTTGCTGTCATTACGTTGGAACCATACCATCCCCTGTGACAGGATGAGCCTTGCCGCGATATTTGTGCCCAGAAATAAGCATTACTGGAAAACAAAGCACCATGTGTCTGCATTTTATGACTCAGTGCCATTTCAAAAAAACACTTATTGCTGCCTAAGCTCAATCATGTTTTCATTTCTAATTTTTCATTATGAATTTCTTAAGTTCACAGAGAAGTCCAGAAAATCATATTCTTGTACCTCCCTCTTGAATAAAATGGTATTACCATTTTGCCTCATTTCCTTCAGAGTTTATTACAAACAAATGAAGCCCTACCTTCCTACCCTAGTCCACTCTTGCTGTCTCTGAGTATCTGTAAGTTGGTATCTGTCAGTCCTATGGAAAAGTTTGTACTGTTACTATATGTGAATTTTCCCATAAAGTATATATGTATGTGTAATTGTAATATGTATTTTATATATGTGTGTGTGTTATATATATACAGATACAGTTGTACATACGTTGTTTCGTTCAAACATAGTATTTTGAGAGATTTATCTACACTGTACAATGTAGTTATAGTTCATTTTACCTTGAAGAAAATGTGGGTTCTTACATTGCTGGTAAGTAAGTCTGTACAGATACTCAGTAGCACAATTTGGACATACTGAGTAAATTTGACAGAATGTACTATCCTATGACCCAGAAATTCTGTTTTTATTTGTAACCTTGAGAAGCCCTCACATATGTGCAAAAAGGTGTATATAAGGTTTTTCTTAGCAGTGATATTAATAATGAAAATGTGGAAGTTATCTAAGTGTTCCTAATTAGTAAAATGGACAAACACTACAGCAGCTAAAGTAGCATTTTAATAAAAACAAATTATGGTAATCTTAGAAAAATGTCAAACTATGAAATACTGAAGTGTACAAAAAATTCTTGAGAAAATCTAGGTGTGAAAAACATTTAAATATTAAGACACTTTATAAAGCAAGGTATATTCTCTTATACCTCACTTACCATACTGCTTGATATAATGTTCCTGTTTTCAATCAGTGGCTAGGGCTTGCATGAGATAACTAGAGGAGAAAAAGAAGACACCTCCTAAAGAGATGCGAGTTCGTAAACAGGCAAGGTCTGCTTTGCAGTTTCATTCCGGTGCTTTATCCAATGCGGGGTGGCAATTCTTTAGATTATCCCTGTATTAGTTACTGTATACTTTATACTTCATACTATTAGTGGATCACAATTATAGAAATTCATTAAAATAGTGTCATTTAGGGGTTCTCTGCTTTAGGAATATCTGGCCTATTAAAACATGGGCTTAAAATAGAAGGATGGGAGGATTTACAATTGTAAACACCTTTGCATAGGGACGCTTGTGGTATCTTAAATGATTCACTATGCCAAACTTATTTTCAGTGCTTCAGGAATATATCTGTTACATAGGAGGAAGGATACATCCATAGTTTGGAAGGTAGTACTGTTTGCACTAAACAGTGATTGACACTTCAGTGCCACATATAAGTAACTAGTGATAACTCCACTGTCATGAAGATGACTGGGTTACTACAACTTGCCTTTCCACAGCCTCAGCGATGCAGTCAATCATGGTATCATTCTTCATTTCCCTGTCTTGTCATGTTCATCACTGTTGAGCTGATGAATATTCTTTTAACTCATTCTGTAAAAGGAAAATGTTGTAAATCAGGTGATTGTTAAAAGTCAAGCAGGGTTTTGTTTTGTGGTTAAATTCCTCTCAAAGACCACTGAGTGACCTTTTCCTTATGAAACAGTATTTCAAACAGTATTGGTTCTGCTGCTCTACTAAGATGGTTGTTTTTACCTGTCACTCGGACTATTCATTGTTCGCTTGGTCTTGCCAGGTATGTGTTTCTGGGCATCCTCTGAAACGAGGAGGGAGCCAGCGGGATGCAGTGGGAGGCAAGAAGGGCCATGTGGAATAGTTCGACAACCAAGTAGAACTCCTGATGGGTCACCGCTGTGTTTACTTCAACAGCTTCTCCTGCTGAAATTTGGAATACAAATTCTAGGTTTATTCCTGGAAGAACACTTTTTTTCCCTCTCAACTATATGCAAAGAAAGCAGGTGAAGGCAGCAAAACAAACTGTAATCCATGACGAATTTCAGCATTGGAAAACTTAGAGGAAATTAGGAAGCAAGAAAGTTTTGCTCTGGTCTTTTTTGTGGTGTGGAATGACCGCGTCAGAGTCAAACTAATGATGTCCGAAGAGAGATTGGTGGTAAAATTTGGACAGATTGCCACATAGAGATTTGCAAATTGCTCCAATGCCCCAAAAAAGTGTTGAAGAAATTCCTTTATTCACGTCAGCTGAGGAAGACCTTGCTTAGCCCTTTTATTGACCTCCAAAATTAACAATCTAGGTCACAATTTTTTTTTTTTTACTGCGAGAATGAAATTCTCCTATGTGGCTGCTCTTCTAATGCATCGAGTTCATTAGAAGCTTGCCAAGCCCCTGACTTCACTGTGAGCTGAATAAATATTACCAATGAAGCACAAAAAATGCCTCTCAATCTTGAGAATTTATCACTGGATGAGTTGAAGTTTGATTTTATGTAAGTATCATTTAACCACATCATTTTCCTTCTTAGCTACTTAGTTTAGTTTATGTTGAGATGATATGACTAATTTGAACTTTGGTTAATTTGACAACTTAATACAGATGAAGCTTGAGTCCTCTTATATTAGAGTGGCTCTGAGTACTTACACTGTTGGATTAAACTGTGAGCAAAATGGTGAACATTTTTTTCTCTTTTTCTTTATCTTTTTTTTCCTTTTTTAAAATTTAAGTGTAGTCAATTTACAGTGCTAGTTTCAGGTGTGCAGCAAAGCAATTCAGTTATACATATAGCAATTCAGCTGTACATATCCATATGTATATATTTTGCCAGTTTCTTTTCCATTATGGCTCATTACAAGGTACTGAATATAGTTCCCTGTGCTCTACAGTAGGTCCTTGTTGTTTATCTACTTTATGTATAGTAATGTGAATCTGTTAATCCCAAACTCCTAATTTATCTCAGTTTTTAGTCTATGTTTCAGGCCTCATTCTTTCCATGCCTCATGCCTTACTTTTCATGCAGAATTAATTATTCCTTATTCTCTGTTTTCACCTATAAAGTGGAGATAATAACTGGACCCATCTCAAAGTCTTGTTTGAGAATTAAATAAAATCATTTACATAACGCACTTAGGACAGTAGTGAATGGGCACTCAGTACATGTTAAGATACTCACATCGGCTGTTTTATCACCAGATACTCACATCGGCTGTTTTGATCACCAGAACAGCCATATGAGAGAAACATGATCATTATTATTGAAAAATTTAAATGCACAAGTAGCTCACACAGGGAGGAACTGACAAAGTTGAGAAGCAAACCCAGTTCTGTGTGGTTTCAGAGTGCAGTCCCTTTGCTGCATTTAAGGAGCTAAATAGCTAGTCAGTTTTTTGCACTTTGACATAGTGCAGATTCTTCACACAAATTCTGCCAGGAACAACCCACCCCATTGTCAAGTCCTAGCTCTGCTCAGGCCTGTTCAGCTTTCTCCCATCCATGTTTTTGTGTTTTGTTTTGTTTTCTTTTGTTTTTAGGATTTATCAGATTTAGATGGAGTTTCTACTTTTAGAACATAGTATCTAACTGTGCATTTCTCAACCACGGAGCCAGTTAGACGTGTAAACGGGTCATTTTACCCATAGCAATAAAACAGTATGATAAAGAGCTAAAGTTTACAGAACCCCAGCTTCAGACCCTCTGAAGCAAACTCTGCTTGGTATAACCTCAAAAATTGCTATTTTAGACCTTTTCTTAACTTCTGAAAAGCAAGTACCAAATATTGTGATAACAGTTTTGCAAGTAAAATACTATCCAAGAATTAATTTAAAATTTGGTAGTTTTATAAATAGATAGTATTATAAATTCTACAGCCAAGGATAATTTGTGTTTCATGCATTCAGAGAGATGCAGAGTATTGTGGAGTGGTTTTTGATGAAGTTCAGCAACTCTGTATTACATCACTAGACATCAGTATTAAGAGAATGTTCAACTATGTTAAATTCCTTCCACATTAGAAATTATAGAATAATCAGAACAAACAGGATTGTTTTCTTGGCTGTTCTTAATTTGTAGAACATGCTTTCGGAGAAAAGTCAATGTTCACAAACTAATGCCTTTTCAATGAAAATACACTATTATTTTTTCTTTAAATTTTTATTAAAATGTAGTTGACTTACAATGTCAGTTTCAGGTGTACAGCAAAGTGATTCAGTTATACATATGTATACATATCTTTTTTCTTTTCAGATTCTTTTCCATTATGTTATTACAAGACATTGAATATAGTTCCATGTGCTATACAGTAGGTCCTTGTTATTTATCTGTTTTATATATAGTAATGTGTGTTTGTTAATCCCCAATCCCTAATTCATCCCTCCCCACTCTTTCCCCTTTGGTAACCAGAGTTTGTTTTCTATGTCTGTGAGTTTGTTTTTTGCTTGTAAATAGGATTTGCATCTTTTTTTTTAAGATTCCACATATAAGTGACATTATATGATAATTTGTCTTTCTCTGTCTGACTTACCTCACTTAGTATGATAATCTCTAGGTCCATCCATGTTGCTGCAAATGGCATTATTTCTCAATGAAGCTACATTGTGAGGGGGGAGAGTGAGGCTGAGCAAAGATAAAATACTAAAATCTGTGTAACAGCGTGCCATGCTGCTTAGATAAAAGGTAGATGCCAAATGCAATCACCCATTCACGTGGCTCACAGGAAATAAAGGTGGACATTCCTGAATTATTGGCCAAGCTTGCAGAAATACAGATTTCTTTTTTTTTTTTCAAGGACTGTAAATAAGATTTAGGAAACAGTTTTTTGCAAGTGATAAAAAAGTATTAAGTTCTTGCAATGTTGCAATAAATAGCTAGACTCACATAGAGAAAGATGCGTTTTCGAATTTCAAAGAACAAAGGCTTCCTTTGTTTTATTCCATCCTCTGTGGAAATATTTTAAGACTCAGCCCCAGGACTGGTTGCAGCGTCAGTTTGGCTGTTGCTTCCCTGTGTCCTCCCACGTCACCTGTTAATGCAGAACAGTGATGGACCAACAGAATCTTACTCTCAAGGCGTGAATGTGCATTACTCTAGATTTCACTGCAATTGGGGGGGAAAATGGTGACTTTACAGTAAGATTTTACTTCATAAACCTACACTTTGGGCAGGTCTGAGAAAAAAAGTCATTCATATTTATTACTGTTCGAAGCATTCAACCTTTTCATAGCCTTAGAGTCAGCCTTGATTCCTTTAAAAAGTGCTTGACAGATCTTTCTCCTTTGCTCCGTCCCGTCATGTTCATGACGAGCAGTGAGCAATTAGAACTGTGCCACTAAAGAAAGGAAATCCTATCTATGAAGGTGCATCTCTGTGCCAGAGCTGTGTCGTAACCATCCTTTGGGCCCTCTGCTGGAAAAGTACAATCAAGTCTCAAATAATGCCTTTTTAATTATATCCTCTAGTATTACAGATGTAGGACAGTACTGTATCATACCTCTGTGAATGTAAGATATCTTGTACCTGCTTTATGATGCGTAGTAGTGCCCATGCTTTATCGGAGCTGTTCTTAATTACGTTATTCTAGAATGTTTTCTTTCCAGATGATGACTGAGAAGCTAATAAAAAAAAAATTGGTGCTAGGTACCACAACAGTAACAGAACTTAGCTGTTTTCTGGGGTTTTGTTTTTTACCTATTTTTTTTTTTTTTGATGGCATGTGCTGGATGTCTGTATAATTTTGTTCAGATGACTGCAGAACCTGGAAAGGCTGTTGCTGCTATTGACTCATAACATACTGCTATTGGTCTTTTTATATAAATAAAATAAATATGTGTGTGTGTGTGTGTGTGTGTGTGTGTGTGTGTGTGTATATATGTATAAGTTGAATTTTGGGAGACTTTCACTGTGCTGTCAACTTTGGAAAAAGTATCCCAGTTGTACCGTGTTGAGTTGGCATTGTACAGAAATTGACAGCCATATTGGTCTAGAAACGTTAAACATAATTTTTTCCATTTGTACGGGGTAACACACTGTATTAAATATGTAAGGTCTTATCTACGTGGGTTTGATTACAGAAACTAATAAAGAATTCTCTAAATAATGAAAAAAAAAAAAACATTTTCTTTGGCCTGAACCAAGGTATATAGCTTTAAGTTCTTACAAAGAAGCATTTGCCAAGAAGCCAGGTCAGTCTATAAACTAGCAAGTTCAGGTGTTTCAGATGTATGTCAGTGTTCTTAAGTATTTCTTCATTGATTCTGATTTTTTCAGTGTATTTTTTCCCATTTTTCCAGTTCTGTTTGTAATGTGTGCTTTAATTTTCAGCTAAATTGCAAGAATATACATGGCCCTACAAAGAAAGTAATTACCCAGAATGAGGACACCTGATATATTTGCTGTTCTTTTGCAACTTGTAAACCTACTCCTTCTGAGAGATTTTCTCTTAAAGTAAGATTTTAAAATACGGCAAATCCAATTAATGGTTTAATTGTGGCTGTTTTTAAATACCAATATTTTGTACCACATTTTGGGTGCCTTAAAAAAGGTGGCCAAGCCAAATTTTTCTATGAAAATAAAAGTGAATCCTACCTTACTTCTCTCTGAATACAGATAACTGTACATAACATAAGGTCTTAATTTATGTTTTTAAAAATTTTATCAATATTTTCTGATCTAACATTGAACTTAACATTTTTAGATATGTTTTCATTATATCATAATTAGTTTTGGGGGAAGATTATTTCCTATTTTCCTTTTTTAAATTTACCCAACATAAATCTTTTGGAAAAATATTTCTTCCTACATTTATGGAATGATTAAAATCATATTAAATGTATAAAAGATACTGTTTTCTAATACCCATAAAGACCACACTGAAGTATTTGCAAGTCTATTATTTGTCTTAATTTTTTCTCTTTTTTTATTGAAGTATAGTTGACATAATTTTTAAAAATTTTTATTGAAGTATAGTTGATTTATAATGTGTTAGTTTCTGATGTACAGCAAAGTAGTTCAGTTATGCATATATATGTATATATTCTTTTCTATTATGGTTTATTACAGGACATTGAATATAGTTCCCTATGTTATCCGGTAGGTCTTTGTTTATCTGTTTTATATATAGTAGTGTGTATATGCTAATCCCAAACTGCTAATTTATCCACCCTCCCTTCCTCCACTGGTAACCATAGTTTGTTTTTATGTCTGTGAGTCTGTTTCTGTTTTGTAAATAAGTTCATTCATACCATATTTTAGATTCCGTATGTAAGTGATATTATATGGTATTTGTCTTTACTTCACTTAGTATGTTAATCTGTAGGCCTATCCATGTTGCTGCAAATGGCGTTATTTCATTCCTTTCTATGGCTGAGTAGTATTCCATTGTATATATATACCACATCTTCTTTAGCCAGTCATCTGTCAATGGACATTTAAGTTGCTTCCATGTCTTGCTATAGTAAATACTGCTGCTATGAACATTGGGGTGCATGGACATACAATGTTATTTTAGTTTCAGGTGTACCACATAGTGATTCATTATTGACGTCTGTAAGAAATATATTGACAACGTGCATGTGTGCACATGTCTTGTAAATTGCCCCATTCCTCATTTCTCAGAGATTCCTCATTGAGAAGTCTGGAGGGATGTGTGTAAGAGGTACTCAATAAATTAGTTCAGGCAACTGCAATAATGACTTGCTTTGCTTAGTATGATATATTTAATGTTTTTCCAAAAAGAAAACTACATATAGAATGATATCTGCCAATAGCGACTTTATAATTTTAGGGGCTCCTTCCGATAGAAAGGAAACACAATTTAAAATTTCCATATGTCTTATTCTTGCTTTTTAAAAAGATAGTTTCAGTTTTTCTGAAATATAATTGTTGCAAGTGATGGAAAAGTTATTTACATTCATACAAAATTTTTTTCGTTTTATGATTTCCATAACTAGAAGTCTTTTTAAATGTGAACGATCAGTATTTGGTCTTTATATCTCTCAGACTTCCTGCTTTATTACATTACAAATCTTTTGATATGGTGATACTGTGTAAAATATGCTATTTCCCTTTTTATTCTTCTACTCCATTAAACTGACTGCATTTAAAAGATGATTACAGTGCTGTTGCATTAAATATAAGAGTTATTTACAGGGAAGATGTTACAGTTGTCAGTTTTGTTATGACCTCTCATTCAGAAACGGACACCCTCCACTGCCCACATAAGAGCTTAGTGCTTTCAGCTTATTCCTGATTTGCCTTTTTCTTGGTGTCTTGGCTTCAAACAAGCTGAATCCATTGGTTTTTCTCCAGTGATTTCTGTTCTTACCTGTCTCTCTGCCTTCGCTCCATCTATTTCTTCCACCTGATGCGCTTTTCTCCTTTGAGTCAATTTAAATCCCATCCAGATCAGTTCCCTTAACCACCTGGGTAGTGACTTTCTTCCTACTTGCACCCTGGGGTGTCCCATATAACTAAGTATTCATCTCAGTTTAGGTGGGTAAGTTGTGAGGACGCGCCCTGGAGCACTAGAATTCACCGCATGTCTATCAGTCATCAATAAAGTTAAACGGCAGAAGCTCAAGCTAGACTATGTCTTCATATTGAATCCATTCACTGCTTCTATCAGTGTGTGATGAATAGGACAGACTCAGCCGAGGTATAGATAGTAGAATTACCTCCATGAGTAAAAGAGATACCAGTTGCTTGTCTGTGAAGATTTTGTATTTTCCTAAGAGTAAGGGAGTTTGAGTAGGTACAGTTGGAAATATCAAAGTGCTTTTAATCATGCAACTATTCTTTAAAAAATACCTACCAGTTTTCCTGTGAAAGTATTTTTAAGATAAAGCATATCCAGCAAGATACATGAAAATGTGTAAAACTTTCTCCTCCCATAGGACTTTATGGGCCCTTGAAAAAGTAAGAGGGTATTCTCAAAGCAATTATCATATCTAATTTTTAACACAAAAGGAGCCGTCAGATTTTATGCCTTAATTACTTCAATTTGAGAGCTAATTTGTTAGACTGTTAAATTGCTGACAGGCTCAAACTCCCTGAAATAAATGATCAAAATAAGAAGTCTAGTATAAGATAAAAATTTTTATTCTTTCTGATACTGCTGTTCTGCCAAAAAAAAAAAAATTGAGGCTTTTTTTGTGGGAAAAGTTAAACAAAAAAAGAATAGCAAACTAACTCTTAAAAGTGGGAGTATTACATTTACTTAAGTTATTTTGCAGTAAGTATTTGACAAATATTAACTGTGTAAAAAGTTTGGTTAATTTGCCTTGGAATTTTGGTAAAATGAGGCAGCAGAGATCAGAAATATTAAACATTATAAAATTCAACTTGGTAGTGGGGGAGGATATAGCTCAGTGGTAGAGTACATGCTTAGCATGCACGAGGTCCTGGGTTCAATCTCCAGTACCCTCATTAAATAAATAAATACCTAATTACCTCCCCCCACAAAAATAAAATTTTAAATAAAAATTAAATTAAACTTGGTAAAACGCAACTCCAAGTGTAATTATATTTTCTTTCTAGAATGAATTATTGAGGGGTTCAAAAAAGAAGCATTCTATTGGCTGTTGTCAATCTGGCTCTGATTGGCTTTCCTTTTATTAAAGCAGGAGCCCTGAGATGCTCTGTGTATAAACTGTGACCTGGAAAGAGGTTGAGAGATTCTGACAAATTTCATCTTTTACAAGGTAGCTTTTTATAATTGAAATTTAAAGAATATCTGTTGTAAGGTGAGAATCCAGAAAAGACATAGGCATTCATCCATTAGGCATTTCTTGGTGCTATCTCTTTGCTGGATGCTGTAGTGGACACTGGAGATGGAGGAGTTAATTGTAACTGCCATTCCTCAGAGATTTGCAATACAGGGGGTGTAAACAGACTTGTAAGCAAACAAATACAATAGAGAGAATATGTGTTACGATGTTGATGATTGTATGGGGTATAATAGAAACACAAGGATAGTGACCTTATTTGCTCATGGCCTTGTGGGGGCGTTCCAAATCATTTATTTCATATGTTATAATATATACACATATATACATATCTTTATAATTGCAAAAGTCTGAGACCATATGTGAATGTGTGTGTGCACACGGGTGTATATTTCTATACATATTCATGTTTTTAATAACCTGATGAATATCGAACCATAACCATTTGTTTACTGGTCTTCTCATGCACAATTCATTTCTTGATATTAGATTAAGTCAATAAGAAAGCACAGCAACTCGGTCAGGCGATAGATTCTTTATGTTAGTCACTTCCTCTGGTGGCAGTCTGGATTGGTGTCACAATGGCATTGAAAGCATCAAGCCGCCTTCCTAAAATACCTAAATTAAAAGCAAGGCATAATTTAACCAAAAAAAGGGGATGTGATGACAGCATATGTTCATAAAAAGTACAGAATGATTTTTCTGCAGTAATCCACACCGTGAGTGATGATAAAGTGTCATCTTCACCCATTCCTTTCTTGTCAAAAGAGCAATACTTAGAACCACATGTAATAATTTTCTGTGCTCATTCATATTCATAAACATGCAGACACCCACACCAACATAGTCATTCTACCTGTGTTATACACTTAAGACGTTTTCAGGGAAAATGTGTTAGCTTAATATTCCTTGGTTTCCATATTAGGGACAGAGATGTCTGTGTATCATGATCGTACAAACAATGAGTGTGTGTTCATGTATGTGTCCTGACTTACACGTGTGTACCAACTATGGTTTTGAACTCAGAATGGCGAGGAGCTATTTCTTAAGTGGTTTTTAGATTGTATCTATATTCATAAAGCCATCTGATTTTTAAAGAGTATTGACCATTTCCATCAGAAAATGTGAATGAGTAATTAAGTGTTGAAACTTCTTAAAATAGAAAGGCAGAAAGCCCTAAAAAATGTAATGCAAATAGTATCAATTTGTATCGATAACAGAAGTGTTCTATATGTGATCACTCTTCCTTCACCTGCAGGCATTATCCAGCTTCTGATTATGTGTGTGTGTGTTTCAGATTTTTTTTTTAAAATGACATTATTGCAGAATACAAGTTTGTAGATACTGCTTGATCACAAATATGTAAGTCTAGAATTTCAGAATGAAAAGGTGGTCCTTTATTCTCCTTGTGTACTCAAATAAAAATTGTTAGGAGGAAGGAAATAGCTCAGTGGTAGCATGCACGGGATCCTGGGTTCAATCCTCAGTATCTCCACTTTTAAAAATTGTTATATAAGAAAAAATTACATCACTATACCGTCTATCTAGAGTCAGTAAGAAATGAAGTGAAGTTTATATTTGTCAACTGAAATGAATAATATTGGAAAACATCCAAAAACCCCTTGAGGTAAGTGATGGCTAAGATAAAGTGCTTCAGAATGTTCAATTTATTCCATGATCCTTGAGTCTCCTGAAATTTAAATTATACATTAACCTGATAATAGTTCATTTAAGACAGAAAAGAAACTAGATACTGATTATATATTTTTTTCTTTTTTATTTAAGTCTAGTCCATTTACAATGTTGTGTCAATTTCTGGTGTACAGCATCATGTTTCAGTCATCCATATACACACATATATTTGTTTTCATATTCTCTTTCATTATAGGTCACTATAAGATACCAACTGTAGTTCCCTGTGCTATACAGAAGAAACTTGTTGTTTATCTTTTTATATATAGTAGTTAAGATCAAGACACTATAAGCCTCCTAGAAGAAAACATAGGCAAAACATTTTCTGACGTATTTCATTGGTTTCCCAAGTCTACTTTAGGCTCTTTCAAATATGTCTGGTTTTCTATGACACGTGAAATGTACTTTCCTCTTAATTTGGTCTTTCCAGTTCTCATCCAGTCTTCAGAGCCCATGCCAAGCAAGGCATGCCGTTCAGAAATTTCTCCCATAGCTCTCCACTCCTTGTGACATTCTCTAAATTGCTGAAGTATTTATTGCCAGGGCAGGACAGCTAGACCTCAGTGATAAGTGTTTTCTATTTTACTCCAGTGATACTGTCTCTGTAACAGGGACTCAGCTTTTTTAAGAAAAAGAGCCTGTCTTATTCTTCTCTTAATCCCCAGTAGAACACAAAAATACATTTCCAGGTATTCAGTAAATACTTATTGAGTAGATTACAAAGGTCATTATGATACTGTGAGTCAGTGGTTTTCAACCAGGGATAGTTTTGGCTCCCAGGAGACATTTGGCAATGGCTGAAGATGTTTTTGGTTGTCACAATTAGGAGAGAGTCCTACTGGCATCTAACGAACAGAAGCCAAGGATGCTCTTGAACATTCTGCAGTGCACAGGGCAGCCCCACAACAAAAAAGCCATCCCCACCTCCCAAATGTTGATAGTGCTGAAGTTAATAAAACCTGCTTAAAAGATGTTACATTTGACTATAAGTAATCAAGGGTTTATATATTTCCTCAGAAGGAGGAACCTCAGGGATTCAGTCAGGTTCAGTCATGGAACACAATTATATGCAGTTCCCCCTTTTCTACCCACTATTTATGGAAGATCATATTAATGCTCTAGAGATATCTAGAGGTGATTTGAAAACTTAGTTCTCAAAAATCCTCATATGGCAGCTACCATGCAGTAAAATCAAAGATAAACAAGTCTACTTTGTATTTATCAAAGCATAGTAAGGATTACCTTTATCCTATGATAGCAATTTTCTGCTTCCTAAGCTTACTGTTTGATCTGTGCTACTTAGTGGTTTTTACCCTTTATTTTATTTTATTGAATGATAATTGACATAAAATATTATATTTGTTTCAGTGTATAACATAGTGATTTGATATTTTTATGCATTACAAATTGATCACTACAATAAGTCTAGTTACCATCTGTCACCATACAGAATTATTGCTATATAATTGACTCTGTTCCCTATGCTGTACATTACATCCCTGTGACTTATTTACCTTGTAGCTGGAAGTTTATATCTCTTAATCCCCTTTACCCACTTCACCTGTCCCCCCACCTTTACCCCTCCCTTCTGGTAAGCAACCACCAGTCTGTTTTCTGTATCTATGAGTCTGTTTTTCTTTTTTGTTTGTTCATTTGTATTTGTATTCCACATGTAAATGTTATCATACAGTTTTTGTCTTTCTGTATCTGACTTATTTCACTAGTATAATACCCATGAGGTCCGTACATGCTATTGCAAATAGTGCAACTTCATTCTTTTTAATGGCTGAGTAATATTCCATTGTATATATACACCACACATTCTTTATGCATTCGTCTTATCAATGGACATTTAGTTTGCTTCCATATCTTGACTACTGTAAATAATGCTGCAGTGAACATAGAGGTACACATATCTTTTTGAATTCGTGTGTTTGTTTTCTTTGTATAAATACCCAGAAGTGGAATTGCTGGATCACATCTTAGTCCACAAAACAAGTCTCAATACATTTAAGAATACTGAAATCATATCTAGTATCTTTTTTAACCACAGTGGTATGAAACTAGAAATCAATGACAAGAAAACTAGAAAAAAAAGTGACAACTAAACAATTTGCTGCTGAATAACCAATGGGTCACTAAAGAAATAAAAAGGAAATAAAAAAATACCTAGAGACAAATGAAAATAGAAACAAAATTTCCAGGATCTATGGGATACAGCAAAAACAGTTCTAAGAGGGAAGTTCTTAGTATGGTTTATGGGAAACAAGAAAAATCTTAAATAGCCAATCTAACTTTACATTTAAAGGAACTAGAAAAAGAAAAACAAAGCCTAAAGTTAGTAGAAGGAAGGAAATAATAAAGATCAGAGCATAAATCAATGAAATAGAGACTAAAAAATAATAGTAGAAAAAGATCAATTAAACTAAGAGCTGGTTCTTTGAAAAGATAAACAAAATGACACATCTTTAGCCAGATTCATCAAGGAAAAAAGAGAAAGCACCCAAATCAATAAAACCAGAAAAGAGAAAAAATTATAATCAATACCAGAGAAATACAAAGGATTAAAAAAAAAAAAAGAAATACAAAGGATCGTAAGAGACTACTCTGAAAATTATATATCAACAAACTAGGCAATCTAGAAGAAATGGATAAATTCTTAGAAACATAAAATCTTCCAAGACTGACCCATAAAGAAATAGAAAATCTGAATAGACCGAATACTAATACTGAAATTGAAACAGTGATTTAAAAACTCTCAACAAACAAAAATCCAGGTCCAGATGGCTTCACAGGTGAATTCTAGCAAACATTTAGAGAAGAGTTAACACCTATCCTGAAACTATTCCACAGGTGAATTCTAGCAAACATTTAGAGAAGAGTTAACACCTATCCTGAAACTATTCCAAAAGATTGCAGAGGAGGGAACACTTCCAAACTCACTTTACAAATCCGTCATTACCCTGATAGCCAAAGCAGACAAAAACACTACAAAAATGAAAATCTTCACGTCAGCATCCCTGAGGAACATACATGCAAAAATCCCAGCAGAATATTAGCAAGCTAAATTTAACAATACGTTCAAAGAATCATACATTATGATCAAGTGGGGTTTACTCCAGGGATGCAAGGATGGTTTACCCTTTCTTACTCGTATTAACCTCCTGCAGTAAGGTTTTTTGGTTTTGTCAACATGTTTTTTATTGAAGTTTAATTGACTTACATTATATTAGTTTCAGGTGTACAACATAGTGATTTGATACTTTTATACAGTACAAAATGATCTCCATGATAAGCCCAATTATCACCTGTCACCATACAAAGCTATCATACTATTATCGATTATATTTACAATGCTGTGAATTGCATTTCTGTGACTTACTTGTTTTACAACTTGAAGTTTATACCTCTTAATCCCTTTCTCTTATTTTGCCCATCCCCAAGCCCCCAAAATATTAATTATTTTTTATTTTTAAATTTTGATTGCAGCTAAGTGTCAAAGCAGTCAAAAATTTGCTTTTTTCTAATTATTGTGCAGATCAATACATATTTTTAAGTATTAAGATACAAAATTAAAGGGAGTGAGAGCAGAAGAAAATTAGGACAAATTTTTGAAATCTAAAAGGGAAAATTATTTTAGATGCTCTTAAATACATGAAATTATTTGGAATTTTACCCTGTTGTAAAAAGATAAAAAGCTATATTTGAGCTTATTAAACAATGACTTTTTTTTCTAAACTTTCCTCTAGATGGAGAGACAAGTCAAAATGACGAGAAGTGTGGTTCCTCTTTTTTGGTTCATGAACTTTTCAGTGAGCAATCAGGTTTCCACCAGGATATTTTGGAGGAGAAAGAACACAATTCTCTAAGAAATTGCAAATATTGCATATATAGTTTTTTTCTTAAGTTACACCTATTTTTAACAAACTCCATCATAATATATTATCTAAATATATTTTTCTTCCCTTTAAGAGTCTCTAAAAAATAAAACAAGCATAGAGAACATATTCACTTTAAAAGTAATCACTTGGTTTGGAGGAGGAGTCACTCTAAATGTGTCTTTTCATTGCCTTAATTTTAAGATCTTTATTTCAAGCCACATAAAATATCCAGATAATTTGGCCCTGGAATCCCATTAACTGGTGAACTAAAAGACCATCCAAATAAATAATAATCTGGAATTATGCTTGGTTCTTGGGAAGGAAATATTTCTAGAAATCAAGATACTGTTACTCTCTTTCTTCTGTCATTTTTCTAGCACCCTCATGGCAGTTCTATGGACCCTCAGAGAGATTTGGCTCAAAAAGCCATGTTTAAACTGGGGATGCACCTCAGATGAATCAAAATGAATTGTGAAATAGCCAGAAATGCCACAACACCTCTTCATGGTCTGCAGATTACTTCAACATGCTTTGTATAAACTTTCACTCCTTTTGCTTCTATGTTTTTATTTATTCATTCAGCAAATTTTTACTGAACATACCCCATACCGACCACTAGTCTTAGGGCCCAGTCACTGGTTAGCCTAGCTGAATTCTTCCTGTTTGACAGAGATTAGGGCAACCAGACACAAATCAAAGATCCACACAAATAAACACACTCATGTATTCACTCAGAAATGAAGTCCTGAGTGCCTCCTGTGTGCTAGACCCATTCTAGACTTGGAGGATGTCATGCCAAAACCTAGTTGGCTTACCTTCTGACAGACAACTAAGATAGGAAGCAAATACGCAAATAAATAGATATTATGGCAAGTGATGCTGTGAAAAAAATTAAGATACATAAGGGCATAGAAATTGGGAGTTGGATTAATATGTTCAGAGATGCCAGTGGTCAGGGATGGCCTCTCCGGGGTTGTTAGAACAGAGACCTGGATAAAGAGAAGGAATGAGCCATGGGGGAGAATTCCAGGTAGGAAGAGCCTGAGATTCTGGAGGACCAGCAAGGAGGAGGGAGGGAGGGAGAGGGAGGGGATGAGATCAGAGAGGTAGAAAGGGACCAGATGGCAAACAGCTTTGGTTATTACAGATGGAGGAAAGTACTTGGTAACAAACATGAGATGTTCCAAGGACAGATATGCAGGAGCCTCACCTGACTTGGGGAACCAGGGGAGGATTCTATGGATACTGAATTGTGTCCCCCAAATTCACATGTTGAGGCCTTAAGCCCCAAGGGGACTATATTTGGAGACAGGGCCTTTAAAGAGATAATCGAAGTTAAATGAGGTCAGAAGGATGGAGTCCTCATCCAACAAGACTGGTGTCTTTCAGAGAAGAGGAGGGGGCACTGAGGAACCAGGGACAGAGAACAAAGGCCAGGAGAGGACACAGGAGAAACCACGCTTGCCCACTCCCTGGTTTGGACATCCAGGCCCCAGGACTGCGAGAACATCCGTGTCTGTCGTTGAAGCCCCTCTACCCCAAGTCTTGAGTGCTTTGTTCTGGAAGTAACATCTGACTAACTCAGCTCTCCTGAGGACGGAAACTTCCGGCTGAAAACTGGAGGGGGAACAGGAGCTGACCACTGGGAGTGAGACATAAAGGAACAGTGGGTGCAGAGACTCTGGGTTTGGAAAGCACGTGACAGGATGAGAGTCTGAAAGAAGCCCTGTGTCTGAAGCTCTAGGAGCAAAGATGAGAGCCGTGGAGCCATGGCAGAGGCTGAGGGCAGTCGCATCATGCAAGCCCCAGGAGACCCTATGAAGTGTTCTGGTCTTCGTCTTAAAGAGGCTGACATGTCTGAGAAGTGGGTTCAGAAAGACTCCAAAGGTCCCAGAGAAATGAAGTGGCCTGTGCTAGACGGTGGCTATGAGGCTGGGGAGAAGTGGGTTGATATTTCTGGATGGAGTTGACAGGATGAGGGTTGCTCCCATGTTTCTGGGTTTTGCAGATGGGAGGGTACGTTCTTGAGGTGGGGAACACTGAGCTCATTACTTTATCCCCAAACCTGACCAGTTCCATTTTGGACATGTAGAATTTGGGATGCTTCTGAAATATCCAACTGGAGAATCAGTCGGTCAAGGGCTGAATCTGGGACTCAGAGAAGAGATGGAAAGGGAGACAGAAACTTGGGGTCACAGCATATACGTATTGTGATTGAAGCCTGCTCAGGGTACGTTCTCCACGGACAGGGGTCTTATTTGTTTGGTTCACTGATGAATCCCAAGTGCACAGAACATCACTGACATACAGGAGACACTCCATGTTTGTTAAATGAATGAATAGATTACCTAAAGAGAAAATTAACATGGAAAGAAAAACAGGTCCAGAATGGAATGCCAACATTTCTAGGTGGGGCAAAAGAGAATGAACTTACAGAGAAGCAGCTAAGGAAGAGTGAGAGAGAGGAAGAGATCAGTACAGTCTGAGGCTGGGGAAGCCAGGGCAAGAGGGCTTTTTGAGAAGGAAGGCAAGTCCACCATGGAGTGAGCAACATGCAGCAGCAAGCCCAGCACAGGAGTGAACACGCCTCAATCCTAACAGCTAGACAGGCTTTCAAATACGTGGAAGTATTTATCCCTATTGTCAATCTTTGAATCAAAGAAGATGCAACTCCTTCCGTGTGAGATTTACCTTAGATCATAGTCTTCTGGAGCCACCTTTGAAAGCATGTCTCTGACACATCCCCAGCAGGGGCGTATATATAATTACATCATCATTCTTTGCATTAAATTATCATCCTCATGACAGTTGCAGAAAAGATGTAGTCAAGTAATAGGGTACCAGTTGCTTTTCCTGACAAGTTCACGTGGCATCTCCTCTCTGGATGAAAGCTCAACCACTCTTTGCCTTATTACCTCCCCCACTGCCCTCTGTTTCTCTCTGCTTTGCTGCACTTCTACACGACAAAGACTTTCTTAGCTATGTGCATAACTGTGTGATGAGTTCCAATTAAGATTTGGATGCCAGTAAAAAAAAGTAATTTTATTTCACCACCAGTATACCTTCCAGAAAAGAAAAGATAGACTGATGAAGAGGGAAAAGATATTTTGGTACATTTTGTAATTAATTTCCAAGATGGTGAAGATCCTTCTTCGAATTCTAGTTACTCGTGTAGAGAGATGCCCTTCTGGGCAGCAGAGCTGGGAGCCCTCTGGGAACCGTTCCTCACATTCACAAGCATGGTTTTCCTACAGCACAGTTGGGGTCACAGGTTTCCACTTAGAGACCCATGATATTCAGCAGAAATTCAGCTTTCCTCCTCATCTGAATGGCCTTTTCCTTGAGGTAGATAATCTACTTGATTTTTGCATGTGATGATCCGCAGTGGAGGGAATAAGGGGAAAAGTTGGTAATCGGTCCTAAGTTTAAATCGGAGCTGTTGACTGTGAATAGTTTAAGGAGTACCTCTTCCTCTCTCTCCCTGCTTTATTTTTCTTCAACATGCTTACCCTGCTTGAAATTGTATTATGGGCTTATTACTTTATTAAGTATTGGTCAGTCTTCCCTTGAAGTATTATCATTGGTGTGAGAACAGGACCACCATCTCCAGGGTTAGCTCCATCCCCAGCCCCCAAAGTCGGCCTGACATGTTGTAGGTCCTTGGTAATATTTACAGACTGAATAAATGAATAGATGCTTAAAGCCTTAATGGCAGGAGGTAGATAATAAAAGTGCAGACTGAGTCTGCAATTTAGTCTGAAAAGAAATGCCTGATCCTGAGTCACACATTTGAAATCCAGGCAAACCGTTTGGCTTGTTAACTAACATCTCTCGCTGACTTCTGAGCTCCAGTCCCACATCCAGGGCGGTGTTTCCACATGAAGACCCAACAGGTACTTTGAACTCAGGGTATCTCAGCCATCGTTCTCTTTTTTCTGTTCCCCACCCCAGCCCTCACACCTCCTCCTCCCCCTCCAGGCCTGTCTTATCTTGGAAAGAAGTATCACCATCTTCTTACTCATCTGAGCTGTCAAACGCCTCTCTCTCCTTTAGAAATCCAACCAATCACCAAATTCTGTTTATTCTGCCTTTTACCGTGTCTTTGTTTTTTATTGAAGTATAGTCAGCTTACAATGTTGTGTTAACTTCTGATGTACAGAGTAGTGATTCAGTTACACATATATATCCATATATTCCTTTTCATATTCTTTTTCATTATAGGTTACTACAAGGTATTGAATAGAGTTCACTGTGCTCTACAGTAGGAACTTGTTTTTAACTATTTTCTATATAATAGTTTGTATCTGCAAATCCCGAACTCCCAATTTATTCTTCCCCTTCCCCCCTGGTAACCATAACTTTGTTTTCTATGTCTGGGTCTGTTTCCGTTTTGTAAATAAGTCCATTTGTGTCATTTTTTTATATTCCACATATAAGTGATATATGGTATTTTTCTGTCTCTTCTGGCTTAACTTCGCTTAGAATGACAATCTCCAAATGAAAATATTTGCAAATGAGGTGACTGACAAGGGCTTGGTTTCTAAGTGTCTTTTATATGCACCTTCCAAACCATGTGGCTCCCATCTTAGTTCATAGGATAACCCCAACAGTCTCACTAGCCTGCTGAGATCTTCCGGTGCCTTTGGTCTCTCTCTTGTCCAATCATTATTCCATATCATCCGCAGAGATCTGTTAAAATAAGAGGAATGAACTGATGTGGACATGAATGAATCAGTCAACAGACGTTAGTTAAATTCCTTCTATGTATCCACTGTAGGGTCAGGGACTAGTCCGCGCCAAGATGGGGCTTTTTGTCTCATAGTAGGGTGTACAGACTACAGGGTTCATGTCACTGCCTTTCTCATTCAGCATTCAGCCTTCTGGTTTACAGTAGACTAAGCCTTAATCCCTTAAGACAATACTCCCACACTCTTGCCTTTCCAGCTTCATTCCAGACTGTCCCCAGGACCCTCACCACAAAGACTCCACACAGCTCCTGGTGTTTCTAGAGGGGGTATGAATGTTCATCCTGGGCTGTGCCTTTTTTCATCTCGTTTTTCTAACTGGGGAGGAGGGGATAGCTCAGTGGTAGAGCGCATGCTTAGCATGCACAAGGTCCTGGGTTCAATCCCCAGTACCTCCGCTAAAAAAAAAAAATAATAATAGTAATAATAATGATTTTTTAAAAATAGGTTAACCAGATTACCTCCCTTCCCAAACAACAGCAACAAAATATTGTGAAACTTGGGATCCAGCAACTGCATGTCTAGCAATCTCTCTCACAAAAATAATAGCAGGAATGGTAAACATACATGTCTTGAGATGTTAATCTAAGCATTATTTGTGACAGCAAAAAAAAGCATGAGAAACAACCGAATCACTTGTCTATAGAAAAATAGTGAAATTGTGACTCATCACTTTTTCTAATTGGAGTGAATTCCTCTCTCTTCTTACACTTGTAATAAAACCCCATTCAATCTCAGAAGCCCACCTGGAAGGCCTGCTCACCTGTGAGCCCTCACCTGCCACCTTGGGCAGAACTCAGCCCTTTCTGTTGGCTCCCAGCCTTCGCTTACCTTCTAAAAGCACTTTCGTCTGCTGGGGCATTGGTTTTGAGCATCTCAGAGACAGATGTGCTTGGTAAGTCCCTTTTTGTTTGTTTAAGTCCTCTTTTGCCTAAGGCTTAATTTTTACCTAATTACCTGTTTGATATTTCAAGTTCACATCAAAGAACGTGTTTCTAAGGGACTCCTAGATTCCCTCCAACATGCTCTGTGAAGTGCCCGCCACGGCTGTGCAATACAGCCACAACTGCTGTGCACTTTTTCTCTGAAGCAGTGTGTCTCTGAGCTGTAGCCACGAAGGTTTCATACCCATTGGGTAGGAAGGTTCCCACTGTCTTAAGAGTTCAGGATGGAAGTAGATCCTCCACTGGGCTAAGGAAGAGCCTTCATCGAATGTTCTAGGCCACGTGGCTGAACCCTGTGCTTTCCCTCTCTGTCTCTGATGGAGCTCAGAAGCAGTGCTGTGTGCTTCACGCCTGATCGTGTGCAGTGACTAAAGGGCATAAAAATCTCTTCTTATGATAAAGATGGAGAGTGGTAGCCTCGGGGATTATCTGATAGCTGCTCTGCTTCCAGTCATGACCAGATCCAGAGCTTAACTGTCACCTGACACGCGTCAGAACTCCTTGAGGTACTGGCTGATTTCTGTCGCTTTCTAAATGATAACTGTCAGGGCAGCTCAAAAATTGCCAAAACTTGATTTCTTCTTAATATCCTAAGGATCATATTCATGGGCCACCAGGGGATCTGGGCTCTAAATCTGATGGATTTTTGCCGTCATATTAAGAATAAACAGATTAGTGCAAGAAACTCCTTTCTAACAGAAGATCATAAAGGAAATGGACAAAAACAAAAATCAGTGTTACCAAGAGGAAAAATACCATCTTGGTGAGCAGATGAACTGCTTCTGTAAATGAGATGGATCTTTTTAAATGTCAGCAAGAGTTTTAAAATTATGTGATTTAGCTAACACAGTATTTGTCCCTGTCATTAAATAGTTGCCTTTCTGTTGGGGCTAAAACTGATGTTTAAATATGTCTTATGACTTGTAAACTGACTATATACTTCAATAAGTAAATAAATAAATAGGTTTTTTGACAAAGAAGCACTTGCCCAATAACTGACTAGTGGATATTTCTTTAACTGGATTTAGGTGAGTGAGAATGTGGCTCATCTCTAAAGTGGCCAGTTTTAGGCAGGTCATTGCAGGGTTGGGTGTGAAGATTGACTCCAGTCCCCCTACCCACCTATAAATATATATTCTGTAGTTGTCTCAATTTTTCACCTGCCTTGAGAAATCTTGCATCTAATAAAATAATTTTCCTCCGTAACAAATATCAAAGTTTAAAGGTCCAAGACTGATGTTTGTGGTATAATTACTTTTATACTGTTACCCATAAAATAATTGAAATATATTTGAGATCATAATTATGCACCTATTTGGAGCCATTAGGTGCTCTTGTACAGTTGGTTAAGGTTGAAATACAGTGAGAGAATGTTTGCTTCCTAATGCTAGAGTCTGCATCTAGAAACATGATTTGTTTATGTGGGTCATAGACAAAATAATGTGGTGCATTTTATGGGGTGTTTTTTGTTTCAAAAAATAGATACTTTCATGTAGAATATTTTTTGCTCATAGGATTTGTAACAGATTAAAAGATAGCTGACAAGTTGATTTTAATCTTCTTACACATTAGTTCTCAAATGTAAGAATTTTGTGCTCTGAAACTTTTCATACCCCTTCTGATCTTTCATTTAGTGCAAACATTTTTATAACATATGTACACATATTTAAAGAAAAGGCATTACCGTATTTGTAATAACTTAAGACAATAATTTTATGACTGTCACCTAATAAATGAAACATGTATTCCAAATAACTTCTAAATGATATTAAAATGCCAAGAAACCTTACTCCCTGAGATGTGACATAAACAGGTAGCAATGTACACATGTCTATTTGGGAGGAAGACTTCAAACTTAAGTAATATAAAGAACTGCTTATGGGGAAAATAATTCCTAAATTGAATTTAAAATATCAGATCAGATCAAACACAGGTCAGATCTTCCTTTCTTATAGACCCCTTTGGGGACATAGTTTCCATTATATTTTAAATTTTAATACATTTTCTCTGCTGGTGGGTTATTTTAGCCCTAGTATTAAAATTATGTTTCACTCTTAAGTATGTAATTTTGAACAGTTTTCAGCACTATCTTGTGTGTGATTTCTTCAGGGAAAAATAATATAATAATTAATGAATGAAAATTATTCTTTTAGGAATGCATCTTTAAAAACTATGTATAAAACACTGAGATTCAAGAACACATACTTACAGTTAAGATCAGGAGTTGATCTTAACTGTGGTCATCAAAATAAACTTTCCATTTATTCTAATGATACAGCTGTTGTTCAGAATTCTTTTGGAGCTCTCCTTTTGTTACCAAGTCCAAACTTGTTCTGCTCACTGAACCACAGGCGATTAAATTGGGAGATGAGATGTTGGGGCAAGGAATAATGACTTTATGTGGAAAGCAGGCAGGCTGAGAAGATGGAGGACTAATGTCCACCTGCCCCAAGTCAGACTTCAGGCTCCTTTTCTACTAAAAAGGGGAGGAGGTGTGGTTGGTTGTTGCAGACTTCTTGGTGCAGAAATCCTTTATTCTTGCAGCTGTCCAACTAGGTCCCGTCATGGTGTCCCTGTAAACCTCCAACAAGGCAAATGCTATTCTGTTCTGCAACTTGTTATTTCTATATGAATGGAAAGTGTTACACCCTTACAGGTCAGAGCCTTGAATAGGCTCTCCTGTATATTTCAAGCTATTGGCAACATTCTTTTACAAAAGGTGCAGAACCAGCATGACTAAGCACAGGCAACAGGGCAGAGGGTTGGAGCCAAAGGAGCAGATCCCATATGGAGTCAGATTCTATTACACTTTTGGGTTTGCCTTTTAAGTTATGAATCATATAAAAAATTCCTCATATATTATAGCTGGATCTTATTCTTAACCCAAATGTCATTACCACTTTGATTATTTATATTGTTTATCATATGAAACTCCAAATGACCTTTAACAAGCTCCCCACATAAAATGTCTACTTTTTAATTTTAAAGAATGGGACATAATTCCATGGAAAATTAAAAGTGACTTTGAAATGCTTAATTAGCTGTTTATGAAAAAAAATGTATGACCTACAGTAACTGTTTTATAAGGGAAAACAATTGTTAGATGTCTAAGATACAATATGTGCAGTCACACGTTTTTATCTGTTTGTTTACTTATGAGTGAATTGTCACAATAGCACGAAAAAACTATTCTTAGACTCAAGGAGGCATTTAAAATCTTCTCATTTTGTTTTAGGGTTTTTTGTTCAGTTGAATATTCTTTCGGATTCAGTGATACCAAAAGCAGTGGGTGAAACTCTGCTTCAGAGTCTGCTCCATGGTCTTGTTACTTTCAACAGAAGCTTTACTTCCTACAGGGTAACAACCGTGGGCACCACATTTTGCAAAGACACAAGGTCGAATTTATTTTCAATTTTTATGACATGAATAAGCCACGTCCATTTAGTTCCCTGGTGAATGGCTGTCAGAGTACCCCATATAGCATAGGTGATCAGTGACTGTGGGCTGGGTGCTGGCTGCCAGACAGGCACCTTGTCCTGTTAGACTTCCTGGCATTTGAGAGAAGTGTTCGACTTCAGTGAGACAGGAGAGAAAATGGTATTTTAACAAAAGCCATCTTTAGAGAAGAGATGTCAGGGATACTTGTTCATGAAGTGAATTATAAACCTGTGGTTCCACTTTAGCCATTGTTTCTCCAGTGCCAGTTCCAAGCAGCAATTTAAATTCAGTTATACATTTGATCAACACATTATTTGCTAAACACCTACTACATGCAAAGAGTGCTCTAGGGACTGGGAAATAGCCGTAAACCAAACACAGCTCCGGAGGAGTTTCTATTCCAGTGAGAGCATTGGAGGTTCTCAAAGATATTGTAATGTATTTGTGTGCATTATTCCTACTATTGACAAAATATGAATGATGAGCCCAGCATCATGGGATGTCAGTTGGCACAGTTTGATGAGCTTCATAAACTATCACAGAAGGGAGCACTGGTCACCTGGTTTGAGTAAATCTGGACAGTTCGAATGGCTAACACTTAGTGTTCTTTCCCTGGTGTTGTAAATGGCTTTCCCAAGAGGAATGGTCGGCCATCTCAGATTTCCCAGGAGTTATCAACTAATGTGTTATGGGAGAATGTTCCAGATGATGTATGCTTTCAGAAAATAGCACGTGTGAAGTGTCAATGTAGGAACTGTTTTTTAATGCAATACTTAGTAAAGGTTTTGGGGCTCTTTATCTTAGCATTGGCCACAGATATAAAGGATGCTGGGCACAGAATCACCTAAGTCAGCCTCTAGATTCTTCTTTTTTTTAACTGAAAGATTCTTTAAATTCTGTAGCGCTTTTATGATTTTCAAAAGTTTCACATATGTGATTTCATATAATCCCATAATAACTCTTTTTATTCTCTACCTCTATCTTCCCCTACCCTCTTCCCTTTCCCCACTGGTAACCACTAGTTTATTCTCTACATCTGTGAGTCTGCTGCTTTTTTGTTTTATTCACTGGTTTGTTGTATTTTTTAGATTCCACGTACAAGTGATATCATACAGTATTTGTTTTTCTGTGTCTGACTTACTTCACTTAGTGTAATGCCCTCCAGGTCCATCGATGTTGCTGCAAATGGCAACATTTCATTCTTTTTTATGGCTGAATAGTATTCCATTGTGTATATACACCACATCTTCTTGATCCATTCATCTGTTGATAGATGGTTGTTTCCATGTCTTGGCTATTTTAATGCTACTATGAACATTGGGGTGCATGTATCTTTTCAAATTACTGTTTTTGGCTTTTCTCAGATATAAACCCGTTAATAGAATTGCTGGTAGTTCTGTTTTTAGTTTTTTGAGGACACTCCACACTGTTTTCCACAGTGGCTGCACCAATTTACATTCCCACCAACCATGTATGAGGATTCCCTTTTCTTCACATCCTCAGCAACATTTATTTGTTGTCTTTTTGATAATAGCCATTCTGACAGGTGTGAGGTGGTATCTCACTGTGGTTTTGATTTGCATTTCCCTGATGATGAGCGATGCTGAGCATATTTTCATGTGTCTCTTGGCCATCTGCACTTCTTCTTTGGAAAAATGTCTATTCAGGTCTTCTGCCCATTTTTAATCAGGTTGTTTGCTTTTCAGTGTTGAGTTGTACGAACTGTCTATATATGCTGGATATTAACCCCCTTATCTGTCTTACCATTTGCGAATATCTTCTCCCATTTAGAAGGTTGTCTTTTAATTTTGGTTGATGGTTTCCTTTGCTGTGTCAAAGCTTTTAAGTTTAACATGTATCTAAGCCACAGAAATAAATACTAGGTGAATACTTATATTTATGTACTCATGAATGAATATCCTTAAAAGTATGAAAAATATCCGTAGCACTAAGGAGGTGTTTGAAAAATTCCTTTATGTTTTAATGTCCATTTGTTCAGTAGATCTTTGCTCAGCTGTTACAGGACAGTAGTACCGACAGAAGCTGGAGTCCTGCCCTGGAGTCTTCCCCAGCCTGACCTCACATGACTCTGCTTCTCCCAAAATCAAACATCACCCTGCCAGTCATTAGTCATAAATCTCCAGAGAGCAGAGATTGGGGCTCATGCATGTACCCTTTCCACCTGCCACGGCCACCCCCAAAGCATGCACGTGCCTCATGCGTGGAGCACCCTTGTGTTTTTCACAAACTGGCTCTGGCAAAGAGCACCTGAAAATTTCCCTCGAGTGGCTTTCCTGAGAAACCTGAGGTTGCCCGGGCAGCCCGCACTTCCTTTTCCCAAATTCCTCTTGAGAGTCATGATCTTATAAAAGAGTTCCTCTGAGCTGGTCTCTGAGAGGGTCTGAATAGCTAATTATGTGACAAACAAGGCCTCATCCTCGGCTGGTCTGCCTGCCAGTTTTCCGGCACCAGTTGGTGGCATTAAGCAGCAGCTGTCTTATCCCTATCTTGCCTTTTTTTTTTTTTTTTTTTTTTTCCACTCAGAGATTCAGGAGCTCAGCCAGGTCTTGAGACTCTTCCCTTCTGCTCCTTCTTGCCACCTTATTTGAAATTCTTTCACACATTTGAGGGGGTACCCAGACAGGGAAGGACAGAAAAAAACATGACAGTTTCTCTCTATTCGCCAATACAAGTCCCATTTTAGGCCTGCTTTTGTAAACGCTGGTATTTTATCAGTTGCTCTTTTGTATTGAAATGAAAGATATTCTAGCTTTGTTCTCTAAAAATAGGTCCTAGGAAATAGCTCAAACATGGATGTGAATTGCAGTCAATGGGAAAAAAAAGATACTACTGGCATCAGAGCAGAGGGTATTTGTTCATTCATTCATTCATTCATTTGTTCATTCAAAAACTATTTTTTCAATATTAAAAAGTGATATTTACTTTTTATTGACATACAGTTGATTTACAATGTTGTGTTATTTTCTAATGTATACCATAGTGATTCAATTATGTATATATATTTCTTTTCATATTCTTTTTTATTGTAGGTTATTATAAGGTATTGAATGTAGTCCCCAGTGGGTCCATGTAGTTTATTTATTTTATATATTATAGCAGTGTGTCTCTGCAAATCCCAAAATTCCAATTTACCTGTCGGTTGAACATCTACTATTTGCTAGGCTCTGTAGGGCATACAAAGATGAACAAAATATAACTGTACTCCCTTAAAGCATGCAGTCTGGAGGAAAAAAATGTAGTCTTGCCCTGAACCAGCAGAAGTCTGAACTCCCACTCGGATTTTCACACACCCACGATGCTAGCTTTTCTGATGGAAATGTGTTATTCTTTCTTTGCTCTGAGAGGGATATGGAAAGGCTGACACAGTCTCTTGTGCCCAAAGATGAAGTGCGTTGACATGGGAGGCGGAGGAAGAGGTCTCTGCAGACATCGGGTGCCCTTTGGTGCTCCCAGAGGATCTTCACTCAGAAGCCTCCCACTGTTACTGAAGACAAGTTCATGTGCCTACTGCACCATGAGGCCAAACTGAAATATTGATGTTTGGAGCAGAGAAAGGTTTATTGCAGGGCTGAGCAAGGAGTACGGGTGACTCATGCCCAAGAAAAACCTCGAACTCCCTGAAGGGTTTCAGCAAAGCCTGTTTAAAGCCCAGGTGAGGGGGGGCCTCGCAGGGTGCCTGATCAGCTTGTGCACAATTCTTTGACTGGATGAGGTTGAGGTAATAGTGGCCAACACTATCACCCCTAGTGCTAGAAGGTCTAGGGGCTGCACGCTCTCCATCATCAAGTAGTTGATTTCTTCCCTTTGGTGGTAGTTTTAAGCATCTGAGAAACTCGGGAAATATACATGAGACACTATTACATGGGTGCGTCAGAGAGGAGCTACAGCAGAGGATATGGGGGAGGGGTCTGACCCTGGAAGACTCCCGTGGTTTCCTCTGTGTCCCAAATTTAAGTAGTAATGAGAGCTTATGATGGGGTAGCTTTCAGGTTCCTCCCTTGCTTCCTCAAAAGTTCTCTGGGGTTGATAGTGCTCCCCTCTCTGCTCGGTCCCCAGAACACTGGGGCAGCAGTCGTCCAGACTTCTCCCCAGGCACCTCGTCAAGGATGGACCCCCTGGATTTGGGCATCCTGGTTGACATCAGAGAGCCTGAAGGATTTAGCAAGGACTTCACATCCCTCTTCATCCCCATCCTTCCTGTGCCTCATGTGAACCAGACTCTGGTGGTGACTCAGGGCAGATTGAGTCAATGCTGGAGTCCTGAACCAAAGCCACACATCTGTCTGGCACCCAAGACCATGCCCAGCATCACTCTACCAGTCGGCCTCGGGAGTGTCCCTCCTGGTCCCATTCTCCAGAGCTGCAGACTTTGCTTTTGAGTCATTGTGTCAGCCCTTGATAGTTTTACTCTCCTCTCATTGCTTTACTGCTATAAGCACCCAGCTCACTGAGCCTCCTGGTACATTTGCTGCTTTTAATTGGCTGTGAAATACACACTTTTTCACACTGTATGTAAAACAGGAGTTGACAAGACTCCCAGTGAAGTATTCCTGTGCATTTGCCTAAATTCCCGAATCTACCAAGTTCATTGACGCCTGTTCTGAGAAAGTTCCGCCCATTCAGTGGCTCTCAGCTATGTTAGGTTATCTGTGTTGTTGTGTCCTGGGAGTAAGTGAGCGGTGAGGGATATTTTCTTTTCCCGTTTTTCCCACAGAAGTTAGGCAAGGTTGAGCATGTAATTTTCTTCAATTTCTTTCTCATTTAGTCATTTTTCAGCCAAAGAACTTTCTACTAGTACATGGAAATCTTTCTTCGAGGAAACCATGATCACATCAGTGCACAGTGATGCATGATGTTTGATGTGATTTATAATTGCTATAATCATAAAACTTCTGCAAATGTAAAACAGTGAGGGATTTTAGAAATTATCTTGTCTGGTCCTCTTGTTTTCAAGGAAGATGCAGACCATGGAGATCAAGGGATTTGTTCAAGGTCCCAGAGATGGTGACCCTGAACCAGGATAAAACCGCAACCTCTGGCTCTTAGTCCATTGCTTCTCCCTGTCTCCACTATGATTTCTCTCCCTTCCTAAAAAGAAGCAGGTACAGCTAAGAAGTGATTGTTGATTTTATAGTTAAATCTATGAGTAAAGTAGCTAATCTCTTGTGGGTTACATCCTGCAGAGGGCAAAGCAGCAAAATCAGTGTATGGATTTAGCCAGACAGACAATGACCATATGCTAGTTCTGTTGTTTTTCTAGCTGTGTGATATTGGACACGCTGTTTATTCTCTCTAAACCTCAGTTTTCTTATCTGGGAAATGAAAACGTAAATACTAACCATGGAGAGAGGACTAAATGAATGGACACTAGTAGCACTTAGAACAACACATAGACCATGGTAAGTGTCTAATAAACAAGATGCCAAACAATTCTCACATGTCTTCCTCCCCTTTATCAGAAACAGGTAACTTTTTTTCTCTTTTTTCTTCAAATAGTGACTTTTTGTTCTATTGCTCATCTTACAGATAACTTTGTACATAGGTTTAAAATGTGCATTTTGTTTTCATGGTTTACATATTTTTAATCCTGATCTGATTCCCTGCATGGAGTTGGGGAGGAGTGAGTGCAGATTGATGAAGGTGTTCAAGTGCCATGGACGAGCAGTTTTCTGAGCATGCTCTCAGTCACTTGCATCATAATCACCTGCAGGGATTTTTTTTAAAAGGGAAGATTCCTGGGCTGTGCCACCAACCCGATGAGTAAGAATCTCCAGTCATGAAGGGGGATCCAGAAATCTCTATTTTATGGCAAACTCAAAATGTGATTTTTATGCACTGTAATTTCTGAGAATCACTGCTATGGATGAATCCTCTTAAATGCCAGATTACTCAGCCTATATTATTATGTTAATCATGCTGTTTCCTTGTTTGAGTAACCTCCAGTAACTCACTGATCTCCAGCTTGGCAGAGGGGCCACCCACTATCAGGTTGTGTGAACCCACCTGTCTCATTGTGTGACACTGACACATTGTGTGTCCCCTCCAAGATGTCCTTGTGCTAATATCCAGAAACTGGGAGTAGGGTAACTTCGATGACAAATAGATTTGCAGATGTGCTTGTATTAAGTTTCTTGTAATGGGGATATGATTCTGGTTATCTGGGTAGATCTGTGTAATCCTAAGTGTCTTTATATGAAAGACACCAGAGGATCAGTACGTGGGTACAGAAGCAGGAGATTGGAGTAAAGGCAGGAAGGGGTCCTGGCTCAAGGAAGGCATGTAGCTTCTAGTAGCTGAAAAAAGAAAAGGAAACAAATCCTCCCTTTGTAACCCTGAGAGGGAACCAGCCCTGCAGACACCTTGACTTGAGCCCAGTGAGACTGACTTTGGACTGCTGACCTCCAGAACCCTAAGATACTAGATCTGTATTATTTTAAGCCAGTTAGTTTCTGATGATTTGTTACAGCAGCAATAGAAAACTAATACTTTTCACAACCACAGAAAAATCTTTGGGATGCAGCAAAAGCAGTCCTAAGAGGGAATTCACAGCAATACAGGACTTCCTCAAAAAAAAAAAAAAAAAAAAAAAAAAAAAACAAGAAAAATCTCAAATAAACAACCTAAGCTACCACCTACAGGAATTAGAAAAGGAAAACTAACACTTTTATTTTTTCCAAGTACTCATCTTTTCAGACACTAGGCTCCTCTGTTGCTGGTTCTTACACTTTCCCTGAAGTAGCCTGTGCTTTCATGTCTCTGAGCTGTGCCCAGTTTCCACCTTCAGGCAGACTCTTTTTTCACTCCCCTCTTTCTGTGTGTTACTTCAACTAATTTTTCAAAGCTCTGAATAAGTCCTGTCTCCTATCTGTATAAAAGCCTTCCTTGACCTCTGAAGTCCTAAGGCAATCAAGATCTGTGCAATTTACTGTGCATCCAGTTATGAAAATTTCCACTCCAGAATGGTTAAGCACAAAAATCTCTCAATCAGAACACCTGGATTTAAATCCTGATTCTACCACAGCCACCTAGAGAAGGTTCTGAAACTCTCTGTCTCTGTGTCTTTATTGGTATCGACCTCACAGTTTACAGACTCTCCACATGAAAGTGAACTGGCTGGGTAGCAGTCAGAGTAAGGACCCTGGATGTGTTAAGGATCAGATGAATTATCGTTCAGAGCATCTCTGATTATTGTCTTGAAGAGCTATTCAGCCACACTGCTTAAATTTTAATGTGTTTGTGTTTTTGTTTCCCTGTCTGTTAGCTCCATGAAAGTGAGTGTGATAGTAATGAAACAGCAGCAATAACAGTAATAGCAAAAATCATATATTAAAAGGAGGGGGAGATTTGGGAAGAATTGGTTTCAGTTCTTGCGTCATGATTTACTGGCTGTCTGAAAAGAAATTGAGTTCCTTCATCTGTAAAATGGGAATAATGTATTCACCTCTTAAAGTTGATTTTCAGGATTAAGGAAAATGATATATGTAAAGTCCTGGCACCACACTCAGAGCACAGGAAGAATTCAGTGTGTGTTCACCATTGTTAATCAGTGTTTAATTTTCTGCTACGTGTTCTTATTCTATAATGTAAGTCTTGATATTGCTGTTAGTTTACATATGGCAATAATATGAGAAATGGGAGCAAGAAAGTTGAGTTTATATCTGATACCCAGTGCTGTGTTTTGTGGGCACGTGTTATGGAACATGAGTCCCATGGAGCGTGGAGGACGCGTTGCTGGAGGGATGCACAAACCAGAATGTGCAGGGGACACAAAAGCTTTCCTTCTTTCCTTGCTTCTTTCCTTTATCTCAGGTGATTTTATGAATACTTTGGTATTTTACATACTTTGAATACATTAGATTTTGAACCATTTTTGCAAAAACAAATCTGTGACTCAATACACTGCTGTTCATCATTCCTTCCCTTTACGATCCTCCGTGCTATTTTAGTGCAGATGAGAGGTCTCTGATTCCAGCTCATTTGAATTCATTTTTCAAACAAGAGCTCATGAGCGACTCTGCTAAAATTGTCTATTACATCTTCTGCACTTTCTTTGTCTGCTAATATTGTAATGTGATTTTTAAGTCACTGAGTTTCTTTGGATATGATTTCTTATTTGGGAACTTGGGCTGATTTGCCACTCTTTTATCTCTATACATGTTTATGTAAGTTATATGGATATTTTCTCCTTGGTTACCCTCTAATTGTTTTAGAGAGATTTGGAATTGCTCATTTTTATTTATTTTATAACTAGCTCCATGTCACCAAGGAGAAATATGATACAAGAATGCTGGGGGAAATGAAGTGAAACTAATTCCTATAAAGCAAAAGAATAAGTATGCTTAAATGTACTAAATAGAGGTCCCTTAAGCTTTGTTGTTTATTATTTTTAAAGCAAAGAATGATTAATTCCTCTTCTTTTTCCTTTGGCCTCTATTACTCTAAGAAATACTTAATTTTATAAAAAATTTAGGAGATTAATGTTACCTAAAAGGCAGCTGAGAATTCTTAGGACCTGTGGGACAGTCTGTTCTTGCATATTCTTGCTAGAATACAAAGGAGAAATCCCAGTGGATGTAGGCACTCCCTGGAAACTTTGCCTAATAGCCAGTGTCTTGGAAAATTGTTTTGCTCTAAGGAGACATTCTGACTCTGGACTCACTCACACACCTTACAAGTGGATTTAAAATGAGAAATGGAGAAGTCATTTGACAAAGGAGAAAATGTTTGCACAGTTGAGAGATTTATGCCCCCGTTCCTATTTGGCCACCATGCATGAGCGCCATGCCGAGAAGTGGGAGGCAGAGCTAATGAAGCCCATACAACTTCATGGACTTAATGACTTGTGGTTTTACTCATGGACAGGCACCAGATCATGCTTGTACAGAATGTCTGTCTGTGCCCTCTCAGTGTGGGTCTTTCCCAGTTTTAAAAAGAGGTGCTTCTACTATATATAAAATAGATGAACAACAAGGACTTATTGTATAGCACGGGAACTATATTCAGTTTCTTATAATAAGTTGTAATGGAAAAAATATGAAAAAAAGTGTATGTATAACTGAATCACTTTGTTGCACAATGAAACAAACACTGTAAATCAATTACACTTCAGTAAAAAGTAAGAATAAAAAAAAGAGTCACTTGAAGTCAAATAGAAAATGTATCATGTAACTCACTATAGGCCTCAGAGCAGAAATACAACCTATGCTTTGCTTACAACGTGGTTGCATTAGGGAAGGGAAACAACCAACTTTAAAGAACCCAGGATAATCCTAATACTGTATTAGACCACCCGTGATGAAACTGACAAACTATCCTAAAGAATATGTTAAAAATTGATTTATATACTAGAATAAGGATGTATTTTTCTTTTTTCTTTATAATTTTTTCCTCTGTTGTACTCCTAAATATGATTTCTTTTAAAAAAATCAGCTAATAGAGGAACCATGTTATCTTTTCAAATAGTCTTTTTAATAAGGTATCAAATTATAATTGATCACAAAATAACACCGAGTTATATTCAACTCAGTATATAAATATATATTCTAAAAGTGTAAAGTCTTAATATATTTAATGAAAGTCAAGTAGCAATCATTTTTCCTATGCTTACACAAGTTTCCCCAAAACGAATTGATCTTGTTGATTGCTGGAGTGTTGGGGATAATTTCACTGATTCATTTGAAAGTAGTATATGAAAAAAATGAAAAGACAAACTAGGCATGGGAGAAAATATTTGCAAAAGATGTGACCAACAAGGGATTAATTTCCAAAATATACCAAACAGTTCATACAGCTTAATTTAAAAAAAAAAAAAAAACCCAAACAACCCAATCAAAAAATGGGCAGAAGGTCTAAATAAACATTTGTCCAAAGAAGACATCCAGATGGCCAACAGACACATGAAAAGATGCTCAACATCTCTAATTATTAGAGAAATGCAAATCAAAACTACAATAAGATATCACCTTGTACCAGTCAGAATGGCCCTCACCAAAAAGTCTACAAATAATAAATGCTGGAGAGGCTGTGGAGAAAAGGGAACCTTCCTACACTGTTTGTGGGAATGTAGATTGGTACAGCCACTATGGAGAACATTATGGATGCTCCTTACAAACCAGAAATTGACACATTGTAAATTGACTATTCTTCAATTGATACATGCATCCCAGTGTTCATAGCAGCACTATTTACAATAGCCAAGACATGAAAACAACCTAAATGTCCATCAACAGATGACTGGATAAAGAAGTTGTGGTCTATATATACAGAGAAATACTACTCGGCCATAAAAAAAAATGAAACAATGCCATTTGCAGAAACATGAGAATGATGAACCAGAGATTATCATACTAAGTGAAGTAAGTTAGACAAAGACAAGTATCATATGGTATCACTTATATGTAGAATCTTAAAAAATGATACAAATGAACTTATTCACAAACCAGAAGTAGACTTACAGACATAGAAATGAACTTATAGTTATTAAAGAGGGAAGAGAGGAGAGGGATAAATCCTGAGTATGGGATTAACATAAACATGCTATTATATACAGAATAGATTAAAAAAATTAGGACCTACTGTACAGCACAGGGAACTGTATTCAATATCTGTTAATAATCTATAATAGAAAAGAATCTGAAAAAGAATACATATATATATGTATAACTGGGTCACTTTTCTGTTACCTGAAAGTAAAACGTTATAAGTCAACTATACTTCAATAAAAAGAAAAAAATTAAATTAAAAAAATAAAAATAAAAAAACTGTATATGGTGGAGTATGACTAACAAATATAGTAGGAAAAAGAATTTCTGTGAGAATCATTTTTAATCAACAAAGATAGTATAACCTATTTTTATTTTTAGCAAGAATCCCATTTTGTATTTGAATATTTAAATTTTATGGTAAAAATAATTTACAAAATCACACACATTTATCAGATAGTTTAATTATAAAAAGAATGCATCATTATCATATTTTACTTAGTACAGTATCCAAAAATGCCTTACTTGCAAAATAATTTATATGCAGAATGCATGGATTCATTGTATGTAAAAATTCTCACCACATAATTAAAAAAAAAAGAAGTTTGGTAAAAATTTTTTGACTTAGTAATAATAACATGATCCCTTAAATTTAGCAGAAAAACAGGTATTTATGAACTATAAATAAAATATTTTTTAAAATATTACCACCTCACAACAAATGACTTCTTTTCATAAATTTCAGTGTTAAAAATAAACAAGGCACCTTTTAACTTCTTGTCAAAAGTGTCTGGCCGATGCCAGGGTTGCAAATAGGAGTGGACAAAAGGGTGATTGGAAAGCAGTGTTCAGTGGTGAATAGATTATGAAATGTTATTGAATAAACTCAAAAAACAGATAATTCCCTTTTGAAGTCTATTTTGTGGTTGAAGGAAAGGAAGAACAATGAGGAGTAAAATTAAGAAGATGTTATGGACCAAGCGTTTGTGTCTTCCCCAAAGACACGTGTTGCAATGCTGGGCTCCCACGTGGGGGTGTTAGGAGCTGAGCAGGTGATACTGGGGAGGCAGTCATGAGCGGAATCAGTGCCCTTTGAGAAGAGACACAAGGTGGGCTCTGGCTCTGAGCTCTCCACCCTGTGAGGACACAAGAGAAGACTGTCGTCTGTGGACCAGGAAGCAGTCCCTCTGGATCTCCCGCAACTTGACCTTGAACTTATGGTCTCCCACCCCGCAAGAAGTAACTGTCTATGCTAATCTGTTATGGCAGTCAGAGCCAGACTAGGTGATGGAGAAAAAGAGGATACAGAGGGTAAAGACCTTAAAGGAAGCCCTTAAGTTCTGTGACATGGTGATTAAAGTGTGCTTTTCAGTTCACACTTAGTCCTGGCATGCAGGGAGGGGGATTTCTTTTCAAAATATCAGTCGGCTGGTTAACTACCAGAGCAATTCAGTTCTTACATGTGGAAAAGTTTTCTTCAGATGAGGCACAGGAAACCATCAGTGTTTCATTGTGATGGACCGTGTTCCCCGTGTTTTCATCCCCTCAAGGAGCTCTGGGACAGCTTTCCCTTCTCAGAGACTCCATTATAGGATTCAGATATTCTGGTGTGTGAAATGATCTTCTTCTTTAAATGCCTATACATATATCAAAATATTACATTACATTTTAGGTTCTCAACTGCGGTCATTCAGTAGTTTTCAATATATCCAAAACTGTGTGCATATAAACTAGTAAGACTTTCAATTCACATGTTCCTTGGAAAATCTTATTTTTCTTAACTATTTTTTGTTCTGCTGTTGTATTGGATTTAATATATTATTTTCCATGGTAAATTATAAGAAATTGTGTGGTAGCACAGAAAGAAATATTTTAAAAAGGAATTAGAGGCAACCAAGATGTCTTGCAGTGGGTGAATGGACAAATAAACTGTAGTACATGCAGACACTGGAATCTTATTCAGTACTAAAAAGAAATAAGCTATTAAGCCAAAAAAGACATGGAGGAAACTTCAGTGCATATTGCTAAGTGAAAGAAGCTAATCTGAAAAGGCAGCGTATGGTATGATTCTGACTATAAGACATTTTGGAAAAGGCAAAACTATGGAGACAGTAAAAAGATCAGTGGTTGGCGGGAGGGAGGGATAAATGGGTGGAGCATGGAGGATTTTTAGAGCAGTGGAAATACTCTGTATGCATCCATTATGATGAATATATGTCATTATCCATTTGTCCAAATGCATAGAAGGTACAACACCAAGAGTTAACCCTGATGTAAAGTATGGACCTTGGGTGATAATGAGGGGTCAATGGAGGTTCATCAGTTGTAACACATGTATGATGTGGATGGTGGGGGAGGCTGTGAAAGGGGTTCAGTTGTGGGGAACTGTAGAAATCAGTTCTCCAGTGTGTGATTCCATGGAATAACTCTGCTTTTTAAAAAAAGGCTAGCAGTCGTGCTATATCTAAAGGACTGAAGCTGCCATCTATGAAGTATTATATGGGACCAATAAATAAGACGTAAGTGGGGAAGACAGGGTATAGTTCAGTAGTAGAGTGCGTGCTCAGCATGCATGAAGGCCCAGGTTCAATCCCCAGTACTTCATTTAATAAGTAAATAGTTTTTTTGAAAACACATAAGGAAAAAAATTTAAATTTTACCACATCCTGTTCTATCAATGTCTTTCCCACTAACTGCATTTTGGTTTTACTCTACTTAGTCTCTGTTGCTTCTGAACTTCTTTCATTTCGTAACAGAAACTCTGAGCTTTTGCCGCTTCATTGGATTTCATTTTAAAACCTATTCTTTCTTAGAAACGATAATATAGACACCACTCTTACAAGGACAACATTGAGAGAAAATCACATACCTTAAATAATTTGTTTCTCTATCAGAGAAGGCAACAGAGCTGCAGATGGTGTGTTCAGTGAGCCAGGAACTCGGGGATGAGAAGCTATTAATTCTCACAGCAACTCTTCTACAATTTTATGGTCCCAGGAATTGATGTCATTCAGAGTGAGCATCATAAACGATAACTCTATAAAATAAGAAAATAAAATTAACACTTGTCTTTAAGTATATTGACAGCACTATAAGCATGGACTATTGTATTAGTTATCTCTTGCAATGTAACAAATTGTTGCAGATGTATTGGCTCAAAACAACATGTTTATTGTCTCCGCTTCTGTGGGTCACGTGTCCCAGCTTATCTGGGTTCTCAGCTTAGGGTCTCATGAGATGGAAATCAAGGTGTGTTCCATCAAAAAACTGAAGTACTTACCAAAGAAAGTTTTCCCAAGTGTTTAGCGATCCCATAGCCTTCTCGAAGTTTCACTGCCTTCTCTAGATAGAGTAGTGACTGTAGAGAACCACTTCAGGTTTCTCATTCCAGTTACCTTCAGTTCACAAATGTTTACTGAGTGCCTCTTATTTAACAATTCAAGGCACTGGGGAGACTAGGTGACTTAAGAGGACCTGATGGTAGGGAATGAATGATCTAGTAGTAAAGCAGGTTGGAGGAAGGATGTTAATGGAGACCAAAACTGAATCATTTTGAGCAGAGGAAGGAAACCCAGAGTCATTGCCAGGATCAATTTGTCTTGAGAGGAACGTCCCTACGAGTGAGTAACTGGAAATTCTCTGCAGATGGTAGATTTGCCATGGGCAGCTGTTGTATTGGGAGACTCTGATGCAGCCTGCCAAGGTCATCTGAGTTGACAAGGACTGTTACAAGATCAAAAGGCTAAAATGAGATTCCCAATGAAAGACCGAAGACTAGGAGCAGTTTTACGACAATGTTTATGGTTGGGATGTATACCATGCTTACCCAGCCCTTGAGAGAAATGAAATTCTGAGTAGAGGATCCAAGGGCAGATGAAGACTTTCCAAGCACAGTGACACAAATGGAAGGAAAGATTCTAGGAAGTGGAGTTGTGTTCTGAAAGTATCAGCAAACCACTGGTACCATCTTATACCTTGAACTCTAGTGGAACCCTAGGGATTTCAACTGCTAAATCCTGTCAGCTCTGTGTCTTTGTCCAAACCTTTCCTCCTGTTATCACTTTTTTTTAAAAAATTGAAATACAGTCAGCTTACAATGTTGTGTTAATTTCTGTGAGCATAGTGATTCAGTCATATATACTGGAATTGAGCATCTGGGAGGGAGGCTAGGAATTGTTCTGGGATTCTGTAATGTTGGAGATTCTTTTTGTGATTAAGGAAGTCACGTTGCAAGGCTTGCTGTATAAGGAACCTTGCAGCAGTAAGAACACCACTTGGGGACACTGTCTTCCAGGAGGGCTTAAAGAAATGTGAGGCTGGCAATGGTCACCTATCAGGTGGGGAAGAGAGTCTCTGACAGGACATCGGGTGGAGTCACAGAAGTGCTAGGCCTTTCCTTAGTGATGGGAGACAGGGGCCGGGATATTCAAGAAAGTTAAGTTGGCAGTAAATTGAACTGTGGCCGGCTTCAGCTTGAATGTAAGTCGCCCAGTGATGGGTTCTCCGAGGAAGCTCCAAGGCTAAGGTCTCAAGTGTCACGCACGATCACACGATGTTTCCTTTCCTGTGGCCTTTCTAATAGGGATGGGTAACCAAGAAGATTTTGATTTCATTGAATGGATGGTGCACTTCAACTTTTTACCTCCTTCAAGAGGCAGCCTGTTAGAGTCTCAAGAGTGAATGACACTTAAGTGTCTCAGCTAGGGAGGCAGTAGTCCACATGGGCCGGAGGGCATCATTTTTCAAATTTATATGATCGTATATCAATCATCTGTAAATCTTATTAAAGATTCTGATGTAGTGGGAGACAGGGGTGGAGTTGGTGAGAATCTGCATTTCTAATAAGTTCCCAAGTGATCCACAGACTTCACGTTAAGTAGCAACACTTTGCAGCACTAGAATATGGACAGTATACCTTAGGAGATATGATTATGGTCTTCCCATGCTATAAAGCCACCAAACAAGAGGAAACAGCTTATCCCATGTAGCTGAAGTGAGAATTTAAGAACTCTTCAGCAAGACTTACAGATCAGCACGGACAAAGCAAAACCCAAGCAAATACAATTAGCTGAAGCAAATCTCTAAAGAGCATATTAGGAAAGAACAGGAAATCTGGCAGTTGGCAGACACACCTAACTCCATTGTCCCTCAACTCTCAAGGATATGATCTTCCAGTTTAGATTTTAGGGGCTACTTAACACCAGCTGGTTGAAGAATTCTGCCTCACCCCCATCCCCCATCCCGTTCCCATGCCACCCTCCTCATACTCCGCCGTTCAACCAATACCTGCCACTGGCTCTCAACTGCTTCGTACAATAGGGAAGCAACTGAAGGTTCCTGGCTTGTGGATGAATTTTTGGTTGTCAAATACTCATAGAGTGACTTGATGGAGGGGAGTGAATATAAAAATCTCCCTAGCAGTGGAATGATGATGGAAGGCTGGTTTGAAGTTAGCGTCAGTATCCTTTATTGTAGTAGTATTGTAATAGGTTATTTGAATATTTAATGTGATGCAATTCAAAGGTTAACCACAGAATGTGTATTTCTCTTAAAACATAACGCAGTAAAACTTCCCTTGTGTAAGAGATGCTGTTGGAATACCGTCTTGGAAATAGTTCTCAAAGTTCGTAAGGGTTGCACAAGCTGGACCTGCTCTGCTCACACAGACGGACGTGACTTCCCCTGTTCCTCTCTACTGCTGTTTATATCAGCTGTCCTGCAGATCAGCTTTCTTCACAGAATCTGATATAAATAACCACAGTTCTCCAAGTATGATTGGTTCAAGATTTCCAGGTCGTTCATGTACCGATATCTGGTTATTTATATTTGTGGTTTGTCAGTGATGTGCTTTTGCTACAAATAGAAATTAATACTTTTCATATCAAATGCAATAGCCATGGCACCTTACCTCAATGATGTTATTAAAAACTTTACTATTCCCAGTGGGCACGGAAGTTGAGTTCAGACACTGCAGCGACATTCAGAAACAAGCCTATAACATTTTTATCTTGAAATTGTCCGTGTTGAAGTCTGCGCTGTCCAGCTTCTGCACAAAACTCTTCAAAAACCTTTGATCATTTTAAACATTTTTGATATACCTTGATCTAAAATGCACTCTTGACTTCAGGTAATGTAGCAGCAGTCAATGAATATTTAGAAAACTTAAAAATCAAAGTATGAAATAGCAGTTGAAGTGTAACTATACACATAAAAGCTTTAATAAATAAGCTATAGATTTTCTCTATTGGTGATGAGTCCAAATATTATTAAATATAATTAATGAAAAATTTCATAATATAAATAATGCATTTCATTAATGATTTTTCATGATTTTAGTCATTAAAATGTAACTTAATTATGTTAGTAGAATTTTAATGGAATTTATCGAATATTACCAGGCAGCTTCATACTTTGAATTTTAAAATAAATTTGCTATACATACAAACCCATTTTATTTTCATTTTTCACTATACAATGTAATGGATGAAAACAGCATCATGGCAATTTCATGAATTCAATTTGTTAACATCTCTAGCAGCGACCGTACCAATATTACACAGCAGTAAACATGTGCTCTTTTAAAATCTGAGTCCCATTCTTGCTGTTAGGACTGTGCTTGTATTCACCTTGTTTCTATTACAAGTAAGTTAAAAAAGAAAGAATACTGGGCTTGGATTCAACTTTCTGGTTTGTATTCTTACCAGGTCTGTGACACAAAGCCTTAACCTTCTCTTTGGAGCTGGAAATTCCAGTCAAAACCCTACCTATCTTATGGAGAAGTCTTTTAATTTTTTTGCTTAACAGTTTTTTTTTTTTTTTAATTGAAGTACCGTTGTTTATAATGTGTAGTTTCTGGTGTACAGCAGTGATTCAGTTATACATATACATACATATGCTTTTTCAGGTTGTTTTCCATTATAGGTTATTACAAGATATTGAATATAGTTCCTTGTGTGGAGAAGCCTTAACTGAAGTGAAAATAAAGTATTTGGATGCACTATGAATTTTTGTCATTGTATCCATCAGGATAGGCCAGGTTTTGCTGTAGTAACAAAAGAAAAACTGGATATTGAAAAATGAGAGGGATGTGGATTAATGGAGAGGAAAGGATGAACTAAAATACAGAGAAGAAAAATTCAATGCAGAAGTTCTGTTTTCTGGGCTATTCTTAATGAGCAGATTTATGATGTTTTTGCTGAAATATCAGGACCTTTTAATCTAATGACTCAGCTGTTCTGTGTCTCCATTTCTCTCGCACTTTGCCTTATTGCTTTATCATTTAAAAGTCTAGCAGTGAAAGAAATTGTGGAAAGTATGCCCATTTCTGTGTGCACAGTTGCTCCTTAAAACTGAAAGGACCAATTAAGAAACCACTGGCTCCTTCACACTTCTTTTGTCACCTCTAAACATTTAATTGCTTGAAGTGTGCTCTCCAGACTTAGCAGTTCATTATCGTATCAGATCAATAAAAGATTAAATGTATCAATTGAGGGTAAGTCCCTTTCACACTCCTTGCGGTTTCTAGGAGCCACCCTAAAAGGTTCAGAATCGTCATTCAGTAACGCCAGCAATCAAGCCTGGAATCAGTTAGAATTCTTGCAACTTGTCATTCTTTTGCCTAAATTTTAGCATGTACTTATGGTAATATGTGAGCTGTGCTCTCTTATGAGTTCACATTTTGCTTTGGAATTAAAGCAACTGTTTGAGACAAGACTTCAGTGCTGCCTTGATGCTAGTCATAGTGAATTTTCAACTCTTTTTGAAGAATGTGGTTGTATCTTTTCTAGGGTTGTCATCAGAAATGACCCCAAATTGGGTGGCTTAGAACAACAGAAATTTACTCTCTCACAGCTCTGGAGGCCAGAAGTCTGAGATCAAGGTGTTAGGAGGTCATGTTTCCTCTGAAGGCTCTGGAGAAGAAACTTTCCTTGATAGGTGGTCCCTAACAATCCTTAGCATTTCTTGGCTTGTAGCCACATCACCCCTATCTCCCCCTCTGTTGTCACATGACTACTTTCCCTCTGTATCTCCATGTCTCTGTCTTTAATTTTTTCTCTTCTTATGAGGACACCAGCTATTGGGTTTAGAGCCCACTGTGACCTCATCTTAACTCTATTACATCTGCAAAGACTCTGTTTCCAAATAAGATCACAGTGACAGGTCACATAGGTTAGGACTTCAATGTGTCTGTTGCAAGGAGACCGTTCAACCCACAGCAGTGGCATTATTAAAAGTTTTCTGTAATTCTTTGGCACACTGTTTGCAAGATCCTTTGGAGAGCCCCCTCTCCCAGCCCCAAAAGACACGATACAGACTAATTTCATTCAGATCATTCCCTTTGCTTCTGATTTCCACTTCATGTGAAATTCTGCTTCCCTGTCATTTGCCCTGATGCCTGGCTCCTTGGTGGCAGCTCTTCTCTTTCTCAGGGTTTTCTCAGTGGGACTTGTCAGGCCCTTACCTTCCTTTTATTTTTTATTTTTTTTATTGAGTTATAGTCATTTTACAATGTGTCAATTACCAGTGAGAGCACAACTTTTCAGTTATACATGAACATACATATATTCATTGTCACACTTTTTTGCTGTGAGCTACAAGATCTTGTATATATTTCCCTGTGCTATACAGTATAATCATGTTTATTCTGCATTTGCCTGTCAGTATCTACAAGTTTTGAAATCCCAGTCTGTCCCTTCCCATGCCCCTCCCCCTTGGCAACCACAGGTTTGTATTCTATGTCTATGAGCCTGTTTCTGTTTTGTATTTATGTTCTTTTTTTTTTTAGATTCCACGTATAAGTGATCTCATATGGTATTTTGCTTTCTCTTTCTGGCTTACTTCACTTAGAATGACATTCTCCAGGGACATCCATGTTGCTGCAAATAGTATGATGTTGTCATTTTTATGGCTGAATAGTATTCCATTGTATAAATATACCACATCTTCTTTATTCAGTCATCTGTCGATGAACATTTAGGCTGTTTCCATGTCTTGGCTGTTGTAAATAGTGCTGCTATGAACATTGGGGTGCAGGTGTCTTTTGAAAGTAGGGTTCCTTCTGGATATATGCCCAGGAGAGGGATTCCTGGGTCATATGCTTACCTTCCTTTTAAAAGCACTGGGAGGAAGCTCATATGAACCCAAGTAGACGTGCCCGTGGTGGAGGGCGAGTCATTATTCCCCACCTGGAATCAGGGATCTGCTGACAGATAATGATGGTAGATCTTGTCACTGAGCTAAATGTGAAGCAATGGTAAGAGGCAGTAAGGCTGCACTGCTTTTAATGAAGATGCTTAGAATTGCTTTTGCCACTTGCTTTTCAACTACATTGGATACATTTAACTAAATTTTTTTTTAATCTAAGCAAAACCTTGAAGTACCATCCTTTCTTTCACAGTAACATTAATATAATTTTGAGTATAGGAAAAAGGAGAAAAGTTAGAAAATATCATTGAGGGCTAGGTATAACTCAGTGGTAGAGCACATGCTTAGCAGGCATGAGGTCCTGGGTTCAATCCCCAGTACCTCCTTTAAAAACAAACAAACAAACTAATTAACTCCCCCCTCAGGAAGAAAACAATTTAAAAATCTAGGAAGGAAGGGAGGGAGGGAGGGATGGAGAAAAGACCAGACCATTTAGGATAATAAATGGGGACCCAGCAGTGCTGGATAATACAGTATTCCCCTCACCTCCCTTATCCACAGTTCCCCTTTCTGAAGTTTCAGTTCCCTGAGGTCAACTGCAGTTGCAAAAATATTAATTGGAAAATTCCAGAAATAAGTAATGCATAAGTTTTAAATTGTACACTCATTCTGAGTAGCATGATGAAATCTTATGCCATTCTGCCCGGCATCCCTAACTATCGACATCGTCCTGGCTCCGTGATCCAAGAATCACCAAAGCAGATAATCCTCCTTCTGATATGTCGTCAGAAGGTCAATATTATTAGACTAACACAGTATCCCAACGCCCACGCCATCCACTGACTCATCTCATCACGTCGGCGTTTTATCATCTCACATCACAAGAAGGCTGAAGTCTGAGTGTAGTACAGTAAGATATTTCGAAAAAGAGACCACGTTCACATAATTTTATTACAGCATATTATAATTGTTCTATTTTGTTGTTAGTTATTGTTGTTACTACTCACTGTGCCTAGTTTATAAGTTAAACTTTATCATAGGTATGATATATAAAATAAATAACAAGGTCCTGTACAGCACAGGGAACTTTATTCAATATCTTGTAGTAACCTATAATGAGAAAGAACATGGAAAGGAATATATGTATGAACATGTATGACTGAAACATGATGCTGTACACTGGAAATGGACACAAAATTGTAAACAGATTATACTTCAATTCAAAAAATTAAAAAATTAAAATGTCAGCAAAAAATAAATAAACTTTATCATAGGTATGTATTTTTAAGAAAAAAAGTATAGCTTATATACAGTTCAGTACTATCCACAGTTTCAGTCATCCACTGTGGGTCTTGGAATGTATCCCCTGAGAATAAAGGGGGACTACTATACATTGAGGCCCAACAGCATCCTTGTATATTGCACTATATTACTGTGTTGAAGTAATAAATACCATACATTATATGTACTATTGTAGTGCTTGCCCAAAGTAATGAGATGACTTGACTAGATTTCTGTCTAGCTGAACTGCAAACCCTTTTAATTATAGCAACAAAACATATACTATAGTGTAATCTTACTTAGAAGGAGCCAAGGGTGTGGATTCTGAGGTCCCTGAAGGATTATATTATTTTGTAATTCTGGAATTCACCTGTCCCTAGTTCAGGGGTAGGGATACCTACCTATCTGTAGTTCACTTGGCAGCCTATAAATGAGAATATTGAACCCCAGCCCAGACCTACTGAATCAGAATCTGCAGTTTTAACAAGATCCTCAAACGACTGAATGCACATGAAATTTTAAGAAGCGCTGATGACTTTTAAGTTCAGCCAATATAACTGAGAAATTACTAGATTCCTACATCTTGCTCTTTTATTATTTGAGTTTCTAACTATTGTTTAGACCTTCATCAAGAGATACGAAGCCCATAATAATAAAAATTCATTTAATAATTACTTTGGGTGAAAATCTCATTAAATCAGGTAAATGTTCTTGAAGAGCTTATAAACAGATTTTCATAGTGGAAAGCTCGGTGTCTTAGAAAAAGCAGTCCCTGTCAATACGGCAGACTTGTAGGGGAGCTTGGTGAGCAAGTGGTGAGTGTTCAGAGGGAACCAGAAAGCCCGAGTATTGCATTTAGGCAAATCCTAAGTGCTCAGGGGGCAGGGAAAATTAATGTTTTTCCTGCAATGGCTCTGACATGTTCACACATGAATGTGTTTCATTCAGAAAAAGGAAAGGCTCTCAGACGGCACAGTCTGGTTTTATGAGAAACAGATGTGTCATGGTTTCCCCACTCCCTGACCACCTGTGGTTCACCCATGACTCAACGCTCTTCAAGAAAGGGAGTGAACGCTTGGATCTCACTCAAATTCTAAATTACATATTTATTTTCTTCCTCCTCTTACTTCTCCTTGCTCATCACCATGACAGGGCCTCACAATTCAGAGACTTCTGAGTCCGCTACACGAGGAATTCTCCACACTCCAGAGTATTTTCATTTCAAGGCAAGTCCTTGCTCTGATTTCTCAATGAGTTTCTGTTAGAAGTTCAAACAGAAGAGGAACTTAACTTAGCCAGCCAATTTGAGGGAGTGATTTTTGTCTGGTTTCAAGCCACCTGATTGTGAGGTGTTTTCACTTTCTGCTTATTTCTTGGTCGAGGGTAGGAATTATTCTCATTCGGAAATACACTTCGGATGCCCTTGGTCAGTCACTTAATCCTCAGTTCCCTGTGGTCATAGAATTATGTTGACAAATTAAAACCATTAATATTCCGCCAACTTCAGGACCTGCTGTGAAAACTCACACGGAACTACTTCCTCCAGTGCTCCCAAGCAGCCAGAAAGACGGATTTGAAGTTAATTACGTTTTCTTTCTCCTGCCATCCCTGCTTTCCATTCCACAGAAAATGGGCAGGGATGTGGTCCAAACATAGGTAGGTGGATGGAAAAATACAAGGTACAAAAAGCCCATGAAGGGAATAATCATGCCCTGCACAGTCACTGACAGTATTTTTTTTAATATTTTCATTTCCATTTATGTAATCAACTGCAGGTTGTTTTGACACACCATGGAGGCATTGGGTTTTTCTTTTCATAGAATTTTTTGTTTCTTCAGAAAGTATCATCTAATTAAAAGCAAACATATAAATTAATGTAGCCCGTCCAGGAATAGTAGACCTCACTATTTATGGTCTAATTATAATTACCATGACAACACTATTCAAAAAACCAAAACTTTTTAAAAAACCCATTAATTACTTCATTGTTTATGATTTTTAAAATTGAAATGCAGGTAACTTGAAATTTGAATTCCATAAAACCTGCGTATGTAGATCTTGCTATCAAAATACTATTCAGAATTAATGCACAGCAAATTCTACCTTCTTCTTCTAGATGGGGAAACTAAAGCAACAAAGAAGAAAATAACCTGGCCTCGATGTGAGTCATTCACAAACATTTTTAAGAAATGCCCTTGGGAGTTTCTTCCCAGACTGTTTTGTGAGTTCAAATACACTACCTATATCCAGAGTGAAAGAATGTCCTGGAAATAAACACTTCATGAAATTTGATGATTATGTATTAATTACTTAGTAATAAAAATTTACTTGAAACCAATTGAAATAGCATTTTGAGATTTTTGCAAGAGAAAATATTCCATTTTGACACACTAGGTTTGGAAATAAAGCACTAAAGTTTGCTCAGGTCAGATAACCCTCACTGAATTATCAATGTTCTTTGGGATTAATTAATTTTATGAACAATAAAGCTGGAAGATGATGAATTTTGGTCATAGGCAGAGCTGTAAAAAAGTAATGAGGTGTGTTTTTTTTTAAGTTGAAGTGATTTTTTTCATGTAGCCATAGTACAGTGCTTTTTAAATCCATTTGATGAAGAAAGCCATGACACTGATATTTCAGAATGTAAAGCCACCCTGTGATCAAGTATGGCTCTGTTTGATACATTAAAGTCACTGAATTTGAGGGGAGGGTATAACTCAGTGGTAGAGTGCCTGCTTAACATGCATGAGGTCCCGGGTTCAATCCCCAGTACCTCCACTAAAACTAATAATCATAATAATTTAAAAATAAATAGATAAACCTAATTATCTCCTCCCCAAACAAATACAAACAAAAAAAGCAAAAAAAAAAAAAATCACTCAATTTGAAGTTAAAATACTTTGAATTAAACAGATAAATAATTTTAAAAAGCCTGATCCATTTGGTCACACTTAACTGATTTTGTATCTTGTGAGCAAAGCTGCAATGATGCCAAGAGTGTTAAGTTGCCTGAAGAGAATCATTTACGTGATTTATAATATCTTTAAAAAGACCTCGTATTGCTCAATCCTTCCCTTCCATCCCTTCCACACATATTTATTTACTTTCATCAATCTGTGTCACTCAGAAATGGACACCATCAGAGTGTGACAGTTGACCAAAGGTATTATTGTAGATGTTCCCTTGGATCGCACTAGCCACAGGATGTAAGAAGATGGCTGACATATTGTTCCTGCCATTAGGGAGACTACAGTTTGGCTCAGTTACAAAAAAAAAACTGTCCAAAATTAGCTTTAATACAAGTAGGATTATCCAAAGCAGTGGTTGGGGAGGGAAAGGGATAGAGGGCGTAAAAAATCACATTTGAATTGGATCTCAAAGGATAGATAATGTTTTTGATAGAAATATTGGAAGATAATTCCAAGGAGCAGGTATAGTGGGAGCCAAGGCACAGACTCAAAAAAGTACAGGGTGTGTTTTACATAATGAATCATCTGGTATGATTTGGGCTCAGAGTGAGAAAAGGGACTAGAAAATATGGGTGAAAATGTAGGTTGAATATAGTTTCCTGTGCTATACAGTAGGACCTTGTTGTTCATCTGTTTTATATACAGTAGTGTATATATGCTAATCCCAAACTCCTGCTCCTCAGGGGGAGTTCAAGATTCTCATTTATAACAGGCTACCAAGTGAAGCTAGATTTGAGTAACACCCTATGGAGTTAAGACTAACCTTAACCCTAACCCTAACTTCAGATTGGATGGTTAAGACTATTCTTGTGAGTAATGAGGGACCATGAAAGTATGCTTGGTGAGTTATTATTTTTCTTAACTTTTTTTTATTGAGTTATAGTCATTTTACAATGTTGTGTCAAATTCCAGTGTAGAGCACAATTTTTCAGTTATACATGAACATACATACATTCATTGTCACATTCTCTTTTGCTGTGAGCTACCACAAGATCCTGTATATACTCTCCTGTGCTACACAGTACAATCTTGTTTATCTATTCTACATTTTGAAATCCCAGTTTGTCCCTTCCCACCCCCCCGTCTGTGAGTTATTCTGACATCAAACCATATTCTCATTGGCTGTAACAAGCAGAAATGTAAAGAAAATATACAAATTTAGAAGACAAAATCATGAAATAGTTTGAAACTCTTGGAATGGCCATTTTTGAAAGTCAGTAACAGTCAGTTATCATCAGTTTTGTATAGTTCACCTGAATAAATTTACCCTTTTTTTTTTAACATTTTTTATTGATTTATAATCATTTTACAATGTTGTGTCAAATTCCAGTGTCCATCACAATTTTTCAGTCATTCATGGATAAATTTACCCTTAATTCAAAAATGTGTGTTTTTTTGTCTTTAGCTTGTTTTATGAAAAGACATTCTTAAAATGTAATGTAATTAAGATTGAGAGAGGCATCACTACGATTTGGTTCAAAAGCAATCGATTGATTCCACACTTTCTTTGACCACCTACTGTGTCCTAAGCACACATATTACATACTTCTATTCATTGTTACTAGATTCATATTAAGGGTTAATTTATGATCAGGATGTTTATATGAATGTCCCCAGATCATTAGCAAGTAAATGACAGTGTTGGATTTCAAAGGTACATCTTTTGCTTTTTGTTTGGGGTTTGGGCTTTGGTGTTTGCTGCATATTGGGGTGAAACTCTTCTGCAGTGTAACCAGCAATTCCGTAGTGAAAAATCACAGGTTTGTTGATGACATATCCTGACAGAGACACAGAATCAGCTGTTGGGTGAACAGTAGTCACCAAGAAAGACAGTGTCCTTTTTCCGATGGAGCTTATGCTTGACTTGGGAGATAGATTTTTTTTTTTAGTTGAAATTTTGTTGATTTACAATGTTATGTTTCAGCTGTACAGCATGATTCAGTTATACATATATATGTATATACATCCTTTTTCATTATAGCTTATTACAAGGTATTAAATATAGTTCCCTGTGCTATAAAAGTAGGACTTTGTTGTTTGTCTTTTTTATGTATAGTAGTGTGTATATGCTAATCCCAAACTCATACTCCTGACCTTCCCATGAGCACCTGGTGGAGGCCTGTGGACAAGTTTAAGAGCAGGTATGGACTCCCCTGTGAAGGGTCCCGAGCTATTTTCCACTGACAGATCAGTCCACACTTGTCACTTGTCCTGTACAAATTCATCAGAGCCTTAGCTAATTTCTTCTTAACCCTTCTGGAGGGAGGTCCCCTCTTTCTCTCATGCTTCATCAAAGATGAAACACCTGTGCACTCCCCTTCAGCGAGCTTCTCACTCTTTGGAATTCAGTTTATGTGACTTCCTTGCCCCTCACTCAGCTCTCTGGTGGGCTCAAAGAAAGTTGAAGATTTGTGCATCTTCTGGCTTTTGTTCATTGATAGAGGGGAGCAGCACTCACTTGTGGTTCCTACATTTCCCTCCCTCCTCTGTTGAATCTCCCCTCTTCACCTCTTAAACACAAGTGTTAACTAATTCTGGATTTTGAAATGCTGCAAAGCCTTTTGGAAATCCATTTGACAAGTATTTTAGATTGGAGCCTATATTGCCCTGGAGTATTTTTCATTATATTAATTGTTATTCAGGAGGATATGTGTCACTTATTAGTTCTTTGTGGTGTTTTTGTTTTAGAGATTATTTATCATGACCCCAAAGGGTCTATTTCTATATAAGCATTAGAATCATGCCCCCCAAAGCAGTAAATGTGAAAATGCTATAAATTCCATGGTTTGAGGTTGAGAGGCGTTTGGAGGTAGTGGCATGTGATGAGATTAACCTTGTGATCTGCTTAAATTCCCACTTATTATACTGTACTTACTTTAATCCCTATAAATGTTATATATAAAATTAGTAGCCAACTGATCTCTAGAACATATCTAGTGTTCCCTGTTCACATGTGCTCAAATAATTTAAATACACATATTTGATAAAAGTAAATTAGATCCATTAAAAATCATTAGTTATTTTTAATTCCTTTGAATCTGGACAGCTTACACAAAAAAATTCAGGATTCTCTGAAAATACTTAATGTATTATTATATCAGAATTAGGCCAGCTTCTGCCTATTATTGCAAGCTGCCTTCTAGACGTATGGCATGTAATATTAGAAATTCAAATATAAAGAATAATATTAATGTCCATGAAATAATTTCATCTTTACTTATGCCGGGATGAAATGTTGTGATGAAATTTAATTATATATGAAATACTATAAAAGGAAACTGTTGGGCTGAACTAGAGCATTCAAATTGAATTTTTCATGCAGCACACTCACACATTAGCCCTTTTAAAAATGTGAATCAGATTAAATCATCGCAATAGTGAGAGATGAAACATAGTTTGCCAAGCAGGGCACCCTAGAAAAAATTCACATAACATTGCCTAATTAATGTGCATTGAAGGCATATTTTAAGAAAGATATGTACATCTTTTGTGTATGTACCTTTATTGTTTTCCTTTTTATAATTTTCCACTGTGAGAAAATGTAATTAGGAAATAAACACTTGATTTAAATCCATTTCTAAGAACAGGAGAAAATTAACAGAAGTTAATTATGAAGTTATAAGCCACATCGATCAGCCCTTTTTGGAGTTTGGGGAGGTTAGCAAACATTTGATCCAGAGTCACTCAGGAAATATTTACTTGCCAGGCACAGACCATGTACTTCATCGACTGCAATCCCTAGTCTCCACTCTCAAGTGGCTTCCAGTCCAGTAAGAGGATGCAGTAAACTCAGCACAGTAAGAGCCAGGAGTGTAAGAGCTGCAAGAGACATGCGTGGAATTCAGAATGCGCAGAGATGTCGGTGCAGCCTAGGATGGCGAACTGGGGAACGAAAGGAGATCATTGCAGGACAGCGATGTTGCAGGAAGAAAATGAAAAAATGATTCCCTTTGCTCAGCCCCGGGAGACCGGCTATAAGATGAAGGCCTCAGAACTGAGCTTTTCAAATCTTAAAGAACATGGAATCCCACATAATTCACACACATCCCCCCTGCTCTCTTTTCTCCCATCGTAAAATAGCTTTCTGTTTTGTTATTCACATGCTTTCAAGCTATGCTGTTTTAGAACGATTATTATTTGTGTGTGTGTGTGTGTGTGTGTGTGTGTGTGTCTTTATCTTCTATTATTTTTCAGGATTTTAAGACATTTTTATTAGAAGGTTTTATTAATTTGTGTTAGAAGGCAGACTTTACCAAAGCTGTAGATAACCCAGGGGCAGGGTCCAAGAGAACAGGTGTAAATTTTCTCTGTGTTACAGTCAACAGTTCCCGAACCACAAAGAGCTTAGGTCAGACCAGACATCAAGACAGAGCAGAGACCGAAAGCCGGAGCTGAGAGGCAAGATGTAGCAAGAAGCCTTTGACATCACCAGCCAGCAGATAGGAAACGTGTGAGAAGAGGTCTGTAGACCAGCAAAGGAATAGGAGTGTGATTTAGGGCAACTGTAGTCTATGTATTCAGCACCCATAATCACCTGTGAATGTATTCATTTACTTAGATTGTGCACTTTGTGCTGCCTTTTGTTTAGATTTTAATATTTCCATTAGTTTACCATCATAAAAAATAGTAAATTATACATCTGTAAGAAAGAGATGTGTCAGAACTGAGCCCTGTTGACCTAACAGGTGCAACCAAAAGAATGAAAATATGTTAGGAAAAAGGGGTTAGTAACATCATACAAAATGGCCAGGAATTTTGACATGAATAGTCGTGAGAGAGAATGTCTAGAAATTAGAGGTTTAGTAAGTGGAGAAAGGATATCTTTGGCTTCCAGAACCTTCTATTGGACAAAACATTTTAAAGTCAAAAGAAAGTCAAAGGCAACAGTGATGCTTCTCACTTCAGATGAGCCCGGCGCTCCAGCACAGAACCATCGCTGGACAGCAGTCAGCGTTGCCTAAAGCCCTTAGGAGATGCATTAAGATAATCTCATTAAGATTCCTGTCTGAGACCATAAAGAGATAGGTCTAAATCCAAAAGCCGGCCCAGAAGTTTTGGTGCTGGAAGTCTGAAGTCAAAAGACATACATCTGAGCAAACAAATGTCCTTTTCTTTAAGGCTTTCAGTCTTTTTTTCCATTCCAGTTATAAGCAAAATAATAATAATAATTACGGCAGAAGAAAGAATGATCTCTTCAAGCTGATCGTGGCTCAGGTTGGAGGAGGACCATATCTAAGTTCAGCTTCATATGAGAATTGTCTGCCTCCTACCATTTATATGAGCTACTCCAGAGCATGGTGGGCATGCAGTTGAGGGTGAGGGACAGTCATCTCTAGCAGAAGTATCACCAGGGCCTTACCTGTACACAGAGAACCGTTTCCTTGTGAGCAGGTAACCACACCTCCCAGTTCACATGGAATAGTTCCAGTGATGCCTCTTTCATTGTCAAAATACGGTTTGGAGGAAGATACAAAACCATGGGTCACCCTGCTCAGGGACCACTTTTCTAGAGACAGCGAATCCCAGAGCGGAGACCACCACCTAAACACACCCACAGGTTATACTAAACCCTGCTGAAAGGTAAACATCATACAGTTTATAGTCATATTTTTAAAAAGTAAAGTAAAGTAAACACAATATAAGTAAAGGGGTAAATCTTCACACACACACATGTACAAACCGACATGTTCCAGTCTTTTTTTGGTTTGTTTTGGAAGTATAGTTGATTTACAATGTTGTGTTAGCCTCTGGCGGACAGCATAGTGATTCAGTTATTTTTGTGTATATATATATATATATATATATATATATATATATATATATAATTCCTTTTAATATCATTTTTCATTATCGGTTACAAGATCCTGAATTTATTTCCCTGTGCTATGTAGTGGGGCCTTATTCTTTATCTGTTTTATATACAGTAGTGTGTATCTGTTAATCCCAAACTCCTAATGTATCCCTCCCACCCTTTCCCCATTGGTAACCATAATTTTCTTATGTCTATGAGTATGTTTCTGTTTTGTGAGTAAGTGCATTTGTATCATTTTTTAGTCTTTTTTTAATTGAAGTAGTCATGAGACTTGAAAGTATGCTAAGAAAAGGGAAGAAAGTAGATCAGTTGTGCAGAGGAGGCACAACTTCCTAAAAGGGTCAGAAGGCAAGGTGAAGACAGCTATTACTGAGCAGAGCAGACAAAAACACCCAGCACCCCCCTCTCTCCAGAATGACACAGAGCTCCTCTGAGCAGATAATTTCATGAGAGGGGAAAGGAGCATTTTTCCAGATGACGGACTTTCTCTGCCACGAGGCTGTGCTCCCATGCGACTCCATCTGTCCTTAGGAACTTGTATTAATCAACCAGGTCCAGAAATTGATACTGTACCAGGAAAGGCTTTGGTTGCAAGTGCAGCATTAGCCTCCAGATTTGGGGCCAATAGCAAGGCCTCTTGGGTGAAGTTTTAGGAGCAATTAGAGCTAATTAAAAAGACAGACTTGTCAGCACCTGAACCATGTGGAAAAAGAGAATCAGTGACTTGGCTTTCGATTTGGAGCTCATGCAAGTTAAAGCTGAATACAGTCATTTTTTTCAGGAGTGTGTGTGTGTGTGTGTGCGTGTGCACGTGCGCACACATGTCTGTGGGATGAGAGGATTCATGGTCATAGATACCAGATCAGCCTTGGAATAAAAGTGAAAGGCATTCTTACTTGCTTTCAAAACCTCTAAAAATAGCCACATGTCTCTGCTAAAGCTAATATAGACAGGATTCCCATGGAAACCCTCCGGGCTAGAAAGGGCGGGTATTATTTTTTCACCAGTTATTGGCTGGACACGTCTGCCCATTAACACATTGCCCTTCTTCATAACATCAGACTATATCTATTGTCGAAACTGAAGAACCAAACCCTAAAGGCACCTGCTTATCTGGTCTGCTTAGCTGATGGGGAAAAAAATACAGCAGCGACTATATTAAAGAAAAATTTCACAAGGAAAGCACAACAGAAAAAAAAGAAACATCCATCTAATGTTTCAAGTTCTGAGCTTATGCTTTTAGTTTTTGTAACTAGTTTCTAATTCCTAGTTTGTATCCATGGTCATGGCTAGCTTTTATTATTTGTTCTATAAATTTATCTCTGGTAATAGTCACCCTCCTTTATTTACATGGTCACCTTTTGGGTGGGTCCCTGTTTTCTGAAGGTTTAAAATTATATATTGTTAATCTTTTCTACTTCATGACTGTCTACAGTCAGCAACTGAGAAAGTGTATGTAGCTTTTTTGTTTTTTTTTTTTTAAATTGAAGTATAGTTGGTTTATAACATTGCGTCAGTTTCTGGTGTACAGCATAGTGATTCAGTTATACATATATATATTCTTATTCTTTTTCATTACAGACTACTACAAGATATTCAGTATAGTTCCCTGTGCTATACAGTATGTCTTTGTTGTTTATCTGTTTTACATACAGTAGTGTGTATCTACTAATCTTGAACTCCTAATTTATCCCTCCCCTCCCCACCCATTCCCCTTTGATAACCATAAGTTTATTCTCCATGTCTGTGAGTCTGTTTCTGTTTTCTAAATAAGTTCATCTGTGTCATATTTTTTTTTAGATTCCATATATAAGCAACATCATGTGATATTTTTCTTTCTCTGACTGACTGACTTCACTTAGTACGATAATCTCTAGGTCCATCAATGTTGCTGCAAATGGCATTATTTCATTATATATATAGATATAGATATCTATATATCTATCTCACATCTTTATCCAGTCATCTGTCAATGGATATCTAGGTTGTTTCCATGTCTTGACTATTGTAAATAGTACTTCTGTGAACATTGGAGTGCATGTGTCTTTTCAAATTAAAGAGTTTGTCTTTTCCAGATACATGCCCAGATGTGAAATTGCTGGATCATATGGTAACTCTATTTTTAGTTTCTTAAGGAAACTCCATACTGTTTTCCATAGTGGCTGCACCAAACTATAGTCCCACCAACAGTGCAGGAGGGTTCCCTTTTCTCCACAGAGCTTCTCTACTTTTTAATAATAAAGCCATTCTGTGATCATTAATGTGATGCTTCATTGTAGTTTTGATTTGCATTTCCCTGATAATTAGCGATGTTGAGCATCTTTTCATGTGCCTACTGGCCATCTGTATGTCTTCATTAGAGAAATGTTTATTTCGGTCTTCTGCCCATTTTTTGATTGGGTTGTTCGTTTTTTTTGTTATTGAGTTGTATGTGTTGTTTGTATATTCTGGAAATTAAGCCCTTGTCAGTCACATCATTTGCAAATATTTTCTCCCAGTTTGTTGGTTATGTTTTCTTTTTGTTTATAGTTTCCTTTGCGGTACAAAAGCTTATAAGTTTGATTAGGCCCCTGGTTGGGGGGTCCCATTTTTGGATGCATTTGTCAATTCTGAGGCACTAAAAGAATTAAAGTATTTATGGTATACCTGGAATTTGACATTGTTAGCTTGGCCCTTAGGCAGTCTTACTGCCTTCACTTGTAGATGGAAGGTAAAAATTTCCAAAAATATTAAATGAGCCAAGAATGTCCAATTTATTTCTCTCTTTTCTTTTGGAATTATAGTGCCTTTGGGAAAAGAACTTTAACAAAATAACTAGCTGTAATCACTATCATTTTACAGATTCAGAGATAAGAAGAGCTTAAATATTTTTAAAGATTATGAAAACCAATAATATAGTAAAATTATAAGGGTATTTTCTGCCTAAGTTTCATTAGGTAAAAATTATGACCAATTTAATGGCTAATTGAGTCTTTAAAAAGTTTTTACAGCTTTATTCTTTCATATATCTTCCCCCCTTTAGCCTTCTTTCTAATAGTGTGTTTTTCTAAGCTGCATTACAAGTAATAATTAACATATGTATGTGGTTCTATATAACCTACCCAAACACATCCATATAAATAAGATTTAATCATCACACATATAAACATAAAAGGTTATACAGTCATAATTTTTTGCAGTGCTTCCAGGATTACTAAATAATATACATATTTTTCAGATGTCCCTTCATTTCCTTACATGGCTAATTTGCCCCCATGGTTCTAGAAGACATCTTTGTGGTCCTGCAATACACATATTTTTTTGTAAATACTAATATTTACATCTTTAAGGATTGGGGAGGGGATACAGTCATCTAAATTATGGCAGGTAGCTATCCTCAGGGATATGGTGGAGTGACACTGAAGATATTCTCACCCCCAGTAGCAGTAGTAGCAGCTGGAAACAAACCTTTGGTAAGCAAAAGTCATCAAGATTCCTAGGTAGTATCTGGAATGTCCAAAGCCAGGCACTGGAAAGGCCTGACTTTCCTCTCTATCACGGTGGCCGAGCCCCGCACACACCTCCCTTCACGGCCAGAGCCAGGTCAGAGGTGTGATCAGGAGACAGCTTCCTTCTTCCCAGCCCCTTCCGCAGGAGGTATTCACTCTCAGCCAGAGAGAACCCACTGAAGGGGCCAATCAATCAAAAATACCTGCTGGCAGGGGAAGGGTATATAACTCAGTGGTAGAGCACATGCTTAGCATGCACAGGGTCCTGGGTTGAATCCCCCGTACCACCATTTAAAAAATACTAATACTAAAATAACTGAATAAAGCTAATTATCTGCCCCCAAAAAAAACAAAAACGAAGATTTTTTTAAAAAGAAAAAATATATCTGCTGGCAGTCTATATATGAAGAATTCATAAAGTCACATTGTGTTGGAGGAAATGAAGTTTAGGGGAACACCATCAGGAAAAACGCTTTTTTGGGGGGGGTAACTTTACAGATGTAGACATCTCAGTATGGTTTTAATTCAGAGAGAAAAGTGTAGGGAAGTCAGAAGGAGAGGCATGGAGCACAAGCCTGTGTTTGAAACACAGCTTCACTCCTGACTAACTGGGTAGACTAAGGGTGCTTCTTTTCAAATATGTTTTTAATTTAGAGTCTGCACATCTCGTGACTGAAGACAACACATTTAGTGATAGGACCTGGACCTCCAATCCCCCGTCATTGTAATCAGACCTCCCCTCTCACAGCGGTCAAACAAGGCTTGACACTGAAGGGCTTAGAAAACCTCAGGAATAACAGGTAACAGAGTATGGCCCCAAATGTGATGCTTTTGGAGTCTACAGGGAAGCCAGTTTAGATTAGCATCCAAAGCTGGACAGGTTTTCCTCAATAACTGGAGTAAACACAACCTAATGTCCCAATGAGAGGAGGACAGCACTGCGCAGTGTCTAAATGAGTAAGTAACCCTGCATCTTGTTTGCCACTGTGTCTCCAGAATCGCTGAAGTTAAACGCATTACATTCATCCATTTTAGTTCCATTTTCTTTTTAGGCTTTCTGCTAAATTGGCCTTATCATTGTCATTTGAATCTGATTTAAACATTTAATCTCATCTTCCCAAGATAGAAAGCTAATTGGGTAGCACTGAACCATGTTAGTCATGCTTGTAGTAAACACACACACACACACACACACACACACACACAAACCTACACAATTATTTTGAGAAGCTATTATCCAGGATCCGATCTGTTTTCATATAACAATAAATATTCATTCCATAAATGGTAGCTTTTAGTCGTCTATGAACTGTACGCAGTGTAATCTCCTTTATTAAAATTATCCTGCATATAAACACAGATCTTCTTATTTATTTTGTTGAAAAAGTGCTAGTGCCCTGGTCCCTACATGTGTCACTTCCACAGCATGTTGAAAAATATCAACAAACCTTACACTAATTATTTTTTAAACAAGTGTAATACCCCTCTAGGCAGGGATGTGCTGGCCTCAAAGGGATGAGTTAATATAAACACTATCCATGTAGACATTTGAAAGAAACAGAGTGGGAGTTAAAATTACAGGTTCAAGAACCTATTTTTCGTCTTTCTCCCACACATGCACTCATCTCCTGTCATATTCTTTCCCCAAAGTTTGCAAATTTCCAGGGTTTCTCAATAAATCCTTCCTTTAAATAAATGCATGTGGTGTCAGTTACAAGTCGTGCTGGGTGCCCTTTATTGTCTTGTGTCAAGATTCTTCATGCCTAAAATGTAAATTATGTGTTATTGAAGTATAGCTGATTTACAGTATTATGTAGTTTCCGATGTACAACCTAGGGATTCAGTATTTTTTGCAGATTATACTCCATTATAGGTTATTGCAAGATAATGGCTATAATTCCCTGTGCTATTCAGTATATCCTTGTCACTTATCTATTTTATACATAGCAGTTTGTATCTGTTAATCCCATAACCTTAATTTGTCCCTCTCTCCTTTGGTAGCCATAAGTTTGTTTTCTATGTCTGTGAGTCTGTTTTTGTTTTATATATGCATTCATTTATATTGTTTTTAGATTCTACATAGAAATCATATCATATAATATTTGTCTTTCTCTTTCTCACTTATTTCACTGAGCATAATATTCTCTAGGTCCGTCCACATTGCTGCAAATGGCAGAATATCATTCTTTTATGGTTGAGTAATTAGAATACACGTTCTTATCATTCTGATATTTTAGTACCAGAACAAACTGTGTTATCAGAAGAAAGATGTTCATTTCAGGTCTGTGACTTCTGTACTTTCTGTCACAAAAGGAATGCTCTGGCCAGTGCTTTCTCTGAGTTCCATAGCGTTCTAGTAGAGGTTTTGCAAGTCCTAGAGAGGAGGAAAATGCATTTTCAATGTTCTACGTTTCCAAGTAGCCCTTTGAGGGGCAATCGTGTGCTGCTGTGGAAAGAACAAGACATTTGGGGAGAAAAAAGAAACCTGAAGTGAGTTCTAGCTCCTCTATGTCCTTGTCCAGTGTCCTTGGGAAAGTCATTCATCTCTCTGCACTTTTGTTTTCATCTCAGTATACAATGCCAATGAATTCACAGGGTTTGGGGGCAGATCAAAAGCTTGCTTGTTAGGAATGACTCTGTAAACTCAAAGTTACTGTACAGCTATAAGGTCTTACGATCATTGTGCTGGTAATAGCTACCTCCAAGAGGAAAAGAAAATCTGGAAAACCCAAGTTGCTAGAAAGATCGTACTCAGAACACTAAGCAAACGTTGTGGACATGTGACTTCTAATTGTGAGCAAACACCGTGCTAGTTTAACTGGAAAATTTGTCCCGACTGAAAATTGGACCCATTTGGAATGACAAAAAAAAAACAAACAAAAAACTGTATGAGGTTTTACCAGAATATATTCCTCTAACTAGAAATGTGTTTGATATCAGATAAGATGAAGAAATATAAACTATTTGGTGCAAGAAATAAATATTAAGCACCTAATCGGCATCGACTACTGTCGTAGATGCTAGGGCTACTGTGTTGAACAAAGAAAGCACAATCCTTCATCTCTTGGAGATTGTATTCTAATTGGGGTTGGGGAGAAGGAGGCAGGCAGTCACCAGTAGGTGAGAAGAGTATCAGGTCAAGAGAAGGAGAGATCTAAAACAGAGCCGTGAGTCAGAGTGACTCATGCCCACGTGACACTTGGTCATCAAGAAAGTCCCTTCAGATGAGGGGATGTTTAAGCTGAAGTCTCAACGACCAAAAAACAAGCCAGCCCTGCGAACCCTGGGGCATGAGTGTTTCATGGAGAAGGACCAGTTAGCATCAGAAAAAAAAAAAAGGCCCAAAGACGGAAGTGAGCTAGAGGTGCCTGAGGGTCAGTATGGCTGGAAATGTGGACTGAGATCCTGAGAGGTAGGCAGGAGGGAGCACCTGGCTACCTTCCTGAATCACATGTAAGAAGTTTGGATTGGATTGTGTGATTATGGTGTAGGTATTGTGCTGTTTCAGGATTGCATTGTATGACTAGTTTCCACTGGGACATTTTAAGCACGAGGATGACTTGATCTGATTAGCACATACAAAACACAGTGTTCTCTCCTCTGTGGAGATTAGACTGTAAGAGGCAAAAGTAGAAGCCAGAAGACCCATTAGGAGATTATTAGATCATTAGGCAAGATAACAGAGTGGCTTAAAGTAAGGTGGCAGTGAGAAAGACATTCATTTATTCATTCAGCTTATTTATGGATAGCCTGCTATGTGCCAAATCCTGTTCTGAACGTTGGATCTACAGTAAGGATCAAAAGCAAAGAACTTGCCCTCATGTAGCTTATATCCAATGGAGAGTATAGGCCGTCAAAAGGAATGATCAGTGGTCGGACTGTGTTCGACAGGCTGGTCGGGGAAGACTTCTGATCAGATGTAAATAAAGTGAGGATACTAGTACTGCAGCTGTCTGGAGAAAGGACTTGGGCAGAGGGACAGCGAGAGGACCCCAGGGTGAGAATGTGCTTGGAGATGTGCACCAGTGTGGCTAGAGCACAGCTGGGAGCACTGGTGCAAGTGGCAAGAGTTGGAATCTGGAGGCTAGCGAGGGCAAGATTGTGCACAGTCAGGTAGACCATGGACTGTGGATTTTTTTCTAAATTTTTTGAAAAGCCATTGAAAGATTGTGGAGAGAGAGCCTGTATTTTTAAAGAATTACTCTGGCTGCTGTATGGAAAAAATACAATGGCTGTGGGGTGGGAAAAAGGAAATGGGGATCATTTGGACATCGTTGGAGTGAACCAGGCAAGAGATGATGGTGGGTTGGCCTAGGCTGCTAACTGTGTAAGTAGTAAGTGGTCATTTTCTGGATATAATTGGAAAGTAGAGCCTGCAGGATTTGCTAAACCATTGGATATTGGGGATGAGAGTAAGGAGCCAAGAAAATGCCAAAGCTTTTCTCCTGAACAAATAGGTGGATGGTGGTACCATTGGCTGGAAGTGGGAGTCGGAAAATATAGAATATGGGGAGTGGTGCGGAGGGCTGGGAAGCAAGTGCTCGCATTTGGACATGGTACATTCAAGATGCCTATTAAATATCCACGTGGAGTTGTCTACTAGACAGTTGTGTATATATATAAAACTGAAGTTCAGAGTAGGAGATGAAACTGGAGATACGAATTTGAGTTATCACAGTGTCTCAGATAGTGTGTAAGCCATGGAACTGTGAAATCACTTAAAAAGTGAAGATAGATAGGAGAGAGAAGAGAAGATAAAGAGAATGAATTTAATATGTGTTTTGGAGATAGGATAAGAGAATTGCTGATGGAGCAGAAAAAGAAAACAAGGATAAATGACTGGCTTGAACAACTGAGTGTATAATGATACCATTTGCTGAGCTGGGGAAGACTAGAGAAGGAGCAGAGATAAGTTAGTAAAGAAAAAAATCAAGAATTTTCTTCTGGCATATCAAATCTGAGATGCCTGTCAGATATGCAGATGAACTTGTTAATATGCAATAGGTATTTCAAATGAGGAAGGAGTGACATCAGCCAGTGCTGCTAGGACAGCTTGATAGCTACATGCAAAAGATTGAAGTTGAACCCTTATTTCACACCATATACAGAATAACTTAAAATGGATCAAGACCTAAATGTCAGAGCTAAAATTATAAAGTTCTTAAAAGAAAACTTTGGGGTGAATCATCAAGACTTTGGATTTGGCAGAGGATTCTTAGATAGGACACCAAAAACATGAACAGTAGAAGAAAATAAATCGATTGGACTTCATCAAAAGTTAAAACTTATTTTTCTGAAGGTACCATCAAGACAAAGATAACCCACAAAAGAGGAGAAAATATTTGCAAAGCATATATTCAACAAGGGTCTAGTACCCAGACTATATAAAGAACTTTTACAACTCAATGATAAAAGGACAAATAACCCAGTTTTTTAAATGGAATAAAGGATCTGAATAGACATTTCTCCAAAGAAGATATAAAAATGATCAATAGGTGTAAGGAAAGATATTTCACACCATTAGCTGTCAGGGAAATGCAAACTGAACAGCACTGAGATACTTCAGTTCACCTAGGATGGCTATAATACAAAAGGCAGATAAGAATAAGTGTTGGGAAGAATATGGCAAAGTTGGAACTGTCAGACACTGCTACTGGTGATATAAAACATGCAGTGACTTTGGGAAGCAGTCTGGCAGTTCCTCAAAGGGCTAAACATAGAGTTGCCATATAACCCAGTAATTCCACTTCTAGATATATACCCAGAGAAATAAAAATATATGTTCACACAAAAACTTGAATATGAATGTTCATAGAAGCACTATTCATAATAGCTTCAAAGTGGAAGCTACCCAAATGTCCATCAACTAATGAATGGAAAAATAAAATGTGGTATAAAATATGGAATAATTCAGCAATAAAAAGGAATGAAACTTGAAAACAGTATGATGTCACAAAACACCACAGATTGTATGATTCCATTTATGTAAAATATCCAGAATAGACTAATCTGTAGAGACAATGTAGATTAGAGGAGAAAAGAAATAATATGAATTAGAGCAGAAATCAGTGAAAGTTAAAACAGGAAGTCGATAGAGAAAATCAGTGAAACCAAAAACTGGTTATTTAAAACAATCAAAATTGTTAAGCCTCTAGCCAGACTAAAAGTGGAAGGATACAAGTACTAATATCAACAATGAAAGAGAGACACCACTGCAGATCCCATGGACACTACAAGATAATAAAGGATTATTATGAACACTCTTATGCCAATAAATTTGTTAAAGTAGGAGAAATGGAGTGATTCCTTGGAAGACATTATCTGCCAAAACGCACACAAGGAGAAACAGGCAATCTGAATAGGCCCTTATCTATTAAAAATGAATTAATAATTAATAACCTTAAAACAGCACCAGGCACAGGTAGGTTCACTGGTGAATTCCAAATATTTCAGAAATAAATTATAGCTATTATCTACAATCCCTCTCAGAGAATAGACGCAGAAGGAATACTTTCTCTAACTCATTTCATGAGGCCAGCATTACCCTAATGCCGAAACCAAAGATATTGCAAGAAAAGAGAACAGACTAGCATCTCTCAGGAACATAGATGCAAAATTCTTCAACAAAATATTAGTGAGTCCAGCTCTACAATGTGTAAAAAGAATTATACACCACATCAGGTATCCCAGGTATGTAAGGCCGCTTCAACATTCAAAACTCAATTAATGTAATTCATCACACCAGCAGATTAAAGAAGAAAGATCACATGATCATATCAAAAGGAGGAAAAGAATTTGACAAAATCCAATGCCTATTCATGCAAGTAGATTAGTGATTGCCCAGGAGACAGTTAAAAGGAAATGGGAAATAAATGCTGAAAAGTATCAGGTTTCTTTGTGAGATGATGAAATGTTCTAAAATTGTAGCAATGCTTGCATAACTCTGAATATCCAAAAAGCCATTGAATTATACACTTGAAATGAGTGACTATGTGGTATGTGAATTATATCTCAGGAAAACCGTTGCCAAAAAATTAATTAAAGCAGCCAAGTGGCAGGCAGTGTCCTGGAAGGGAGGACCAGGGAGATACCATCACAGGAGCTGGAAAGAGTGGGTTGCTAGAGAAAAGACATGGCCAACTGGGTCGAATGCTGCAAAGAAGTTAAATACCAAGAGACAAGAGAATTGATTCTTGAGTTTGGCAACATGGCCACAATTGATCAGGAGTTCTTGGTGGAGGTGAGGAGGGAAGGCCAGCTGGAATGGATGGAGAAGAGAACAGGAGAGGAAATGAAGACAACGACTTGTACCTTCTTCAAGAAATTTTGCTTAGTAGGCGAGTAGAGAGATGGGACAGGAGCTAGTTTAAGGGAGGGTGGTGATTTTTGCTGTTTTCAGTTTTGTTTTCTTTTGTTTTAGAGCAGCTTTGTTCTCTGATGTGAATATTTAAGTGCAGAAGGAGAGAGACAGAGGATAATTACAGGAGAAAAGTCTCTGAGAGATGGAATCTGTAGCCTAGGTAGAAAAGGATGAAATTTGGATAAGAGCTAGAACCCTTCATCCAACATAATTGGAAGGAAGGCAGATAGAATGGGTACAAATGAGTGGCCTCAGTTACCATATCGCAATCTAGTTCATGAGGCTTGTGGGCTTCTGTGTAGTGTGTGTGTTTGTGTGTGTGTGTGTGAAATTTCTTCCAGTTGTAAAACCCAGTTTTGGGTTCTCTTTCATAATGTCCCAATCTGGGGCTATCCTACATGGTTTAGGTTTATAAATATTTCACCATCCACTTCACTGCTGGAGCTATGTATTGGGCTTCAGCCAACAATTCCTGCAGTGGAGGAAGACAGGAAAGCATTTCACCACGTGGAAAAGAATCACTACCCAAATAGTCATTCTCCCTGCCCCTGGCCCTAGCCAGGAAATCCCCAAATATTCCTTTTTCCCCAAACCCTTTTACTTTTCCTATTTCCATTCCTGCAATGATCAGAAAAGGATGAATTGAAAAAAAATAAAATAAAAAAGAAAGGGGAGGGTATAGCTCAGTGACAGAGGGCATGTTTAGTATGCACAAGGTTCAATCCCCAGTGCCTCCATTATTAAATAAATAAGTAAACCTAATTACCCCCCCAAAAAAAACCCAGAATAATTTTTTTTAATTTTTAAAAAAGAAAAGGATGAACCACTAGTAGAAGAGAATAAAATAATTTTAAACTAAAACAGGAACATTGTGGCATACCTACACATGGAGAGAGCACAAACACATGTATTCTCTGTTTTTTTCATCTTTTCTAAAGTAATTTGGGATTCTTAAAAGTAAGATGTGAGTAAAATCAATGATAGACTGTTCAATGCTACATACATAATAAAAATTGTCTTTAAGGTAAGAGTTGTGCTTGGGGTTGTTTGATAGAATTATAAAGTAGCAAGATCAATCTAAGCGTGACTGAATGCAAATTCATAGACACACTGCAAAATATAAGAAACTATCTGTATTTTTCAACCCTTAGAATCGTCTGGGGAGAGATTTTAAAGAAAATACCAGTGTGCAAGCTTCACCACAGATCCATTAAATTGGAATCCCTGGAGGGAGCCCTAAGCACCAATTTTCTAAAAGCTCTCTAGGTGATTCCATGGGTTTATTTTTGGGTAGGGGGGAGAAGGGTAATTAGGTTTTTTTTTTTTTTAAGAAGAGGTACTGAAGATTGAACCCAGGACCTCATGCATGCTAAGCATGAGCTATACCCTCCCCCCATGATTCTGAATGTGAAGGAGAGGTGAGAACCAGTGTGCAGACCATTGAGAATGTCTTGTAGAGCCAACTGCCTGCTATGACGAATGGAAGGAAAAAACCCACTAAGCTGCAGCTCCGCACCTTCAGAACGTCTTACTTCATCCGAAAACAGTTTTATGAAGGACAAGAAGCTAAATGATGAGTTTTCCTCTTGGTTTGTTGCAAGGAGGGGAAACAGAATAAAAAGTTCCACAGACTTCAGAGATGCAAAAGACACAGCAGCTGCTAATTCGACTGAAGTAGGAAGTCCGCTTGGCTACTTCAGAAGTATTTTTAGGCGCCGGGCTGACAGGTGATACCTTCTCTCACACCCTGCTGGAGGGAGGTTGCCTCCTGCAGACACAAGTTTTAAACCAATGTTCAATATAAGGAACGGAATCCTACAATTTCTGCTATAGAGCACAGGGAACTCTATTCAATATCTTGTAGTAACCTACAATGAAAAACAATATGAAAAGGAATACATGTATGTACATGTGTGGCTGAAACATGATGCTGTACACCAGAAATTGACACAATGTTGTAAACTGAGTACTTCAATAAAATTAAAAAATCCTACAAACCTGTAAACAGAGCCAATGGCTCGGGAAGCCTTCTGAATATCATCTCCAGCAACAGGTTGAGGAAGGTTTAAAAGGAGGATGTGGTTTAAAAATAGATTTTAATGGCTGATTTGATTGAAGATTGTTTTCTAAAGAAACAAATTCTAGAAAATGTTGCTAGTTGTATCAGGTGAAATCATTCTGTTGTTAACAGCCCCAAAATAGAAGCAATGGAAAGAGAGGAAAGAGGATGGGTGGGTCCAGTTCCCTTGATGACTGGCAGGTATTACCACAGGGGATGTGGGTTCTCTTCTGCTTTTGTGCTAAAGACTTTAAAGCAGCAGCAGGTGTTTGCAAGAAGTTTCTGTGATGACTTGATGTCTAAGGAAGAAGAATGACAAGTAGATTCACTTCAGGAGTTTGAAAGGAATGAAATATAATGAAACTAAATGTTACAATTTTTGAAAGGAGTAAAATACAGTGACACTAATTATAATCTGTAGAAAACGTAGTTTTGTTTTTAAAAACCGTAAGATGACCTGAATTATTTTTAAACCAGGAACATTCAGCATGAAATCAATCATCATTCCAAGTAGAAAAGCACCATTATTCATATAACGTGGGCCGATTTCATTTTTCACGCTTTTAGGGTGCTCTGCTGCAAGTGGACTTGGATGTTACAGTTCCTTGGCTGTTACTGAGATTCACTCAGTACTTCCATGTGAATATCATAGAGTAAACTGAAAATAGGTACTTTGGGACTCCTCTGTGCATGCCATCGTAAATTAGTAACATTAGCTCCTAACAAGCCTGTGCCTATGGTGAACAATACTATATTGTGATGTAGAGAGTAGATCTCATGTTAAGTGCTCTTACCACACTAAAAAATTTTTTTTAATTTTTAAAAAATTTCTTAATAATTTATTTTTAAGCTTTTGGTGGGGGGTAGTTAATTTTGTTTGTTTGTTTAATGAAGGTACTGGGGATTGAACCCTGGACCTTCTGCATGTTAAGCACACACTCTACCAGTGAGTTATACCCACCCCTCCTAAAATATTTTTAAATAAATGTACAAGCACAGAAAATATCCCTCCCATTCATTTATTCATCGACAAACATTTATTGTTTACTAATGCACCAAACACTGTATCAGGCATTCAGAGGCATAGAAATAAGTGTGAAATCTTCTCAGCCTTCAAGGGACCCTTGGCCTACAAGTGGAAGATGGGAGGGGGATTTTATCAAAGAAAGGCAAGAAATGAGAGGCACAGAATAAGTTCTTACACATGGAGAAAAGGAGCAGATTGAGGAGTGGGCAACCTTCCTGTAAAGGTGTGTGGAGTATGAAGAGAGAAGAGGCTGTGCCTGGATGCAGGCAGGTGCTTGGCCAGGAAGCGGGGGTGGGGAATGTCATTGGGCAGACACTGAAGACAGCAGATCTCAAAGGGTGAGCAGGTTCAAGGCTCAGACCAGATGTGCATGTGTTCACTTCCTCTAACTCAAGAAAATAACGATTAATATACTTTCCCTTAAACTAAACTTACTTTTTGGAGTAAAAGGCTTAAAGAATGGAATCTTTAACCCATTAGGAAACCAAAGTAATTTACAGTAATTTATAAATAGCTGCTGATGGTAATGCGATTTATAATTAGGAACTTCTTTTTCAGACCTCATTAAAAGAGACTTCTGTGATTTTGGTAACACATTTATTTAACTGTTCTGTGGTCTGAGAAACTCGGGAGGCAAGTACAAGGGAGTAAAAGGTGGGATCTACTGACAGTGAATTTATGGGTCAGAAACAATGACTTTGAGAGTCCCTGAACTATTGTATGCAAAAAATTGTGTGTGTGTGTGTATTTTTTCTGGGGAAGAGGTGTGTAGTTTTCAACAAAAATGATCCATAGCTCCAAAACAGCCAAGATCTTTTGCCTTAAAACATGATTTTAATTTACATATCTATATGATATAGACTTTTCATTAATACATACCCTTAGTCTGAGTTTGTGAAAAATATTGCTGTATGAAATTTGGCCCTAAAATAGTGAATTATATATCTTGATAGTGTATCCTCTGAAATTCCTTTTTTATTCTAGTAAAATAAATGGGCTTCGTAGAAGTGAAAGTCCTTAACTTAACATAGTAATTGTTGCTTGTTTGGTAAGAAGACCGAATTACTTTTAAAACAGATCTCATCAAACTGCAGCATTCAGAAAAAATAATAATGAAGCACTCTCCCCCGCAAAAAAAAGGCACTAAAAAATGTTCAGGTAGAGCTGTTTCCTAAGAATGCTGAAGCTACCCCAGAAAGTTGTCTTTATTGAAAATATGATGTCTGCACACCCACCACACATGAATTGTAATGGTTACTTTATGGACCTCAAGTGGGACATTTTGAAATTGAACTAAATTGCTAAGGATATCTTTCATTTCAATGTCACAGATAATCTAGATTTTAGCTTATCAATGTTGCATTTTATAAAACATACCATATTGAAAATATCAATAAACAGTCATAACATAGACAATTAATAGTGTCTCAATATTTTTAAATTTCAAATTCACAACTATTTAAAGCTTCCTTTTCATATCTGAAAATTGTATTTTTAAGAGGGAAATCTTTTTTTTTTTTTTTTTTTTTGCTTCCCCAGCAATTAAAATATTTGGCAGAAATGAGTATCAAAACTTCCAAAATGCATCTGCAAAAGCAAAGGACCAAGAATAGCCAAGATCCTCTGATCGATTTGTGTTAAAAAATATTAGACCTATTACGAACCCACAGCATTTAAGATAGAGCAGTATCAGTGCAAGGGCGGACAGCAATCAATCAATGGAACAGAATGCCGAAACAGACCCACACATACAGGTCCCCCTGATTTATGACAAAAATAATTCAGTGGTACGTGGAGAAAGGGTTTCTTTTTCCTAATAAGATCTGTTGGCTTCCTGTCCCCTCTCCTGTTTCATGTTTATCTTGTTCTCCTTTTTCTTCTAATTAACGTGAATTCGATGTTCCAAGAATAACTCATAATCTGTAAGTTCACACTGATAAGAATAAATGACTAAATTAATCAATAGGAGAGAAGAGACAGATTACCCCCTGTGGAAGAACTCAAGTGATTATGTAGATGCCCCCGACCCCTAGGGGAGGTTGATCACAGTAGCTTCCTTCCAGAGAATACAGTGTGGAAAGGAAGGAAAAGGGTACCTTCCAGTGTACAACCTGACGCATACCACCTTAGCCAGGTGCGCATGGTCAGCATCACCACGGGTAAGTCATACTGATTGTGTGTACCCTTCATATAATGGAGTAAAAATGATACTTCACATCTGTAGTCTTCCTCACAAAAACCTGTTACCCTGCTCTAATCATGAAAAAAAAAAAACCAAAAACAAAAAACACCAGACAAGCCCAAATGGAGGGAGTCTACAAAATAGCTGACCAGCCTTCCTCAAAACTATCAAGGTCATCAGGAACCAGGAAAGACTGAGACACTGTGAGAGCCAAGAGGAGACTAGGGAGACGAGACAGCTCAGTGTGAAGTGGAGTCCCGGAGGGGGTGCCCTGGAGGAGAAGTCGGACATTAGGTAAAAACTAGAGAAATCCGAATAAAGTGTGGACTTGCATTAGCAATAGTTTATCAATATTGGTTCATTAATTATGACAAACAGACTCTACTTATCTATCATAAGATATGAAAAATAGGGGAAACGGTGCGGGGTGTGCTAGAACTCTACGTACTGTCTTTGCAACTTCCCCATAAATCGAAAATCATTCCAAAGTAAAAAGTTTACTTAAAAGAAAAATAACTCATATAACCAGCATCGGGACTTAAACTAGGAAACATGACCTGCGGAATCAAGTTATTGACATGAAAATACGAAAGTAAGAAACAATTGTTTGTTTCACAACCAATGTTGAGTTGTAATACCGTCATTATTCTCTGCCTCCTCTTCAAGTTAGAACACACTTCTAATGATTTAACTTTATGAATGCAAATTACCTTTGTTTACTTCAGCACGTCAAGGTGTGAGCTTTCTGAGCTATAACTTACTCAGAAATATTTTTAAGTTAAGCTCTTTATATATTAAACATCATGCAGAACCGAGTGATGAAATCGGGAATTTTTTGTGAATAATTACACAGTATTAAAAGTAAATTCTCACTCAGTTACACTCTTTCAACAAATAGAATAGAAGCATCAGAGAATGTTGGAACTGAAAGGGACATTTAAGAGATTAGTTCAGCTTCTTAACTTTACATGAAATAACTGAGTTCCAGAGAGTTCAGACTTGCCCAGGGTCATGGTAAGTTGGCAGGGAGCTGGAATTTACTTATTCAGTTGAACAGGTATTTACTGAGTATTTGTTACGTTCCAAGCACTGTGATATAGGTGTTGGAGATATAAAAATGTGTAAGACTGTGTCCTTGAGGAGCACGAGTCAGGGTTTGGGGGATAAATGCCCTACAGTGGGGCCTTGAGCTGGTAGCCAGGAGAACAGGGTGCCATGCAAATTCAGGAACAGATCCCCTGACACAGTTGGGCATCTCTGAGCCTTTGGAAGGCGGGCAGGATTCGTACAGGTCAGGAGACCAGGAGCAGACATTCCCAGCAAAGCTGATTACCCGAGCCAATCATGGAAGAGGTGATGTGTTGTATAGGAAACTGCTTTCTGCTGTTCCTAAAGAGCAGTGCAAGCAAGATACAGGGGATAAACTTAGAATGCTGGACAGAGAGAGGGTTTTGTGACATTTAATGAGCTGAGTCTTTATCCTGTAAGAGACGGAAAGTTATTGAAAGATTTTTATTTTGGGATCACTCGGGTGGCTTTGTGGGGAACAGATCTGAGGACAAGACTGATCACTGGGAGCTCTGTCAGAGAGGGGACTGCAGGACTCAAGAGGCAGATGGCAAAGAGCTGCTTTAGGAAGGTGAGGAGAGTGTGGAGGGATGAAGTGCAAGCAGGAAAAGTTGACGAGAAAAGATTGATAATGAACTGGGTGGGTGAGGTGAGTGGGGTGGGCGGATGAAGGTGTTGGCCAACCCTGCTTATACCTGGTGCAGGTCTCCAGAATGTTAGGTGTCAAGGAGCACAGGTAACCGCAGGGCTCCGCCTTCCACCTCCACCCAGGACACAGCTCTGAATACCAGCAAGTGAAGCAGTTTGATAAACATTCAAAAGGAATCAAACATCAGCAATAAAACTCATCCCAGGACAAAAGGGACCTTCTTGCCCTGTATTCACATAATCAAGGGAAATCATCGAGGTGATTCTTTGCAGAGCCAAGAGTATTGGCTTCCAAGGCCTTTATCTTCTCTCCAAGGCTACAGAAAGCCCACCCTGAGTCTTAAGTGTTCCCTGAAAAGAGGCACTGCTTTGAATCTCTGCCCTGTTGCATCCCATGTTTGGCTTTGGTGACTGGATAATTGAGCTGCCTATAAAGAGTGAGAATATGGGAAGACAAGCTAAATTTAAACTTATGATTACTGAGGAGGAAGGGGGGTGGGGGATAAACTGGGAGTTTGGAATGTATAGATACACACTACTACATATAAAATAGATAAGCAACAAGGTCCTACTGCATAGCACAGGGAACTATATTCAAAATCATGTAATAACCTATAATAAAAAAGTATGAAAAGGAATATATGTGGTATGTATGTGTATGACTGAATCACTATGCTGTACACCAGAAATTAACATAACATTGTAACCTGACTATATTTCAAATAAAGGGTGTGTATTAAGCAAAGTTAATGAGAAAAAGAAATTTCAAAGATTCTACAAAAATTCTAGAACTTATACATCAGCTCAGCAAGGTTGCAAGACAGAAGGTCAACATAAAAAATCAATTATGTTTCTATATACTAGCAATGAATACACAGACACTGGAATTAAAAGTACAGTACCATTTTTCAGTTGCTCAAAAATGAAATTTTTAGGTGTAAATATGACTAAGTATACGGGCCTTTTTTGCTGAAATGCCACAATGTCAATGAAAGAAATCAAAAAGTATCTAAATAAATGGAGAGATATACTGCATTCATGGCTCAGAAGACTCAACCTAGTAAAGATGTTAAATCTCCCTAAATTGATATAAACAAAGTAAATACATAAAATGGCTTAGGGTATTCAGAGAGAGAAATTCTTGAAAGGCAGTAGGATAATCAGCTCAAATCCAGGGAAGATATACCGACATGAGAATCATAAGTTACAGTAAGAAAAACATCAGACAAGTAGATGCCACTTCTCAAGGGTGAGAAGACTGGGAAGAAGGGCAGGTCAAGGGTGCCCGTCTCAAGGTCACCAGCATTTGGAAGAGAAGGAAAGTCTTCCATAAAGGGTCAAGGAAATAGTAAAAAAAAAAAAAAAAAAAAAACTACTAGGAAAACCAGGAGAGCATTGTATCCCAGAGCATAGATGTTTGATAGTTTTCAGGAGCCAGTGATCAGTGGTGTTGAATTTAGAAAAAGCACTAAAAACAGTAACAGTGCATTAAAACACAGGCATTAAATGTGGCAATGCAGAGGATATAGGTGGCTTTAGTGAGCGTGATTTCAGAGAGGCTGCCCTTCACTGCAATGAGGTGGGTTGATGAGTATGGGGGTGATAAAGGCATGAGGACTGATTTTCTAGGCTTTTCTGTGAAGGTCCGGGTGAGAGTGAAAGGAGAAAGGCAAGAAAACCTCTAGAGGCAGAGCCATGGAAAACTTTTGCTGGTGTCTGTTTTATTTGGGGGGAGATGTTTAGTTTATTTGTAGACTACACAGAAGGATGCCCAGTAGAAAGGAAGGTGCTGGGGAGAGAGGGTGTCATAAGGCAGAGTCCTGGAGGAGGCAGAAGAGACGGGGGCTAAAGGACCCACAAAGGGAAGGGCCATCTTCCAACAACAATTGAAAGGAAGGGAGGGAGAGAGAAAGGGAGGAAGGGAGGGAAGGGAGGGAGGGAGGGAGGGAAGGGAGGGAAGGAGAAAGGGTGAATATATAGACATGTGTGTGTGTGTCCCAGAAGGGGCAGTGGGGCAGTAGGGAGCTGAAGACTGTATTGGGGACCTTGACTCTTATTTACTTATTTATTCCTATTTTTCTAGTAGGACACAAAGTCATCTGCTGGGAATGAAAATGCTAAGTCGAGTCCTAGGAGAGCAGTGAGGGTTTGGAGGAAGACTAAGAGCAGGCAAGGGAATCACTGAGGATAAAAATAACAGGTTAAACGGGGGCTGTGAAGAGCGGGAGACTCATGGTTTGATCGCAACAGTCTGCAAGCTCGTATGATTTTCTTCAGTTTGTGCTGGGGTAACCGAATTTTCCAAAAGGCATCCATTAAGTAGCCCTTTAATGCATTCTTGGCACTATGCATTGCAAACATTACCTAAACCCCAGTAAGTGGAGATAGTCACTATCCAGTTTATAAGTTAAGAACCTTCTCCAAGGTTGCACAGCCAGGAAGAAAGCAGCACACAGGTCTGTCCAACTCCAATCCATACGTCATTCACCAGGATGCTCTGTTTCCTCCCAAGGAGTCAGAGCTTTAAGGATTGATATGAACCTGAAACTAACATTGAAAATCAATTACACTGCAATAAAAAAAAATTTTAATCAATATGATACTTTGCATAGCCTTGAAATCCACCAAAAAAGTTATGTCCATAAAAAAATCTCAAGCAAATGTGGATAGTGCACAGTTTTTGAAAGAAGAATCCTTCATGACTGATGATCTCCCCACCATCTTTATTGCATTTGTCCCCTAAACAAACCTCATTTGGATTCCCTATGGTGAATCTTGCTTTCATCTTGTTACCACACTTTAAATATCGGAGGATTCAAAAACAGAATTCTTTTTTTACCCTAGACTGGCAATAACATGAAGTTAGGACTTACTTTGTAACTAAAACACCAACTCTTATACTTGGAAAAGGGTGTACAAGTGCTCAGGTCTGTTGCAGGCTTGACTTCTGCCCGGACCCAGGAGTTGACAGTCTGCTCTGATCCAAGACTGGGAATATCGGGAGCTGTTTGCAAAGCAAAATGATGAACAGCTTGAGCAATAAACACACCGGGGGTCTTTTCACATCTTATTTGAAAGGTGGAGGAGTTTCCACAACGTAGAGCTGTAGACTTTTAGAGCTAGCCAAGCAGGGCTGGCATGGGACTCTTACGTAAGGAAAGGAGATACAATCATTTCCATCTCTACCAGTATAGTGGCAGTGACTGAACTTTAACCCTACATCGTGTACCCTTTTCACTGCAAACCTTTGCTTGTTGACATCTCACTGATGTTTGTTACCTGGTTCACAAATGCTCTGGGATTGGTTCTGTTCACCATTGATTTTTCACGGCGAAGAAGCTGGACGCGAATGTACGTGAGGTTTTCTGGGGCTGCCTACTCTGACTCATTAGCCAAGCAGACACACACCCACACACACACACCACATACACACATACCCACACACACACACACCACACACACACCCTCACCCACCCTCACACACACACACACACACACCCTCCTGCAAGAGCTGGGGGTGCAGCCTGATGGTGAAGACAGACACTTGGTGATGTGAGCAGTTCTGCCCAGCATCCTCTCCACACCTGCTACCCTGCTCCCTGACAGTGCAGTTCATTTCATGCTCTCGAGTGAGTGGATGGCAAGTTGTGTGTCCGTAAAGTGGAAAATAACTACCCTGTTCTCTGGAAACACAAATACGCTGTAACAAAGCAATTACCACTCTCCTGTTAGAATCCATTCCGCAGGGGTTTTGTGGTTGGCATTTTGATGAATTAATATTACCAGGTGATGAGCTGCAGACCCTGAGGTCAGTGATGAGGGAGGGAGTTCTTTTTTGACCTTCAGACTTCAGCTGAAATTGCCCCTCCTCAGAGAGCTCCATTTACTTTATCGTAACACTTCCCTGCGTTTTCTTGTTTGTTGATTTATTCATGGGTCTGTTTTCTGTCTGGACATACAGACTCTCACCTGCCTTACTCAGGGCATCCCCTGCAGAGCCTGGCGGTGATCAGGTGGTTGCTCAGTGAATGATGGATGCATGGAGGATAGATCTCCTGGGAACCATAGCAGCGAGGTTGGAGAGAGAGAAGCCATGATGAAAGTCAAGGGTCATTGAAAACAGAGGATCTTTAGCAGAGGAGTAAAGCAGGGTCTCTAGTGGGCACCTGAGCAGAATCTTGGGTCCTGTTGGGAAAGGGTTGGCCTCAGGATCTGCAGAGATGGAGGAGGGATGCATCTGAGGGTGGGTGGGCAGAGAGCAGCAGTGAGCCGGGGAAGGCAGGGCAGTTCCTACAGCTCTGTCCTCGGGCAGGTGTGACTGGAGGTGGGGAGGAGGGGGATACGGAAGCTGACCATTTCTAAAGCTGGCCCTTAAAATGTGACAAGTAAACCAGACTCTCAAAAAAGAAGTGGCTGAATTCCTAAGTACCATTTCCAGGGGCTTTGTAACAATAATGTGCATTTTGAAATCCCACGTTGATGTATCCCCTCCACGTATAAATGGCATCGTAATTCAGGAGTGGTGCCCGGTGAAATACTGTGCTGGGGAAAGAAAGCAATTTGGACTTTGAAAGAAAATAACGAAGCTGAAACATGCAACACACATTCAGGCAAATCTTCGGGTAAAGTTACCTAGTTCCAGGACATGCCCGCGCCTGCTTCCTCTACGTCTGATCCCACGTGGCTTTACAGAGGAAACAACAGAGGCTTACTTCACCCGAAGCATCCTAGGTATGTGCTGCCAGATGAAATCGTGGAAAGAAAGCAGAGGATATCTCTGTGTTGAAAGAAACACAGAGCATTGTAGCTTCGTCAACAGTACCCAGTGTCACCTAGTTACACTCAAAAGTTCTGAATCCATGGCTCCAGGGTTAAAAAAGGCATTTTCCTTTTCTGAGTTAGTACATCTCTGTGCTGTCGTCTGGGCATCTTTTCAATTTTCCTTTGTTGACTTGGCTGTTTTGGGACTGGAGATTTCTTTTATCTGTAGGGAGAAATGCTTTTCTAACCAGAGCCTGCTGGTGTAAATGGGATGGGATGGCTCATGTGGGTTTCCCACAGGACACAGAAGCCTGTGTCGCCCATAAACACTTAAAAATATGTAGTGCCTGAGGGCTCACCAAATGGTGAAATAAGATGAACACATCAACGCACGGAGCTGGACCACCGCCCTTCCTGCCTCTGTATCCTGGTGGTGGTTTCATCCTCCGTCCAATCCCAGGCTTGTGTGGCCAAGGCTCTGGACACACCTTCAGCAAAGTGTTCTGATGGACATTTTTTTTTCTTGAGGAGAGATGTCTAGGGAAGTAGTGGGTTCAGGGGGATTGATGCTGCCTGTGTTATTAAGCACCGTTCCAAGCCACCTTTGCTGCTCAGGGCACTGTGTTTCTCCTTTTTGCAGCATTCCCTGAGTTCTGAATCTGATGAGGCAAAATGTTTTGGGGAGTTGAAATATAGAGAGCAGATGAATGAGACAGCCGGATGGCAGAGAGGCACAGTCATTGAGAGATTTCCAGGAAGGGAAAAGAAAAGGCTTTTATTATGATATTGCTATCAATAATCGTCAGTTTATTACTTAAGATTCTGTTCACTTCAGGTAATAGAAAATTGGATTAACGGTGCCTTATCAAGTTCAGGATTTACTTTTTTCATACAACAAGAAATCCGGAGGAAGTCAGGCCTCCATAGTGTCATTGAGGACTGGGCTCTGTCTGCTCCACCATCCTCAGTTTGTCATGCTCATGTCGGTCCTCTCATGGTCACAAAATGGCTGCTCCACCTCCAGCCTCACAACTGCATTCCAGTCAAGTGGCAGAGGGGCTCAGGGGCTGCTAGCAAGGTTTTTGCCTTTTCATGAGAAAAATATCCTCCTCCAGGATTTCTGCCCACCATCCCTTTGGCCAGAACTGAGTTACAAGGTAACCCTTACCTGTAAGGGAGACTGAGCTTGGGGATTCACTTTTCCAGCTTCTATGGTAGATAGTAGCACTGAGAGAGAAAGTGATGCTTGTGGATTCTGAATGAACCACAGTGGATGAAGGCCAAATTATCAAATAATCAAAGAAGAATGCAGGCAGATCTCATTTTACTGCACTTCATTTTACTGTGTTTTTTTTTCATAAATTGAAAGCTTGTGGCAACCTTGGGTTGAGCATGTCTATTGGCACCATCTTTCCGACAGCATTCACTCACTTTGTGTCTCTGTGTCCCATTTTGGTAATTCTCACAATATTTCAGACTTTCTCCTTATTATTATATTTGTTATGGTGACATGATCAGAGATCTTTGATGTAACTACTATGACTGGCTGAAGGCTCAGTTGATGCTTAGCATTTTTTACCAGTAAAGTATTTTTTAATTAAGGTTGTTTAATTGACATTTTCTTTTTAGACATCATGCTACTGCACACTTAATAGACCACAGAATAGTGTAAACAAAACTTATATGCACTGGGAAACCAAAATGCTCATGTGTTGGCTTTATTGCGATATTTGTTTTATTACGGTGGTCTAGAATTGAACAGGTGATATTTATGATATTTCTGAGGGACAAACTCTGCAAAGTGAATCAAGAGTTAAATGATCAAAAGCCAGGCAGGTAGACAGCCACACATCAGCCAGGAAAGGTGATGACAGTCTCAAAGGCCATTGACCAAAGTGCTTTAGACTCTCTCTGCTTTATCTATCCTGGTAAATGTTTCTGTTATCACACCATGAAGAACAAATAAGACAAAATTAGTGCAGCCACTATGGAAAACTGTATGGAGGGTCCTTAAAAATCTAAAAATAGATTTACCATATGATCCAGCAATCCCACCCCTGAGCATATATCTGGAGAAAACTACAATTCTAAAGGATACATGCACCCCAGTGTTCATAGCAGCACTATTTACGATAGCCAAGACATGGAAGCAACCTAAATGTCCATTGACAGGTGATTGGATAAAGAAGATGTGGTATATGTGTACAATGGAATACTACCCAGCTATAAAAAAAAAGAATGAAGTAATGCCATTTGCAACAACATGGATGGACCTAGAGATTGTCATACTAAGTGAGGTAAGTCAGACAAAGAAAGACAAATACCATATGATATCACTTATATGTGGAATCTAAAAAAAATGATACAAATTTGATTTACAAACCAAAAACAGACTCACAGACATAGAAAACAAATTATGGTTACCAAAGGGGAAAGGGTGCAGAGGGATAACTTAGGGGTTGGAGATTAACAGACACATATTACTATATATAAAATAGATAAACAACAAAGACCTACTGTATAACACAGGGAACTGTATCCAATTACTTGTAATAGCATGTAATGGAAAAGAATCTGAAAAGAAATAACATATATATGTATATGTGTAACTGAATCACTTTGCTGTACACCTGAAAGTAACACTGTAAATCAACTACACTTCAATTAAAAAAATTTTTTTAAAAGAAGGACAAATAGAACAATCTCTTATACCTTCTGTAGGCAGTTTTCTCTCTCAGGAGGTTGGAGGGGCCTGTGCCCACCCTCAGCCTGTCCCCCCCTGTGCTCCTTCGGTCTGAGTCATGGTTTCTAGCAGCAGAGGTTGGAGATGTCCTGCAGCCAAGACAGTGACTAGGGCTGGGGAGTTAGCAAAGAAACAGGAGCAGGGCAGAATGTTTCTATTTTTCTCACCTCTCTTCCTCTTTGGCTCCTGATGAATTCAGCCATCAAGTGTAGGCTCAGCCATCATGCCCTCCTTGGGGTCTGCTTGCATCTCGTGTCCTGCCCAGGGGTCTGAGTAACCCTCCTGTGTGCACACTGCAGCTGGGGTGCACCTGTATCAGAGCTCTTTATTTATTGGAGCATTGTCTTTTCCCTCAACAAATGATTGCGTGGAACCCCACCTTGTCCCCAGCTCTGCCAAAAGCCCTGGGTTTAGAGCAATCCAGCTCCTCCATCTACAGTGAGCTGCCCAGTAGAAATATAATGTGAGCCCCACAGGTAATTTTAAGTTCTGCATTATCCACATTAAAAAAAGGTAAAGAGAAACAGGTGAAGTTAATTTTAAACAGTATTATATTATTTTAACTAATACATCCAAAAATACTGGTTTCAAGATTTATTATTATAACATTGATATTACATTGAAATGATACCAAAATAATAGTATTTGGCATGATTATAATTATTCCCTATAAAATTATTAGTGAGATATTTTGCATTCTGTTTTTCATCCTAAATCTTCAAAATCCCTTGTGTATTCTGAACTCAGACCAGCCACAAGAGCCACATGTGGTAAGTGTTACCATGTGAGATGGCATTGCTCTGGAGCATAAATAGTGATGTAGTACAAAACCTGCTAGTGATGCCTGATAAATGTCTAATACACAGAGTTCAAGGTGTGTGCTAATGAGAAAGGCAGTCTTGTGTGAGGAAAGCCAGCTGCTCGCAGTCAGTTCCCCAGGAACAGGCATGTATTTTAGTGACTTTATCATCCAGAGTCTAGACCTCAGCATCATAAATTTAGAAAACTTGATCTCTTCCAAGTCAGAATGCTGACTCCCAGTGACAAGATCTCCAGACTGGTAGATGGAAACAAGAGTATCAGCCCATTAGCAGTGAAACACGTCAGGAGGTCTGGCCTTGGTGTCCCCTCCTCCGTGGACTGAGATTTGACATCCCTGATGCGGGAGACAAATCCAGCCCCCTCACCTGTTTTGGTACGTCCACAGGCTGAGAATGGATATTATACGTTCTTATTAACTGATGTGTAGTTAATTTACAATGTTGTCTTAGCATACAGATTCATTTACACATAAATATGTACTCCTTTTCATGTTTCTTTTTCACTATAGGCTATTACAAGGTATTGAATATAGTTCCCTGTGTATACAGTAGGTCCTTGTTGTTTGGCTCTTTTATATACAGTAGTATGTATTTGCTTATCCCAAACTCCTAATTTACCCCTCCTCTCCTTTCCCATTCGGTAACTGCAACCTTGTCTTCTATGTAAAATATGATGATACATGAAAACTGCATGAAATTCACCTAAAGCTTTGTTGGAACACGACCACACTCATCACGTTACCCACACTGCTCACACGTACAGTAGCAGAGCTGAGTAATCGCAGTGGAGGCCCTATGGCCTGCAGAGCTGAAAGTATTTACCACCTGGCTTCTTAAAGAATACATGTGCCCACCCCACCCCCGACCAGGGTTTTCACCCCATGTTGTATCTGTGAGTCATCTAAGGAGCTCTAGAAAGTGCACATATCTAGTGCTCTCCCCAAGTCATTCTGATTTACTTGGTCTCTGGAGAGACCCAAACATTTGGTATTTAAAAAAATTTTTTTATTGTAGTACTATATAGTCAATCTGTATGGGAAGCCGAGATAGCCAGGTGATTATGAGGGAGACATGAGGTCAGTTCAGGAAGGCGACCTGAGTGTTGGTCCCCCATTGTCCCGGCCATCAGTGCACAGGCCATTGGACCCAACACACACCCCACCTGCCTGTGCTCACCTCTGTGACCGTTACCATGGCCATGACATTCCCCATTCCAGACTCCCAGCTTCAGCGATCGACACCTCCTCCCCAGGCATTCACCAGTTAATCCGCCTTACCAGCCCCGGCCATTCTGTTTGTTTGCACCTCTTCTGATTCACTGGTTTGGTAGCTGTCTCAAGACCAGTCTGATTTCCCTTTTTCTTTATTGTTGTTCAGAATATTTCTTGGTTGCCTCAATGCCCGTGCCTTTGACAACTTACACTCCAATTGTGGCTTTCCTTAGAAATCTTTGAGACTCCAGCCTGGCATGTTACTAAGAGTTTGGTGGACAGGTTCCTTGGTAATTGAACAAATGAATGAATGAATGAACGAATGAATTAAAAGTTAGAATGGAGGAAAATTTAGAAAAAATACAGAGGAATTTTGCAAACTGTGTGTTACGAGTATAGTGAGTTTAAAATCAAAGTGTCCACATTCAAACCAAGCCACATTGGCTTTACTGCTTTCCATGGGAATCTCCATGGGAGGGTCGCATCACCTCTCTGGGAACGAGACTCGGGATACTTCCAGGTGGGGAGAGTTACACCTGCCTCACAGCACTGTGTGAGGATGACATACCAAATACAGTGGTTCCTCATGTAAGGCCTGACTCAGAAACACTCCTTCATGGAAAGTTCTCTTTCTTCCTCCTGCAGGGCTGGGGCATCCTTTTGCATTGGAAAGGTCCTGAATCATTTATAGCTATAAATAGTTTACACTCTTATTTATTAAACTATGCATCTGATAACAGTATTATTAATGACAATTTGGTAAAGAGCTCTTTTATTGTTTGAACAAATATTTTATAATACAAATTTTGAAATAATTCTTGACTTTATAGTTTTTTTTCTTTTTTCTTTTTAATAGAGGTACTGGGGATTGAACCCAGGACTTCATGCATGCTAAGCACACACTCTACCACTGAGCTCTACCTTCCCACCCAGACCTTATAGTTCAATATCATGGTGGTAATAACAAATTCATTTCCATAATATGAGCATCACATAAACCTATTCACTTTGTAAGCCCTGTCCTTTATAATAGAACATTAAATTCTGTTTTTCCTCAAGGGTTCTTAACTTTTGAGCTGGGAAATTAGTTCTGTTTTTTTATACATAGGGAAAGCATAGTTTGTTCTTAAACATACTGTCCTTTCTTGCTTGCTGGGTCTAGAATAGTCATAAGACAATGAAGAATCAAAAGCTTTCAACCTAGCTTCGTGCAGTAATCACCTGAGGAGGTAATTTTACATTTCCAGTGCTCAGTCCCACCCCAGACCAGACTAGCTGAGGGAGGAGTCAGGGCATCATCTGTTCTCAGTCTTCCAGGTGACACCAGGATACAGCCCAGCGGAAACCACGGGTCTGTCCCGTGTGTCTGACACGTGCAGGGGAACGAAGCCCAGGGGTTAAAAGCTTGACCTGGTGCCCTTCAGCTGAACCGGAACTGAAACCCAGTTCTCTCTCCTCCAGACTGGGGTTCCAAAGTACTCCCAAACCTAGAATTGTAGGATGGGCAGTTTTCTTGGTGCATACAGAAACTTCACTATATGGGGTAGTGCTTAAAGTCATTTAAATATATGGATATAAAGAGAGAAACAGTGATAGAGGCATTAACATATATATGTTTAATTCATTTTTAATGCCACTAAGCACGTTTTAGGTATCAGGTGTAGTGACTCTCATCATTAGGTCTATTTTGTGAGACAAATATGATGATTCCCATTTTTAAAGAGAAGGAATTGATACACAGAGGTCAGTAGACTTGCCTCAGGTCACACAGCTAACGAGTGAAAAAGTAGGGAAATGAACCCAAATCAGAGGATACCACCCTATCTTTCTTTTCCTTCCCTGAAAATAGAATCTTACATTTGTACAATTCTTTTGTGGGTTTTTTTTTTCCTGCAAGACATTATTATCTCAGTTGATTCGTCAATAATTGGTTGACAATTTGGCAATATTGGTTGGTCAATAATTTCATTAACACTATGGCAAAATTCTCTTTCTTTAGGAAACTAGAGAAAGAGACATGAAAAGGTAAAGTTGTCAATTTAACAGGCTGTATCTAATAGTTGTAGGCTGTACTCCAAATCATCTCAAGCATCTCAGTAAGATTTTATACGGCTGTTTCTCTGATAAATTTAGTGTTGGGTAGTGTCATTTTTTTTTTGTGTTTTCTTTTAGGGGACTAGGTGGAAAGGACCCATTGGATAGGAGCAGTGAGCAGAAAGTACTTAATGTTTCACAAAGGATCATTTTATAATGGGTTTCGGTGGGTCCCAGTGCAAGAGAATAGTGTTGGGTTGAGAGAATCTCGCAGTGTCCAAATAGAATCAGGACTAGACTCAACTTGTCAGTATAAATGTTTGACATCACTTGTCTCTCCAGAATTCATTAAAATGTTGACTTAAACATTAAGTTTCTTAAAGCAGTACTTTTAGTTCTTAAAAACTTCTACTGACAGGTTTTTCTTTAGTCCTCCTTGAAGTCGAGATCTTTTGCTCTCTGTAGAATGAACGTCATCACAAGAAAGACCATGAGATAGTTCAGTTTCTCTAAGTGGAAAGGCCAGGACAGCCCAGGAGAACCCATTTCACCCCATGGACTGGAATGAGATGAAGCTGGCTGTAGTGATAAGTGCAATTTGGCATCAGTTTGAGCTCCAGGTTAAATCCAGAATAATAACTTTTATAATTATTTCTTTCTGTGGGGGTCAAACCTATTGGGGAAAACTGGTTTGGGTTATTTTTATTTTTATTTTTTTGAATTTTTAAAAAATTCTTTTTTTTGGGGGGGGGATGGGGGTGGTAATTAGGTTTATTTGTTTGTTTATTTGTTTAACAGAGGCACTGGGGATTGAACCCAGGACCTTGTGCATGCTAAGCACACACTCTACCACTGAACTATACTCTCTCCCTGGAAAAACTTGTTTTGAGAGTTAAGGAAATTTAAAAAAGAAAGCACAAAGTATTAAATGTGAAGATAAAGAACAGAGTTTTTAGCTCCAAAGAATTATATTCAATGCTAGCTTATTTAACCAAGATTTTTTTTCTTTGAGCATCTTCTAAGTGCCACGAATTGTTCTAGGCCTGAGAGTGAGAGAGTCAGGGACCCTGCCCTCCAGCAGCCTGAGTTCTAGTGAAGAAAAATCATCAGGAAACAAACAAGATCAGTAAGTCAACAAAAAAAGGATCACTGCAGCATTTTAAATGCTGTGAAGGAAATGAAGGGGAAAAAATGACTGTTGGTGGATGAGAATGGCATCTTCCATAGAGAATCAGGGAGGGCTTCTCCAAAGAGGTGACATTTGAGGTGAGATGTGAAGACTAAGAGCCACCCACGGGGCGAATTAGGGGGAGAGCATGTTGGGCAGAGGAGGTAGTTTATGTAAATGCCCAAGAAGCTACTTTGCATATGAGAGGAATAAAAAGGGGGCCAGAGTACATAATATGTGTGTGTGTGTGTGTGTGTGTGTGTGTGTGTGTGTGTGCGTGTGTTTGTGTACACGGGCTAGCACATAGGCGCGCACACACACACACACACACACACTCAATGATGACTGAATGTGACATCGACCAGACTGTATCCAGAAATCAGGATGGAAAACTTCCCCTGAGGTCATGCTTTGAGTGGTTCTCCCTCCTTTCTCCCCTCCTCTACACCATCCCCCATCTCAAACACACACTTGTAACTTGGGGAAAGATTCAAAATATTGACTTCCAGAAATGTGCGTATATATCTTGAGTTCAGGGTGTCGTAGCACGTGACTCCTGCCTGTGTTTGGCTGGTGGGTGGTTTTCATAAATTCAACTCTTTGGAAATCATTTGTTTTCAAAGCCTAGTAGCCAGCAAAAGAAAGCTTCTCTATTTTCATGAAGAGAGGAAACTAATATAATATATTGTCTAAATTAAGACTCCCACAAAATAAACGTCTTTGGAGACTATGAGTATAAAACCATAGTAGCAAAAGTCAAATTGCTGAATATAATTATGACTATGGAAAAAGCAAGTGTTTTACATTCAAAAAGTCTTTAAATTTTGTTTCTTTTGTTCTTTTTTTCAATATCTCAGAGTCTTTTTCCTTTACTGTCTGTCCATTTAGTTCTCATAATCACTGTTCATTAAACCTTTGCAAAATCTCATTTTAAATTCAAGCTTCTTGTTGCCGTGGTTTCTGTGTGGATATGGCAAGGTCTTGCCACGTCAGTCTTTTGAAGCACAATAAAATAAACATTCGAGATGTCCCCTTGGACCAGGATTTTGGAATCAATGTTTTGCTACATGTGTGATAAGTAAATCAGCTCTTGAATGAAACATCTTTAAATAAACATGGTTCTTAAAATGGCTATAGTCTAGTAATCACAAAGTCATGAATCAGCATTTCAGTGACGGGTCATGTGTTTTGTCTTGTTTTTTTAATCTTAATTTAGAATTTTTTTTTCAACTGGCTTCGCGGTGCTGTTACAGTTCCACCTGCCTCTGGTGCTTTATGTGCCTTAAAACTTGTTGGCTACTGTGTGAGAACTGGGAGGGCATAGCTGCAGGGTTCCAATTACTCTGGCAAAGGGATCTTGTTCCATTGTCTCCAACTAAGCATGTAATTAATGTCTATTTCAAGGCCATTTCAGCAAATTCAGAACCAAGACTATCCATACATATTTAGGGATACAGAGGAACACTGGTGATGTCTTCATCACAGGGGACAGACAGCAGTGCCAGAGGAATTTGGGGAAGAATGTGCAAGACTTTATCATGTGTTGCAATTATTTCATTATAACTAAGGATGTGGTTTGAAATAAAATGTGTCACTCTAAAAAAGTCTCAGTAGAGGTAGACCCGCCTGCTGTGCCCTCTCACCCAGGGAGAGTTTTTTTTAAACCAGTGAGATGCTTTCAGGTTGTCTATATGTCTGGACAGAGGTCAGAAATGCTGAATGTCTGTCTGCAATGCATAGGGCCGTTGCACTTGGAAATCCTGCTGGACATTTATGTAGGTAAAAACCTGTTTCTAGTCATCTGAACTTAAGCCTGCCTCCGTTATGCACATAAACACAAAGTAATTTTGTGCACTAAATTTTGCAGGAATTCAGCTACTGTGTAAATCAAGAGACGACTATAGTTAGTTTTATTTGGAACATTATAATAGAGTTGGTTATTATTCAAAAAAAATTATGCCATAAATGACATCACAGCTTGCGGTATTTGAGTTGCCAATAAAATGTGCCTCAACTACTATACGCTGACAGTGATTGTTATCTCAAGGATGCTGTGTCTGTATACCGCCATCCAACAATTTAATGATATCCTTTAATCAAGTTTATTATGCTTAAACATTTGCCTGCTGAAATATATTTTTATTATGAACTACTTTTCTTATATGTTTCCTTTATATTACAGGTTTTAGGGGGGAATTCTGGGTTTAGGCAAATTATGTATTTCATTTAGGGGTATTAGTGGGGCGTTATAAAATGTTTTTAAAGGAGAGCTGATGAGATAGGATTAAGAAATGTTAACCACTATATATAAAAATAAATTAAAAACAAATTTCTTCTGTACAGCACAGGGAACTATATTCAATAGCTTGTAATAACCTTTAATGAAAAAGAATATGAAAATGAATATATGTATATATATATATACATGACTGGGACATTATGCTGTACACCAGAAATTGACACATTGTAACTGACTACACTTAAATTTAAAAAAGAACAAAAATTCTTCTAAAATGGAGAAAGGAGATGTTACACGTGTGCATTTTCGTGCAAAGACAGGAAAGGCAGATGGGAGCATTGGCCTTGATTTCTGCCCCTACTGTGTGTCAGGCCCAGTGCCCAGCCCTTAAAACATTTGAATTTCTCATTTTGTGCAGGGTACTGAGAAACGCCACATGTGCTTTGCGTCTCCTGGCCCTGGAGTGCCACATTCAGAGCTGTCTGCTTGACTCATGGAGACCAGGGAAGGAGAGGAAATGAGTAGATACATCTTCTCCACAGCACTGGCATGTTAAAATTATGTCAAAGTTCTATTAAGTAAGTGATGGTCTCCGAGCCTGATTTACGGTGGCTAATGAAATTTTCACAAAGAGGCATTATCATGAAATTTGAAAAAAATCTTAATAGATGCAGATGAGAGTTCACATGCATATGAATGTCTGTGTGCACGGGAGCCTTCGGGTTTCCTATTTATAGCTTCCGGGACACATTCGCAAGTGATAAATGAACACTGAAAGGCTACACATATGTTTATACCCGCTTTTAGCCATGGAGTTGTTTCAAAAGCGGTATCTCCACTGAGCCAAATCACAGGCATTTAGAAAGTACAAAAAAATTTAAATTTCTAAAATGAACCAGAAAGTAAAACAAAAAAAAAAAAAAAAAAAAAAGAAGAAGAAAGAGAAAAAGAGACTGAGAGAGATGGCACTCATAAATCTGCCACAAAATTAGTTTTTTAAAATGCTGTTGAAAATTAAAGCTTATTAGAATCCAGTATCATCCTTCTTTGTTGGTTGACCCTGTCTGAATTCATATTGCTCCCCGCACGACAGGCCAGGACATCAGGAGACTAGGTGTTGGGGCAAGGAATGACGACTTTATTTGGAAACCCCAGCAGATGGAGCAGATGGGGGACTAATGTTCTGGGGAACCATCTTCCCCAATCAGAATTCAGGCTCCTTTTATACTAAAAAGGGGAAGGGATATGTTAGTTGTTGCAAACTTCTTGGTTCAGAAACCCTTTGTTCTTGCAGCTGTCCATGTAGGTTGGGTCACGATGTTCCTGTAAACCTCCAACAAGACAAGTGCAATTCTCTGTTCTGCAACTTTTTATCTCTATACAAATAGAAGAAGTGTTACACCCTTAAAGGTCAGAGTCTTGAGAATAGGCTCTCCTGTATATTTCAGGCTCTAGGCAACATTCTTTTACAAAAGGTGCAGAACCAGCATGACTAAGGACAGGCAACAGGGCACAGGATTAGAGCCAAAAGAACAGATCTAATAAGGAATCAGATTTGTTTTAATGTATTACAATCATAGTTTTTAAAGAGTGACAAAAGAGGACCTTTCTGATATGTAGTGATCGCTTGGGCATTTTTAAGCGTTGATGATTATCTCGGTGTCTTAACATTTCAGAACTGTCAAGTTAAACATGTTATAATTTTGAATAAGAGAAAGATTGCTTTGTTTTTTAAATGCTAAGGTAAGGCTAGAGGTTAATCCTTAATGAGGAGAGTGTGTCTGTGCCTCTCCTTTTTTTACTGACCAGAGTGGTGCCTCAAGAAAGAATAAACCAACATAGGACTTCAGGAGCGGGGGTACTTATGCCGCAGAGGTGGAATGTGGCAGCCACTGCAGTGGAACTGAAGGTGCCCCACATCGGTCTTTGTAAACCCTTCCTTTTTTAGCTTTCTTTTGGTTGCAAGTTGTAGAAACCCAAATAAAGCTGGTTTAAGCAAAAAAGAGAATGTGCGAGCTCACGTAACAGATAAGTCCTGGGTGTTACTTGCTTCAGGCAAAGCTAGATTCAAGGACTCAAATGTTATTAATTGGTCTCTCTCTCTCTCTCTCCATCTCTTAACTCTGCTGTGCTTCCTCTGAACTGACTTTACTCTGAAGTAGACTCTTTCAGTATGTTGGTTGGCAGAATCACCATACCTAAACTTTCCTTATCCAAGCAGAGTGACAATTCCTTTTTCCAAAAACTTGAAAAAAAAAAATTCTACTGGGATGTGTCTTACTGAACCAATTCACTTAACGTGCCCAGGAAACATCCTGTGGGCTGGCGGAAGGGTGGATGATGCTGATTGGCCAAGCCCAGGTCACCTGCCTCTGCAGAGGGAAGGTGTCAGCTCCAGCAGAACTTGAACAAAAGGCTGTGAAATTAGAGATGAGATTGTGTGTCCTCCAGCTGCTGGTGATCCAACCCAGAAGGAGCAGCCAGATACTGAGAAAACCTGCTTTATTTACATCGCAGTCCTAGAAACCCTAATTTTGTTCATCTTCCTTTCGAGATATAAGAACACATAATTAGGGAATGATAGAGTTTTAGAAGTCAAAGAGACTTTGTACATTATGTAGTTGAAAATCTTCAATTTAAGTAATTTTTCAGAATGAGCTTGTCTATAAATCGAGTCTTGCTAGTTGCAAGAGCTGGTTTTCCTACAGCAGGGCAAAATACTTGAGGGGAGTCATGTAAAATGGGAATCAGAATTTTATTAAAAACATTCAGTGTCTATCCCAAAGAAATTTTAGGAATGGCATTTAAGTGGACCTCAGGGATTGTTACCAAATGTTTACATAAAATTAAAAAAACAAATCCCATCTTTTTTGCTTCCCAACTATGTTATCATTTTCTGAGATTTTATTATAGTAACATGTTACACAGGCTAAGATGCTTGTTGAAAAGTAAGTCTGATTTTTTTCTTCTTCATATTCTTGATTCCTCTGATGACTGCTTCTCCTAATTATTGTGGGTAAGCACAGTTGGTATGCCCTTTTCACTGGCAGAAAATGATCATTCCATAAATGTGTATGTGCTCATTTCAGAAAACGTACACCTTTATAAAGAATATAAAATGGACCCCAAGTGGACAGATTCTCCCAGCTCTAACAGTAATGCGAAGCAGGTGTCGTATTTCAAAGCAAGCCAGGACCACAGGGAGCCAAAGGAACTCATTGGTGTCTGCAACTGATTAGCTCAGTTCATTAGAGCTGGCCAGGGTCACAGATCTGATCTCTGGGAGCACCAGAAACACCCTGGATCTGAGGTCACGGGCCATATAGCACTGTCATTGTCCTTAGAAGGAATAAGGCTTGAAGGATGTGGAGAGAGTAATGCAGAATATCCCCCAGCTCCAGAAGCACGTCTGTGTAGCCTGCTTGCCTGTGCTGGTACCCACTCCTCACCCCCAGAGACTTTACGTCTTAGATGCGATTGTAAAGTGATAGGGAAGGTATCAAACTGATCTCTGCACAAAAGCTTGTTTAAGGTTTCAATGTAATTAGATGTCTTCATCATATTAAAAACAGTAATATTAAATTTTGCAGGAAATACTGATTTTCAAATTTGCAAAGGTCAAAAATTGAAATACAAATAGATGCTGTAATAGGATTAAAAGGGCAGGAAGAGCTAATGGTGAGTCTGTTCATTGACTGTAATGAGATTATTCTCAGGCAGATGAGTCCTGAGCTTAAACAAGAAAATGAGCTACACAGAGCAGGCATATAGTGTGGATATACTTAAGCCTGATTTTTTTTCTTTTAAACAGAAACATTTATCATAGAACCTCAGCAAATCTTCATGGAAGTAACTGCACTTGTATTTAATCCTAAATTTACATGTATTAATTATTCTAGGTCATCAGAATAGCATATCAAATAAAAACTCATAAGGACTCTGAACTATGTCCATATTTCATTTATTTATTAAAAATTTAAGCATATACACTGTTTGTTATAGTTACATTGGCAAGTATCCCAATGTGCTGTCAGAGCTCAGCCAGTTAAGTTAATGACATCTTTAATAGGTTCTTATAATGATATTACGTAGTTCAGTTGAGATTTTAATTGTGTAAATAAGATATATCACATACTAAGAAATTTTACTAGACGTTTTTAGAATAGTGACTTATTTCACTAGCTACAACACAGTTTCTGGTGTGAATAAATAATAAAGTAAAATAAAATTTCAGCTAGTATTTTTGGCAGAAAAAAAATCAGTGTGTTAAGTTACTAGGATTCTACTTACAATTTTTAAAACTCTTATTAATTCTTTATTAGAATTATACTTTCTATCTTCATTATTAGTAACTATGAATCATTTCTTGACTGTCTAAAACAAGAATGTCACCATGTGCAAGACATTAAACTAGTCACAATGGGGAAATAAATAAATGTAAAAGCCACTGATGGTCTTAAAGAATTCGCTGCCTAGATGGGATGAAAGACATGAAGTACTTAAAATAACAGTTTGCACTATAAAGAGTCCTGTGATACCCAGTGATTAATTTGAAGAGTGAATGCTCTAGTAATTCAAAAACAGAGCAAGACTATTACGGCAAATAGCTAGGTCTTGAGAGATGAATATTATTTATATTAGTATTTTAAATAACATCTTTTAAGCTGATATTTCAGTTTCAGGCATGAAGTTTCACTAAGACACATTGTTATACATAATGTAATTTATAAATGTGACTATTCTCTGTGGGGGTGCACAGAATGAAACTGATCATGCCTTTGGTTCGTGGTAAAAATGTAATTATTAGTCCAAAGACTTTCTTTCTTTTTTTAATATATAAAATTTAATTTTTAATTGTTTTTCTACTTCATCTCTGATTTTCAGTCCCATTTTCCCACATAGGCACCTCTTTGTGTATATTTAATGTAAGACCTTCATACATATATACACATATATATGCACAACATATAATAACGTGTGGGATGTGTTTTTAAGTTTACAAACAGTTATTTACACAAATGGAAGAGCATGGTGTATAAGTAAGGGTTCTCCAGAGAAACAGAACCAATAGGATATTTAGAGAGAGAGTGAGAGAGATTAATTTCAAGGAACTGGCTTACATAAATGTGGGACTGGCTGGTCTAAAGTCTGTTAGGGCAGGCCAGCAGACTGGGCTCTCAGGCAGGAGCTGATGCTGAAATCTTGAGGCAGAATTTCTTCTTCCTTGGGGAAACCTCAGTTTTGCTCCTTAGGCCTTTCAACTGATTAGATGAGGCCCACCCATCTTATGATACCTCCTTTCCTTGAAGTCAACCAATGGTAGGCGTCTACAAAATAACTTCACAGTGAAATACACCTGGCCTAGTGTTGGATTGATTACTGCATCCTATAGTTTAGCCAAGCTGACACATAAAACTAGTCATCACACCTGACTTCTGGTGTCCTATTCTGCTTAGGAATATCTCTCTCACCCCATCAAGTAACTTTATTAACTTAAATTACATGCATAGCTTCAACAAGCAAATACACTTTGTGAATTTAACTGAGTTAACTGTTATGACTCATGAAGAAAATAGAACCTGTATTCTCTGTAACCTGGTCTGGTGATGTTGTCCTAGAGATTAAACATGCAACCTCCAGAACCAGCATGTGAAATCGACAGGAGAGAGGCATTGACGCTGGTCACTGGCACTAGAGTCCTGCCTCAGGGGCTGCCTCAGAGCCCTGCTCTTGAGTGAGAATGACAACATAGTGTTAATACTTCAAATGTTTTATATATTTGTTAAAATACATATATATTCCTAATATGTTCACAGACTGTAATCACTGGGAAGTATTGTTCCTACTTGTCACCAGATACTTTTGACTTAATTGATTCTTTGCTCAGTTCCACAATCTTTCTCTTCTTTGTTCTCCTGCAATGGTTTTTCAGAGATCCCTTATGAAAGATTCTTTTTTATTCTTAGAAATAATTCTTTTGTTTGTGAGAAAGATAAGCCCAATAATCTTTCCTTGATAACTTTTGCAGCTATAAATATATGCCTTTTAGGAGGGGAATAAAGTGCTGCATTTATAAAACTTAGACTCTTGAATAAACCAAAAACATTTATTAGCCACACTCACATGATCATACATTTCACTGTTGTGGATTTTTGAGAGCTGTTTCATGGTGTACATTACTTCTTCCTGGTGCCTAAAATCTACTGAGAGGCACTTGGTAACCCGAAGGAAGAGGCAGGGCAGAAGAGGAACCCAGAAATATCCTGGGTGATGACTTTGTCTCTATCTTGGACGGTTTGCTGCAGTTTTCATTTATTGACTTTCACGATGGTAAACAATACTGTGTGCTAGACAGAAACTGAAACTTGGCATTGATTGGAGTCCTCACCAGATTGTGCTAATTTCTTAACTACCTTTGTAACCATAGAAGGAGATAGATCGTCATTCCCAACAATGTTGGTAGAGCCAGTTGACAAAAGAAATAAAACAGGCAAAAATGCAAAAGGTGATAAAACCTGCATGAGAAAAGGGTTAGTCACCGTCTATGCAATGCCCTTAAATATATGGTTGCTCCCTTATCTTATCTTACTGGTTAAAATCTTATCTTATTGGGTAAAATTAGAAAACTAGGAAAAATAAAAAGAACAAAATTTGCTAACAACCCAACTATTTTGAGTACCAGCACTTCTAATACGTTGATATATATTTTCTTACGATCTTTTTAGAAGGTATATATTTTGACCATTTTTGGTCATACTATATACCTTCTACTTATATTTGCTTAACTTTGCAAGATAATCACTTTTCTGATTTCTGGAAAACTCTTCACAAAACTTATTTTAATGGCCTGGTAATAATTCATCATGTGGAATTTCCCTATTGATTAACATCTTGTTTAGTTCAAACTTTTCACCATTACAGGTTTTACAATGGTGAACACCTTTGTACTAAAACCATCGTGTGTGTGTACATGTCTCCAATTATTTCTTTGGGATAGATTTCCTGAAGAGCTGTTACTGGTTCCATAAGGCCATCTCCACAGACATTATAAAACTGATTTGTCAGAGGGTGGTAAGCAATTTACAGTTTACACTTTCCTCCACTCCTTTGATCGAAGTCTTAATTACAAAAGCTATCTGTGCAGCAGACTAGGGATAGGTAAATGTGAATTTTGAAAAAGAATTTACATGGGAACTGTTTGGTAATGTGAAACGTATCTGGTGTGCCCTTTCACAGTGACAAGATTAAATATGGAGATGTGAATATTAAAAGGAGCAAACTTAATTGCCAGGTACCACTGACTAGCCTTAGTGAATTATAGTCATTCTCTTCATGGATATGAGTGTTCAGAATCTAAAAGGGTTTGGTACAGACTAGTGAGAGATAGCTCTGTTTTTTCCTGTTGTTGCATGTTTGTTTCCTCTTAATGATTGCATGGCTTTTCTAAGAGACTTAAAGAGCAGGACAGAGGGTGTCTTCTTTTCTCCTTTTGTGTTCACCCCAGCTATTCATCATTTTTCACATGCTACTCTTGTCCCTTAAATGCTTTAGATGAACTTGGAGGAGGATTTTGCAAGCTCCAGGCCAGTGGTTTATAGTGCAGGGAGCAAAAACGGGACTGGTTTGAGGAAACAGTAGTGGGAACTCAGCAACAAACAGAACAGATTAACAGTGTGGGAACTGCAGGACAGACATTTGATCCCCTGGTTAGAGAGGCATCAGCCGAATATCTTAGAGTCTTGGAATTTTCAGTTTTATTTCTCTTACAGGTCATCTCAAGATGACCTCTTGAGGTTTCATAAGCATTCTTAGTCTATGCTTTATCGGTTACTCTATCTATTGCTAATTTTTTCCTCCTGTTTTGGTCCTTAAGGCTTTTGCTGAACTGACTCTTAACTCCTTACCTTATCTTTTGAGGATTAATTATCTTCTTTTTAATGGTATTTGTTAATTTCTACTTTAATTTTCCACTGTATGGGAATACATTTACAGATGGCTTTACAGTCTGAAGATCTCTTTTCTATACAAAGTAAACATTTCGTACTGTTAGTGGCATTTGTCTCTCATTTATTACTGGTACATCTCACTTCTCATAGGCCAGTGACAATTTTCTCAGTCCTTGTGCCTGATTCCAGGTCCTTATTTTTCTGAGTGTTTGTTTATTTTTGATATCAGGAAATCTGATAGTTGAATTATGTAAATCAGTCAGCAGAGTAAGGGTTGAAACAGTGCAGGTTTTGATATCAGAGTATCTGAGTTTATATACCAAATAATAATAAATGCAGGGCTGAGAAACCTGGGCTGCTACATGAAGGAGCAGCTGAGTCTGGAGTAGCCAGTTAAGGCATCGACATCAACCAAATGAAAGACACACCTGTTAAACCTCCATTGCACTGGGGGAATTGTAACGGTCACCAAAACCACAGCTCCTTGTGAGGAGCTGTCAGCTTCGCTGCCGTTTCTTCTGTTAGTCATCCTGATGCTCCTCTGTATCTACTTGAAATAAATTAACTTAGAGCTAGATAAATGAAAGGCCATTTTTGTTTGTTATCTTTACGTCTGGTGCCTTGGAACTGACAGAGGAGCTTTTCCCAAGCCAGGTGGTGGATGAAAATGACATCATTCTAAGTGAAGTAAGCCAAAAAGAGAAAGAAAAATACCATACGATAGCACTGCTATGTGGAAGCTAAAAAAATGACGCAAACTTATTTACAAAACAGAAATAGATTCACAGAGAACAAACTTATGGTCACCAGTCGGGGGAAGGGTGTGGGAAGGAATAAATTGGGAGCTTGAGATTTGCAGATACTGACTGGTATATATAAAATAGATAAACAACAAGGTCCTAATGTAGAGCACAGGGGACTATATTCAGTACCTTGTAATAGCCTATAATGAAAAAGAATATGAAAAGGAATATATATATATATATATATATATATATATATATATATATATATATATATATATAACTGAATCCCTATGCTGTATACCAGAAACTAAAATAATACTGTAAATTAACTACAGTTCAATTTATAAAAGAATAATATATAAATAAAGAGAAGGAATGAGAGGGGGAAAAAAAGAAAAAAGAATGAAGGCAGAAGCACCACCACGCTTGCTGTTTGACTCACATCCGTGTTGACCAGGCGGAACCTTGCACACAGAAGAACACATGTAAAAACGATAATTCGTGTGGGCTGGAGGCCGACCGCGTTTGACGGAAATGTGTACTTAGAGCCCTTCCCTCCGCTTTAATCCAAATAACGTCAAGACACAGGAGCGTTTAGTGACAGTCCTTCTGCCCTCTAAGAGGTGCGCTGCTTTCTAATGCTTCCAGGGACGTTCCGTTTGTTTCTCAAGTTCACAGATGTGCCCTTAATGTGGTCCGAGTATTTTTGTGAACTGCTGGAAAATTTCACTCACACACTCGTGGTTCCAATGAACACAAAATACCTCTTCCAGAGAGCCATTGCCAGTAAGCAGTATTTTTAGAGGCACATGTCACAGTTTCTGTCTGCCTCTGTTGTGACTGTTAATGGGCCCTGGGTGATTAAGAAGCAGCCTCTGATAAAAGGCATTACCCCACCGCTTCATTAGGGACTCTGAGCAGTAAATATTTACTACAACTTAGGCTCAAGTCAGCATGTCATTAAACGGGGTCCCAGTGAAACAGGCTCCTGGCTGACAGCTGTTACTCCCTCCAACATGTTTGTCAGTTCCCTGTGTCTGAAATCGCAAGTCATTCCTTCTGGGTGTCTGTAGCTGAATGCCCCTGAACAATGGTGTCGCATCATGGATGCGTGCTTCCTCGAAGACATATGTGAGTTCACTTTCCGGATTCTTTGGTAAACTTTGCCACTCACTCTGGGAGGCGGTCCTTGTTTCCAGGCATATTCTTTGACCAGTTGAGGAAAGGAATTCTTTTCAAAGAAGTAAGGAGTTGTAAAACACACAGTGCACAGATCTAAGCCCTAGAGTCGCTATGACATTTTATTGCACAGAACGCATGTATTATCATGTTCTCCTCTGCTGGGAGGAGCTTGCCCCCTGGGAATTGGAGAGCCAGAATTTCTGGTATCTGACCGGCATAGAAATCTATTTTCCTTTCCTCTCACAGGAGCAGTGAGAGCATCAAACGTCCTCACTCTCCAGCCCTGCAGGGAACCTATTTCTTTTGCTGCCCTTGAAAATGAAAAGGAAGTGCTTGCTATTGAGAACAGTCCCTGCTAACTGTAATGTTACTGGTAGAAATTATGACTTTAAGCAATTAGAGAGGAAAAGTCATTCACATGCCATTTTGACGTTCTGTAAGCACGGCTATAAAAATAAAGTGCTTCTCTGGGCATGCCTGGTCATTATGTGGGGGTTAAGGATGAAGTCGGGGAAAAAAAAGCCGAAACATAAACATGTGTTTTTCATTGTGACATGCAGCGTTAACACTGTTTTTTTACTACTACAGCTACAACTCGGAGGGGTTAGTATCTTTTCATCTATTTTCTAAAACAATATGGTAACCTTTTTACGTTGGCAAACCTGGAGCTGCTAAGAACACCCTGCATCGGGTTCTGCTTGGTACAGAGCATTCGCTTTCGTAAACTGATGAGGTGCATGTCCACATGTTTATACAAGGGCAGGAGAGTATCTTCTTGCCTAAATTTCAGGCGTGGCATCATCGCATGTGTCTTTGCTCAAGCTCAGACCCAGCCAGGTGGCTTCAAAATGCAGGATCGGAGCCTGAGTGCAAAAGAAGCAACCACTGTTGGCACGGAACTTCCACGATAATTCCCTGGGCTGAGTTTGAAGCAAAGGAAAATCCTGTTGACGGTCAGTTCTGAAAAGCCCACTTGCAGGAAGGAAAACTGGTGGAGGGAGATTTTATTCCTTTCCTCCTCTTCCCAGAAGAATGCTTTGCTTATGCATCCCGAGTCCAAGGAAGTCTAATAAATCCCCAATTCTAGAGAATTTCATGTTATCAGCTGCTCAGACTCAATGCATCCTCTTTCGGGAAAGGATCGTAATTAATTTTTTCCTGCATCTGTGGATAAATATAAATGATATACACAGGCATCTCCTTCCTACTGAAAAAGGGCACTCTCTTCCACCGATAGTTTTCTGGAGACAGGCTTCTCGCAGAATTAATCTCCTCTGCTCCCACGTCTGAGGGTTGGTGGGTATTCGAGCTATTTGAGGATGAGTCCTCCTGCCCCACTGGATTGTTAGGCCTGGGAGTGCTCAGTTCCCAGGACCACTCATCCCTAAACCCGCTCCCAGGACTCAAGAGTCCCCCTCCTCCTACAATGCACCTAGCATTCTGCCCATAGTGGGTGCCGAAGTCCTGTTGATCCAGTGAAATCATCTTGAACAGGGATCCCATGGGGGCAGTCATTCATTCTATGCTGAAAATCACATGTTATCATAATCCACTTAATGGCAAAACCCCCACATATTCTGTCACAGACTTACTGCTAACTTGGGTAACTTGGAACAGTCGTGATTAAAAAAAATGGTGAGAAAGAGCTCAAATGCTACTTGGCATGAGGAATGTCACTTCTGGTCAGGGATGGAGACAGGGAGGCTGGTATCTTTGCACAGAGTGGAGTAAGGCTGATTGGACTGGCTTCAAAGGCAAGACTTCCTGAGAACCGCAAATTAAGTGCACTCAAGCCTCATTTCTAGCTGTATGGAAATGTTGCAAACATTTCAAAAACGGAGGGCAAATTACAAAACAAGCATCAAGCCATGGTTGAGCCCAGTACCTGCTGTCATGAGAATCACTGGGTGAAGGGATGGACATTTTGCATTAGAAAATTTTTTTATTTAAATGGACTAAAATGCATATTTCCCGAGGTGACTTACAATCTAGTGAGAATTTACTTATAAGATAGTTTTACAATGTTTTGGAAACATTCTAAATGTGAAATCAAGCATTCTGGGGTTTTTGTTTGATTGTTTTTTATTCCTTACCTAGAGATTCACCAGTAATAAACTGTAGTGTTTCATCTACTTAAAGTTTATAGTTCATTGCATTTTTTTTAATTGAAGTATGGTTGACTTACAATTGTGTTAGTTTCAGGTGCACAGCAAAGTGACTTGATTATATATGTACACACACATATACATATACACATACATATATTTTCTTTGTATTGGTGATTTATCAGTTACCCATGACTAGAGTGAATAGTCTGAGAAATATATACTTAAACCAAACAAAAGTTCTAGAATAGCCTTCTTTTCAGAAGTTTGCTTTCAGGATCCTCCCAGCATGCAGCTCTCACCCTGGGAATATGGCAGGCCAGCCGGGAAACAGTTACGCTTGTACCATCTTATGTAGAGTTCATTGCTGGGCCTCAGTAGCAGGTATTTACAAGGTTTTTCAAGGGTCTATTAGCATAGGGCACGTACCTGGAAAAAGAAAAATAACCTTTATCCAAATGATAAAATGAGCGTCTTCCTCTGCTTCTCACAATTCACAGACATTATCTCACACCTACCTCATGAACCACCTTTTAAAGTGAAGGCTTTCCTATAACGAAAAAGAATATGGAAAGGAATATATATACATGTATATGTATATAACTGAATCATAAATGTTGTACACCAGAAGTTAACACAATATTGTAAACTGACTGTACTTCAATTAAAAAATACAAAGTTTGAGAACTGCTTCTATAGTGGAAGGAGTTGGAATGAGCCATAAAAACTTTTTAATTTAAAACTCCAAAAAAAGTAAAATAAAGTGAAGGCTCCACTTTAAATCACTTTACTGTACCTCTGAGACCAGGGGCTGAGCAGCCGGCACTGGGCCATGGTGGGTGATTGCAGGCCTGCCGTCCTGAGCCCCGTCTGAGCTGGACCCAGAGTCCTCACTCAGAGCCTGGGGGGCTGGGCAGGATGAGGGCTGGGAGGAGGCAAGCAGGGCTCTAGGCAGGCCAGCAAAGGGCCAGCCCCAGGGCTGCTGATGCCCGGCTCCACCAGGTGAGGAGCAGAGCGGAGGAAAGCACAGGGGGCGGAGACCAAGTATCCCATGGCAAAAAGCAAAACAAACAAAAAAACAAGCAGGAAAGAACAGGGCTCTCAGTGGAGGATGGAGGAGGAACATGGACCTTCCAGGAAGAGGATGAATCAGCCATGCTCCACTGTCCCCCTCGGCCTTGGGGAGACCTGGCACTCAGGCTGCCTGGCTTCAGATCCTCACTCTGGTACCTACTGATCTTGCCTCCTTAGGGAGATGCCACCTGCACTCCTTGCCCATTTCCTAATCTATAAAATAGATGTGAAAGCATTACCAACTTCGAAGATCCCCGTGAAGGTTACTTAGACAATAGAAAACGCTTCGGCTCGCTCCTGAAAAGAGCAACACCTGCCGCGGGGAGTCGAGTGTGTTTGCGTTGCATTCATTGTCTGTTGCAACTCCAAGGGCACGTTGGGGAACTCTTTAATTTCTGGGTGGCTTTTTTCCACCAACAGTATTTGCAAGGGGCTTTGTTTCCTTGTCAAACCCTTTGCAACAAATTAATTTTAAAATTCAAATCCAGAGTTTTACTCACAGGGAACACTGAAGCGTGGAGGTGTTCCTTTTTTGCTTAATTGGCAAAGGTACAAGGAACATCACCAATCCAGACTTCAGGGGGAAAGTGCAACTTATCGTTGCACACGTTTCTCAGAATCGAACCTTTGTTTAGAGTTTTAAGGAGGAAATAACTTGGTAGAAAAGAACCCTTGTTTAGAGTTTTGGAAATAATCTGATGTGATATTCATACTTTAGCGCGGATTTTCACAAAAAAATCTTGTCAAGTTGAATTAGGAAAACAAAGAGCGAATATCAAGCAGAGGAGTGTGGGGGAAGGGGGTGGAAGGGTGGACCATGGTCAGGAAGTTTGGGATTCAGTTTTTGATCATCCATTTTAAATGATGTACGTATGAGTGGGGTTCCAGTGCTTGGTGTTTTGGAAGACGCAGAAAAGAATCATCATTTTTATTCTCAAGGACTTAGAGTCAGGGAGGCGACATACGACATATACAGGGGAACTTTACATCCCCTGAATGCAACACATACCTGGCACATGGGAACTATGAATTGCTCACTTTTTATCCCCGAAACACAGCAAAATGAGAAAATATAATAAAAGGTTACAAACAAGTTTTTATAGGCACCCTGAGAGAGATGTAAAATTCTACAGAGAGGTGAGGGCAGGACGTGGACGGGTAAACACAGAGGCAGGTCATTACCAACATGCAGGACGTGTGGCTTTGTGGGTACCAGCAAAGGCAGTGAGGGTAGAATACTCAGGAAACGGGTGTCGTTGTGAGCAGTTCAGTTTGATTAAAGGGAAGTGGTGAGAAATGAAGTCAGAAAGTAGTTTGGCTCCAGACCAATCAGGACCTTGAAAATTGGGATCGGGAACTTGGACTTGATTCTATAGGCAATGGGGACCCACAGAGGACTTCAGAGCAGAGAAATGGCCTGATCAGAGCTGAGCTTCAGGAGGATGAATAACTAAAATGGATCAGTAAGTGTCCAGTGTTGAATACAACGCGGCTGACAGTTGAACCACCACAGGAAGGAGGAGACCAGTGTGGGAGGCACTTAGATGAAAATGATACGACGCATTTTGAACCTCCCAGTGACAGGTGATGACATTAGCAGAGCCAGGCATCCCAGAAGGAAGAGCTGGCTTGACAGGGGGGATGTTGAGTTCAACTCAGGATATATTAAGTTGAAGGTGCTGGCAGGACATTCAATGCCGGAATGCATGAGAGAGATTTTCAGTAGACAGGTCATTGACACACACAGGATAATTGAAGCCTAGGAATTAATTGCCAAAGGAGAAAGTGCCCAAGAAGAGAGGACTAAGGACAGACCCTTAAAGAGCACCCCCACTTACAGAGCAGGAACCCCCAGAAAGGCGATGGCAGAAAAATGGAGTGAATACTTTGGCGTGTCGAGGAAGTCACAGAGGGAGAAAGTGTCAGGAAGAAAACTGTAGGCAAGAATTGTATTGTTGCAAGTAAACATGGGGAACCTGAGAACGCAGTCTGAACGGGGTGACTAACGGGAAACTGGTGACCTTTCCTGACAGCGGAAGAGCTGTGATGGCCAAAGCCACGCTCTGACACATGGAGGGGAGGGTTGTGTGTGAGCACGGAGTATCGTCTTCAGGATGCTTAGAGGGAAAAGGAAAGAGATGTCAGAATTATCTCAATTCTACTACTCCCTTTAGAAGTCAACAACTCCACTTGGCAATTGAGGGGAATAGTAAAATTAAGCTAATTTTATAAGAACAGGGAGACTGCAAGAGGTCTGTAAACTGAAAGAACGGCCTCCGTACACTCTAAGGGAGTAATTTTGCAAACTGATCATAAGGAGTGAAAGATCTCAAAGCAAGAGGTAACATAGGAGACAAGAGACATAACTGGTATGTTCCAGTTTTACGAGATCCATGTTAGGCATATAGATTATTGTTAACAGATTCCCCATGAACGTGGTCTCCAAACAGCTCAGAATTGCCCACGAGGGAAACCCCAGTGGAAGATGAGCCCTTTTTATGATCTAGACACGTGGCTGCCCTTGGAATGTGTCTGGTCTTCCCAGGGACGAATTTCCTTGTCTTTCTGTTACCTTCCATTGCCATTTCTCAGGAGAATCAGAGCAACAGACTGAGTAATCTCTTTGCAGGAGTTTCTCAAGATGAGAAAGACTTCCTGCAGTGCATCCAGCAGGGGTCAGGGGGAAACAGTCCTCAAACCTGCCTTGCGTGTGGAAGATGAGAGTTAATTCAAGCATTTCACTGACCTGAGAGATACAGAAAGGTGTGAGGTGTTGTGCAGGGGCTGCTGGGATGCGTTTACTGCAGGTGCTGAGTAGGAATTTTTCAGAGTGAAAATAGAGGAAGACATGAAGATTCGCCTACTTCTGCAACCAAGAGAGCATCTTTAAATCTCAAATGCTGTCATTAGTGTGGTTATTATTACTAATATCATCCACAGTAATAGAAACGGTGAAAATGTATCTTGCCACTTGCTACTATATACCTAATTGAGAAATAGTGGGGAGGAGGCACCATTTATCCTAGTTTAACAGTGAGTCAATTCCTATGGGAAAAAATGACCATAGCATGTCATTTTAAGTACCTAAAACCCCGCAAATTCAAGTGTTTACCTGAGTATACATCGCCCGAAAGTAGATTCTAAAAAGTATGAAACAAACGTGTTGCTCCAGCACAAGGACAAAGGTGGCTAAAAATACAGTATAAAAGTAGGGAAAATACGTTAAAATGCATAAAATTTGAGCACAAGATTAAGAAAGTACCACGATCAGAGAACCAGAAGTAAAGCTGGACAAGACCTGGAATGCTCCACTGGCAACCTCCTGGCTTTATAATGAGGAAAGAGAGCCCCAAGGTGCCCAAGATCCCATTAAATTATACAGATAAATCAATCAGAGTGCCTTCAATAAATCAGTAGGGTGTATTAAACTGTGGCATATTTTACATTTTTATATTCATCCATTAACTTTTTAAAAAAATCTATGTCTATTTGAAGTAGCTTAACTTACAAACAATAGAATTAGCCATTTTACATCACAAGGTAGAAAAATTTGTGAATAAGCATTCAGACATACTTACTTAAACTTGTACTGAGTGTGAAGAAATGCTGATTAATAAAAAAAAAATCCATTGAAAACTCATGTTATTTTCAACGTGGTTTTAAAAACTTAACTTGCAGAGAAAGAGTATACAGCTCAGTGGTAGAGCACATGCTTAGCATGCACGAGGTCCTGAGTTCAATCCCCAGTGCCTCCATTAAAATAAACAAATGAACAAACATAATTACCCCCCAAAAAAAGACTACAAAAAAATTAACATGCTTTCTCTGTTTACTAAAATCATAGTTCAGTAAACTTTATGGGCACCAATTAATGCAGACTGCATTATTGTGGGTACTGTTAAAAGATTTTTATGATTTTAAGATTCAGTTTATTACACAAAGTGAGCCTATTACAAGAAAACAGCTAGGAAGGGTATTTTTCTGGATTTTATACATTTTAGTTATGTTCATAGTGCATCTGTGACTGTTTCGATGATTGGTTTTGCGAAAGCTAAGATCAGCGAATTTTAAATGTACATAAACATTGCCAATAATATGTAACTAAAATACATGCATTAGTTATAATGGTTGTGTCATTTTGACTTGTACTTTGCAGAAGTATAAATACTACACCATGTTGGTGAGTCTCTGGACCCTTATGTGTTAACAGTTATTTTTCAGATACTTTGGAATTTTTAATAATGGAATTAATTGACTTGTCCAGTTTCCTGTTTCACAGTAATATTTCAGTTGAATGCACGTGTATACTTTGTTAGATGTGACACATGCTCTGAAAGAGAAAAGTCAGTACTGTGGGCAATAGATATAGGGAATTAATATTCACCTGGCAATAAAACTGCTTTATAAAAAGGAAATTTCTTAACAAAAATACCAAGAATCTAAAAGGAAATCATGACATCACATAACTGGGATTCCTATTTCTTCATAATTTGAAGTTTTTTTTATTTTAATAAAATCACTACTAAAATCAAAGCTGTTTGGTGTTTCTTCCACGAGTATTTAAAAGTAAGAATGATCTGGAAATGAATATATTTATGTATATGCATGATTGGGACATTGTGCTGTGTACCAGAAATTGACACATTGTAACTGACTGTACTTCAATTTAAAAAATAAAAATATAAAAGTAAGAATGATCTAATGTTCCAAAGCAGCCCAAGTGAGGCCCATCTAAGACGATGCTCAGTAAAACTGCAGGGGCCCTGTTGACAGTCCCTGGCTCCAGAAAGGACTATGCTCCCTCCTCCCCCACCTCCCAGTCCAGAGCCTCTGTGATTAATACACTGGAATGAGCCATCATGCTTGTTTGGTGTGCTTCACTCAGTGGAGTAACTCCTCGCTTCTCAAGTTTCACCAGCTCAGCTGTGGCCCCACATCCCTGGAGCTTCTCGGAAGGGACCTGAGCTCCCTGTCTGCCTGTGGCCAGAGCACCTGATTTCCATGTCCTGGGCAGCCCGCTGACATGAGGGGAGAGCCCCACACTCAGCTTCTGCTCTTGGGCCGCTTCGTGCTCCCTCTCCCGTCCTCTCTGCGTCCATCCCTTCCTCCGCCCAGTGACTTCCTGACCCCTGTACAGAGGCTCCTCCAGGCAGGCACTGCCCCCCAACTGACCCTCCCCACTCTTCTTATCTTGGGCTTGGACCCCCCCTACACCAGTGTAGACCCATTGGGCTTACACAGTAATCGCATCTCCCTTTCTATTTTTTGTGGGGACACCTGTCAGCTCCCCCTTATCATAGTGCTTGGGAATTTGGGTTAACCAAATAGAGGACCTTGTGGTTCCCGTTTGAGGGCCAAAATACTAATACCATTAACTGAAGAGATGATGAAATTGAGGCATAGGGAGATTAAGTCACTTGGGCTGGCCACCAGCTGGTGAGAATTAGAGCTGAGATTCAAACCCCAAGAGTCAGAATGGCCAAGTGTGTGTTCTTAGATGCTGAGGAGGGTAAGTGGGCAGGGCGGGGGTGGGGGTGATGGAGGGCGGGGGTGTGGAATATTGAGAAGCCCATGAACTAACAACTAACCCATTACAAGTCACCAGCAGGTCCTTATTTTTCTTTTTGTTAGCAGATTTATTAGGTGGGGGTTTGAGGGGAAGAGGGTACAGCTCAGTGGTAGAGTGCGTGCTCAGCACACACAGATCCTGGGTTCAATCCCCAGTACCACCGCTAAAAAAATAAACCTAATTAACTCTCTCCCTCCCAAAGAAAGAGAATAACACACACAAAAAAATCTTTAAGTAGGTGGTGAACTTATGCATGCATTCCCAAAAGTAAGTGTGTTCTTTAGTAAGAAGTGTATTTGAGCATTTCATTTTCCTATAGTAGAGAGGATAAAATGCTCTACAAACAGAAAGACAGACTAAGCCTTGGGGGGGGGGTGTAATGAGAGAAAATGGCATTCTTTTGCTCTTCCTGGCAGCAAATCAAAGACAGACTCACACAAAAGACATAGGCAGCCCTGGAGAAGTCACTGAAATGTGTCACGTCCCGTCGTGAGGGTCTGCCTCTGAGCACAGCCAAGCCCCAGAGCTGTGCCGGGTAGTATTTATGAATTTAGGATTCTGCAGAACTAGAGTAAGGATGATCACTTTTCAAGGAGTGTCTGGTGTGTTCATCGTGTGATTGCTGGACTCTGTCGTGAGCACATTTATAGATGTGGAGAGGCTGCGTCAAACGATGTCACTGGACTTGTAGCCAGCCTTCCGGGGGAGAGAAGGTGACAGATAATGAATATGTATGTTGTGACAGGACTAGAAGGACAGAGAAAGGAAAGTGACCAGTGGCTTCCAGGACTGATGGAGGGGATGCTGAGATGCAGAGATGGACGCGCTTCCAGTAACTGAGTGGGACACGTGCAGCGATCAGGCAGGCTTGCGACTGTATTTTGTAAATGGCGGTGAAAATATTTCGCAGTTACATAACATGAGTGTGCGAACCCACTCAAAATCTGTCCCCAAAAGGCGCTCGTGACTGAAATTTCTGTTCCATGTACCATCCAGGCCCCATCCAACCCTCTTTAATTACAGGTTCTCCAAGAAGGAATAGCAGAGATCAGTCCTGGGTTCTAATTCTCTTCTAACATTTGGACGCTCACACACATGATCTTTCTCCTTGAGCTCAGCTGCAGCAGGCATATAAATGAGACAGATTCACGTGTCTTGCTCCCAAATTGCCTTCCCCTGAGTTTCATGTATTATGTCCCATCCTCGTGGAAGACATTTGGAGCTAAATATTCCATCACAGCTGAAATGCCACCACCGTTTATCTCTCCTTCTGAATGGTGTTTATTGCAGAGTCTCCACTCATGAAGTCTCGAGGGATTTTTCTGAAAATAGATGACAGTTTTCTCCACCTCTCCAGGCAGCGGGTGATTTCTGGCATTTCTCTCCCATCACCCCTCCATCTCCTTTGCTTCTACTTGTAGTAAAATAACAACAACAACAACAACAACAACGGTCCTTTCCCACCTGACTTATGCCTCTTTTATCATGTTTCTTGGGGGCTGGGACCCTCGTACCCTCTCACTGAAGAGCCTTAGTGTTTGCTGCTAAAACTGCCCTCACACAAGCCTCTGGGGTGGTTTCTAGTTTTTCTCTCCAAGCCTCTTGCAATAATACTTCTTATTGCCTAATAAACCAGGACCAAGGTACTCAGTCTCCACGGTGAAGCTCTCATCACACCTCCGAGCTGCCCTGCTGTAGCCCTTCCGCCTTTGCGCTGCCACTCACAGGAAGGCTGTTAATTTCCTGGCCAGTTTCATCCCTAAGGACCAGGCATAGAGCAAGCTCCAAGCCACCTTCATCTCCCTCGAGGGGTCTGGGAAAATCTGTCTCCTGCATACACTCTTCTCCTGACCTGTTTGGAGCGATGATTCAGGTCCTGAAGTGACTGCCTAAGGACACATCTTCCGCACCTTTCAGTGCCCATTTGAAGAGTCCTCAGATGAATCCCTGTTATTGCCCCGTGTCCTCATCAGCTCTGGATGCTATAATAAGGGACCATAGACCGAGGGCTTATTTCTCCCAGTTCTGGAGGCTGGAAGTCTGAGATCAAGGTGCCGGCTGAGTCAGGCCCTGGTGAGTCTTCCTAGCTTGCAGACTGTGCCTTCTCATTGTGGCCTCACCTCACGTGGGAGAGAGAGCTCTGGGGTGTCTTTTTGTTTATTTTGTTTTTATTTTTTTGGCGGGGAGGTAATTAGGTTTGTGTATTTTTTTAATCGAGAAAGTTACTGGGGATTGAACCCAGGACCTCGTGCATGCTAAGCACACACTCTACCACTGAGCTATATACCCTCCCTCCTCCTCGGAGTGTCTTCCTCTTCTGATAAGGACACTAATCCTATCCTGGGGGCCCCACCCTCCTGACCTTATTGAAACCTAATCACCTCCCAGAGCCCCACATCCAAGTGCCATCACACTGGGGATCAGGGCTTCCACACATAAGTTTGAGGGGACACACACTCAGTCCAGGCACTTGAACAGCTCCTGCTCAGGTGCCTGGTGGTTCAGATGACTGCATGTTTGCAAACTCTCCACTAGCCACAAAGGATACTCGTAAAAAATACTGAGGGTTTTACTGCTAATAAAGTCATAGAGTCCCGTGCCATGTTTTTCTTAGGACTTCTTCTAATCGCCTTTTCTGGTGTGGTGTCTGCTGTGCTCAGTTTATAAAGATCATCTGTATCCTGGTGACCAAGGGTTTAAATCATGAAGTCTAGTAAATCACCAAGGAGAGATGTTCACAGATCTTCCATAAAGCATGCATCTTCTGCTGTGCATCTGAGAACTTGCAGGTGCTCCTATTTCTTTTTTTTTTTTTTCTTTAATTAAGTTTTATCTTCCGTTTTTTTACTGTGCCTCTAGCATTTAGTGGCGAATGGGAGAGCAAATCCATTTATAAACTCTATCCACTAATTTCCTCTTGCTGCTGTAACAAATGACCACAAACTTAGTGGTTCGAAAAACCACAAACTTATTATTTTACAGTCCTAGGGGTCAGAAGTCCAAAATGGGTGGAGGCTAAAATCAAGGTGTTGGCAGAGCTGATTTCTGGAGGCCCTGAAGGAGAATCCACTTCTTCCCCTTTTCCAGATCCTGGGCCACCTGCATCCCTTGGCTCGTGACCCCATGTCACTCAGACCCCTGGTTCCACTATTACCCCTCCTCCTCCAACTCTGCCCCGCCTCCTCCTTCTTATAAGGACCCCCACGATCTCATTAGACCCTCTCCAATACTTCAGAATAATCTCCCCATCTCACGATCCTTCATCATATCTCCAAAGTTTCTTTGCCGTGTAAGATGACATATTCATGGGTTCTAGACATTAGGACATGGACCTCTTCAAGGTCCATTATTCTGCCTGCCCCACGCTACTTACTTATCAGTTTGGACCTGTGGATAGTACTTTTCACATGCTGAATTGAAAATAAACGTATTCACGTTCAAATGAAGAGCAGATAGAGCATTATGTTGTGCTTTATTTATAAAAGAATATTTATAACACTTTAATACATCATGGTAGTTACATATCATATTGTTGCTATGCATACAGTACATGTGTATTTATAATAAGTAACAATAAAAATAAACAAGAGGCGGGGAGCAGGGTATAGCTCCATGGTGGAGTGAGCACCTAGCATGAGTAAGGTCCTGGGATCAACCCAGTACCTCTATTAAAAAGTAAGAAATAAATAAGACTAATTACCTACCCCTTCCAAAAAAAAAAAAGGTTTAAAAAAAGATATTTAAAAAAAGTGAACAAGACCTTAATAATGCCAGAATCCATCAATACAAGTACCTGTGGGACTCTCCTACAATTTTGCATGTAAGAGTATGTCACATTTCTGAAATGTTCCCCCAGTGACACTCTTACTTTGCCCGTGGTTTTCTCAGCATTTGTACCTGGACACCATAGCAACCTGTGAGGCAGTGACACCTGCAGAAGGGAACCCCATGTGCTGTTGGCAAGTATGGAGTTCACTCCAGCCCCAACCCGAGCCTCTGCTGAGTGAGTTGATTCTCTGGCTCCTGAATGCCCTGCTTCTCCTATACCATGGAGGAAGCACTCTGGGGGCCAAGCCACCTGCTGGCTCAAGGTCTCAAAAATAGAGACCACAGGAAGGGAGAAAAAAAAACCTAATTAACTTTGTAAACCCAACATACATGGATAGATTGTGGATGGTGAGAACAGTACATCTAAGGACATTACATCTGGTGAAGCCTGGCCAACCTGAGATCAATGAGTTTGATCTACTTTATCTATCACATTGGTCTGTGATGACGCTTCCTTCAAGGTACCCAATATTGTGGGGTACTTCCATGTGTTTTTCTTAGATTCATTTTCATTTTTCCAAATTACTTTTATTAATAAGTACCATTATGAACCTTCTTTTCTGTAACTCTTGTTTAAAAAAGTGTCCCTGTATTCCAGGGAGACAAAAATTAAACATTGGAGGTTTGGTTCCCACATTGTTTCAGAAAATTAGTTCCCTGTTCTAAATAATTATGTTTGAAGATTATGAATCATAAACTAATTGCAAGCTCCCTGCCTATGATTTTAGAAGTAATTGAAAGGGTGGAGAGTACAGCTCAGCTGTAGAGTGCCCACTTAGCATACGTGAAGTCCTGGCTTCAATCCCCAGTGCCTCCAGTAAAAAATAAATGAATTCAGTTAAACTAGAAGTAATAGAGCAACCAAAATCATCTTCAAATTTATCAACTCTTGATCTCTAAGGAATTTAGAGGGTAGTCTATGAAATAACGAAGAGGAAAAACTTGATGTTTGAAAAGTGAACAAAAGTGGTAACAAAATTAGGTAATTGTTAGTTTTCTTTCTTGTCTCAAAATATTTATTAATCTTGACATTTGCTGTGTGATCTTAAAAGATCATCAGTGTTTTCTCATCAGTGTTCATCCTCTTCTACTTGACAACTGTTGTTATTTTCTGTTGCCTGAGTTAAGAGGCATAAAATTATCCCGCCTTTCAATTTACACATTTACTTATCAGGGTGAAGTCAGTATTTCTGTCCTAGAATATGTATGTATATGTATGACTGAAGCGTGATGCTGTACACCAGAAATAGACACAACATTGTAAACTCACTGGACTTTGATAAAAATAAAATTTTTCTGTCCTAGGATTGAGCCTGGGCTTTGCAGTCTCATGGTCAAGGGGAAAATGACCTCAGAAGAACTGAGCTGGGGGTGGCCAACAGCAGCGCCTGGCATGTGAGGGAGGCAGGAGGGTCAGCGGACAGCTTGATGCCTGTATACAAGGGAGCAAGCCCACATCTCAGCGCTCCCTCTCCCCTCCCTGCCAGGTGTCTCTCTGTCTCCGTTTCCCTCCCTCCTTCTCTCTCATCTTTATACTATATTTAGTAACGTTTGGATACAGAGACGGTCACCCCATGGATTTCTAGCACAATTCTGTTATTATGATCCCCTGCCGGCGTAGAGATAGTTTAATGTTTCCAAAGCAGCTTTACAGCCCTTCTCTCGTTTGATCCCCAGAACATCCCTCTTCAAGCCTCGGCATCTTGGAGGACCACTGGGCGATGTTGTCCTGTAACTGCCCAGTGAACTTTGTTTTAAGAGCAAAACTACAGCCTGCAAGGTAGCGATGTCAGTTTAATCCGCTCTAACCACCCAGAGAGACACAGACTCACACATGACATGAGGAATACTTTAGTTACCCATCATTCTTCCTGAGATTAGTCATTAGACCCCCTGATTAGCCTCATCAGGCTACCAGGCAGGTATGGGGAAAAAAACAGCTAATGATCATGAGCTAAATTTAGAAACACCAGTCTTTTTTTTTTTTTTTTTTTTTTTTGGTGTGGATTAGAAATAGTGAAAGTCAGTGTGTCTTTCGCAATCTTCCACCCCAGAAGCTACAAGAACATTAGAAGAAATAACGAATAGAAAGAAATGAGTCATGCTTCTAATTGGGGGAAGAAAAGGCGTTTACTTCAGCTCTCTGGAGTGCCTATCTACCTAAATATAAGCTTATTTATCTTTAATGTGATTTTTTGCAGCGATCCTGCTATCAGCTTAAAATTTTTTAAAGTATTTGTGCATTTAATGTAGCCCAACACATAAATACACATATATTATTTTGGTTTCTTTTTTTTTTTCTTTTTCAAATGGAGGCATTAGGAATTGAACCAAGTACCTCATGCATGCTCAGCATAATCCATATATATATAGAGAGAGAGCTATACATAGATATACATTTCTACGTATATATCTGTACATGCAAGTACATATGCGTATATGCTGTATTCGTGGTAAGTCAGTCTGGCTGTGGTGTGACCCGCATCCTCTTGCTGGGGCTTGTTTCTCCTCCCAGGGGATCGTGGCTCTCCAGAGATGCTCTTATTTACTCCCCTCCCACTATTTTTGTCTACCGTCGGTCTTTGGATAATGTGTTAAAGTTTGTAGGTGCCGATAAATAATTGGGAAATTCGTCTGGTCATAAAATTCATAGCAGGCATTCATTTTTATTGAAGTATAGACACTTGACAATGTTGTGTCAGTTTCTGGTGTACAGCATCATGCTTCAGTCATACATGCACATACATATATTCCTTTTCAGATTCTTTTTCATTATAGGTTTACTACAAGGTTTTGAATATAGTTCACTGTGCTGTACAGTAGAAACTTATTGTTTATCTATTTTATATATAGTAGTTAGGATCTGCAAATCCTGAACTCCCAATTTATCCCTTTCCACCCCCTTTTCCCCCATAGTAACCATAAGTTAGTTTTCTATGTCTCTGAGTCTGTTTCTGTTTTGTAAATAAGTTCATTTGTGTCCTTTTTTTAGATTCCATGTATAAGTGATATGTGGTATTTTTCTTTCTCTTTCGCTTCACTTAGAATGACAATCTCCAGGTCCATCCATGTTGCTGTAAATGGCATTATTTTATTCTTTTTTAAGGCTGAGTAGTATTCTACTGTATAAATACACAGGAGGCATTCTCTTGATAAATGCTGTTGTATATTCTGTTTCCTGGAAGGCTGTTAGAACATGGAACTGAGTGGAAAATGTGTGTATTTTACTTCTTACCCAGCATTGCTACATTGTTTTAGTTCACTTTTTCTGTAAACTTTCAAGTGAAACATTTATCACTTCTTGGAGGTCAATATGAGATAAAATTTTGAAGTTAATAAAATCATGCCATGATTCATTCATTCAATAAATTTTTTACCAGTACAATAATATTACAAGCATAATAACTACTATCTTAGTAGTTACTATAGTTCAGGTCCTAATATGTGGACTTTACTTGTTCTGTCTTATACAAAACACACAACAACTTTATGAGGTAGATACTCTTATTATTCCCATTTAAAAGATGGAAAACTATTGTTTGGACAGTTCAAGTTACCTGTCCAGATCTGATCCCAGAGAAGTGTTTCTTAATTCTGAGCATCTGTATTTAACCCTGGAGCTGGGTGCTATGTGCAGTGTCAGAGAAACATGTAGCATAGTTGTGAATATTGAAGAACCTTCAACCTCATTGGAGGAAAAATGCATGGGAATGGTTATATTAAAAAGATGAGTTTACATCCATTGAGCCACCAAAAAACACCACATATAAAAGGCAGAAATAAAGAGCTTGCCTCTCGGTGTATATTACTGGGTTTCCTTTACAGTACAATTTTCTTTTGCCAGTCTAAGACATCCATGTTACTAATCCAAACAAAATAAATGTGAGAAGTTATCACATAAGTGCCTTGCTACCTGTAATATTTGGAGAATACATTGCAGATGGAATTAATGTGGCTGAGTCAAAACTAAGAATGTGTGTCACGGACAGCAAGTCCTCTGACAGCTCCTGTGCCATTTCTTCAAATACCGATTCTGTAGTAGGGTATCCCCATCTAACACCTCGGTAGCTCTTTTCCTATGCACGTTGTTGAATGAATTCCTTTACTTCTTATATAGTATGCTGGAAGGTTACCATCAGATTAGTTTACAAAATAGACCTCTGTACTCACAGATATAGAAAACAGACTATGGTTACCAACGGGGAAAGGATGGTGAGGGATAAATTAGGGATTGGGGATTAACAGACACACATTAATATATACAAAATAGATAAAACAACAAGGACCTACTGTATAGAATAGGGAACTATAATCAATTTCTTGTAATAACATATAATGGAAGAGAATCTGAAAGGAAATATATTCATGTATATATATGTATGACTCAATCACTTTGCTGTATACCTGAAACTAACACTGTAAATCAACTATACTGCAATAAATTAAAAAAAAAGACCTCTGTATCCCCTGAAGAAATAAACAAATAGTACTTTGTAAATGGAGATCATTAAATAAACTCAGTAATCATTCACAAATATTCCCTACCATCTTTGTGACTAAATATATAAATCATAGCTTCATAACATAACTTACAATAAGATTGCTCACAAATTGTCTCCCTTGTACTTTTCATGAATTATAATCCATACGTATTTTGCCTTCTACAACCTAAAGGAAACACCAACATTTTAAAAAAGGATAGTTACAAGCCAAACATCTGTGAGGAATTAGCTTCATACCACTTTATTTAGCTGATATTCTCTTTATAAATGTTGTTATATGTTGTATTTCCTGGAAGTCTGTTAGGATATGGAACTGAGGGGAAATTCTGCATGTTTTAATTCTCACCTAGCATGATGAGCTAAAATGATGTTTTAGCTCACTTTTTGTATGAGGCTGATTCCAAGTGCTGAAAAGCCATTTTTCCTGGGTTAGCTTTAACTATTTTATGGCCTTCTGAGGGCAATAGACTTCAGGTCTTTTCCAGGAATATATATACAGTATCTTTGTATAGTAAAAAAAAAAAAAAAAAAAAAAAAAAAAAAGACACCCTTTCCTCCAGGTACCTTCTCCACATATTTAGAAATTGTTGTAATATATTGCTTTCATTTTTTAATTTTCTCTACTGAAATTTTATATCATTGTCTTCTTTGTGGGCACAGCTTGTTTTGTCCCCTGAGGCATTTCGTAATAACTGCTTTAAAATCCTTGTCTGCTAGTTCCAACATCAAGGTCGTCTCAGAGATGGCATGTGTCGGCTGTTTTCCCCTTGGAAATTTGCGGTGTTTTCCTTGCCTTTTGGCAAATAATTCTGGATCATCTCTTGGACAGTGTGAGCGTTGTGTGGGGGAGACTGGGTTCCTGTAAAGGGTGTTGAGGGTTCGTGTTAGCAGACGGTCATCTTGGTTGGGCACACACCGCACCATCGCCCCTGAGTCAGCTGGCGGCCCAGACCACTGTCCAGACTGCTGTGAGCGGGTCTCACATGTGAGCTTTGGGGGGCCAGGAAGCGCCTTGGGCAGAATTTACACACAAACTTCGGCCCTGCGGCTCCTTCCGTAGGTGGCCCCCAGCTGCCCTCGGGGTAAAGCTGCAAAGATCTGAAACTCAACCCCTGCTAGTTTCTTCCTCCAAGTTTTCACTCCCCTCAAAATATTCCTACATTTGTTTACTCTTCAGAGCCTTCAGGTAGCTGTTTTTTTGGTGTTTTGATCAGAATTTATAGCTATTTGCAAAAGGTTCCATTAGGACCCTCTTCTTCTGCACCAGAAGAGGAAACTCCTGCATTGATTTTGTAGAACAAACATTTTGCTTCTATTTGCCAGAAACACATTGCAACAACATGTACATCTCTGGAGACCGTGGGTCAGAGGGCTCCTTGGAGCCTCTGTCTGCAGCAACCCTGATAGGATACACATGCCATGTGGCAAGCACACTGTTCCATACAGTCACACCACACAAAATCGAAGGCTACATGTTACTTTTGTCCCTGGTCCTTACAAGCACCCAGACTGTTGAGAAATCAACCCTGCCCTCAGATAACTACAGAGAGTTTCTCCATCACTTTCTGAGTAATCCATTGCAATGCTTAGCGTAGGATTACTGAGAAAATCCAACTTGAATCTAGCCTCCTCCAAGTCCATCCATGTTGCTGCAAATGGCAAGATTGCATTCTTTTTATTGCTGAGTAATGTTCTAGTGTGTGTGTGTGTGTGTGTATAAAATATATACAGGTTTATATATATATATATAAAACATCTTCTTTTTCCAGTCACCCGTCAATGGACATTTAGGTTGCTTCTGTATCATGGCAACTGTAAATAATGCTGCAGTGAACACTGGGGTGCATGTATCTTTTTGAATTAGTGTTTTGGGTTTTTTTTTAAATATATATACCTAGCAGTGGAATTACTAGATCATAGGGTAGTTCTATTTTTAGTTTTTTGAGTACAAAAATAATTTTAATCAAAACTAACTCAAGAATAGAACAAATGAGAACTATCATAAGATTCCATACCCTGGAAATCCCCATATATCATAAAGCAGGGGTTCATTAGTGATCAGGCCAAAAAGTTTTCTGATGGGGGAGGGTCACCTTAAAGAAATAACACTTGGAAGTTACTGCAGTGTGGAATTGAGCATGACATGAGATGTTGATCTGTTGAGGTGATTTCCAGAGAGTGAAACACCTTTCTCTCTTCCTGAGTTCAGTGAAAAGTCTCCAGTGTTTGTTCTTCTTTGGCCTTGTCTTTCTACAATAGCTGGAAGGTATTCACTCTGCCTGGAGGGCTAGAGAGCAACCTTGATGAGAAGAATTGACACTTGTGACTCATTGAGTGGGTACCATCTGTGTGTCCAGACAACCTGTAAACAGTCGTCATCATCCCCATCTTCAGAGGAGGAACCTGACACTCAGAGACAATGTGTTGTTTACCCAAGGACACAAGGATGGAGGGGGCAGAAGTGGGATTGCAGCCCGCATCCACGTAACTCTCAAGCCTGAACATGAGGTGGACCCTGACACGTTGCGGGGGGTGAGCTCCTCTCGTGAGAACACATCTTGTACACTCTGTCTGGAAAGGTTGCAGCCATAGGTGTGAAGCTTCTTTGAAAGCCAGAGAGTCCTGGTAGAGGCTCAAGGCATTGTTCCTTCTTGTTTGCTCATTTTGCTTTGTTTTTCCCCTTTCCCTCGTCACACTTGGTGAATGGATGAGTCGTCCTGAAAATGTGCACTTCTCTTGGGTTTATTCATCTCTAAATCTATTCCAAAATGAAACATACTCGTCAAAAACCAAAGACAGTATACAAACAGTAGAATCCAGATAAAATAAACCTCTATGATTCAAACTCTACATTGCTGGTCTATATTTTCTATTAATCTAACTTTTTGTGATGATTCACTGTGATACAAACATGGACATCAACTAATAAACCTTACTCAAGTCTTTGCTTGCAAGTGAAGCAAAATTGCAATGATAGAAGTCCTACATAAAAATCCTGTGAAGTCCGGGCTTTAAAAAAAATAAAGCCAACTGTAGAGCAGTCAGTTCTATAGAAATGACATACCTAACCTTTCCCTAAATTGCATGAAGGTTGTGACATTTCACGGCTAAATATAAACAAATTATTCTGCGCCTGCTCCCCTCACTTGTGCTGACTGACACAATTAAGGAAACAAGTTTCCTTTGTAAATTACATCTCCACGCAGCTTTGAGTAAGCAGAGAGTGTACATTAGAAATATTTTTAGCTTGACATGAGACTTTCCAAAGGCTCCTAATTAAGCATTTAAGCCCCAGAAACTGTAATTGCAACTGCGAAAATAACTGGGAAATCATACCTTTGGTGGGATCCATCTTAAACTAAAACTATTGTTCGGAAAGCCTTATGGGAAGGCTTTCTTATTCTTCAACATCCTCTTAAGCAGAAGGGTACTTCTAATACTGCCCACCATATGAGAAATTCAGGCGCACTGTTTATATGCACGGAGTATATACAATGAAGGCATAAGCACATACAAATGGAAAGAATGACTCAACAGCAGTCCTTTGTGACGAGAAAGGAAAGATTCCAGAGTGTTGTCCTACTGAACTCCACATTTCTACGAGTCAGATGTGGGTTCTGGCCGTGGGAGTTCAGCTAGCAGAATCCCTGGAAGAGGTCTTATTAGAGCACCATCTTACTTATTATTTGATCCAAAACTGTTTCATCTTTGTAAGCGTGCGACATTTCCTAAAGAACAGTCATGGAGTTTTATGCAGAATATTTCTATACAGCTCATACTTCAAATATTGTTATTTGAAGGTAATGTGCTTTTTATAGTTCAAATGCCAAAAGCTTTCAGAGTAAAACATCAGTTGCTTTGGGGGTGGGTAGAGCTCAGTGTTACAGTGCATGCCTAGCATGCATGAGGTCCTGAGTTCAATCCCCAGTACCTCCATTAAAAAAAAAAATCAGTTGCTTTTAATAAGGACTTTTCAGGGCCATTAGCATGTATGAATTTAAAAATCACTATCATCCAGCTACTGTTGTCCTAAATACGTCATGTGTTGGTCACCAGTACAATTACCTAGATAAATCTGCAAATATGTTTAGAGAGTTTTATATCTGTGCAATTTTAAGTAAGTAGTCATATGAAGGTAATGTTGTTTATTTCATTGTTATTTTTAATTGAAATTTCTTTCAGTTATTAATTACTATGTTAATTCACTTGAATCCCAAATCAAGAATTTCTGCAGCACAGTGAGCGATACAGAATGGGTGGCCAGTGAAGCTTTGGTGATGACTGACATCTGTGAAGTACTTCCTGTGGGCATCAGGCAGGCTCACTGATCCCCCAACAACACTAATACTGTATCCTCAGATGGGGATACAGAGCATCAGAAAGGCTGGATAGCCTTGTCCCAGGCGTCCTGGTTGTCTTTGGACCCACCAGTTTGGCTCAGGGCCCTTCTCTTAACTTTAACCCTACGTGGATGAATAAATTCTTGTGAAACGAGCAGATAAATAAATGAATGAGGTGGGGGAGGGTATAGCTCAAGTGGCAGAGCACATGCTTAGCATGCACAAGGTCCTGTGTTCAATCCCCAGTACTCCTGTAAAGATAAATGATAAAGCCTAATTACCTCACCCTGCCAAAAAATAAAATAATGTAATAATAAATAGATAAAATTTATTTTTAAAAAATAAATGATACTCCATCGCTTAGAGGAAGACATCAAACTACAATAGAATACGTATGGCAGTAAAATAACGAATTCAAACAAATACTACATCACGTTGGTCTCCTGTGTGTATAGTTTCGGAACAGACCCCTTAAGACACTCCTCACCTTGCACTCATCGCATCATCAATTCTCTAAACAGTTGTGGGGCTATCCTTGGGAACTGACTTCAGAGCCAACGTACAAGCCACAAGCACACACAACTTAGACTAATGGCTTTATAGTCCCACCACTTTTTTAACCAAAGAAGATCATCCCACAGGACCACATATCTTCTTCTCCAGAGTTGGCTCTGGGTGACATTTGGCTGTTGAAAGAATCAAATCCATCCTCAGAGGCAAGGTATTCAAAGGCATCGGTCACAGTTTATTTTCATCAGTTCCAGAACTGTTTTTGAGTACAAGGGTCTTGCTCTAAAGGTGTAGTCTTCCAAGTTGGAAGCCCTGATGGGAACCTTACTCATTTGGATAAGTTACTCAGAAGACCAAAGTGAGCCTCATTCTTTGAAATACAAGTGTGAAAACCTCTGCCTTGCTCCATGGTTATGCCGTGCCAGAAAATAAGCGATGGAGGAGAGGGGAAGCTACTGATTTGCTTTCTCAGAGGATGCTACCAGACTGAGGTCCTGGGGAAAATACCTTGCCGCAACTGGGTCTTTTAATGGTGATGACAATGATAGAAGGGCAGGCAATGATTTACTAAAAAAGTGGAAGAGTGAAAGATTTACTAGCAATAGGGAATTGGTCTTAGGCAAGACTCAGAAATGGAAACAGTTTTTTGAAACCCTATGAGGCCCACTTCAGCCTCTATGTCATTTCCCAGTGACATTGTACCCCCATTCCTCCCCTCTCCCCGCTTCTCAACTCTTGCTCTGTGCCAGATGTCAGGAAGGTACTAGCCGATGGAAGTTTGCCATGTAACCAATCAGTAATATTTGCATCATGCAGAGAAACTTTTGCATTTTTTTTATTATTGAAGTATAATCAGTTTACAATGTTGTGTCTGTTTCTGGTGTACAGCATCATGCTTCAGTCATACATGTACATACATATATTCCTTTTCATATTCTTTTTCATTATAGGTTACTGCAAGATACTGACTATAACTCCCTGTGCCATACAGTATAAACTCGTTGTATATCTATTTTGTATATAGTAGTTAGTATCTGCAAATCTTGAACTCCCAATTGATCCCTTCCCACCCCTTTTGCCCCTGGTAACCATAAGTTTGTTTTCTATATCTCTGAGTCTGTTTCTGTTTTGTAAATAAGTTCATTTGTCTTTTTTTTTAGATTCCACATATGAATGAGATCATATGTTATTTTTCTTTCTCTTCCTGGCTTATTTCACTTAGAATGACATTCTCCAGGTCCATCCATGTTGCTGCAAATGGCATTATTTTATTCTTTTTTATGGCTGAGTAGTTTTCCATTGTATACATAGACCACATCTTCTTTATTCAGTCATCTATTGATGGACATTTATGTTGTTTCCATGTCTTGGCTATTGTAAATAGTGCTGCTGTGTGAACATTGGGGTGCATATATCTTTTCAAATTAGAGTTCTCTCTGTATATATGCCCTGGAGTGGAATTATTGGATGATATGGTAAGTCTGTCTCATGTAGAGAAACTTGTAAAGAAGGAAAAGCAGCCTAATGTTGCCACAGAGGGATATTCCTGTCCTCTGCACCCACTTTCTTCATGAGAGAGTGAATCAGCAGAGACCCGCAAACTACCTCCAAACTGTAGAAAGATTGTCAGCTCCTTCCTTAAGGGTAGAAAACCAAACAGATCAGACATTTAAATTCAATTTGCTTGTGTAACCAGAATAATTTATCACAAGCAGTGAATATCTGCAGAGAACCTGAACTTTCTGGTATTGTATTTCTAAAAAGCTGGGAAAGGAACCCCACCCCATGAAAATTGTTCACTTTCAAAAGAAGTATCTGAAACTAATCTCTCCTGTGTCCCAGAGGGGTAAGGATACGGGAGCTAGGAAGGGTCAGTGTTGCCTCCTCATGTAATATCTTCACAAAAAACTTACAGGACAGCCTTTTAGTATTGATAAGGTTTACCAGTGAAAAGGTTGTAATATTGATAAAAACTTGCATCGATCAACGATGATTCATTCACCACAAATATACTCAGTTAGCAAGATTAAAATTAAAGTTTCCTTGAGCAGTTTGGACTGAAGAAAGGAGTATTCTTAGCTGGCTTTGTAATTCAAATAACACTTTGCCCTTCCTTCAAAGTCAGTCTAACCCAAGAGGAAAATGGCTGGCAGGCAGCGTACAGAAACATCATTCCTTACCTCAGATATCTGATAGAGGAAGTTAAACGTATGTATGTGACTCTGCTCCACTATAAGACAGCCAACTATGTATTGATTGAAAGAAAAAAGAGAGAAAAAGGAAGAGTAGGCCAACTTAACTAGCCAGATAGCCAACAGAATTTGAAATTCCAATTATTACATCTAAATGTTCCCAAAGCAATCGTTAAATAGTTGAATAAATGGAAAAGCAATGATCCAGAATCAGTGCTGTTAAAATGCATGAGAAGATAAAGCAGGTCCTTCTGAATCCCTCCAGAGGCACTGTTCTCCTGCAGATCTAGGGGAAATCCAGCTGGGTCCCAGGCTAGCGCTGCAAGGCTGCATGTTGGCTTGTGGAAAGTCAATGGAGAAGCAGGAGTTAACACTGCATGCCTACCAAACAGCTTCTGAGGAAAGGGGCCAAGGAGAAGGCTGAAAGTTTCCAGCAATTCAAAACTAAAATGGTGCAGGAGGAGGGTATAGCTCAGTGGTAGAGTGCATGCCTACCATGCACGAGGTCCTGGGTTCAATCTCCAGTGCCTCCATTAAATAATAAGTAAACCTAATTACTACCCCCCCAAAAAAATACAATAAAATGGTGCAACCGTGCTTCTTTGTACTTAGCCCTCCATTATGGTGGAGAGAGAACCCTTCTTCAGCAATGGGAGTGTCCATGGACCAACCGTTGATCCCATCATGTCCTCACTACTCACTCATGAAAATTCCTCTGCTCCACTCCATAGTAGATGTATTTCCAGTAATTCCCAAACCACCCCAGAGTGTCTGACACCCTGGAATTTATAAGAAACACCCAGAACCTTAAACACTCTAACATTTAAGAACATTTTTCTGCCTCAGATATATCCCTTATCTAAATGTAGTGATCTACTGAGTATGTTTTTTGAAGATACTAACTTTTGCCGATTTCCTTCTTGTAAATGTAATCACTTTGTGTGTTTTTTCTTAAAGACAAGAAATTTTATAACAGCAGGTGTTTTTCTCAAGGAAGAAAATATTTATGTAGAAGCACTTATGATTTCTAGGAAGGTTTATCATCAGGTAGGAGATATAAGGCTGGCTCAGTCCTGTCTCAGCCATTCACAAAGAGAATGGAATCACGGTCCAATTCAATGGGAGATCATTCAATATCTGGTCTTTGGTTTGGATCTAAAGTAGTTTACTTTTCTGAGGTCATTTGCACTGTTGGAATGATCTTTTATTTATTTCAGAATTGCTCAAGGTCTGCTTTCCAGGTAAAGGAGTATCAACCAGAGGCTGAAAGATGATTAAGGTTATGTAACTCCAGAAAAGTACAGGAGGACCTAAAGAGCTGTGACTTCTGAATTCCAGGCTGTAGAAATTTTTAAATGGCCATGTGATTAACCATGAGATTTTAGTTTTCATCTGTGGACATAGATCACTGTTTGCTTTTATCTTTTTAAACATGTGAATCTGGGCTCAAAGAGTCAAAGGTCATGCTTGGTTTAATGCTTGCAATATGAGCCCTGGAACAAATAAAATTAACTATGATATGTGAAATAACAAAAAGGAAGGGGGAGGGAAGGAAAGAAGGGAAGAAGGAAGTGAAGGGAATGGAAGGGAAGGGAGGGAGGATAGATGGGAGGAACAGAGGGAGGAAGGTGAGGCAGAGCTGTGACAGCTCAGGCTCCAATTCAGCTCCATTACATGGTGTTTATTGAGCACCTGCTGCATGCATGGCAGAAGCACCCTATCAATTTCGCTGTGACTACTGGCAGACACATCTCCTGTTTGACTCTTGCCCGCAGCTCTCCTATGAGAATAATAGTCTTTCCCACTATCTGTTCTCGGAGATGCTGTGAAAATTGACAAGTGCATGCTGGTGAAGGATGTGAAATCCTCAGAGGCACATGTTGTGTAAACATGGAAGTTTGCTGACTTTCCAGGCCACAGCCAGAGTCTGTAGCTTCTCAGAAAAGCCAGGTTTCCTGGTTGAATGCTACTTGCCTGGGGCTGTGTTACTTCAAAATAGCTGATGTGCATTTTATAATAAGTGTCCATGACTCATGGCCCAGCAGAAGATAAGGGTATAAAGATTGAATTATATTTCACATAGACTAAATGTCTCCTAATCTCGTTTGTTTCTTTTGAGTTGAGTGCTTCAAATCTTCATGATTCATCAGATGTTAAAAAAACCTTGCTACTTGACTAACAGATATTTCTTGTGTTCAGGAAGATTCTTTCAGAGATGTTCAAAACCCAAAAGTAATTGATTGCTTAGAAGTTGGTCCATATATAATTGAAATAAATAATTTGTAAAGACCTGTTGAATCCCAAAACAACTGAAGAAGTTATAGCATTAAAATGATGTATTATCAGATTAAAGACCGTATTGTCATCACCTTTTCAAGTAGTTCAAACATTAGAAAACAAATCCTAGGCAGGTTTTTTAATTGAATAAATTTGCCGAGCATCTTGCAAATTTATTTTGTAAGTTGCCAAAAACCTCTGCTGTTTAAAGTTGTCAACATCCATCTAAAATTATTAGTTTAATGACACTCTTTGAAAAATACAATTTTGTGCTTCTTCTAATGTGTGTTGACAGTTAGCGGCATTAATTAGCACTCAGCAGTCAGGGACTGAGCTCATTTCTAGCTGTTAATCTGGGACCAACTCAACAAAGACTCCTATGATCTAAACAAGTCTGGCTACTGGTCCTTCAATCCATAATATGTCAGAATTCTCTGGGTGAAGCTTAATTCCCACTTGCTTTCTTAATACCCACATCATCATTACCATTGCTTGCAATTTACTGAAAAAAGTCACCTTTGGAGGAAGTGGGCATGTAAATGGCAAAATATAAAATCCTGCCTAAGGCAGGTTGCAAGTTATTTAGATTTTTTCATACATAGCCCATTTGAGCCTCACCAATTTGTCTCCACCCATCACAGTTGATTGCGTAAAATCTAAATTGTTCTGTAAATACTATAGGGGAAAACTAATACTATGAAAATTATCTATACATGTTAATAAAGTTAAGACTATTTGTGAATAGCTTTGTAAAATTACATTTTGTAGAGTTATTTTTCTTGGAAATAATTGAAGTTTCTTTTTCAGAACATAGTTTATATGTAGGTCAATATAGATCTTTCACTGTATTAATCTATATACCTAGGAAGATAGTAGACAGATGATAGACTGTAGCTACAGTAAGATGGAGGTTTTTCAGTACATATGTAAATAGACATGTGCATAGTATTAGTGGATAATAAACCGTACCTTTCAGTTCTCATTTTTCTTCAAGAAAAATTCATTGTTATTCAGCAAGTTTCTTTGTGGCTTTTCTGGTGATGTTTAAAATGAACGTTGTGACAATATTAAAGAGGACACGATAATTTAAGCATGAGTAGGACATAACTTCACTGTATTTGTAGAAACATAAAAGCCTACCTACCCCAGCAAAGTGCTAGACTTGGCTCATGCCAATTTGTTAAGAGCTGAGTGTTAAATTCTCAGGAATTTTGTGAGCCAGCTGGCAAACACACACATTATTAAATTTTAAGTCTATGAATTTAAAAGTGAAGTACATTTAAAACAATTAATAAATACTCAGAACTCATCAAATCCTAATTTTCTTTTTTTTTTAATTTAAGTACAGTTACAATGTGTCAGTTTCTGGAGTACAGCACAATGTCCCAGTCATGCATATACAGACATATATTTGCTTTCATATTTTTTTCATTAAAGGTTATTACAAGATATTGAACATAGTTCCCTGTGCTATATAAAAGAAACTTCTTTTAAAATCTGTTTTTATATATAGTGGCTAACATTTGTAATCTCAAACTCCCAAATTTATCCCTTCCTACCCCCTTTCTCTGTTTACTAAGTCTGCAAGTCTGTTTCTGTTTTGTAGATGAGTTCATAGTGTCTTTTTTGTTCTTTTAAGATTCCACATATGGGTGATATCATATGGTATTTTTCTTTCTCTTTCTGGCTTACTTCGCTTAGAATGACATTCTCCAGGTCCATCCATGTTGCTGCAAATGGCATTATTTTATTATTTTTTTATGGCTGAGTAGTATTCCATTGTATAAATATACCACAACTTCTTTTTCCAGTCATCTGTTGGTGGACATTTAGGTTGCTTCCATGTCTTGGCTGTTGTATAGTGCTGCTATGAACACTGAAACTCTAATTTTCTGATCTGTGATCTGGAAGTTACTTGTGTCTCTGTGAAGGAGGAGTGAGCTACTGCACATCTTTTCCCAACTTCACATTCAGCGATGTCACAGTGGTGGTCACAGTGGGAGTATCTGTCACTGAAACTCAGGTCTGGCTTCTCACCGCTCAAAAGCCAATAATTGAGAGGCAAGTGTTGGCTGAAAGGAAAGTTTGCTTTATTCTGGAGACTGGCAACTGAAGGACGACGCAAACCCATGTCCAAAGCCAACTCCCCCTACCAGTCAGTGGGCAAGAGCTTTTAAAGGGAAGTTTCAAGTCTGTACAGTCAGAGGGAGGGGTCTCCATACAGACCAGCACAGTCAGCTCTGACAGTCATCTTGAAATTGATCATGTGATGGTCTGATCAGAATCATCCTGATTGTTTTAAGTACAGTTCATCTTCTGCTCCAGGGTGGGTTTGCTCCTATTTCTTTGAGGCCAGTTCTTGGAAATGGGGCATCTTATGTCATGGGTATAGTCTGGTCATCATATAGTTAACTTCTTCCACCTGGTGGGGGTTTCAATACCTATAAAACAGCTCAAAGGACATGGCTCAGAATACTGTCTATAGCCCTTGAGGAGGAACTGAAGGTCTTTGATTTTATTTAATGACTAAACTATTATTATTTGGTCTTGTTTGACTGCTTTCCTTTAATTTTGCATGTTCTCACTTCTCTGATTAAATTCATTCTTTGGCTAATGTGTTTGTACAGACAAGACGCAGACCAAGGATATGGTGGGAGGACAGGGGTCCGTGCTTGGAAGCCCCCATGGGGTCCTGCTCCATTTCATATTTACACCTCAGAAATCAGGAGATCCTACAGATTAGGGTTGCTTTACACTAGGGAGTTGGTTGCTGGAACATCTAGAAGCGTACCACTGACCCATCCTAACTGAAGTATTGGGTAAATGTCTCATGCTAGTGACTCTTCATATCATTTTATCTTTCTCCTTCTGTTAGACTTCAGTGGAAATGAGGAAAAGATAATATTGTATATTCCAATCTGTAAAAAAGTGCTTTGAGATTTTATCATTCTAAGCCCTCTAACTTGAAAATCAGAGAGACAACTTAAACAACACTGAAAAATGTACTTGAAGTGTAGGTCAGCAAATAGTTTTTGCACCCTTCTGTGGGGCAGCCATGGCTAATGTGCAGCCTGGCCAAACCCTTGTGTCCAGGGGCAGAAATGAGGGGCAGTCAACATTCACTGACAAGAGCAACCTTGGGCGAGGGTAAGGGCTCTCAGTCTAAATGTAGCTCCTCAAAGTAACCCATTATCAGAACCCTTTCCAGTGATGCCCCCAAGCCCTCACAATTCAGTTTCCATTCTTTTGTATTTTTGTAGTATATTGTCATGCTTCTTGTAACACAGAGATGCACATTTGGAGAAATGTATAGTTGCCTTATTAATATGTACACTGAAATCTTAGAGTAAAACTTCATTTATGATGTCCTGTACACTTTCTGGATGGGATCAGTTTGTCTTTTTGTGTAAACTGCTTCTAACAGGATCACTCAGACCAGATGGCGCCAAAGCCTGCTTTGTAGCAAGTTGGCCTATGCAGTGAGGTTACAATGACCTAATAAATAGAAATACAATGAAAGTGCTTTTCAAAAATCTGCATGCAGCATTATATTCAGGACTTAAATTGGATTCTTAAATGAGTTCACCTCCTAACATAATACAGATCTTTACAATCTAGTAGAAAAATAATCCCTGTCCCAACTAGTGAAGGTAGAAAAAGAGAGAGTAAAGGTGTGTGAATGTCCATAAATCATCTCTTTCCATCTGATTGTATTGAAATTTCAAATTAACCAACTAATGGTACATACAGATATTTATAATCACACTTTACTGAGCACTAAATATGAGATGATCAAAATATTATCTGTGGTGGTAAAACTCTTGGGAAATTATGTAGCATTAATTGAATGAATGTTCCTTTTTACTCTTAATTTATGTTCATATATATAAAAAACATTTAGTACTTAAAATTATGTCATTTTTTTAATAATCCAAAAAAAGTTTACAATGTCTAGCATTAATTCTTAAAAGAGAGAATAATTGCATTAATAAAAATTCAAGGATTCTTTTATCATACTCAGTCGTCTAAGGGATTGTATTTTCTTTTCTTTCTTTGGTCTTATTTATTTTCTTAATTTTACTTTTTATTGAAGCATAATTGGCTTACAATGTTAGTTTCAGGTGTACAACAAGCAATTCAGTTATACATATTTTTTTCAGATTCTTTTTCATTATAGGTTATTACAAGAAATTGAATATAATTTCCTGTGCTGTACAATAGGTCCTTGTTGTTTATCTATTTTATATATATATATATATATTAGTGTGTATCTGTTCATCTGAAACTCCTAATTTATTCCTTCTCTGCCCTTTCCCCTTTGGTAACCATAGTTTGTTTTCTATGCCCATGAGTCTGTTTTTGGTTTGTAAATAAAATTTGTGTCATCTTTTTAGATTCCACATATAACTGGTATCATATGATGTTTGTCTTTCTCTGTCTAACTTACTTCACTTAATTTGACAATCTCTAGGTCCATCCATGTTGCTGCAAATGGCATAATTTCATTCTTTTTTATGGCTGAGTAATATTTCATGGTATATATAGACCACATCTTCATCCATTCATTTTGGTTGCTTCCATGTCTTGGCTATTGTAAATAGTGCTGCAATGAACATTGGGGTGCATGTGTCTTTTCTTCTATTCAACCTTTTTGTAGTGTGAAAGCCTGCAGGAATCATAGCTAAATGACTTGATAAGAAGTTGGTGACAGAAACAAACATAAGTGTCTGTGTATATCTACACAAATATAGAAATGTATACATACACACAAAAAAACAGATGACATGGATGATCAGAACACAGAGATTAATTTTATCATGCCGGAGAAGTGTCATTTGTGGATCCACAATCTTTCCATTGTAATTACATGGCCTTGGGGAAGAAAAGATATAATTATTGTTTTCAGCATCCCTGGCCTCACTGAGCAAACGGCTCTTGATGTTCACATTTTGTACCGTGGATAATGATACTTTGCCTCTATTAAGAGGAATGAGATGTGCTCTGTAAGCACTCACTCATCAATGGCCATTGTTTTATCATCAATTATCACACATTAGAAAAGAGACAGCACCATGCCTCACCCAGTGCGAATTATAGTGTCCTCACCAAGCCTCTCCAGGATTAAGCATTCAGATTAAGTTCATGCTTCTGATAGGAAGATAAGGAACCATGCCATGGGAGACCAAAATATTTTTTTCTCAGATCCAGCATTTTAAACAAGATAAATTAAGACTGTCTGAAATGTAAGCGTTTATTTATTTACTTTTACTAATGAGGATAGAAGTTTATTTTTATGGAGCATGAAATTGCTGATAAAAATTAAGTAGAAACTGGAAAAATGCTCGTCAAGTCTGAGTTGCATTCAGTGCATTATTTTACTAAAATACTGGGGTTTAGAAATAAAGCAGTTATTAACACAAATAGGAATTCAAATGAAGACAGGTAATCTTTGTTTCTGACTGTGTAAATACACACACCCACACACAAATTCATGCTAAAGTAGGTAGGTCTGTTTTATATACCACGATCTAGAGAAGGCTGGAATACAAATACGTTATTCAGTTTAGTTAAGTATTTTCAGTTATTCCGGCAAGACACCAAGGAAATGATACTCATGTGGCTTCACGTCGTTTGGAAAGGCACTCTGGTGAAATTTTAGCTAATCTTAGGCTGGAATAAGCACTATTATGGAAACCAAGGGCTTGGAAGTAAGTGGTTTATGAGTCAGGAGCACATTAAGCTGTAGAAATAATGAGTGCTGCCAGCTGAGACATAAAATTCACCGTGCAGATTTCAGCCTCCGGTAGAGATGAGGTTTTAAATTAAATTTCAGCTAAAGGGCCTGTCTTCTGAAAATCTTCACTAAAAATGTTGCTTTGAATTTGTCAGTGTTTCTGAGTTTACCTTGAGATTTGATTAACCAAAGAGTTGAATATAGGATCGTATATAAAGTGTGTAATTCATATCTATCCCTCTCATAAGACATTAAATGAGAGGTGTTTTTTTGTTCTTTATGAATTGAGCGAAGTAAACACTCTGACTGTTTAGATTTTGAATGAGCATTTTAAAATATGTTTATTAGACACAGCTGCATGTGAATGGTGTTTCCATTTTGGTTCTGTTCTGTTAAAGATTTGAACATTTCTGTCATTGACTTTTTTTCCCCAACTTACTCAGGCATTCTAAAGAGAGGTCTTCTGGAAAGTCAACACACATGAAACTTTGGTTTAGACCGCAGCCTGCCTGACATGTATTGACTTGCTGACTTTTCTTTGTCACAATGATGTGTGCAGTTGACAGTGACTTCATTTATGGGAGCCTCTTCCCTCAAAAGGTTCAAAGGTTCCCTATGTGAATTTTAGTCCCTCAGATAAGGGTTCTTACATGGTTGGCAAATGTATGATCTAAGAAGAATTAATAATAAAAAATACATATAAAATAGATAAACAACAAGGTCCTACTGTACAGCACAGGGAACTATATTCAATATCTTGTAATAACTTATAATGGAAAAGACTATGAATCACTATGCTGTACACCAGAAACTAACACAACGTTGTAAACCAACTATACTTCAATTACATAAATAAATAAATAAAAGTAAATTTAAATATAAATCTCTTTTATAGCTACAGTCTGTATCAGTCATTTGTTCTGATTTGAATAACAATCTTATTTATAACATTTTTTCTTAACATCTGTATTTCTGTGTCCATAGAAATGCATTTCAAAACTTAATTTGCATTTCTTCAATGAGATCGAGGTCCCTGTGTTTCTGTCACCACATACCCTTTTTTCAAGAAAAAAGGCTGTTTTTGCCAACATGTTACATTTTTCCTGGATTTGCCCCTCTCTTGTGCAATGTGGATCAGATACATTGATATTTACTGAGTCTTCTGAAAGTGGTAACCTTCCAAATGGTATTTTTACATCATTGTACCCCCACCTTTCTATTTTCAGGGTTTTATATTTTTCCTTTCTATTTAATTTTTCCAGTTTTTTTTCTTCTAATATTTCTGGCCTTGTATTGCATTGATTTGTCTTCCTTAGAATAGTTTTCTTATATATAGCATCTCTCTGTTATTGCTCATTTTTTTCCCCAGTTCTGCATCTTGATTGTGGTGTTGGTAGGTAGCACAAATCCATGCATGTAAGAAAATTTCATAAAATTATACACACATTCAAAACAGCATGAAAACAAATGAAATCTGAGTTAGGTCTGTAGTGTGATTAACTGTATTGTGCCAAAGCCAATTTGGTTCTGAAAAACTATTATAATTACTTAAGATGTTACCATTGGGAGAAGTGTAGTGACGGGTTTATGGAAACTTTCAGTACTATTTTTGCAACTTCTGTAGGTCTATACTTATTTCAAAAATTTTAAGGTGTTCTCTTATTCCCATCTTTCTTCAGACTGGGCATGTTTAGGCCATAGAAATTTAAAAGGTTTATATGCTCAAGGAGTGTATAAACGTCCTCATTAAAAATTTTCAAGGCTCTCTCCTATGATAATAAAATTTTATTATAATAGAACCCTATAATAATAATAATAATTTCCCTTTTAACTACATATGCGCTTCCATTACATAATGTTGTAAGAAAAATTCCCATCAATGGCATTTAAAAAATCTAATGGTAGGAATAATACTGGGTTTTTTAGTTTTTTAAACATGGGTAGCAAAAGTTATCAAATTAACTTTACTCCAATGTGTCGAAATCAGTGAGCAATAATTTATAATTGTTTTCCCCACATTCTTCAGTTTTTCTTTCAAGCTTATCATACATCACTTTGTCTAATATGATTTTATCTTTGCTTCACCTAAAATACTTATACTCCGTACTTTTTTTTTATTGAAGTGTGGATGATTCACAATGTTAGTTTCTGATGTACAGAAAAGTGATTCCATTATACATATATATACATCCATATATATTTTTTCTTTTCATATTTTTCCAAGTATATGTTATTACAAGAAATTTTGTATCTTTGTGCCTGCCTCCCTCACTTATTCCTGATTTTTAAATACCTATTGGTCCTCCCCTTCTGTTACTTCTTTATAATTTTGCCATCTTATGTATCCAAAAAAATCTTTTTCCTCTTGTGGTCTCTGCCCTCCATAAGTAATTGGGACTTCTTCTCTGGGTAAGATATCGAACAGGACACCAAAGGGAAGACAGTGCCCTTTTCTGAAAAGCAAGACCCAGCAAAGAGATAAGAAAGACAAGTACTCAAATAAAACCATATGAGACTTAGAATGCTTAGCGTCACAAGCATGGGGCAGATTCCTCAGGTCTACCCCTATTTTTGTTCCAGCTAATCTTGTTTTCTTCTGAAGTACCACCCGCAAGGTGGCAGAATGGAACAGAGATCTGCCCCCAATTCTATTTAAATTTCAGTCCAAACGGATCGTTTCAACAAGACTTGCTAGATGCTCACTCTGTCTTGGGGGAAAATGGTTTTTAAAAAACCCTGGCATGCAGATATCGGAGTCTCTGTGTCACCTTTTCTCAGGGTGTCAGTTTAACTCCCTTAACCTTTTCTAAGCTTCAGTTTCCACATCTATCAAATAATAAGAAGAACACCGAGCTCTTTGGGGAATTCTGTGCAAGAATTCATGGAATGCACTTAGTACAAAATTACCTAGTATACATCACTGTGTATGTTGCTTTTGCTCCCTTTTTAATGTTCAGGGTTGGTGACTTTTAGAGAATTCAGTTGTTCACTTTCTACTGTCAGAAAGTTAAGCAGTATCCACTCTCCCTGTAAAAATCTATTCATTCCAGGTATAGTTCTTCCTTCAAAAACATTATTGTATTTCATACGTGGGGGTCTGAATTTAGTTCCTGTGATTTTTATGTCTTTATTGTCTTAGTGCTGATGTGTTTCTGGGTCACTGCTGCCCTGCGGGGCTCTACAATCTGTGTGCGCACACATGTGTGCTGTGTGTATGGTGGGGAGATGGGGGACAGAAGAGGCATCCCCTTGACTCTGAGTCGTTTTCCCTTTAATTGTCTTTTCTGTTCATTTCACAGAGACAAGTATTGATGTAGCCAGTATTAGAAGCCTTATCTGAAGTGTGCTGTGTAGATTGCGGCCAAGAGCTCACGTTTTCAGACAGCAGCAGAAGTACAGCTACCCCGTCTCCTAAACTGTTCTCAGCCTCATAGGATTAAAAGAGTGGCCACGAAGCCATGTGAAATATTTCCAGGATGTGACCAGGAGGGAGAAGTCCAGCCAGACAGGGACACAGCATGTGCCTCATAAAATTTTCCCTTTTTTAACGAATAATGACTCAAAAAGAAAGCAGATGGTTTTAACGATGCCGACCAGTCCGCAGAATTCCAGATACAGAAAATAAACATCGGAGCTCCCTTTCAAGGGTCACGTAAAACACAAGTAAATTCCCAGGGAGCCAGCAGCACCACTGACACAGCAGGAGGGGCGGGGAGGTGTGGGGGGAGTCGGAGAGTAAATGAATGAGTGTTGCCCTCAGAGCCCTGGGAGCACGTGGGGCTTCCAGATTTGGGATGGCTAAAGAATTCACCATACCGTCCCCAGTCCAGGGCCTCCAGGGAAGGATCCTTTCAGAACCAGCCCTGATTCCTTATGAGCCCTTGGCGTGGCTTTGCTATCTCCATCAGAAACCAGGTGATCGTAAACAGTGGACCACGTAGAGCCATGCAGTGTAAGTTCCAGGGCCCTGGTACCGAATTTTGTATTGTGATTGTGAAACTGTGTATGTCTCAGGCCCCACAAAACGTGGATCCACCCCAGTTGCCAAGTGGAGAAATTAAGTGAAACCATCTCAAGGAACTCACTTCTGATGGGGTCTTTATTTCCTGGATCAGCTCCCTTGCTGTGTCTCCTGTTGCTCCTACCCTTTGCAGAGTATTCTGCCTGCTCTGGGCTGCACAGCCCCACACTAGATCTCTGGGCTCGGCTGCAGTCCTACCTGGCAGTGGCGCTAAGTTTGGCTCCGACTCGATGCGAACTTTCAAACCAGACTCCCGTCCTTATGCTCCGAGTCCAGATTTCTCAGAAAAGGACTGACTGTCCAGCTCTGGTCAGCTGTCACCCCGATCCAAGCAGCTGTGCCTGGGTGGCCGGGGTAGGTCCTGTCATGGGCCAAGAGGACTTCTTGGGGAGAGGGAAGGCAAAATCTCTGAGGAGGAGCGTGTGGGTTGGCATGAATGTCATGTCTACTGTATTGAAAAAGGAAGTTGACTCAGTGTTCTGAATCGACTTCAGATACACTAATCACTGCACAAGAAAGGGCAGTAGCAAATAGTTGGCTTTCTGGCTGTGATTCACAGAGTGCTTGGAGACCTCTGTTTTCCCTTAGTCTTTCCTTTTAGATTTTTTAAAAAATATTTTTCAAAACTCTCAGCAAACAGCTTTCCAAAAATGTTTTTACTAATTTGCAGAGTATCCCCTAAGCTCATTCTAGTGTGATAGCCCCCTTCCAGGGATGCTGTTAGGCTAGGGAAGAAAACTTAACCCATGCCTTTTTTATATCTAAAGATTAGCATGTGTTTGCTTTTCTCTAAGCTAAATACCTTGGCCCTGTTATTCTTAGGAACATAGCCCCCCAAAAAAGAAATGTGTAATTTTCTGGAGAACACAAGCTAAAAACTAGAAGTGTCTCATGGCAGAGTAGCTGACCCGATTGATTTTGTGTGTAAACATACTCAACACTGTTCATAGACTGTATTTCTTAAGCAAGCAGGCATGTCTGTAATGTGTTAGATGGGAAGGCAGGACAAGCATGAGCCCAGACTCTTAGAAAACTCCTGACCTCTTTGTATGTCCAGACTGTATGGCCACAGAGAGACTACACTTTTTCCAGACCCTCCTTTGTGTCTTAATTCTTATGAGCACAGTACCAGAATGGCAACACAAACAAGGTCAAACAAGTCTGTTCTCAGCGGGCAAGATGTGTCAGCCTAACGCCAGGAATCATACCCACATTAGAAATGAATATTTCTTTGATCCAGTTGTCTTTTCTCAATAATGCCTTTCTAAAATTTACAGTTTTTGCCTATGATTACACAATATTTTTCTCATTAAATCCAATGCATTTTATTGAAAAGACTCAAGAGGACTTAGGGAAAGGCAAATGTACCCACTAAGAGGGCCAACTACACCACCATTCTGTGAAATAATCAAAACTAATTTTTTTAAATAGCTCACTGGTAGGTAAAGGGGAGGAAGTAGACCCAGAGAAGACTGGTTAATTTCTCTGTGGACGACAACGTAGGTGATTAGTTTCATGCAGATACTGGTATTTCTGTAACAAACACTTCTTTAAAGTATTACTTTAAAACTGTTGTTAGGGTGTTTGATTTATTCCAAAAAATTTCTCTAAAATTATGGCTGAAGATGGTAGCAGACAAGTTACAGCTGAAAATGTCAAATGTTTGAAGTTGTATTGAACAAATATAAGTATTGCATGTTGTGAGTAGACAATGAAAGTATGACATTCTCTTTTTTAAATTTTATTCTTTGTGGAAGAGTAGTTGATTCACAGTGTTAGTTTCAGATGTACAGCAAAGCAATTCAGTTATGCATACACATACATATATTTTTAGATTCTTTTCCATTGTAGCTTATTGTAAGAAATTGAATATAGTTCCCTGTGCTCTACAGGAGGTCTTTGTTGTTTATCTGTTTTATGCACAGTAGTGTGTCTGTTAATCCCAAACTTCCAATTTTGATCTCTACTTTCTCCTACGTGAGTGACACTGCCTGGGCACACAGTCTGGGTCTCAGCCCAGGGCACAGGGTCGGCAGCCTCCCTCGCCATGGAGCACAAAGCCCATGGGTCAAACCTGGGTCCACACCCTGCTGCTCTGTTCATAAATGCTTTTTTAACTCAACATATTCTCCTCCTCTGCTTTGCTTTTACCTACACTTTCCTATTCCTTTCCCTTTTTCCTTGTACTGACACCTGCTTGAAACTCAGCACACACTCTGGCCTGATCTGTATCCAGGGAGCACTCCATCCTGTGCCACCTGACTCTCTGTGCTGCTTTTATCATCAACAAAATATTAATAGACAGACCATCAGTACCACTCAGAACACAAAGCTAAAGTTCACATATGTAATGAATATCTAAGGATTATCCTCGTGGCCTGACTAACTCAGTGCCAATTCCAAAATACCACACTCTTTCCCCAGAAGCCGTGTTTGCTCACTGAGAAAATCTGGGTCAGAACCTGACCTGAGTTAAGCTGCTTGACTTTTCTTTATCTTTTTTTTTTCTGAGAGATTTTTTTCCTAGTTATTTGCAAAATAACCTGATAGTCTCATAAAGCAACATTTATTAAACATGATCATGTTAGCAGTAGCCAAAGTGTGAATGAATTTGACTCTAGGAAGCCATGCTGAATTATTTGAAAATACTATTTCTTATCAGTAATAACAACTATACTCACACCAGTCAGAATGGCCTTCATTCAAAAGTCCACAAATGATAAATGCTGGAGAGGCTGTGGAGAAAAGGGAACCCTCCCATACTGTTGGTAGGAATGTAGTTTCGTGCAGCCATTATGGAAAACAGTATGGAGATTCCTCAAAAGACTAAAAATAGACTTAATATACAATCCAGCAGTCCCGTTCCTCGGCATATATCCAGAGGGAAACTTAATCGAAAAAGACACCAGCATCCCAATGTTCATAGCAGCACTATTTACAATAGCCAAGTCATGGAAACAACCTAAATGTCCATTGATAGATGACTAGATAAAGAAGTTGTGGTATATTTTTACAATGGAATACTACTCAGCCATAAAAATAATAAAATAATGCCACTTGCAGCAACATGGGTGGCCTGGAGAATGTCATCCTAAGTGAAGTAAGCCAGAAAAAGAATGAAAAATACCATGTTATCACTCATATGTGGAATCTAAAAAAAAAAGTCAAACAAACTTATTTACAAAGCAGAAGCAGACTCACAGACAGAAAACAAACTTATGGTTACCAGCAGGTAAGAGGGTGGGAAGGGATAAATTGGGAGTTTGAGATTTGCCGATACCAACTGGTATATATAAAATAGATTTAAAAGTTTACACTGTAGAGCACCGGGAACTGTATCTTGTAGTACCCTATGGTGAAAGTATTGTGCTGTACACCAGAAATTGATACAACACTGTAAACTGACTATACTTCAATTAAAAAAAGTGAAGTTCTATGTAAAATGATTATAAATCAATAAAAAATGTTAAAAAAAATTCTAAAATAAATAAATAAATAACTGAATAAATTTAAATTTAAGAAAACTAGACATAGTTTAATCACACACACACACACACACACACACACACACACACGGTCCCAAACATCTTAGTGAAGTTTTAGCTTTAACTAACTTAGAAATACAAATGCTACACACTTACAGAAAATAATATGTGAAAAGTTTAATTACTTAATTTCTTTTCCATTTATTTATTTTTTATAAATTTGGAGTAATACATTTCTAGCTTTAATTTTTTTGTTTCAGATGTTTGACACCTTCAGTCAGAGGATCTGATGTGTATTCCAGGGAAATAGGAAAACCATAGAGTCCTAAGAGTTACACAGAGCTTCTCACATCTAAATCAACATTTGAACATTTTTTTCAATTAACAGATAGTAAAGTTGCTGCTATTTGGAGAACCACCCCATGAGAAACATTTCATGCCTTGGATCCAGGAAACAGTTGTTGAGAACCTTTTACCTTTAGGGTCCCCATTACTTACATCCCTTCCTATAATCCTGGTAGCATCTTTGGAGGTGGATATCATAACCCTTTCTTTGTAGATGAGTGATCTGAGGCTAAAATAGTGAAGTGACTTTACCCTGAAACTTACAAGCTGTATGTGAAAACCCGGGCCTGAATCCCAAATCCTCCAGGTCTGAATCTCAAGTTCTTTCAAGCCATTGTGTTGTACTCTCTTTTCTGATTGTCTACACAGAGACTCCATTGTTGTTTACAGATATGTCATCATGAAAAAGTATACGGAAAGACAGTCTTGGCCAAAAAAACAGAAAATTAATAAGCAAACTATCTCATAGATGTAATCTCCCTCATCTACCGTAATTAAAGGAATCAAGTGAAATTAGTAGATTCCCTACAAAATATCGAACCTATCTCAGCATCTTATAATGGTCCTGTCACAAGCCTACTCTCTGGGAGAGACAGGGCATTATCTCTTTGACAGGCTAATTCCCCTGCTGAGTTCTTTTGATCATAGGGATCCTGGACAGGATGCATTGCCATCCAGAAAACTAGCCCTACTGGGATGCCAGCTGGAGACATGTCATGAAAACTTGGCCCCCATTCCAAAGCCAACAGTGTGTTGAAATTAGGACAGATCATTTACTTAGTCCCTGGCTACATACTTCACAGCTGACAACTGGAGATGACTAATAATGTCTTCTCTGCATATATACCCTCATCCAGGAGGACTCCAAGTCATCAAATCAGTCTGTTAACTCTCTGACTGTGGGGAGCTTTTAAGCCCCCAGAATCTTTAATGTGGGATAATGAGAAGAGAAACTTTTTTTCTGCAGAGAAGGGCTGCCGTACACAGCTCTTCTGTGTGTACAGTACATCTATTTAAAGTGAAAGAGTAAAAGCTGGTGTTTCTAACCAACACTGGAACCAAAAAAAAATTATGAATTAAAGATCTAACCCAGCTCTCCAGTCCTTCAGACATCTCCTGGTACCATTTTGCCTGGGTCAACTTTCCTGGGTGACAGACAGACAATAATGAACATTATATTGAACATATGCTGTATCCTGAGAGCCCTCCATAATATAATCTTAATTAATTCTTCCAAAACTGCTTCAAAATAGCTATTATTAACCCTGTTTCAGAAATGAGGGTACTAGGGCTCAGATAAATTAGATAGCTTGGCCAGATGTCACACAGTGTAAAGTGAGAGTCAGGACCGAGACCACATCTGTCTGACTCTGGAGTCTCCATGTTTACAAGTTTGTTACGCCACCTTGGAATTTCCCATCATGCCCGTTCTCCTTCCCTTCACCCTCCTTACATCATGCATCTGCCTTCTCCAGGAGGACTTATTCTGATCTACTAAAAAAGCCAAAAGAGATGATACCAATATGTGTTAATAGACACACGGGTCAGCCTCCAGACCACATTTTAGTCAGACCATTTAGTTAGTTCATCCAAATCATCAGTCAGTCAATTTAAAAGCATAAAAACAGTTGCAGAATTCAGAAAGTGCCATGATGTAATATGCTGCCTAAAGATCTTGAATTTCATGACCTCTGCCACCAACATCTTCAATATCATTAAAGGCTTAATTAGAAGATCCTTTCTTAATACAGAAAATGACAAGAACCTCTTTGTTTTTACCATCTCCCCTTTTTCTATGTGAAATATACTACTCTCAAAATGTGTTTAATTTTTTTCTGTCTAGTCTTCATGAAATTATTCTAACCCATAAAGCTCTGATGCTGTTATAACTGACATAAGGTACAGATTACATATTATTTTAATAACTGAGTGATAAGCATATGTATGTACATGGACTTGAAGGAAGATAGTTTGAAAATACGTGTGTAAATCAGCATTTGCTTTATGGAGGGAAATAAGCTACTAAACCTAATTAGACTCATCACGCAAAACCACTTTGCTTTTGCTTTCTCAGAGTGACTCACAACTTTCTTTATATTCCTTCTTAAGAAATGATCTTAAGAAAATATAACTGGTTTTGTTCTGTTTGATAGTTATTTACCTTACAATATTTGCTATTTAAAGCCCAGAGTCTCATACAAATGGCCATTAGGCACATGAAAAATGTTTCATATTTCTAACTATCTGAGAAATGCAAATCAAAACTACAATGATGTATCACCTCACACCAGAGTGGCCATCGTTCAAAAGTCTACAAAGTATAAGGAAAGAAGAGGTGTTCTGAAACGGAACCCTCCTACACTGTTGGTGGGAATGTAGTTTGTGCAGCCACTATGGAAAACAGTATGGAAATTCCTCAAAAAAGTAAAAATAGAGTATTACTGTGTTCCATCAATCCTACTCCTGGGCATATATTTGGCAAAAACTATAATTTGAAAAGACACATGCACTCCAACATTCATAGCAGCACTATTTACCATAGCCAAGACATGGAAGCAACCTAAAATCCATTGATAAATTATTGGATAAATAAGGGGTGTGTGTGTGTGTGTGTGTGTGTGTGTGTGTGTGTGTGTGTGTGTGTGTGTGTGATGGAATAGTACTCAGCCATAAAAAAGAATAAAATAATGCCATTGTAGCAACATGGTTGGGCCTGGAGATTGTCATACTAAGTGAAGTAAGCCAGAAAGAGAAATAAAAATACTCTATGATATTATTTATATGTGGAATCTAAAAAAAGGACACAAACAAACTTATTTACAAAACAGAAACAAACTTACAGACATAGAAAACAAACTTATGGTTACCAGTGAGGGAAGAGGGATTAAGAAAGATAAATTGGGAATTTGGGAGTAGATACAAACTACTGTGCATAAAATAAGCATCAAGGTCCTACTGTACAGCATAGGGAACTACATTCAATACCTTGTAGTAGCCTATAATGAAAAAGATTATGAAAAGGAATAAATGCATGTATATGTAACTGAATCACTATGCTGCACACTAGGAACTAATGCAACATTTTAAACCAACTATACTTCAATAATATCTAGTTAGCTAGCTAGATAAGTAGACAGATAGATAAAGTTCAGAGTCTCTCTTTCCATCCTGTTCTAACTCTCTACTGTCTGAGGCTGATTCCAAAGAAATACAGAATGTTGTAGAACAAGAGGACTTAGAACCACACTCCACTCCACTTTGGTGAAACCAATGTTCAGTATTGTTCTGTTTGGTTCATAGTGTACTTGAAGAAAAATACAGGTAAATGGATGCATGCTCCAAACAAAGCCAAGCAGGAGGTGAAGTCATTTCAAACATTTGTAAAGAGGAGTAATGGAAGGAACTTGAGATATTTGGCCCAAAGAAGAGAAACTGCAGAGGGAATTGAGTGGCTGTTACCCAATAATTGGAGCCTTCCTGTGGGAAAGAGCCATTGAGACTCAAGGAGCAGAACCAGAACCAATCTGTGGGCCACCATATAGCATTGTCTGGGCTGGGTCTTGCACAACGACACCCAGCCAGGGGGTAAGTGAGGCAAAAATTCTGTCCACATTCCCATGGCCAAGCCCTGTGGCCTGGGTTGGACTGTAGGATATAGAGACTTGTTTTTAAACTTGGTCTGTCTAGAACGGGTACTTTTTTTACTTTATACAAAATCACTGTGTGTGTTACATAAGCCCTGATTTCAAGTTCACATAAGAAAAACATTTCTGCTAGTCATTAGTGTTCATAGGGACTTCCTCAAACATGAATGGGTCCCTTGCCTGTCAGACTTAGGCAACTGGATGACCACCTACTAGAAATTACATTCTAATCAAGATACAAGAGGCACATTGACCTGGGTAGTCAGAACACCAGGACCTAAGCTCCCTTCTGACACTGGCAGTGGCTGTTGAAAGGAGAGGGGCTGGCTACAGTGGAAGTAGTGGATTCGGGGAGGTGACAGGTTGCATCAGTGAGCACTGTGACAGGCAGCAGGTGGCCTGTCCCTCAGAGGTAACAGACGGCTGGAGCATGGTCCTGGGAAAGACAGAAACCAGCAAGCTCTAGAGATACAGCCAAACAGATGTACATCCACATTAGAAAGATGATGTCTGGAGGCAGCAGAGCTCCCATGGGAAGGTGGTCTTCTAATGCCAGCGAGGATTTGGAGCAAAGGGAACCCTTGTGCTGGTACAACCACTATGGAAAACAGCATGAAGGTTCCTGATGAAATTGAAAATGGAACTACCATACAATCCAAACATCTCAGTTCTGGGCTTATATCCCGAGGAAATGAAATCAAGATCTTGAAGCAATATTTGTTTTCCCACAGGTATTCATTATTCACAATAACCAAGACATGAAAACAACCTAAATATTTATCAAGAAATGAATGGATAGAACAGATATGGTAAACGTATACAATGGAATATTACTCAGCCATAAAAAGGAAGGAAATTCTGCCATCTGCAACTGGACCTTGAGGGCATTATATTAAGTGAAATAAGCCAGACAGAGAAAGACAAATACTGAGTGATACTGATTATATGCAGAGTCTGAAAAGGCTGAACCCACAGAGGCAGAGATTGGAACCATGGTTGCCAAGGTCTAGGGGTTGGGGAATCGGGCCTTGTTGGTCAAATGGCACAAACTTCCAGTTAGTAGAGGAGTAAGTTCTGGGATCTAATGTACAGCATCAACACTGTAGTTAAAAGACACTATAATGTTTCCTGGGAAGTTCCAGAGAAAGTAAATCCTCCATTTTCTCACCATGACAACAACAATGACAAAAAAGAAATGACATGAGGTGAAGGATGTATTAACTAACAAAACAGATAAATAAAATATAAAACAAGTTTTAAATTAAAAAACTTACTAAGTGGTGTTCTGAGGGTCCTGGGAAGAATGAGACAGCCCCCACTTCCAAAGGAAGATAATAAAAATAGAGATTCAGGCACAAGACACAGTGTAAAGGGCCAGTTTCTAGCCAGGACTCGGTCTGAGATGTAAGAAAATACCCAGCTCAAATTTGTGCTCACCAACAGAGCAGAATGTGTGGCAAGGTCGGGTCTTCCCCGGTGATGAAGCAGAATTCCTTTTCTCCCCAGTTCCTGGGGAGACTGGTGTAGTGGTGAGGGTCAAGGGACTCACCTGGAGAGAGAGCAGCCTTGGGGAAGCCGGGGACCAGGCAGCATGTGGGTGACCTGAGTGTGAGGTCGGTGTTTGGATTACAGGGGCTTTAGGTATCTTCCAATCCTTCCAAACTCTGACTCTGTAATAATACATGGGCTTCTTTGCACTGAGATTTTCCATTTTTACAAGTCCTTTAGGTAAATATACGAGAGCCTTTTCTTCTCTGGGTTCCCTCACTCACATTTTACAAGCACAGCATGTGTAAAGACAGAACATTGTGACACAGTCTTTTTGACACTCAGTCACTCCAAGATGTGAAATTGAAAAAAAAAAAAAAAAGAAAAGAAAAAGAAAATGGAGAGGGTGGTGTTTTCAAGTCATGAGCGTAAAAGACGTTCATCCTTCCCAATGCTCTCTGCAGGGTGAGGGGGGACCCAAGGTCAGGTTCAGCTGGCCCAGGGTTCCCTGTGACTCCCGGACAGTTAAATACACCAGGGGTGTGATGAGGGTTGGGGAGAACAGGGATGACTTTGGTGCAAAGAACTTGGCCTTTCAAGAGGCTGAGAATTTAATGGTTTGCTCTTAAGGGCGTGTAAGAATGTTCCCTCACCAAAACCACAGCATTGAAAAGTCCGCAACGTCAAACTGGCCACAGCAGAATTTCACCTGCACGTATTCATTCTGGGAAGTGCAGCTATTTCTGAATTGCTGGCATTCTGGTTATTGTTTTATTAGACTACTTTTTTTTAATGTTAAAATTTGGAATCCTGGTGTAAGGATTACATTACATAGTCAGATAACTGGATTTCTGTTGTGACCAGAGTAATATCAGGAGAACCCTGCTTCTCCACTCTCATCTACCCTGTAAGCTTGGCAAAAAGTATAATAAATTCCTCTTTATTAAAATGCATCCAAATATATAAATCCATCACTCATTTTAGACCAATTTATCATAACTTTATTGTCCTGAAAATACTGTATTTTTGAATGCCCTTTTTCTTAACATGTAACCAGGGGAAATTTTTATACCCAGAGAAAAAAATTATACATTATATAAGTAATCCAGTAATGCATATTTCTTATTTTTTACTTGCTTTTTTAAATTTTATTGAAGTATAGTTGATTTATAATGTTGGGTTAGTTTCAGATATATAGCAAAGTGGTTCAGTTATACATTTATACATATATATATTCTTTTCCATTATAGGCTATTACAAGATATTGAGTATAGTTCCCTGTGCTATACAGTAGGTCCTTGTTGTTTATCTATTTTATATATAGTAGTGTATATATGTTAATCCCAAACTCCTAATTTATCCCTCCCTTCACTTTCCCCTTTGGTAACCATCATTTGTTTTTTATGTCAGATTTCTTGTGTATTTCATCTTAATGACTATAACTTATTCTGTATATAATACACCGATTTTTTAAAGTCAAATACTCAACTGAAGAAGATGACGGCTATTTCTCTGCCGCTTTAGTTTTCTCTTGTGCTAATTTTTTCCTTTTATGGTTTAACCATTTGTGAGCAATATTCTTGATAAGAACAGGTTTTTAGTTCCGAGTAGATGCCCTGAGAATTCACACACCTCAGCCCAGGGTTGGTCTGCCTGATGCTTTATACACAGCAACAGTTACTGTCAGCGAGGTTCCCCGGTGCCAAGTGCAGAGTTCCAAGTACCCCACCACCGTCTTCCTAATCATCACCACACACTTGCAAGAAAAGAACTAACGTTAATTTAACAAAACCCACAGCACCAAGAGGAGGATTTCTTAGTTAAATTATTTTTCACTTGGAACAAGAGGTAATTTAAATATGTATCACTTCTGTTGTTGATGTCTAATATTTTGTTTGACTATGTAACATACTGTTACTGATTATGCAAAATCTAGTAGGAAATTCTGGGAAGCAGATAGAGGTAGATTCTTAACTTTTTTTTCCTTTTTCTATTCTATCCCACTTTTTGTAGTATGTTTGTATATTTATGTAGTAAATACTGTGAGGATATGGCTGACAACTCCTTCATCATTTAATCTGTGAAATAAATAAACATGTGCCAGAATCAATCATGAAAGAAGTAGCTCCTCACTGAAGTTAAAGATTTGTTTTGCTTTGAGTAGAATAACTCCCTTGAAGTAGAAACAAGCAAAATTAAACAAAAATATTCTAAATTATACTTTCCACATTAATCCACAGAGTAATATTTAAGTTAAATGTAAACCAAAAGCCACCTTATTGGTTCACTAATAAAAGCTAGAAGAAAATCAAGGAAACTGTCCAAAGTTCCACAGAATATACTCTGATTCTGTATCTGAAGATGCCTCTTCCAAACCCTGCTATACTGTTGGTGGGAATGTAGTTTGGTGCAGCTATGATGGAACACACTATAGAGGCTCCTTAAAAAACTAAAAACAAAGTTACCATATGATCCAGCAATCCCACTCCTGAACACAAATCTGGAGAAATAGATACATGCCCCTGAATGTTCATAGCAGCACTATTTACAATAGCCAGGATGTGGAAACAACTTAAATGTCCATCGACAGATGAATGGATAAAGAAGTTGTGGTATATTTATATAAAATGGAATATTAGCTAGCCATTATAAAGAATGAAATAATGCCATTTGCAGCAGCATGTATGGACCTAGAGGTAAAGTGAAGTAAGTTAGAGAAAGACAAATATCATATGATGTTGCTTATATGTGGAATCTAGAAAAAAGTACAGATTTTATTTACAAACCAGAAGTAGACTCACAGACATAGAAAACAAACTGTTGTTACCAGGAGGGAAGTGGAGGGAAGGGATAGATTAGGAGTTTGGGATTAACATATACACACTACTATATATAAAATAGATAAACAACAAGGACCTACTGTAGAGCACAAGGAACTATATTCCATTTCTTGTAATGAGTTGTAATGGAAAAGAATCTGAAATACATACGTATTTCCATCTACATGTATCAATTTCTTGTAATGAACTGTAATGGAAAAGAATCTGAAATACATATGTATTTGCATCTACATGTATATCTCAATCATTTTGTTGTACGTCTCAAACTAATGTTGTAAACTGACTGCACATCAATAAAAAATAAGAATTAAAGAGAAAAAAATGGCTCGCTCTTTTCTCCTCCTCCGAATGTCTGTCCAAGGATACTTTCCACTGAGCAGAATCTGGGATCAGGCAGGCTTGTACACCTGCAACCTCTGATTGTTTTTCTCAAACAGAGCATTGCATATTGTGATCTAAGAGATAAGAATTTAAGGAAACAGCTGTTTTGAAGAAATTCAACAAGCTACAGGAAAACTCAGGAAGATACTTCACTCTGAGACTATTAGGAGACATTGTATTCTTTCTGTCCTCCTGCCAGAATGAGAAGTTGCCCCAAAGAGTAGAAAACAAAACCAACTCAACCAAGAACAATAGCAAAGCAAATAAACCCCAGACTCCAGGAAGCATACAAGCTTCTTGACAGAGTTTCTTCAGTATTTTTGACCCCAGATTGATTTCTTGTAAATATTTGATGGGTAGAAGAATGGTTGGATAGACAGATGGATGGATAGAGAGACAAGTGGATGGATGGACAGGTGGTAAAGACACTGATCTTAAATAATTGAATGGCTTTATCCAAAACTGTAACCTCTGTTTTACCAAGTACTTCCCCCTTCCCTTGATTTCCTAGAAAAATGTGTTCTCAGCAGAACTGACTGCATCATAATCTACTGACATGTGTTGTTATTAACCTGTTAGTAACATCAAGAGCTGAAGTTTTTAAATTACCTCTTATTTTAAGTTAGAACAGATTCAGAGTTATATTGAGGATAACGTCCCTCTTGTTTATTTGCATCCCAACAAGACATTTATCCTGAGAGAGGAAGGAAGGCTGCTTTTTAGAAATTGGACCAAGGTGGGATATAGCACCTGTGGACATTATGTTTTCCGAGTCTCAGCAAAAACAAGATGCTGAGGATGTCTGCTCTGAACTAGCTGTAATAACTCATAGTTCTTAAGTTCTCTGTGCTAGCTATTTTCCCAAGAGCTTAGCATGAATTATCTCACTACTCTCAAGAACTCTCTGAGGCAGTTACTACCCCTATTTGACAGCCCAGTGCGGTTAAGTAACTAGACCGAAGTCACACAGTTAGTCATTGGGAGAGTCAAGATTTAAATCCATGCTGTCTAGCACCAGGGCCTTTGCTGCTTTGCCAAGAGACGTTTTTCTTTTTCCAATCTGTGCAGAAATCGTGTGGTCTGCGTTCAAAGCAACCCTAATGAAATGCTCTTCATTACTGCCATCTCCAGAGAGTACTCAAATTATGTATTCTGTGACCAAATTGAAAAAAAAAAAATCTTGAAATTGTGTCCATATTTTACATTCAGTCATTTTTCTATAGAATCAATCATTTATTCATTCAGGTATTGGAGAGCCTAGGTCATCCTTGAAGACTCAATAAATAGCACTCTACTAACACAAAATCAGAAAGAGATGTGTGACTCTTCTGTTCTAAAAATCTCCTGAAATGACAGTCCTCACATTTTTCTCAGAGACCCTTACATGCTTAAAGGAGGAAACTCCTTTCCTTTCAACATCTAAACCTTCCTAGAATTAAAACAGCTTTCAATTTCTTTTGAATCAATGAGATCAAATTTTCATTCTCTATTGATAGTTTATATTCAGATAATTTTTCTATTCATTGTTTCTCTCTGGCACTCATATTACTAAACCTAAAGTAACATACAACAATTGAAGGTGATACTTAAATTTAGTGGGGATTTTTGTTGTTATACTAACTTGTTGGAACTTGTACGTTATGCTCTTCAGCTTAGGTAATTTAAAGATAATTATTGTAGTTCATGGTTCTGTGTTATATCCACCACAGACCTGACATTCCCTTCCTGAAGTATATCATCAATTTTGCAAAACAACCTCAAACCCCAGTAAATAAAGCAGTTCAGAAGGTGTCTGCCCCATCTGAGTGAGACTTCACGTGAGCCCATCAGAAATCTTATTCTAATACAACCTCTGACCTTTTACAGACAGGAAAAGAACAGAAATGCTTACATGGTATTTCTGATTGCAGGTATCAGATGTGATTTATTGCTGAGTAAGGCAGAAGGCACAATGGTTTTAACTGGCTTAGAAAAGCCTAGCTGTACTTTCTCCCTAATCATATTAGGAGCGATCTTGCTATTTAATTACATTTCCAAAGTATCTCAGTAAGAGTAGTGTTTTTAGTACATTAAAAATAATCTTAGACAGTGAGATGAGCTAAGGTCCATCCACCAGAAACAATCTAAGGTAGTCATTTTAATAGGTACACATGTGTATTTTGAAGTGCTTCCCCGATTTACATATGTGTGTACCCTTTACAGAACTTGAATGACGGTCAGCAAGTATATTGATAGTTGAGGGAAGACTGTATAAAAACCATGACCCTCAGTGATACATAGATTCTGAAAACCTACCTTTGGATTAAAGCTCCTTATTTTACATGTAAATAAAGCTAAATCCAGCTGACATGTTACTTAATGTCTTAAATTATGATACCATTTAAGCATTAAAATCATAGTTATTAATTGATCCATATATATATTATATATATATCTAATATATATATAACTGAATCACTATGCTGTATACCTGAAATTAACACAACATTGTAAATCAACTATACTGCAATTTTAAAAAATCATAGTTATTTAACCCAAATGAGAATGCCTCCTCCAACTGGGTAGGAGAAATATTTTAATAATATAAAACACAATTCATCTTTGCTATATTCAGAGAAGAAAAATAAAGGAATATCATAGTTTTAGTTTTCTGCAAAATTTCATCAATAATTTTGCCAAATTATTTAGGTAAGCCTAATATAGGTTTGATTTGTTGTTGTTGTTTTAGAAAAAAAATTTTTAAGTGAATTCATTTACCTGGAAGAAGTAAATAGCATCATCATACTTAATATCTTATCTTTTTATTTTTATATTTTTATTGAAATATAGTCAGTTTACAATGTTGTGTCAGTTTCTAGTGAACAGCACAATGCTTCAGTCATACATGAGCACACATATATTCTTTTTCATATTCTGATACTGAATATCTTAAACTAAGTAGGGCGATGGTGTTATAGAAACTGTGGGAAATATAATTCTGGGGCCCACCTGGTCCATCAACATAGCTATTTATTGCAAATGACTTAGTAATCATACAATGAGATTTTTCAGGGAGATTTATTTTCACTTCAATCCACTGAAGTAAGTAAACGCAAAACAGAAGAGCATATGGAGTAATTTAATGAGAAAAAAAAGTTATTAGACCTTTTGTCAAATGAATAACGTAAAAAAATAACCGTCGTATTCATAAAAGGTATCTCTTACTGAGTGTCTGCCACCAACCAGACACTGTGCCAAGGACTCCACACCCTGCCCTGCCTCGCAGCCCCTGGAGTCTTCTCGTCCCCAGTTACAAGTGAAGACCCTAAGACTCACATTACTACTACTCAATGGGCAGAACATGAATTCAGTCCCTCACTGAATTCATACCCCATGCGCTCCATGAAGTTATATACTCTCTTAAAATATTTTCTTTAAAAGTTTACTGAAAAACATAAAATCATACTTGTACAAAATAGACAAATTTCTCAAAAGAAAAAAAAATAGCAGGTCTTATAGTCAAATATTTTCTTTAAATAATGCCATCTACACTTCTTCCAATCATGCTGTCATTTTTAAAAAATTTGTTGTTTTTTTTTTTGGTTGGGGTAGGCAATTAGGTATTTATTTATTTGTAAGGGAGGTACTGGGGATTGAACTCAAGACCTTGTGCGTGCTAAGCATGTGCTCTACCACTGTGCTATACCCTCCCCCCAAATGAAAATACTGGGAGAATCTGGTTCTGGAATTGCCTGTAAATCTTACAGCACATTTCCTTTGATGATCTTCACCAATGAAAATTTTTTGTCCATTAGAAATGGATTTCATGTTTAGAAAATAGCCTTGAAAGCATTTAGAACCTTGTTTTATGCATATGGTGGGTGATTAAAGCAGTTAATACAATATTTGCACAAAACTCTTTTGCAGAAAGTCCACTGTGATGACATCATCACAGTGAAGTCACCATGGCCCCTTAATCCCTTGGTTTTGTTTTGCACAGAGTCACTCAGATGCATCCTGATTTCTCCATCACAGTATATTTAATTGAGCATTTTACTCAATGATATGCATTCTCCATGAATTATGTCATTAATATAACAAATAAACCATCAATCATTTCACTTAGATTTTGGCTAATACACTTTTCTCCACATTGGAGTTTTTACTGCAGACTTTTATGATTCATCTCCAGGTTTTATTGGAAACAACATATTCCATCACCAGTTATTATATTCCTCAAACATTATTTTGTCCACTTTACTTGAAAGAACACAACAAATCTCAAGTTGTCACTGTGTTTGTTCATCAGTCATTATGTGTGAGACATCTTGGCAGAACCTTCTTTCACTCTTTTTTTTCCATCAAATTTTCCTTCTTTCATTCTTCAGTGGTTTTGTTTTAAGTGAAAATGTTTCCCTTTATAATTTTAATTATTCATCACCCTCACAGTTAATCTATTTAAAGAGCCCACATCTCTGCCCAGTTCACTATTTTTATTGGTCCCTCGGGCTCCTTAAGTAATATTATTTGAATCTTTACATTAAAGATACTTTAACTGAGAAAAAATCTAAATAGATTGTGAAATAAGTACCAGTGTAACTTTACCTTTAGCATTATGATGTCTTTCATTGTAAAGAAGTCTTACGTTTTGATACAATGAATTCATCAATTTTTATCATCTAGTGCTTTGTGTCGTATATAAGAACTCCTCTCTTGCCATCATGTAATAAGAATAATCTACATTTTCAAGACTTGTTAAATTCTTTTTTCACATTTAAGTCTTTAATTCATTTGGAGTTTATTTTTGTCTATGATATGAGAAGGCAAGTCGATTTTATTTCATTTTTATTTCCAAAGGCAGTTGGCCCAATATCATCATTAGTCCATACTCCTATTTTCCCTGCTGATTTGTGATGCCTCTTCATGACACAAGATCCAGGTATATTTGAGTAGGGCTCTCTGTTCTGCACTCTCTATTCTTATGTACAAATCTACTTTTTGTCTATCCTTGTGCCCACCAATACTCTTGATTACTATGTATTTAAAACATCTGTAAGAGCAACTCTCCCCTCCTTTGTTTTCTTTTTTCTTGTAGTCTTGTCTGATATTGGACCCTTATTCATCTATATGATCATTAAATGACTTTGTTAGTCTACCTCTCTCCAAAAATTTTTAAAAAACCATTTATGGTGTGCTTGGAAATTAACAGAATTTATAGAAAAAGTTGAAAGAACTGTTATCTGAATAATGTTGTGTTTTCCTATTCAGTCATTTCACCTAGTTCACCATTCATTCTGGTCTTCTGTGAATAACAAATACCACAGACACATGCATGTTTTGTTATATTTATGCCTGGAAACTTTAAATGTTTTGTTGACATAGCGTCTTTTTTCTATTTCATGTTATATTTAGCTATTGCTGCTGTATAGAAACACTACTGGTTTTTATATGCTGGTCTTATATCCTGCCACTTTGCTGAATTGCCTAATTAGTTTTAATAGATAGTTTCGTATCATCTTGGATTTCATTTATAGATTATCAAATCCATCAGTCATGTCAACTTTTTTCTCTACCTTTCCAACTCAGTTTCTTGCCTTACTGCTTTGGCTAGCACCTCTAATAAAATGTTAAATGGTATGGCATGAACAGAAAAAAAATGGACAGTTGGCTTTTAACATTGAGTTAATGGGAACCAGAGTTTCCTTTCGTCAAAACCTAGTATAGCTCAGAAATGCATATTTAAAAAGATCGTATTTTCACTGTTGGTTATTCTTTGAATAATTACTTAGCCACTTGAGTATGAACAATAAATATGAAAACAAGTGTAGTTCAAGTACACTTGAAAAAATATGCTCAATAAAACTGTTATACAAAAGCTTATAAATAACCAATCAGCATAAATATCTGAAAGAGACTGTACAGCTCCTACTGCAGTTGCAAGATGCGCAAAAGAACTTTAAAGAAGACTCTGCCTTTCTGAATTTTGCCACCTAGTGGAGAGAAATTGGAAGTGACAACTTAAGACACTGTTTAATGTTGATACAACTGCAGTAGAATTTGTAAGATTTGTTTAAAATAGCCACCTAATTAAGTAAGGGCTCTTAACCACACTGAGCATAATACAAATAATAAAGGTCCTGGTTTTTCAATTTCAAAAAAATAATGGACAGTTGGGTTGATTCAAGGTTGATGGAAGAGAAAGGAATTAAGGAATTAAATGTTATATTTGAAACTATTGATTGTGGTAATACAGTTGGATGGTGATGATAATGATGGTAAAATAGCCAACATTTAATGAGTGTTACTGCATCTCAGACACCGTGCTAAATATTTTATAGCTGTATCATAGTTAATCATTAGGAAAACCATATGAGGAAGGTAACTGTCATCACCATCTTAGGAATGAGAAAACTAGTCTTAGAGAAGGTCTGTGACTTACTCATGTTCATACAGCTAGGAATTGATCAGTACAGGACACAAATCCAGGCTGTCTTCCCTAGAACCCTCAACGTTAGGTCATCAGCTAATTTCTTTAGTTCTATGAAGGACAGAGATAGAGGTAATGGACTTCAACTCCAGAAGAAGTCATTTTAAGTTCATTTTCACTTTTTGGGGGGAATGTCTCTGATTATTTTCTCTGGAGGCTTTTAAAAAACAGGATAGACCTATGTTCTCATTTGTGTCTGGGTTCTTTCAATGAACTTTATGTTTATAAAATTAATTGTGCTACTCAAGTTCACTCATTTCTATTGCTATATTCTGTTTTATGAATGTACCACAATGAACTTATCTTGCTGTGGATGGGATCTGGGCCTGTTTCTTGTTGGGGCTAGTATAAGCAATGTTGCTATTTAAAAAAACAGGATAGAAACCTATGTTTCCTAGATTTAACTTAACAAATAATTCTTGAGCACCAATTATGTGCTAAGCATGAGGAGACATTCAAAAACAGCTAAAAAACACAATTTCTTCAATGAGATTTCAGTATACTGAAGCAGACAAGTGAGGATGAGACTAACTGTAATTTCAGGCAGAAGAAGTGTTTTTATAGGCAAAAGTACAAGTAAAATGCTACTTGGGATGGAAGCCAGGGAATAAATTAGATTACCTTTTAAGACACTTTCCAGCTGGTCTTTCTGCAATTCATTCTTTAGTTCTCAGGTTTTTGACTGTGTAGTCTCTGATAAAAGAACTAAAAAGATAAAGATAGGTGAATTTCTATGGAGACTTGTCTGTGAACTTAATTTTTTAATGAACAGAATAGAAAAATAAAAGTATACCATCTCACTAAGTAATAATTTTATAAAAATACATGATTGCACTTCAGAAACCCCAAATATCCCAATTTAAATGTTAAAAGTCCAGCACTATTACAAATATATTTAATCTTTGAATTTTAGTCCCACTGCACGGAAAGACCTTCATGTTACAAGTAGACATGGGCGGCTCTTAGATTTATTTGTGTAATTGTTAGTAAGGCAGAGCAGGGCATAGGCACCAACTGGGACATCCGCTTTTTACAAAGGCCTGAATTTGCAGGAGTGAATCTTGGGTGAACTTCTTCTAAATACGTGAGATGTCATAAAAGTAAAAAAAAAAAAAAAAAAAAAAAGCCACCACATGTTGTGGAGTGAAATGAAAGAACTTAATGTCTTCATGGAAAACAAAAGGCACTGATACTGTGTGAAGTTGTTAAAAGAATCAGATTTCAATGCTCAGGAATGTTGATTCTTGTACTTGACTTGTCTTTAATTTTCACGTATTCATTTTTCTAAAGATCAGTACTTTTCAATTTCACTATTGAGAGTTTTGGAATAATCATGCACATTGGGCGTAATATTCCTTTGCTGTTGGTTCTCTCCTTATCAACGTACATTGCACACGTTCTAGAGATGGTTTAATTCATTTCTTGGAATTCTGTTGTGTTTGTGTGGATTGTGATCTGTTTTTCCGAAGAATTGAGGGGAGTTTTGACAGCAGTGGACATGGTTGTAGGAGCTCTGTGATCGTTCATGTTGGAAACCACTTTTATGTTTTTCATGTGGGAAAAATAGATCTATATTTTATTTTCAACTTGACTTAGATTGAGCTTTATTGTGACTCGCAGGTCATGACTTATGCAGTTGTTGGTGTGTAATTAATCACAGGCCTAAGATCCATTAAGAACCCACTGTTCTGTGAGATTTCCAGCAGCTGTAAGCCTAGGGCTTGCCATCTTCCTTCTCTACCCTCCAGGTATGCCAGGTGGTCGTGTCTGATTAGGAAGTAAGAGAGGGGTGGGTATAGCTTAGTGGTAGAGAGCATGCTTAGCATGCATGAGATCCTGGATTCAATCCCTAGTACCTCCAGTAAGATAAATAAATAAACCTAATTACCTCCCCCCAAAACAAAATCAGACAAAACAAAACTCAAAATATTTTTTTTAATTTTAAAGAAGTTCAAAAAAAAAAAAGAAAAGAAGAATAGCACCTATGTTCTCTACACTTCTCAAAATGTTCAACAAGATGATTTTTCCTCTTTCACAGTTTTCGTCTTTTTTTACTTATACCATGATTTCCTTCTGGAACAGTTGATGGCTCTGTTCTAGAATGAACAATGTGGTTTTTTTTCTGGGTGTACTGTCTTTTTAAAACAAAGTGAGAAATTATAACATGAAAAAAATCCTGATAAGACTACTTTTGCTGCTGAGCTCATGTGCTATTAAAAAAATCCCTGAAGCATCCGTTGTTGGGTTTTATAGACTTCTCTTGAAAATTCAGAGCCAAACCTTTTTAAAGTGTTTAGTAAAAGGGAGAAAAAGAAAAGAAGTAAGAATCCAACATGAAACAGATACACTTGGGATGGGGCTGACTTGGAAGGGAAAAAAGTCGTCAGAATAGAGCATTTGCAAGCAATCAGGAATGATAACGTCAGAAAGGGAGCACTGTGTAGGCACAGAGGCCCAGAGTGCAGGAAAATGGAACAGAAGAGGTCCCATTGCTACCCGCAGGAAGTTCTCCTGCTGCAACTCATCCCACAGCAGGCATGAGTGAGGCTAAGAGGGACCAGGAATGATCAGGAAGTGGAGAGAACAAAGGACACCAGAGGTTGGAACCTAAAATGAGATTAAGAGGAGTTGAGGGGGGAGGGGGACTTAAAATGTCAAACACAAATGAGGCTGAAAGAATGTGGTTTATAAAATCACAGGCAACTACATATCACATAGCAACCTTCTGTCATTGATGAATACTACAAATACATGGCATTTAGGGCATATACATGTCTCCATTCTCTCGGAATTTATGTGATGAGATAAATCTCTGCCACGTCAAGTAGGTGTTCAAAGATATGACTCAGTTAAAAATTCTGATACATGTAAAATAATCAAGGTTTGAATTCTTTTAGCAAAAGATTTCATGTTATGATCGGAACAATGTTCTTGCCTGACGTTACTTACTCTTTGATCCAGGATGCAGTCTAGAGCCTGTGACTGGGTCCATCCTCAAAGATGCCTCCTCACTTTCCTTTACATTAGTTCAAGGGAATCTCTGAAACTGTGTGTAATGTTGAGTCTCCAGCAACAAGCAACCATTAAAATAATTCAATAGAAGGAGATGGTTTTAAAATTTTTAAATTATGACATGGCCAGTTTATCATAATAATTAGCACACTCTTCTCTTACCATGTACAAGACACTTCTCATCCTCAGTTTTCTCATCTTTAGAATGAAATAACAATAATAGCAAACTCTCAGGGTCATTGTGAAGATTAATATGCAACAATAAATATAAAGCACTTATCAGAACAACTGGTCATTTGTTGAACTAGAAATGATTCGAAAAAGGTTAGCACTTATTATTTTTAAATTGTCACACTATTTCAATTTAGACCACCTTTGTACATACAACAACTCAGTACTTTAGTGTAGAATTAATAACACAAATTGAATAATATTTCCTGGCTGAATAAACTAGTACATGGAAAGAAACTGTTCCTACCCCCAGGATAAGCGCAATTAACTGAGAGAGATAAATTATGGGACTGAAATTTACAAAAGAATGTACTCAATGTTATCAAGTGGGTAATTCAGACTACTGAAAGAGGTACTTGCCTTTCTAACAGTATGATGGAATAAGTACCCTGCAAATCTCTCTTAAAATGTCACCTACAAAGTGCATAGCTGAACTGGCAAGAAAGTAGGAGAGCTCCTCAAAGGCCAAAATCAAGGAGAAATCATGAATCCAGAGAGAAATCAGTTAGCACCAAACAAGGGTTTCTGCCAACACTTAGTGGCCCAGAGCTTAGATCACACACACGGGGGAAACGAGGCAAATCCTCGGGGTTAGTGAGAGTGTCCCAAGTAAAGCAAAAACTGTGTAAGGATAACCACCACAAAGAAAGTAAAATAGGGTGGGAGAACTGCTCTGCAAAGTGATAGACTAAATAAATTAATGTTTCAGCAATGGCTGTCACTCTAGGGAGGAAAAAGTCTCCACTAGGGACTATAAGCCAGCTCTTACAGGAAGTGTGGACTTCATGTCACATCACTTTTGTCTTCTTCCAAAGCCTGAGTTTATACCTGACATAACCAAAAGAAAATCCTCTCTGGAGGAGTATACCTTAACCCAGGACTCCAGGAATTCTCACATAATATAACCAGTGAACTGAGCTAACATCAGTGAGGAAAAAGAAACAATACCAATCAAACCCTCAAAGATTGCAGATACTGTATTTTTTGCTCTTTCAAAATATAAAACAGGCATATAAATCTGTTTAAAGAAATAAAATTCCACAAATATGACTAAGGAATATTAAAGATAACCAACAGAATTTCTGGATATATATGTGTGTCTGCATGTGAGTGTGTATAATAAACATTAGATAGCATTTTAGACACAGCTGAGGAGAGAATTAGTGAAGTAGAATATAAACATGAAGAAATCACCCAGAAGGCAATAGAAAGGGGGGAAAGTTTGAAAAAATTAGAAAGAAGGGTTAAGAGGTACATTTCATGAGAATTCTAGAGTAAAGAATATGGGTAAGAGGCAAAATTATAGAACATGATTGTTGAGAAATTTCTAGAATTAGAGAAAGATGCCAACTTTCTGATTTAAGTGGCCGTGTTTACCCCAAAGTGGATTAATACAAAGAAAACCATACACATCATAGACAAACTGTAGAATACAGAAGACACAATAAAGAATGGTGAGCACAGAAGAGTAAACACAGATAAATCTAAACAAACATTGACTGTAAATGATTGAAAATAGTATTTAATTTGCACATCAAATAAAACAGCTAAAAAATCTAGGCAACAGCATAGCAATTGGTAGTGGTGGTGGTGCTAATCAGAGTTAGGGTGTTCAAAGTTGCTTGTATTATTCCAAAAGAGGGTAAGTATATTGATTAAATTTAAATGTTAAGTTAAACATGCATATTAGAAATTAAAGTAAGCACTAAAGCAATAGAATTCAAAAGTACAATTCCAAAACTAGTAGACAGGAAAACTGAGGTAAGAAAAATAATCTGATTAATTCAAAATGACTGAAAGGAGAAAAATTAGAAAAATGCACCAGTATACTGCTAACCTAATAAATGAAAATAGACTAAATACTCAAATTAAAAGACAAAGATTGACAGATTTTTTAAAAGCTAACTATGTTATGATTATAAGAAGCCCACTTCAAAAATAACACAGAAAATAAAATTATGAGAAGATACATACCAAGAAAACTAACCAGAAGGAAGTTGGTATAGTTACACTGAAGGCAGATAAAATACATTTTAAAACAGGAAACACTGTGAGAGGGTTCATGCATAAAATTAAACATTAAAAATTGTGAGGACTATAAGAAGAAATTGACAAATCCAGGATGCTAAGAAGTAAAGGGTAACAATGCATCCTGGGAAATTCAGAGAAGGCTTCAGGGAAGAAGGAAAGATGATATCTGTGCTGGGACTGGCAAGATCCCAGGTGTTGATAGTCCAGACTGGGTCTGTGATAAACTATGTGCTTCTGGTCTCAGGATCAGGAGATGATGAAGCAGTGACAGCAACCCCAACACCAAACTGTCAGTCCACATAGTGTGGGCTTAGTTCTTTCAGGTATGCCAGATGATAACAGTTTCCTGCTCAACCTAATTTTGGTGCATATCCATCATTTGGCCAGTTTTAGGGATGTCCTACTTTCCTGCCACATTGCATTCCTGGATAGTCCTTCATTCACCCATCTGTCACCCATCATTCAGTATTTATTGGGCAAACTACCACTGCAAGGCACCCTTTTGTAAGCATTGGGAATACAGCAGTGGGCAAAAGGAGAAAAGTCCCTGCCTTCCTGGAGCCCACATTCTATGTGTCTGTGTGTGGTATTTATGTGTGTGGGGGAGGATATAGACAATGAACATAATCTGTAAGTAACTTATAAAGGACGATAGAAAGTGATAAGTATTGTGGAAAGTTTTAAAAGGTAGAGGGTAGGAGAGTGCCTGAGAAAATAAGGGAGTACAATTTTAAGTAGGTGGTCACAGTGGGGAGTCTTCCTAAAAAGGAAGATTCTGAACTAAGACTTGAAGCCCCAAAGAAGTAAGGCATGCAGATATCTGAAGGAAGAGTGTTCCAGGCAGAAGCAGGGTCCCTTAACATTATCTTCTCTTTTGATTCAAATGAGTCAAAGCAATTATTCTGACACTTGGAATTTTACCTTTGATGCTTCCTAGGAAACAGATATTATACGCACCCCTACCTCTCCTATGGGCTTGATAAATTACATTTAAAGAGGAAGTGACTTAGAAAACAGCCATGAATACACAGAGTTATGCAATGCCTGGATGTTTTCCTGTTTCTCTGCTAGCACTGAACCCAACAGCTGTCACTGTCACCTCTGGAGTAATTTGGTGACTTTTCAGCAACTTGAGTGGTGCTGAGCTTTGATAGATGGTCTTAACATCTTTGTTAGAAATGATATGCAAATTATCCCAAGAGATAATGTCTCAAGTTCTTATTCTGAAAGCAATAAAGGACCAAAAAATGAATTTCTTTATAAATCAAATATTAAGAGATGGTGAAAATGAATTGCCCTCCAGCTTTGTCTTGGTTGACAATTCCTCTGGGTTAAGGCTGATTATTTTTATGATTCTTCATGGAGGCTGTCAGATCTGTCAGATGAAGTGAAAACTAGCAGAAGTATATTGTATAAAGACTATATTATTCATATGAAATCATTCCTTTTAGAGCTAAAGAAGAAATTTATTTTCCATCAAAGGAAATTCAGATACTTTATGTCAGTTGTCTTATTTTGGTTCTTTTAATTCTTACTTTTTATTGAAGTATAATCGATTTACAATGTTAGTTTCACGTGTACAGCTAAGCGATGCAACTGGTTGTCTTATTTTGATGATCAAAAATAAGATTTTGACTTCAGTGTGATAGCCTTAGAGTAGCAGTTAATCTCAGAGAGTAAATAACATGGTCACACAACTATCATGTGTTCAGACAGGGATTTGAATTGGATCTTTCCCCCGGAAACCAAAGCCCAAACTCTAAAGCAATCAGGTATTGTCCGGTAAGAAGCACACGTAGCGATTGGCAGTTTCCTTCTTAATGAAGACGGGCAGACAGTGGTTGTCACCTGGGATGCCCATGAGAACACACATACACAGGCCTTAGCACCAGACCTGCTGATGCAGCAGTAGGTTTAGGGTGGAGTCCAGGGTCCATATGTCCCCGGTCAAGAACCAGTACTGGATATGCTACTGAAAGTTCAGCTGGGATGTAAAATAATGGAAGCACTGCCAGTCCTTCTGATGAACAATTCAGAGCATGCCATTATTGTGTGAGGGAGGGGGAGGGGGATCCTCTGAAGGGGAAAGAGACAGCATGCAAGTCATAAAGGATTCTGCAAGAGAGCACACCACCAAAGACTATCAGTGATGGAGGGACATTAACTGATACTTTTGAATTACCCATTACATGTAGAGTATAATGCAATTTACATGTTACTCAACCACTGATGATATATTTATAACCTACCCGTAACAGGCCTAATGCATTTAGTTAATGTTTAACTCTGCCTGTTGAAACTGTCAGTCTTTTTAAAGAAAAGAAAAAGGACTTCAAAGGCTTTTTTCTTACATCCAAAACAATCTGATAATTCTCAAAGGATTTATACTGTTACAACTCAGAAGGTTTTTCTATCTACTCAAGAAAAGCTACTTTGAAGCTCACTTACTGGAAAATTCAGTAAGATCTTTACTAGTTGAGCTGGACAAATTCTAAACTCCAGAAGGGCTGGCCATTGCAGAAAATTGTCTTTTATTTTAAAACAATGTGCTTGAGAATTACAAAACTGAATGGTCTCAATATAGACGTGAGTTGAACTCCAAAAGTTTCTTAGCAAGTCTGTTAAATTGTAGCAAGATTATTTGTAAGCTGCAGTAACGTACCCAATAAGAATTTGTAAAAGAGATCACGTGTAAATGGAATGTCATATAACTGCCCTGAAAAATAGTAGGAAACAACTCTTCTATAATTACAGTGTTTAAATCAAATTTTTAAATTGAATACCAGTGGTAGGTATAAGGGCATTGTAGGAAATGTCAGACAGAAAGCAAGTTTTAACTTTGTATGTGTTCTGTACCCCAAAAGCACCCTATATACAGTACTTACTCAGTAAAATGTGTAGATAATCAGCTTCACTATATGGTAGAGGGAGATTCTTGAAGAGAACCACAAAGAAATACATAGGTACTGAAAACAATTTTTTAGAGTAGTGGTTCCATTAATAACCAACCAAGGAGCCTTTTTTCTCTTTATTGAAGTACAGTCAGTTTACATTGCTGAGTCAATGTCTGGTGTACAGCGTAATGTTCCAGTCATACATATACATACTTACATTCCTTTTCATATTCTTTTTCATTATAGTTACTACAAGGTATTGAATATAGTTCCCTGTGCTAGAAAGTAGGACCTTGTTGTTTATCTGTTTTATATATAGTAGTGTGTATCTGCAAATCTCAAACTCCTAATTTATCTCTTCCCCCTTCTTTCCCCCGCCCCCGTAACCGAAAGTTTGTTTTCTATGTCTGTGAATGTATTTCTGTTTTGTAAATAAGTTCATTTGTGTCTTTTAAGGAGCCTTTTTAAAATGCAGATTCTGAGACATACTCAGAAGGTCAGAAATCCAAGAGCCCACATTTTAACAAATACACAGTAAGAGGCAGTAAAAGTTGGTCCAAAACTGTTCTGCTTTTCACTTGTTATCCTGGTGTAATTTTTAATAGCTCCCACTTCTGTTCTCCGTGTACTAGTCTGAATGCTAAATTATGGTCAGTTGAAGTTGTGAGTGCCCGAAATTCCCTGAACTCTCCCCCAAGTGGTAAAAAGTGATGCTGCTAGAATTCTTACGCACGCCTCCCCCCAGTACTCACTGGTACGCTCAGCTGTGGAGTGGTCACTGAGTGACCTCTCAAAAATGTATAGAAAACTCAAGGATTTAGGAACCACTCCAAAGGAAGTTTTCTTTGGTATTCCGTTGCTGAGTAATCCTCAGAGTCCTTTTTTCCCCCCAGTACATTCTTCACTCTCATATTCTGGTACGACAGGCATCTTAGAAATATCATTCCGAGCAAAATGGAAAGCAAGAATAAGACATCCAATGTAGAAAGCAGGACATATTTGGGTCATGGTGAGGAGATCAGAATATCCAGGAGAAGAAGAAGAGGGTGAAAGAGTGAGATTGGCTCCCTTTGGGGCCTAAAATAACGGGGGAAAGAACTGGAATTTCAGGGGGACGGAAATAGCTCAGTGGTGGAACACATGCCTAGCATGTGTGAGGTCCTGGGTTCAACCCCCAGTACTGCCGTTACAAAAAAAAAAAAAAATCACCCAGAATGATTTTTTAAAAAAAAGAAAAGAATTGGAATTTCACTGCACCTGTGATGGGAATTAATGAAGATTTTTATAAGAAAATGAGGGCCAGTCAGAGCTGAAACTGTCAGTTTCTTTTTTCTTGATTGACTAAGAGAATAATGCATACGAAAATATCTGGTAAACAGTAAAGGCCGTGAACCATAATCAGGGTTGTGGAGTCTGACACAAATAGAACCAAGAGAAGAAAGAGGTAGAAGAAGAAGAGGAAAAGAGGGAGAGAGGAGATACCAAATGGCTGAGATCTGGCAGGGACTGCATCTGGACAGGCCCTGGAAAAGTGAGGTCCACGGTCTGAAGTTCATGGCTCTGTTGGCGGGTGGAGACAGTGAGTGGAAACCTTTCTAAGGACTAATTTCAAGATTAAATGAGGGGAGTGGGTATATAGCTCAGTGGTAGAGTGTGTGCTTAGCATGCACAAGGTGCTGGGTTCAATCCCCAGTGCCTCCATTAAAAAAACTAAATAAGTAAAGCTAATTGCCTTACACTCACACAAAAGGATTAAGTGACCTTCTTAAGAAATATTTTTACCTAATAACACCCTTACTTTAAAAATGAGACTCTGTCTGTCCCCTCTACACTTCAAAAATGTACACTTCCTCTCTCCTGACCACACTACCAATGTAGTGCAATGTAAGAATATTTTCCTGGAATATTTTGTTCATCTTCAATGATAAATTTTGAAAGTACTAGCAATTTGCTATTTAATATGTGTGCAAAGTGTGTTTTTGCTTGTTAATGAACAATGCCAATGAAGGAAAATGTCTGTCTGCTTATGTATGTATTACTGATCGAATAATTTCATGTCCTGATTTTTCACTTACGTTATAACAAAAGCATTTTCTCTGATATTTCGTGTTTTTCTCAAAAGTCACTGTTAATGACCACATACTATTTCAACTTAACATGTACCAACACTTCTCAGTAACCATCATCCTTGATACACTTAAGATTCTTTTTCTCTTATGCATAATATTGAAATGAATATTGTTGTGCATAAAGCTTTTCCTTAACTCCAATTATTTGCTGAGGATATACTCATAACAGTAAGTTACTGGGTCAAGCAGCATGAGTATTTTTGAGACACATAATACATATATCCAAATTACTTTGAGAACAGACATGTACTCTTTATGTGTGTCCTGCAGTGTGTACAATTGTTTATCGTGTTTTATTATTTTGACAATAAAGTACATTATTTTTCTTAATTTACATCCCTTTGATTACTAGTGGAGTCAAACTCATTTACCTGTAATTTTTCCTTCTTGGTAAGTTTCCTATTTGTGTTACTGCCTCTTAACTAACAGGGATCATGTTTTTCTTAAAGATCTGAAGGAGTTTTGTAGTCTACGACTGTCACATATTTTTGACAGTACTATACATTTTCTGACCAGATTGTGATCTGTGTTTTTGATTTCAGTGTATTTTTCTGGATCACACAGAAATTTAACTTTTTTATTGAAGTGTAGCTGATTTATAATATTTTGGTAGTTTCAGGTGTACAGCATAGTGATTTGGGGGTTTTGCAGATTCTGTTTCATTATAGGTTACTACAAGACATTGAGTATAATTCCCTGTGCTGTACAATAACTCCTTGTTGCTTGTCTATTTTATGTATAGTAGTTTGTATCCATTAATCTCATACTCCTAGTTTATCACCCCCAACTCCCCTTTAGTAACCATAAGTTTGGTTTCTATGTCTGTCAGTCTGTTTCTGTTTTTTATATAGATTCATCTGTATTATTTTTTAGATTTCACGTATAAGCTATATCATACAGTATTTGTCTTTCTCTGTCTCCCTTGTTTCACTAAGCATAATATTCTCTAGGTCCCTCCACATTGCTAAAAATGGTAATGTTCCTTTTGTATGGCTGAGTAGTATTCCATTGTATAAATATACCACATCTTCTTTATCCATTCATCTGTTGATGGACATTTGGGTTGCTTCTATGTCTCGGCTATTGTAATTGTGCTGCTATGAACATTGGGATTAATGTACCTTTTAAAATTAGAGTTTTCTTTTTTTCAGATATAAACCTTGTAGTGGGATTGCTGGGTCATATGGTAGTTCTGTTTTTAGTCTTTTGAGGAATCTCCGTACTGTTTTCCATAATGGTTGCACCCAATTACATTCCCACCGACAGTGTAGGAAGGTTCCCTTTTCTCCACATCCTCGCCAGCATTTATCATTTGTAGACATTTTGATGATGGCCATTCTGCATTGTTATTTTGTACATGCTTTTAAAAGTGTACCCTCATATTGACTTTCTATAGTAATCATTTATATTTTTATGGTTTTTTTTTAAGTGTTTGGGGTTTATTATTTACAGTTAGCTCCAATACATATAGAATTTCTTCTTCTTGGTGACTGGTGAGAGACAAAGATTTAAGATTATTTTTTCTTCACAAATAGCTAGCCATTTGTCCTACAACAATTTATTAACCTTCCCTTATCCACTCACTGTGACATTTCTTTCTTTATAAGTAAAAAGACCTTTGTGTTTATTTCACTCTGAGCTATATTCTTGTTACTTCTTTGAGATATATTTTTTCTCATGATATTCCAGACCATCTTATACTTTGTATTTTGATTAAAAAATATAACCTTTCAAGACAGTTTATGACGAATGAGGTTAAATTATTCTACTTCATTTGGAGTAGAGATTCTGAGCTTCAACCTTTATGTACAAAATCGGTTAGTTCAGGGTTCTAAGCAAAGAAGTAAAAGCTTTTCATAAAAAGTGAGTTTGGGGTGCTTTTTTTTAATAGGAGGAGGTCACTTAAAAGATGTAGTGCTCAAAACCCACATCATCAGAGAATAAAGGCTTAGTGCCTTTCTCTGTTAGTTATTTCTAACTATCCTTCATGCTGTGACACCAATGGAAGATGTAGGCTGTTTCTTTTTCTAAGTGATTAGTACATACCATGAACCATGACAAGTAATTATGGCCTTTGAAATTTTAATATATAGGAACGTTGCCACAGTATTATTTTTAGATAGGTCTCCTGAATTGCTTTCTACTTAATCTTTTCAATAACACATATCCTGAAAATTATCAGCCTTCAAATTAGTTCTAATCCTTCCTGAGAGCCCACGTTGCATCTTACCGCTACAGGGTGATGTCCTTTCTCCCCCATCTCCATCCGCACAGATGAAGAATCCTTGTCCTCTACTGGCTCAGACGGACAAAGCCACCAGTCGAGAAACCAGAGCTTGAGTCCTCGTCTCCTGAATTCCACTTCATCCCTCCCTCCACCCTTCCTCCACGGGCTTGTCATCTCCCTGCCATTATGTCCTTGGCTCACTGAGACAGAGTCAGAGGGGTTCTTCCTCCTCATTCGGGACAGATGTGTGTATTTTCTTGTGCTGGAAAACAAAAGTACCACAGCCCAGTCTGAGCCAGTAATATTAATAGAAATGTGTTGACAAGCAAAGACATTTTCTTCCACAGGTTCCTTTACCTAGTATGAACATTTGTTCAAAATTTCTATCATGAAGAATTTGGATTTTTTTTACTTTTATTTTTCCCTAGACAGTTAAAAATATGTGAAAGAATATACTCTGTCCACAGCAGATTTTCCATATCCATTTCAATTTATCTATGTCTCCAGAAAGCATATATCAACAGAAGCTAAGCATATGGACTTTCTAAAATTAAGAAAGTCTTTTTGGAACTTGAAGAGACTTTTGAATAGCGCTGAATGCAACAAGCCCTAGTGAATTATTCAAAAACAGGAGACCAAAGAAGTGGAGAAACAATTTTGTGCCGTGGAACCAAACCTCTGTAAGTTAATATATGATGATTTTAAAGATTATTTAATTTGGTGATGTGGAAGGGAATTAATGAATTGAGGAAATTCTTACAAATCTATCTTCTTTTTTAAAATTAACGGTATCTGCTAATTTGAATATACCACTTGTGCTTTACTCCAATGTTCAATATTCTTTTTATAAGTTGAAAAAAAATGCATCTAATTTCACGAATATTCCTCATTGTCTACAATTTAAAATACATGTATAATTTAATATTCTTATGAAATTGAATATATAAAAGAGAAAAATCTTCAACAGACCTTACTTTGTGATATTTTAAGCCACATGCATATTTTAAAATTAAAACTATAACATTTCAATAGGGAAGTTTTCAAACTAAAGGTAAAGCTATAGAGGCACAGATTTTACATCACTTGAAAGAAAAAAAATAGGTGAAAGGGAGAAAGTTACAAGTAATAAGATTTAATGGTTGTGAGAATATCAAACAAAAACTAATAGTGTTCTCTAGAGAAAATGGCTTTGGGGCAGACAGAAGAGAAATGAGGTGTTTTGTTAAATGAGGTTTTAGAAATAAAACAGAAACAGTAACAGCAGAGAAAGAGCAAGAATTAGAGAGAAGATTAAACCAGAGGATAGTGTGTAAGAGGTTTCACATGTTTTCCTGGTCAAGCTGATGGAACATTAAAGCACTAAATATAAATTTTTCCAAAGTGAAAATGGTGGTTTTTGGTCAACATCAGATTGTTTTCTTTTGGGGGGCTAAGGAAAGGTGACAGTTATGGCACCTGGGGTGGGTAGACAGCCAGCCTGCACTGGAATCTAGTCCTGGGCTAAGATCTTTAGAAACAAGATGACAGCCAAGACTTTTCCTTGAAGGTCAGCATGCCCCTACTTGGAGGTTTCTTGGCTTCCTCAATATAGAAGATAGAAAATTTAAAGCAAAGATACCTAAAGAAATACCTGGGAGTTTCTAAATAGACGTTTATTTAGACTAAATAGACATCTATTTAGATAGTTTCTAAATATCTGGGAGTTCCTAAATAGGCTAATTCAGGAAAGAAAAAGTTCCACACTGATCGTTACAGGTAATTTTCCATTAAGTAAGATCAGAGATTTAGGACATCCCACCAGAACTTCAGACATCAGGCTCATATTCAGTGGATGACATAAGAGGTAACCATCAGTGAGAAGAATCTCAGATCATTCCTTAATGTTAACTGTTACTGAATTTCTTTAGTGCAGAGTTATATCTGTGATAATATATGAATCCCTTTATCAAATACAAAGCAGTTTTTTACTTAAATTGCATGATGTGGGCACATTTACTGCCCCCTGATGGTAATACACCTGAATTGCAGGAATAGTATTTAACCATTAAGCTAGTTTGCTCATCATTGATACTTCAAGCTCTAGGATTCATTATGTTTTTCTTCCTTAAACACTTCTAAGAAAATGACAACAAAAGTCATGAATCTAGAGCTGGAAGTGACATTAAAGTTCATTTCTTTTAACTTTTTCATCTTACAGTTGAAAACCATAAATGTTAAATCTGCTCTTAGTGTTCCACAGTGACAGAGATAGAAAAGGAGCCATCTGTCAGTGCATATAGTGCTCATATTGAATAGTGTAAGAATTATTATATTTTTATTATTATCACCCGTGAAGCATTCTCTTACCTTTCATTCCTCACCTGATTGGCTGATTAATGTGTAGACAGTCATAAATGTAAACCCTTTCATTTATAATCACCTTATAGAATGAGAAGGCTTTTGTGTCTGTTTGAAATGGATAAATCGTTGCCCTCGTGTTCTGTTCTCTGTATACTTCTTTACCTCTTGCGTGGACCTCCTACTCCTCTTAGTCAAATACCATTGAACTCTGAATTTGGTTGTTCTGAGTTTCTGGACAGCTTCCTAAATGATGAGCTGATGGATGTGAGTAACAATACACATAACATGTCAAAGTGAGTGTGACTTAGCCCTCACTGTGTGATCAGCACTGAAGGAAGGACAACAGTTCATCAATTTCACATCAACTGATGACCGCAGGAGGCCATTGACAGGAGATACAATTGTCTTGGACATCTGCATGGGGGACTGAGTGGGAGAGGCCCCAGGAGGGACGCTCACACACACAGCCTGTGCCTGTGACTCCAGATGGGGCCAACCTCAGCCTGTGGACAGCTTGATCACCCAGATTTGAATTTTATCCAAAGTGCAGTGGAAAGAATCTGCAGCTGGAAAATGACCTGGCCAGATTTAGGTTTTAGAGAAATCATTCTGGCTTTCATGTGAAGAAGGAGAAAGACTGTTCAAAGGTGGGAGTGGTGAGTTGGATGGGTGCCCAGAGTGGTGCCTGGCAAATAAGAGAGATTGAGAAGTGGGTCCTTGTGTGCCTTGTAGCAGAGAGTCCAGTCATGCTGCTGCTACAGAAATTGTGCAGAAACCCAGGCAAGGGAAGGGTTGACCAGGCCAGCATGCTAACCTGTCATTGAGGGTGCACTGGATTAAAGGTTCAATGCAAGTCTGCCCAACGAAGGCCATCTTATGTGTTTATGTTGGGTGCTGAATCCGGGGCAAAGAAGTTTTCGACTTCATCTGATAAAACAGCAGTTCCTTTTTGGCAGTCTCCCCTCCTTGGCGATCCTGCCCACTTTTCCCACTGACCTTGCATTCCTTCTGAGCCGGCAGTTTTGCTGATGGCTTCTGGGCTTCAGAAGGCTTGTCTGTGCATTTTCTTCTTCCCCATTTGGCAGTGCCCATTTCTTCTTCCTTAGCAGCAAGGTTCAAACACATTGAATTTCTAATTATGAGCATCCAGGAGGGGAAGAGATTGGAGAACAAGCATGAGAGAGTAAGCAGACACACACCTGGGGAGTGAGGGCGGCGCTTCTGTGAACTGGTGGCATCATCATCCCGAATGTTGACAGATTGAGCTTGGGTAGGATCCAAAGCACTCATCATCACCAAAAATAATGACTTAGGGTAATCTCATGTAGTTGGCAGCCCAGGGCTATGCACACAAAAGGCAAATGAAAAAGACTTAGGGGTTTATTACTCCGTGACTTTTTCATAATGAGCATTGATGGATTAGATCTGTTGACTAAGTTTGCAGATACTTCCACTAGAAAATAGAGCTTTCCACCTCCTGTTAATCCAGGGTCCTTCTTGCTTAGTTTCCAAGCTGTCTGTGAGTTCCCAGAACTGCCATTGAGTGTTTTCCTTTATCCTGAATTGATCAGGGACATTTGTAGCCCTATGTGATACAAAATGCTCAGGTTTTGTCATCACTCTGATTTCTGTGGTAAATCCAAGTCGTGGGACCTTTCAACTTGACCGCAACAGTCAAGTTCCTAGTCAGAACTTCAGGGGGAACTGTTGTCAGACTTCTTTGAATCTGATGCATGCTTCTGCCTTCTTCATCCATGATCTACAGATCAAGCTTAATTTAGATTAAAACCCTAATGGAAATGTTTGGGATATTAGCTGCAGTCTGAAATTCCAGGTACATTTTTCCACTTCCTCCTTTCTCACCGCCAATAGATTTCGTTTAGATCTTAATCTGTGGTGTTCTTGATGCTCGGCCACCTTGGGAAATGCTCAGTTTATTCCCTGTAGTAAAATTACAGAAATTCAGACCTAAACTGGATCTCAAGGCCACCAGGGAATCATGCGAGTTGAGGAATTCATGGCGCCGGGTCCACTTAAATATTATTCCCTGGATCAGGGGTCCCCACTGTGTATCCTGAGGGTCCCCAGGAGACTGAGTGCTGGCAAGGGGTGCAGCATCCATGGGTCCGCTGAGCATCATCACTAGAAAGTCAATATTAGGTGTCCCACATATGTGCACAGATGTTTTTCAAAGGTGTCCAGATGCTGTTGTGATTAGAAAAATTCATTCCAAAGCATCACTGAATTTTTTAACCTATTTTCTTTTTTATTATTATTTTTTTATTGAAGTGTAGTTGATTTACAATGTTAGTTTCAGGTGCACAGCAAAGTGATTCAGTTATATGCATACATACATATTTTTTCAGCTTCTTTTCCATTACAGTTCATTACAAGAAATTTAATATAGTTCCCTATGCTCTACAGTAGGACCTTGTTGTTTATCTATTTTATATATAGTAGTGTGTTTCTGTTAATCCCAAACTCCTAATCTATCCCTCCCCCCTTTCCTCTATGGCAAAGCATCACTGAATTTGCGTAGCGGTTTGTTATGTGTTCTCTCAGTGGACAGTTGCATAAAGTACCACTGCCCTCGTGTAGAGCCTTTGGATACTGTAAATGGGGTCCTTCTTCTTGAAGATCAAGGACTTAGAATCTAGCAACTTGGAACCGAGGAACTGTGGCAGGTCCAGGTGGCAGGTCCAGATGGCATCTGGAGAGGTTACTAACTCAGTGCAAGCTGGAGCAGGCGCCAATGAGGAACTTCGTAAGAACAATAAACGTACTAGAGAAAACCTCAGAAGGGTACGTGGGCTTGTTTGATTGGTGAGGGGAAGGGAAACAGGATAATATTTCAGCCTGCAAATGTGTTCTCTCTTTTTTTTTTTACATGTTTTATTTTTTTATTGACCTATAGTTGGTTTACAATGTTGTGTTAATTTCTGGTCACATCGATACAGCATGGTGATTCAGTTATACATACACATGTATCTTTTAAAATGACACAAATGAGCTTATTTACAAAACAGAAACAGACGCAGTAGTTTCTTTTTCACCAGAAGGAGGCGCTTCAGGGTGGGGTCATCAGAGCTCCAAGGAGTGGCTGCCTTTCAGGACCAAGTCACCGGTGGGAACCCATCTGTCCATGCTGATAAGAGAGGAGAGTAGGGGAGAGAACCAGTCTCACGTTTTGAGGCCCCAGCATCCCACAGACACACCTGCCATGCCAAGGGGCGTTCTTTTTCCCATTTCAAGTGTGGAAATACAAGCACAAATATAAAGCACAATAAAAGCCGGTTTTAAAAAAAATAAAATAAAACAGGAAAACTCCTGATGCAGTGATAAAGAGCTGAAGGATGCATCTTGGTTTCTTTACCAAGGAGAGGGTTTTATGAGGATAAATTGTGTGGGGGTGGGGTGGGGTGGGGTCGTCCAGCCAGCAGAGGTTCCTGGATTGCCATTGGCTGGTTCACTGGCTCCAGCCAGGGGCTGCTCTGTATTTATGGACCTGCAAAGTGTGGGCAGCAGGAGGGTAGCAGGGAGCCTTTGGAGGGATGCAAGCTCAGCAGGTCTCAGGGTCAAAGGAAACACGCAAAACCCAGACCAAATAAACCCTCCTGGCTGGCTGGCTGTCTCTGGCTCGTTCTCCCCACTCAATGGAGAATGTTGCCTTTTCTATGGCTCTGGCTTTTCACAGAAAGATGTGAGGAGGAAAAGTACAAGAATAACATGAGAACGAGAAAACAGAACCTATTAATTGAAAAAAGGTAAAAGTGCTGGGGTTACGTAGTCAAGAAAAGAGATGCCAAAGGGAAGACTTAATGAAGGCTTTACTTTTGGTTAAAAAAAAAAAAATGTTGCAACAACAAAAAAAATGCAGATTTTCTTTTCTTTTCTTTTTTTTTTTTTTTTTTTTGCCACTGAGGCAAAATAAGAAGTCACTGGGGAAGAGTATAGCTCAGTGGTAGAGTGCCTGCTTAGCATGCACGAGGTCCTGGGTTCAATCCCCAGCACTACCATTAAAAAATAAGTAAATGAGTAAATAAACCTAATTACCTCCCCCACTAAAAAAAAAAAAATTAAAGATGTTGAAAAGAAAAGTCACCAGAGATGTCATCAGCATATATTGAGGTTAAACACAGGAAGAACTTCCAGGCTACGGGGATGTCTGTTCTGATTAAAAGAGCTTGGTTGACAATGATACAGTCTGGCTTCAAAGGTTTTCTGCCTCTGACTTTAAAAAGATTAAAGAACCATTTATTCTTTGCCCCCAAAGAAAAAGGTCCATGTTTTTTGCTTTTGCTTATCTAAAAAAAAAAAAAGTGACCACAAAGAATCAGAAAAATTGATCGCATGGCTTCTATATTGAGTCATTTCCTGAATTCCCACAAAATAAATATTCCTTAAGTCTCCCTGAAAATAGCAGATTCTATCTTAAGTTTTTAAATTTTTAGAAAAAATTATTTAAAAAAAATAAGAAGTGTGTGTGTCTGTGCTGAGGGCTTGAAAATTTAAAGGGGAAAGAAGATTAAAAGCAGACCTTTCTCTGTGTGATGTACTTCACATGTGTACACAGACACCCAGACACACACACACATACACAGACGCACTCATAATCACACGCAGGCACACTGACTAAATTTTAAGTGCTGTCAGTAATCTCCAACCATCAGAAAAACGACAGATTCATTTACAGTATTCTGCTTTCACGTCTAACCTTGTGTAACTATTTCTGCAAGATCCAGTTTGAATATTAAGAGATGAGAATGAATCTGGCTTGAAATGTAGGCTCTAAGAAATGCGTAGATACTACTGAAAATCACAGTCTGTACCGCGGTTCTCATCCAAACCAGAATTTGCACGGAAACAAGTCCAAACAGAGCCCCACACGCAAATTAGCTAATTGAATCCCTCCCCGGACTGTGGCTACTCCGTGGCTTTGGGTCTATCTCTGATAGATAGTCTTGGGAACTGAGACAGAGCTATGGAATCAGTTTTTTGAAGAGAGGTCATTTATTTTTTACTGTTACATTATTAAAACTGAGCTCTTTTACACAAGTCCAGAAGCTACAGCAAGAAAGCAGAATCTTTCTAGGGCAGTAATTTCTCCTTACAGGCCTTCTTCCCCCTTTATTATTGACCCAGGATTAGTAGTGGGTATTAATTTCAAATAAACGGCAAATACAGTTCAGGTTTCGGCCTTACCACTGTTGGGCTGGAATCCAGTAGCTTCCGCCATCGTGCCTGCCTGGAAATTTTGAAGATGAAACTGATTGCAGCCCACTCTCTGAGACCTTCCAGGGAAAATCATGGGGAGCCAGAGGGGAAAAAAGGATGGGGGCTGCATGGTGGATGATACGGAAGAGTAGGGATGCGATGCTGGGAGGCCAAGGCACGCGGTCCCCTGCCCTCCTTGGGAACAGCTATGCAGACACGGATGCTTCCCGCACAAGCCTGAGTTCAATTTCTCCAACTGCTGATCCTACCAGTCAACCCTCTCCTTGTCGAAAGGGGAAATGACTTTCCTGTTGTCAGTCCTGCTGCAGTGGAAGCGGATTCTTCCCTTTCATACCTCACCCTTCAGTAAATCTAAAGTGCTTTCCTACAGGAGAGGGAGGGTAGAGCTCAGTGATGAGAGTGCTTGCTTAGTGTGCATGAGGTCCTGGGTTCAATCCCACTACCTCCACCAAAAAATAAATAAGCCCAATTACCTTCCCCTAATAATAAAAACAGGAAATAATAAAGAGCTTTCCTATATGACTACAGTGTCCTGCAGGATGTGATTGAATAAGTCTGCTTTTATTTACTAAAAAAGATTGACCTTAATCATATGGACAATGACATACTACGGAGCAGGTGGAAGGAATGGCCCAGCATTCTCTGATTTAAGCGTGAAGCTCTCTAGAGCTGTCTGATCAGTGGGAGCACAGGTTTTCTCTGTCCAGTTGGCCAGCCCTAGTGGTCAGCCAGGGAAAGCCAGCTTCCTCTCTGCAAAGGGCCCGGAGATGGGGCAGTAGTGTGTTACCCGGGCCCTGGTGAGGATGCCTTTCCCACGCACTGCAGCACCACCGTTCCAAGGTAGACCTGGGTCTCCACGGGACTCGGGTTGACGTGAGCTAGAGGAAGGGCCAGGGGAGAGCCCCTGTGTGGCTCAGCCAGGATGGGGACTGAGTCCACACCCCTCTGCTTTCTGGGCCATTTCTGCCTTCAGTGATGATGCTTCCTGATGGCGAATGAATGATGTCTCTGAAAGGCATCCTCACATATGTCAGGAGTTTCAACTTCTATGGTCACCTCCAAGACAGATCTGAGAGGCCCTGGGCGGACCCCGCACAGAAGTACAGATGCCGGAGAACTTCACATGGACGTTTATTTCTTCATCCTCTTCCTGCACCACGAATGTCCGCCCCAGCCGTGGAGGAGCAAGGCTATAGGGTGCTTATATATTCACGGGAGTGAGTTCCCATCTGGGACAGGAGGCAGAGCGACTCCAGGAGAGGGGGAAAAGCTCAGGGCCCGGAGGGGTTTGCTGATGCAGGAAGAAGGAAGGAGGGTGGGGGGGACAGGCCTCCATCTCGCCTTCCGCTGGTACCCCGGGGCACCTCTAGTACTTACCACCCACGGCGGGTTGCAGAAATAAATTAGACTGAGTAAATCTCGGGAAAGCGTGAGGTCAGGGAAAAAATAAATACTAATACTGATTTCACCCTGACTTTCCCTTTTATGTTGTAAATCTGAAATATTTTTAAAGAATGAAATATAGTAAGACTGAGAGATGTGGAAAAGCTTTTTGTTGAACTGGGAACATTGGGGACCTGCAGAGAACTCATTCTGGTATGGCTTCTGGGAGATTTAAAAGCTTTCATATGGTGTTTTGCCCTGGGAAGGAAGACTGTGCACAGGGACCCCCACCCACCTTCCCCCACCTCCCCCTCACCCTTCCCTGCCTACCCCTCACCCTTCCCCACCTCCCCCTCCACCTTCCCCACCTCCCTCTCCCCCTTCCCCGCCTCCCCCTCCACTTTCCCCATCTCCCTCCAACCCCTCCAGTTACCACTAATATTACTGGACGAGATTACTATAATCTAGACCTGGTTTCTCAGTCTCATCACTGTCAACATTTGGGACCAGATAATTCTCTCTTGTAGGTGGATGTCCTGTGCCTTGTAGGATGTTTAGCAGCATCCTTGGATTTGTCCACTAGATGCAGTACCAACCCTCCACCTCCAAGTTGTGACAATCAGAAATGTTTCCAGATATTGCCAAATGGTCTCAGGAGAGGCTGGGAGGAAAGTGGTGGACAAAATCTCTGACTGAGATCCATTGATCTAGATTAAACTTTCCAAACTGGGTTCTCTATGTCTCTGTGAGGCATGAAAAAGTAACATCTCAGAAATGCAAATCAAAGCTGCAATGAGGTGTCACCTTACACCAGTCAGAATGGCCATCATTAAAAAGTCCATAAATGATAAATGCTGGAGAGAGTGTGGAGAAAAGGGAACCCTCCTACAATGTTGGTAGGAATGTAGTTTGGTGCAGCCACTAGGGAGAATAGTACGGAGATTCCTTTAAAAGACTTATGATCCAGCAATCCCACTCCTGGGCACATATCCAGAGGGAACTATAATTCAAAAAGATACATGCACCCACCATGTTGACAGAAGCACTATTTATAATAGCCAAGACATGGAAGCAACTTAAACATCCATCAACAGATGACTGGATAAAGAAGATGTGGTATATACATACAATAGAATATTACTCAGCCATAAAAAAGAATGAAATAATGCCATTTGCAACAACGTGGATGGACCTAGAGATGATCATACTAAGTGAAGTAATACAGAGAAAGACAAATATCATATGATATCACTTATATGTAGAATCTAAAAAATGACACACATGAACTTATTTACAAAACTGAAACACTCACAGACATAGAAAACAAACTTATGGTTCCCAGAGGGGAGAGTGGGGAGGGAGGAATAAATGGAAGTTTGAGACTGGCTGATACAAACTACTATGTACACAGTAGATAAACAACATGACCCTACTGTATAATGCAGGGAACTATATTCAATGGTTTGTGGTAACCTGTAATGAAAAGAATATATGTATGTATAACTGAATCACTATGCTGTACACCAGAAACTAATACAACACTGTAAATCAACTATACTTCAATTAAAAAAAAAACTTTTTAGAAGACCAAAAGAGAAGAGACCAATCATAAAAAAAAAAAAAAAAAAAAAACAGTGACATCTCAGGAACAGGTGCATCTTCTTAAAGGTCCCTAGAACACATTAGCATTTTAAAATCTCTCAGAAGTCTTGCTTGACTTTTTTAAACCCAAGCCAAATTTTAAGTTAAAGATGGTACCCTGTTTTCTACTACCATCTGTCGGCATTTTGTGAAGCTCTTTGTCTTGAAATACACTTAGGATGGGTTTTGACTGACAGAGCCTAGTGTAGAGGACACTTTCTGTTGTTATTTTAATGGTTCCTGTGATCAAAAGTCTCCGAACATGAAGGTAACCATTTTTCTGAATATGTTTCAAAGGCGTGAGAGAGAGGTCTGTTTATGAGTACAGGCAAATCTTATTCCTCCCAGAACCTTGAGGATTTGGGGGGAGGGTCAGAGCCAGAGAGAAGAGAAAAGACAGTCAAATTCCTAATCAGAACCCCAGAGGGAACTGGATGGATGCTGCCCGACAGCCCCCTCCCCTCCAGGACATCACACCAGACAAATGAGGACGTAAGTGGGGGCTGTAGGATGACACCTGTTCCAAATAGCTACCAAAGAAAGCTTGGGGGTCCTACCTACTAACTGGGGGCTCTCATGTGTGTATATACTTATGGCATCGGAACATATTACAGTGAAAGAACAAAAGTTCATGTCAACAAACTCAAGTCAACACGTGGCAAGTATTGAGAAGAAAAGTTGTGTGAGGTCCAGAAAGGATTCATGGAGACTGGAGCTGGAAACTGGGAACTCTTCAAGGGCTCCAGGGCATTCTCACCTCCTCCAGGCCTACCTCCTTTCCCTCCCCTCCTATTCTCTCTTGGTCTCTTGATCCTATATGACCTTTTCCCAAATGACGTGAGTGTCTTTGGCTGTTCAGCAGACCAGTTGGCCCTGCACCGGGTGTTTGCCTCTGGTCTGGTAATGTCGCAGGGGAAGAGAGGACAGGCACAAAGTCCTCTAGGGTCATCTAGACCTGCCCCTGCAGCAGGCTGTAAGGACTCAGGCAGCTCTTAAAGAGAGGTTATGAGTGAGACAGGAACCTCAAAATATAGCTATTACAACCCACTGTTAGTTTGCAATATTATTATGTAATTTGTTACATCATAATCTTTGATAAATTAACAATTTATGGTGACATAAGTCATCATCATCATCACTAGCATGTGTTGAGTGGTTGCGTTTACCAGCTGCTTTTCTACATGCTTTTTGGTGGTTTGCTCATTTTATTCTTATAACAAACCTTTGAGGTTGATATCATTCCCATTTTATAGGGGAGGAAAGAGGGAATCGGAGAAGTGAAGTTCCCCAGATCAAGCAGCTGATAAATGTTGGAACCAGGATTCCAACCAGGGCCTCTGACTCAGTCTGTGCTCTTGGTTACTCTGCTGGACTCCTTCTCGGAAAAAAAAAAAATCAGAAAGTGAAAATATAACTTTAGGCAGTTAGATGCCTAGATTTGAGCAAAGTGTCCTGGATGGGCTGGAATTTGAGAAAAAGCATCAGTCAGTATTGAAGGGGACCTGCGTGTGGCTGTAGATCAGCCATGCAGTTTGTGAGTCTTCCCGTGCCCACGACAGCTGTGTTGTGTGTGAGCTCTAGACATTTCCAGCAGGTAGATGTTGGGTGTAGGGTACCTGTTACTGGGAGGCTCAGAGCCCACAGCACAGGGAACGTCCATCACAATCCTGACCAAGCCTCAGCTGTTCACTGAAGCTGTCTTGTAGCATCACCGCCTTCATCTCCTCCCCTGCCATTTCCTCCCTCATCACCTCCCAGTCCACCTGTCTGCCTATATCATGACCTGTGTCGTCTTCTTCACTGGGTAATCAAAAGAGAGTTTGAGAGAAGGGTATAGCTTAGTGGTAGAACACATGCTTAGTATGCACAAGGTCTTGGGTTCAATCCCCAGTACCTCCATCAAAAGTAAATTAATAGGACACAAAAGGACACAAATGCACTTATCTACAAAACAGAAACAGACTCACAGACATAGAGAACACACTTATGGTTACCAGGGGGTAAAGGGGATGGGAAGAGATAAATTGGGAATTCCAAAGCTGCACCTCTTGGGGAGTAATGGGAATGTTAGCTATCTTGATTGTGGTGATGGTTTCATTGGTGTGTAAATCTATCAAAATTCATCAAATTGTATACCTGAAATATGTGTCATTTACTGTACAGGAACCATACCACAATAAAGGTGTTTTTTTTTTTAAGTAAATAAATAAATAAACCTAATTACCTCCCCCTACCAAAAAAAAAAAAAAAAAAAAGAGGAAGAGAATTAAATTTAAAAAAAATTTTTTTTAAAAAGAGAGTTTGATCCCTTTAAATATAGTAGTGCATCTGCACCAGGTGTGGGAGTTCACACTGCAGACAAACTGTGCCCTTGTGCAGGTCATTTGTACCCCTCTCCCTTAACTTGTTCTCTTGTTAATCAGGTGGTCATTGGAGCTACTTCCTGAAGACTTCTTCCCTCGGGTGTTATTTCAGCATCTGGACACTCTCACCTATAACTTTTTCCTGCATTCATTTCAGTAAAGGAAGCGCCCAACCCTCTTTTCTTTTTCTACGTTTGACATTTGTGTTCAGAATGATGTTAACTGGTTCTAATCCCTCACCCAGTTCCAGTCTGTCTTTTAGAAATATTTTTTCTTGCTAAATCTTAGCCAATCCTCTTTTAAGTTTATATCTAGTCTGATGTTTTTTTAAACTAGAGTGGTTTTGCTATACACTAATATTTGGACAGACCAACCCTCTTCTTTAACCGGTGGTCAAACACGGGAGCAAAGACGCATGCGTGGCAAGTTTAGAAAATGGTGTGAGCATTGATTGGGCTCAGGAGTATGTTAAGTTCAGGGAAGCTTGGGAGATGAGCCAGAAATAGGGGACGAGGCACATTTCTGGAGACCCCAAGTGTGCAGTGAGTGGCAAAGAGCTAGACAGTGGAGCCAGGGTTATTGGGGGTTTGAGTCCTGGCTCTGCAGTTTACTGAGCAGACGACCCACTGGACCATGAGAATCTCTTTGAGCTTCAGTCTCTTCACATGTAAAATGGGAAAGATACAACAATCTATTTCACTGAGTTGTACTAAGAATTACATGAGCTAAACCATGTTATATTCTTAATAAATACTCAATAAGTACTTACTGATAAGTACTCAAAATTTGATAGCTAATCTTTCATCCTGGAGAGCCTTGACTTGAATATTTTTATAGTAAATTTCCCAATGGGCCAAATCCAAACTGGGCATCAGTCATTCATAACTCACTAAATACATAAAACACAAACCCAAGTTAGCTGTGTGACCCTGATATGTGTAGTAACTTTGTCAGTTAAGGATGTAAAGAAAAATCGAAGATGTAAGGCTACCTTTGCTTGAAACTCTCAATACTGTCAAGGGATCTTCCCCCAGAAGGGGTGAGGGCAGGGGGAGTTTGCAGGGAACAATGTCAGAAAAATCCATCTGCTTACAGCTGACTCAGCAGTGGCAATGATTTGGTGATTGACTCAAAAGATATCAGAGGTACCAGCCCCAGCTCTGTACTAGGACTGACTTTATGTTAGTGGCCACCTTTAATGTGTAAACTTCCTAAGGAAAGTAAGCATGCAGCAAATGCTGTCAATTTGCTACATACAAATTAGTGGATTACTTGATAAAAGAGCATCATTTTCTATGTGCTTCAGTTGCCTGGTGTATGCTATTCTACTTCTTTATATGATCTTTAAATCAAAGAGACCTGTAAACACAGTTTTTGTCTTTGGGGATGATTTTGAACACAATGGTTCCTTTTCAGGTCACGATGAGTTAGGAAAAAGTACTAAAATAATTCAATCACAGTTTACTAAATTATGACAATTTTTAATACTTCAGGGGTAACATCATAACATTCGACTTGGGAGGCATTTATACAGTTTTCTGTTTCAGTTCCTTTTTCTAAAGGTCATATTTTACTTTTTTCTCATCCTTCATCTTCTAATTATTACATGCTCATCTGAGACTTACCAGTCATTTTCAAAACAACTTCCAAGTTAGCTGAGATACATGACAGGTTTTTCCGAAATGATTCAGCAGAATTAGCCATTGTTTCTGAGCAGGAATTAATATTGGAGCTATGAAGTCAGTAAAGGATCCAGGCAGGGTCCCCTGCAGTCAGGAGAGGACATGGACCACACAACACAGATCAAGTGTTTGCTCGCTCACCCTTGCAGTCAGGGTCCACCTTCATTCATTCCATTAACTACCGGCATACACAGCTCTGCCCCACCAGATTATATGGGTTTGGGACACAGAGCTGGACAGAAAAAGATTCATTATTCTTCCCGCTGCCAGAAATGATCAGCTCATGAAAAGCTACACCATATTAGAAACTAATGTGCTTACACGGTTTATGGGAAACATCTGTCCACAGTGTCTGCCGGCTGAGACAACGTTTCTTCCCACTTCTTTCTCTCTGGCGCTGTATTTATGTTTCTGGAAGTTAGTATATTTTTAATTACAATTATTACTTCTTCTCATGTAGGTAGTTTTGTAAGCAGTGGTACCTAATGGCTCCCTAAGTCCCAAATTATATTAAAAAGACAATGAGAAATAGCTCAGAAGTGTCAACAGCCCTACTGTTCCTTAGAGTTTTCCCTTCCAAGTCTTTGGAAAGGGGAGACACCTCTGATTGTGAAAATTCAAAATCCTCTTCATTTAGCATTTTCTAGGGAAATAGAAGACAAGTATTTTTATTGAAAACTTGTCGGGACAAATGATGTGCTCCAACAAGTCTCTCATTCCTATAGTCACTTCTTATTTTTTAAGTTCAATAGATCATTTTTTACTACTCTGTAAATGTTGAGATAGAGTCCAGATGCAGAGGCTTCATTTAAAAATAAAAATCTAAGCCTCAGAAAACATTGACACAAGGAATTAAATTCTATGAAACTGCCTAACTTGGGTCTCACGGCGGGAAATTTTATAGTCGTTTCAGTAGTACTTAGTGGTTCTTTATTAGCCATGTGGAAATGCTAAATCTTTTACAGCCCAGAATTCTGTACTTTTAATATGTGTCAGATATGCCGGGACCAAGTCCCGCTGTGCTCCTCAAACATGTTAATTCCCATGATTGTTCTGTGGCTCATATTTACATTAATTTTTTTTCTGCATAGAAAGAATCTTAGTGTTAAATGATTTTCTGTTACCCTTTAACCTTCTCATTCCATAAAATTCTGAAGAAAAGTCACTTAAATTAATTTTAATATCAGAGAATGGAAACATTCTCTCCATTTTTTGCACGTGGAATGTAAACATTCCCAGTGTTTTGAGAGCTGTAGTAGCATGAGAAGTCTTCATCTTATTTTCAAATAAGCCCTGATTTAGGAAAAAGAAATTCCCAGATAGACAGATAATGCAGATCGAGATAAAGAGTTAACCGAAATGCACGTCTATACATGTATCTGTGAGGAAAAGTTACTCTCAGTCTAATTGCAGTGGAAACTGGACATTAGGATGAATTGGTGATACCCCCAGCATGGTTCCCTACTCTCCAGTTGCCTATGAGCTTTTCATTTTTCATCGATTAATTTCTTACTCAATCAACTGACATTTATCAAACATTCTGTGCCAGACACTTTCACTAAGTGTTGGAGATGTACAGATAAATTAGGTGTCGTTGTTACACCCAAGGTTCACAGAGCCTCCTAAGACCAGCTCTCAGTCCTCAACAATAGACATCGGGCTATAGGAAGATCACAGGTAAGTGAGTTTAGGAGGATCATTGAGTGTTTAATTAGCCAGTTATGTAAGTGATATTTTAAAACCTTAACTTCATATATGCTGATCATAACTGAGGCTATTTAACTAGTGGTAAAGCCATGAGCAAGTCCTTTAACCTCCCAACAAATTGAGAAGTTTGACTTGTAAGAGGTGGTGCTGAAACTAAGATCCTGCCTGTGTTTATAGGATTGAGTTGAGGGCGGTCATTGGTCAAATGCTGCATTGATGGGGATGAAGAGAGGAGAGATGAAAGCATGTTTCAGTGACTCAAAGGAAAGATTTTTTTTTTTTTTTGCCTTGAATGTTAGGAAGTTTAAGATAAAATACGATACACAGAGCAACTAGTAACTATTGGTGCTCTCCTGTTCTTACATTTGATTTTCTTATTCTGGCTGATCTTGTTAGGTTAGCGGCCATATTTATAAGCTATCTTAAATCATCTCTGCAAAGATGTGTAGCTAATAAGAAAAAAATTTGTGCCTACGTATTACAGAGTTAACAGGGTTCTTCATGCAGACTAGCATAACACACAATTGCCACCTAAAGTATTGTTTATTGCTGGACTCTTCTAAATAAAGTAAATAAATGACATCAAACTATTTAAAGCAATTCAAGTCCATCTGAGAGAAGCAATTATGGTATATTTTATAACCTTACAATTTACAAAGGGAAGGTTTTCTTTAAATAGAAAATATATCTGTTATTTCCAGAAAGACTGATCCCTTGATTTGGCTTTTATGTGTTTTATCCACTCTTGACTTTCTGGATCACCATGAAAACAAATAGAGCCTTTGAGCCATGTTTGCTGTTAGCTAAGTAATAAATCATGACGATTTGGCTAATTTTTTTAGGTCAGTACTAAAATGCAGTTAATCACCTAGTTAAGACATATGGACATTTTACAAAAGCCGTATGCCAGGGGTCTTTGAAATAAGGTTAAGTAGATCTAATTTATGTTGAACTCTAATTAACCATATGTACTACTACATGATAATGTTCCTACATATGTTGCTTCCATTAATTACTCTCATAAGTTAATTACTGTAACATAATTTGGCTTCTGTTCATTTGTAACTTAACAAATGTTCATACCAGCTGTGGAGGTGATTGAAGGCAATACATGAGTAAACCATTGGTTTGCTTGTTTAAATTAAATCTGTTATTGCAAGCTGTCCTGTGTCTCAATACCTTAGAAAAGACACGTGGGAAGTGATGGTTGTGTTACTCCAATTTTAATCACTGTTTAGCCACACTTACATCGTAGAGTGGTGAATCTTTATTTTTGTTTGCTATTTTTGCTCTCTGTAGTTAGCTGGGTCATCACTGACTGTGGTTTACATTTATTGTGGCAAAATTGACCTGTAATTTTTTACACACACACACATATATGTATACATCCTCTTTCATAATCTTTTTCTTTATTGGTTATTACAAAATATTGAGTATAGTTCCCTGTGTTATACAGTAGGTGCTTGTTGTTTATCTGTTTTGTATACAGTAGTGTGTATCTGTTAATCCCAAACTCCTAATTTATCCCTCTCCCCCATTTTCCCCACTGGTGACCATAAGCTTGTTTTCTGTATCTGTGAGTCTGTTTCTGTTTTGCAAATCAGTTTGTGTCATATGTTAGAGCCCACATATAAGTGATATCACATAGAATTTGTCTTCCTCTGTCTGATTTCACTTAGTATCATAATCTCTAGGTCCATCCATGTTGCTGCAAATGGCATTATTTCATTCCTTTTTATGGCTGAATAGTATGCCATTGTATATATATACCACATCTTTTTTATCCAGTCATCTGTTGATGGACATTTATGTTGCTTCCATGTCTTGGCTACTGTAAATAGTACTGGAGAGGGTGTGGAGGAAAGGGAACCCTCCTACACTGTTGGCGGGAATGTAATTTGATAGAGCCATTATGGAAAACAGTATGGAGATTCCTTAGAAAACTAAAAATAGACTTCCCGTAGGATCCAGCAATCCCAATCTTGGGCATATAGCTAGAGGAAACTCTAAATTCAGAAAGATACCTTCACCCCAAAGATCTGTACTTTTCAAACAGACATACGCCTGGTCCTTATACAGAAATACACAAACTGTGTCATGCCTACCATTCTTTAGGGCCCACTTTTAGCTGAAAGTTTGTGTTTAGAGAGATAATTCATATAGACAAATGACTTTCTTAAATAACAGAACTCATCTTTTATTAAAACAAAAGTTTACTTTTTTATTACATCAACTTGTTCCCCTCAGTCTGTATCATGTTGGCTCATACAGTGTGATAACACCCTATGACTAGAATACCTCGTATAAAAACTGATACTTTTCTTAAATGCTGTTTAAATCACCTTTGTTAAGAATCAAGTTTCAGGGTGTCTGGATAAGGATGATGGATGGAGTGCATGCATTTGCCCCTGACCCCTTTCTGAGGTCCCAGTAAAATGAGTCTAAAGAGGGTTTTTAAAGAGCCCAACTCACTAGGACACAGGAAGTGAAAGAAAGAACACAGAAAATGCTGGAAAGCATATGGACAAGTAGTAACTGACTTAGCAGAACCGAGAAAGTTGTTAAATCCTGAAAAATCAGTAGCAGGGACAGCCAGGAAGCAACGTGATTTATATTGCAGACAAAAGACTCAGACTCTGACATCAGGCACTTCTCGGAATGGAAGTGAAGGTACTAAAACAAAAGGCTGCTTGTAAGTTTGTTAAAGAGGCAGGTAGACTCCGGATTCCCCCAGCTCCACACAGCCAGCTGGTCCACCCGCCCATACCCTGATGAAAACTGGAGAGAAGGCACAAGCAGCATCCAGACTGTGGTCCCAGGGTGGCCGTCCTGAAAACAGGCAGGGAGGGTAAGGCTGAACACGCTGTGACCCCAGAACAGTGACCAAGAGGATTACAGTCCCTGGGCCCTGAAAATGCCTTCTCTGGGGAATTTTCATAAACCTAAGAACAACGACTTGACCCATAGACATGAGGGCTGGGGTCCAGCTCCCCATGAGAAGGCCCCCACCCGGCTCCCAGAGCTCCTCCCTGAGGAAGAGACTGTGGGATCTTAATAGAAACACAGAACAGGGAGTCAACCAAAATATGTCCCAGCTCTACTGGGCATGTGAAATTGTGTGAGTGTGTGTGTGCGTGTGTGGGATGATGGTGTGTGAGTGTGTGTGTGTGGTGAGGGTGTAGGGGGTGAGAGTGTGTGAGTGTGTTGTGTGTGTAGTGCGAGTGTGTGTGTGGTCAGTGTATGTGTGTATGTTTGTGTGGTGAGGGTATTTTTGTGTGTGTGGTGAGGGTATAGTGTATGTGTGGGGGGGGATGGTGTGTGTGTGTGGTGAGTGTTTGTGGTGAGGGTGTGTGAGTGTGTGTGGTGAGAGTATAGTGTGTGTCTGGTGAGGGTGTATTGTGTGTGTGTGTCTTGTGTGTGTGTGTGTGTGTGGTGAGGGTGCAGGGAAGTGAGGAGAAAGAGCTTCATCCCATCCTCCTAAAGGAAGTCAATAGACAATGTCTGAAAAATTAAGAAGCAGCCAAGAGACATCTTATTTAGATTTTTTTTAAATCAGATGGGAAAGCAGTTGGTTTGGGAGCAGGAGACTATGTGATTCTCTCACTTGTATGCATGTATCACTTTGATTTTTTTAAAAACCTAAATTTAAAATTATAATAGATGCTTACATAGTTCTCATTTTAAAAACAAACTTTAGAGAGAGTGAGAGAAATCTGCTATTCTTTCTCTACCAACTCCCAGAGTTTGTCGTTTAAAACTCACTTTCCTATCTAGCTTCATGATTGCCTGTCATCTTAAGACCCACACGGCCCTAGGAATGATCGCTTTCAGATGCCCCATTCCTGCATTGTATCACCTAGCTTAAAATGCATCTCTGTCCTGCATTAAATATAAATTAGATGTGGTATAAAATTTAAGAGCATTTTTATAATTTTGCTTTTTAAATTATTATTACTTCAAAGAATCCATTTCCTGTATGATGTATTTGTTGCGGCTTTTTTTGTACTTTACAGTAAAACTGCTTTTTAAAATAGCTGGAAGTGTTTTTTGAAAATTCTCATGAACTAGTCCAGCTGAAAGAAAATTGATCAGAATGGTATTTTCACTGAAGTGAACATTCATGCTTTTTCGACATATCTGTATTTGTGATGTACATGGGATAATTTTTCAATCTTTTATGCATCTTAAAAGATTATTTGTTTTTAAAAATTGGCCTTTTTTCTGACCTGCTTTATTTTTAATTCTATTTAAGTACCACATTCCTCTCACACAGTAAATAAACATTTTTAAAATATGAAAAAAATTCTCATGAACTACAGTATAACACTGTTTTTCTTAACTAAGAATGAAAGTCTGTCGATTGACTATGACTTATGTGAAACAAATTAATTATATTGCTTTAAAACAGATTTGAGCATGAAAAAAAACAAATGCAGGGCCATTCTTGAGTAACAGTCCTCAATAAAGCAGCAAGAAGGGAAAAAAATCTGAATTTTTATAAACCTTTTTATATATGTGTGTATGTGTGTGTATATTTAGCCAATACATTTTGGACTGTGTTAAATGAAAACCACCTTCAGATGCTCAGATTGGAAAGACTTCTGAACAGAATTTACTGTGTTAAGAATTTTAATAATTTAAGGTAAAAGTCTTAATTCAAAGGAAGCTATGAGAGTAAATTTTCCTGGCCAGAATGTTTCATCTCTTCATCAAGTTACTTTCTATCATCTGCTGAAGGATGATGCCTTGGCTTTTGGTCCATGATACGTCCAGGATAAGCACCCCCGTTTGGAGCATCCTTCTGGAGATCTGTACCTTCCTTGTCTCCAACCACATCACGTGAGCTCAGTCTCTGCTGTGGGTGCCAATTGATGATCTTCTGTCTTCTGTCACAAGTCATTCTACTTGATCATTTCAAATTAGGTCTGATGGGTTGACAGTACCTGTCTTCTACTCCATAACTCTTAAGTGTTGAGAGTTTTCAAAAATAAATATATAGCAAAACTTATGATTACCAGGGGGAAAAGGGAATGGGAAGGGATAAACTGGGAGTTCAAAATTTGCAGATACTACTATATATAAAAACAGATAAACAACAAGTTTCTACTATATAGCACAGGGAACTATATTCAATCTTACAGTAACCTGAAAAAGAATATGAAAATGAATATATGTACGTACATGCCTGACTTAAACATTATTCTGTACACCGGAAATTGACACAACATTGTAAACTGACTATATTCAATTAAAAAATTAAATAAATGTGCAACAATCATGCTTCAAAACACAATAGATATATCAATATTTCAATTGCATTCCCTTTGTGTTATAATTTCTTTCTTTAAACTGATTGCATTGAGGCTACACATCTCCTCCCAATAATAACAACTGTAGAGGATTTTACAGTTTAACTTTTTCATTCATTGTTACTATAAATAAGTCATTACTCTAATTTTTAGACAATGGGCCTGATCTCATAGAATTTTTTTTTCTTGAAAGAGGAAATATAAACAATAAATAAGTAAACAAATAAATGTATAACATCCCCCATTAAAAAGATAATATCAAATAGTCATAAATGCAATGAGGAATAACACTGGGTGTTTTAGGAATAAAGTGTCAGAGGGTCCTCCATTAGTTTGAGTGACTGGGATTCTCTGAGGAGGTGACATTTGGAATGAAGACTGAATAACATGCAGTGAGCAAAGATCTGGGGACAGAGTGTTCCATGCAGAGTAATAGAAAGGCCCTAAATAAATTATAGCAACCTGTATACAGCATGATGATGATGGTGGTGATAATGACAGTGATATGGTGGGGAGGAGGAGGACGCTGATGTTGGTGATGATAATGATAATGACAAGACAATGGTGAGGATAATGATGGTGATGATGATAAATGGTGATGGTAGTGATGATGACAGTGATAATGGGGAGGAGGATGCTGATGGCGAGATGATGATAGTGGTGACAAAGATAATGGTGAGGAGAAGGATGCTGATGGTGATGATGATGATGATGACAAGACAATGGTGAGGATAATGATGGTGATGTTGATGGTGATGCTGGTGATGATGGTGATGAGCTCGTTTTACAAAAAGAAGCTCAGTGGAACTAAATAAAATGCCATGATCACATAGTTAATAAATGATACATCCACCATCTTGCTGCAGATGACATTATTTTATTCTTTTTTATGGTTGAGTAGTATTCCATTGTATAAATATATGACAACTTTATCCAGTCATCTGTTGATGGACATTTAGGTTGTTTCCATGTCTTGGCTATTGTAAATAGTACTGCTGCAAACACTGGGGTGCATGTGACCACAAACATTCTTGACTCTTCCCTTTTCCTTGTTCCACATCCAGTCCAGCAGCAAATCTTGTCCATTCTACTTTCTCTAATTCTCTTACTTGTCCCCTCCCCTACCACCATGATAGGCCCCTGTCTTTTCAGCCTGGGTTATTGCAGTAGCTCACTAAGTTTCGTCCTGTTTCCGTGGCTGCACCCTGTAATCCAGTCTCCAAACGGCAGCCAAATAACCTGGATTGAAAGTGTGAATCAGATTATGGCTCTGTTTTGTTTAAAATCCTCTTGATTTCCTTTTGCCCTTAAAATAAAATTCTAGTTCCTTCTCATGGCCCTGTCCCTGAGTTTCTTCATATTCCTCCACCACTTTTCCTCCCCTTCACTCCTTTCCAGCTGCCTGAGCTTCCTACCCCTCAAATATGCTACACTTGTTTCTGCCACAGGGCCTTTGCACTGCTGCTGCCTCCACATGGAAAGCCCTTCACTCCCTGCTTTTCTTAGAACTGTCTTCTCCATTCAGTCTCTACTAGAATGTCCCCTCCATACAGAAATTTTCCCTAACCATCTGATCTAAAATAGCCTCCCCAGTCACTCTGTTCCATTGCCTTCTTTTTTATTTTCTCCATTGTGCATGTCACCATGAGAAATTCTCATGCATTTATTGACTTTCTTGTGCATGATTTGCCTCTCCACTGAAACACAAGCTCCAAGAGAATGGGGAACCCGTCTACTTTATTCTGGCTCTTGTCCCAGAGCACAGAACAGTGCTGCGTTTATAGCTGGCACTCAGTAAATAGTTATTGTAAAATTAACGAATGAATCAAAGATTAGACACTTCAACTTTAACCTTAAGTTTAACTCAGAAATCTACATGACAGATTTTCCTAAATCGAGGGAAAGGACAATAGAATTAGTGTATTAAAATCAGTCACATACAAAGTTTTGAACTGAAAAATTTATCATTTCCCAGCCTCCTACAACTGATATTTCAACCATGGCAGATATTATATTTTATTACATTTTTATAAAATACATAAAATATATTTACATAGTTCAGTCAAATATATACATGTGTATAATGTGTATTTTTTAATTGATAAATTTACTCAACTCATTAAAATATGAATTCTGTAGCAAATTCTTAGCACTTGTCAAAACCTCCTTCTTGCCTCTCTCTTCCTCACCTTAAACCCCCGCACATTATTCAGTCTCTCTAGACCATAGTTTCCTCATCCTTGGCCTTGGTGACTTACGATTTTCAAATTCTCTGACACCATCTCAGCATCACCACCTACAAATGTGTTCATGGGGTCACTTGTCTCCATGATTTCTCCACATTTTCAATTGTGCCTTTTGCATCACAGGATAAAACTGTAGTATCACTGTAGCTGGGGCTGTAAGTGTCCCAGGGAGCTGAGAATACGCACAAAATAAGCCAATTCATGGAAACAACTCTCCATATTGATAAATTATACACATGAGCTGGGATTTTAAGGGAGTGAAGTAAAATTTTATTGTCGTAATTCATAATAATGCTTCTGGGTTTTCTAAAGATACATTTCTTCTGTCACGTGGCTAATTCGAGAGCATAGCCCACACCACCAGCCCAGGACCCCACAGTGTGATTTATCCAGCTGAATTATTTATGCATCCTTATTGAAATGGTTTTCATTTCAGTCAAATTAGTTAAGTTCCAGCAAGAAAAATCTTTTTTTTTAATGGTTGTTTTATTATAACATTTTTTTTCCTTTCCTTTTCTTATTTTTTTTTTGCATTCTTTTTTATTGAAGTATAGTCAGTGTACAATTATGTGTCAATTTCTGGTGTACAGCATAATGTATCAGTCATACATGTTTGTTTTCATATTTTTTTCATTATAGGCTATTACAAGGTATTGAATATAGCTCCCTGTGCTATACAATAGGAATTTGTTGTTTATCTATTTTATATATAGTAGTGTGTATCTGCAACTTTCGTACTCCCAAAGGAAAAATCTTTCTGCCCAGCTCTGTTCACCTCCATGCATCAGATGGTTCATGCCATCCCGCCTGTATCTTGAGTGACTGGAGTGTGTCTCTGTCCCCCATCCCACCCTGGGACTGCAGGGCGCTTGTCCACTTACTAGTACCATGGTCCCTGGGCCAGTGGGTGCACACGCCAGGTGTGACCAGGACACTACCATCTGTCAATCAGCCCTCCCAGATAGGGGCAGTGATGGTGTGTGTTCGTCTGGGTAAACCACTTGGGCCAGGACAATGAAGACCACTCAGATAAGTCACGTGTTTCCTCCGCCATCCGCCCGACACGAAGAGGCAGTCCCAGGCAGCGACTGAGCACAGGGACTCTGACTCTGTCCTGGCTGCGTTTGAATCACAGCTTCGGCACCTACTAGCTCTGTGACTCCTAGTCTGGGGGTTCCCTGTTGGTAGGTGGGAATAAAAACAGGGCTGTTTTAAGGATTAAATAAGGTGGTCTGTGTCAGGTATTCAGAAAAGTCCCTGGACCATGATAGATAGTCTGTGTTAGTTACCTGTGTGTTGTACCTGCACACGGAGAAACACTCAAATTAAGCCACTGAGAAAAAGACATTGAGACGGGCCAAGACAATATGATGTAACGTGAGGGGCACTGGTGTCGGTTGGGGTCTGATGGAACCCAGATTCCAGAATCCCTGCTTTATGAGGTTGTCATGAAGCCAGACTGAGATGCTTAACAAGTGCCTAGACTAAGGTAGGTCTCCATCAGTTTTACTTCCCTTCCCCCACCCAGTATCTTTAATTTTATTCCTTTTACTTTCTTTTCTTTCTTTATGTCTCCGCCTCCTTTCATTCCTTCTCCTCTTTCCAGTGGTGCACTGGAGAGATTTGGAGGAAATATCACAATACCCAGCAGAAAGTTGCTTTGCCTTGCTGATAACAGAGCAATGTCTTGTAGTTTATTTCTAAATAAAAGTTCCCTTTCCATTTACAGAATCCTTCATTTTTAAACATATATAGTTATTCACTAATTGACCTGGAGTAGGAGAATTAAACCTCTTCCTCTTGTTCTGCATTAATTTATGTTAATATAATTATCGATAATTACCCCCAAATATTCATCAAGGATTTTATGATTTAAACAATCGAGAAGTAGAGTCGTTCTTGACACCTCAGCTCTGTAGCTGTCAGGGAGGCCTCCAGAATGGGCTCAGAAATATATTTTACAGGTAAAAAGTTAAAGGGATTGACAGAAAGAGGAGTTAAAGAAATCACAACCTCAGTCGTAGAGAGATTCTGCTTTCCATATACTAATTGCCTTCTAACTTTTCCAATTGTTTGGGGGAAATTTAAATATAGATTTGAAACTTCAAAAGGACCCCTGAGTTTTCCAAGTAGAAGTACAGATTCCTTTAAAGCAATTTTTCCTCGAATGTTCACTGGAGTTCTGTAGGGAGTCTGAGGTGACAGGGACACCTGCAGGAGAGGCTGCATCCAGCGCTGAAATGACCAGTTACATTAGCCAAAAAGTTCATCACCTCAGCCTTGGCCCGGATCTCTGTGTGGAATTCTCTTTGGCTGAATTTCAGGAAGTAAAATAATTGTTATTTTTAATGGAAAATAACCTTGTTTGCAGCTTCAGTCTTTGATTTTATAGTCTACTTGACATACTTGGCCAGGTTTCACAGGCTTTTTAAACTTACAAAGTTAAATTACTCCGAGGGGAGATTTGGAAATTACATCATCATTTTTTGTTGTTGTTGTCTTTTTCATGATCATACCACGGATGTGACTAAAGAGGCAACTTGACATTGAAACAAACACAACATCTTCTCATTTACTCTTAAATGGAGTCTGCATTGTTAGGGATACATGTTACTGCCCTACATTATTTTCTTTTTGGTTAAAAGTGTGACTGAGCTGTTCTGAAAAGCCCCAGTCTGTTCTATAGTCACTGCCAGGTAGCCCTGCCCTCCTTGTATTGTAGGATCTGAGTAAACACATCTTAAACTAGAGCTCAGGTCGGGGATCCATCGTCTCAAATGGGAATGAACATTGAAGGATGCAGAGCTGGGCTCACGGAGATGAGGCTTATTTTTAGTGACTACCAATTTTTGCAGACTTAATTACAGAAAATCATAATCATCTTCTAGTGCATTGGCTCTTAAAATTAATCAGGCAACTGTTCATGATAGCATATTTTTATTAATAACCTACAGAAAAACCTATACTTCTTTATCAGAAATCAGTCAGGGAGTGTCAAAGTATCATTTGAAAACTATGGAATAAATCCTAGAAGAATTGTCACTAAGAGTGAATTAACTGCATTTTCAGCACATTCATCTAGGGGGAGGCTTTGGGATCAAAGTTAAGAGCACAAGCCCTAGCGTCAGATCGGCTGGAGTCCAAACTTCATTTCCATACCTGCCACCTGTGTGAGACTGCTCAGTGCCTCAGTTTCCTCATCTGTAAAGTGGGGGTGATAATCATAACACACAATGATGGAGGACATCACATAGCTCCTTCTTTGCACTAGACACTGTTCTGTGCAAGTGAGAAAGCAAGACAGACAGAAAAAGAGAGAGTCAGAGAGAGACACAGAGAAACGTGGGCTAGAGATTACATGTCTTGTACTGACCTGGGATCAGTTACACATGTCAGCATCACAACAGCCATATGAGGTAAGCACTACTGTTTTCTTCTTTTCACAGATAAGGAAACTGAGAAACCAAGAAGTAAGACAATTTGCCCAGAGGCAGTGAAGTACCAGGGTCTGAATTTACAGCCAGGCTGTAAACCCTCAAACTCTGTCCTCAGCCACTACCCTACAATGCTTGATGCACATCCCTGTAGGACTATGACTTAATGAGAGTAAATATATAAACCACATTGACCATTGTGTGGTCCTAGTTAATATCCAATGAGCACTAATTACTTGTACTGGTTTATAACAATTATAAACCCTGTTTTCCTATATGTTGTCTCTTTTGCTGCATTAAGTATGTAGCAGTCCACTAAAATTTTATTTTTTCACACCATCATTAGCTACGTTGGGTGGGCTTTGGTAAGGTTATCTTGGGGTTAACATTTACTAAAAGGCGTCACGTTTTTAGTGTCTATAATTTCATACATCTAAGTTTTACAAAGGGTCAAGATCAGTTTTTTAAAAAACATTCTTTCGTAATTTCTTTTTTACAAATAGTTGTGTGTACAGTAAGGCACCTACTATGTGCTTGGCAGTATTCCAGGACCTACTCTGGGGTGTTCAGCAGAGTACAAGACAGACAGGGTCTGGCTGTCTCAGAATTTACCTCCTAGTAAATCATTTTGTCATTGACTCAATTCCAGTTTGAGCCTTTAATCCTGGGAAACAGTGCCACGAAATTGAAATCTTCCATCATGAAACATCTGGGAATTTAGCAGGGTGATGCGTTACACAGGCCACGTCAGCTCTGTGACTGCCGTTTCCCCCACGCACTTATTTAAGAAGAGGCATTTTTGGATCTCTGGGAGCTGTGTCCATTCAGGGTCCAGTGGCCGTGTTTCTCTCCACCGGCCACGAGCAGATGGTCACAAGTCAAGCCAGTCTCCTCATGACTGCACAGAGAAAAGCCATGCAAGTTTCAAAACAAAAGCTGAGGATTTCTAAATCCTGAGATCAGAATCTGAGTTCATCCTATTCCTTTGTTTTTCCCTCGTGCCCTTAATTTTCCTTTAATTTTCCATATTCTGCTACTATCAATGTCATATGAACTGATTACTTATATTAGTGAAGGCTTTTCCTATCAGATTATGTCCTTTGACTACACAAGGAAAGACAATTCATTACTACTGTTCAAGATTCTTTTGTAAGCCATTTTACTCTCTTTTTTCGTAGTCATTTTATTCTTTGAAGGGAAATTCATGAGCTTATAGAAAATCTAATCCCCTAAAAATTCAAGGGGGGAGCATGTGCGTTTCTTTATTCTGCAACTCTGATGATCTACTCTTCAAATATAACAGAGGAGAAAGGAACCTTACATATAGTGACCACCCAGAAATTTAACATACATAATCTCACTTGTTTCTCATGACTCTGGAAGTAAGTACATTTAATCCCCTTTTAATCATGTGAAAATAGAGATTTGGGAAAGCCACGTACCTGGCCCAAGGTGACTACAGTAGCAGAATCAGGTCTAGACCAGCTATTTCCAAAGGCCATGTCTTTTCCATGAAATCACAGTATTTTACCAGAGCAGAGATCATGCAAGTGATTATAAGACCACTGCTGTTCAAAAGAGAAAGAGGTTCTGAATCATCTTTTATACACTACATTGTGACGCATATTACATCAATATTAGCACAAAGAATCATCTCTACATGCTTCCATCTATGAAATTTAATGGGGAAAGCAAGGAGAAAAGGGAATAAATATATGGATTTGTTGATCGGCAAAGTGCTTGATCTGGCTGTTAACTATAGTTCAACTGTAGAACTACTTGTGTATGGAAATCTTAAAGTGTTTAAAATACATTTGTCTGATTTACAACATGTGGGGGAGGAAGATTCCTTTCTCTCATTTTCTGCACATGAAAATGCAGCACAGCGAGGTTTACGCAGAGTTCCTCGATGAGTTGTCACCACACCCCGTCCCCAGACTTTCAGCCTAACGGCCTTCCATCAGGCAAAGTTCATGACTCTTTAAGTTCCTAACTGATGTACGTTGAGTTTCCCACCAGCAATGATTTTAACTGTATCCCCAAGTGACTAACATCCATAATAGCCTTTGAACATCAGTGTTAACTGCAGCATACTAGTGAACATTGGACCCCACAGACCATAACTGATAATGATGATGTCCAGAGAAAAAAGGTAAAAATTTTGAAACTAACAGATATACCCATTTGCTATGCTTTTCTCCTGCGCTTTGAATGTGAAATAGGTGTCTTTTCATGCTGCAAATCAGGCAGTTTTTGACTCTCGTGATCCTAAGTTGGGAGGGAAAGTTTGGAGCACCTAAACTGTTACCATCGTCAAATAATATTTATTACACACTGTGTTTCCTAGAAGGAGGGCAGGGTTTGGACTGGTAGCTATAACTGAGGTACAAGACTTCTTGCGTGCTCAATAGGCCACGAGACTATTATGACGTGATGTGGGATATCCAGAGGTCAGTGGAGTGTCTCTAATGAAACTCCAGTGAAAGCATTAAAGGGTTTCTCACTCTCAGTGTAAATCTTAATAGATACACCCACATCTCTTCCAGAAGCATTATCTGTTTATCTGTCTGTACTTCAGAACAGAAAATGTGGTGAAGAGGCTCCCAGCCTGTCAGTCTGTCTGTCTGCAATAGCCACATTTTTGGTCAGATATTAAATAATGAGATTTATTATTGCAGCCACAGAGGACAGCTCTACTTGGAGAGTTAGGCAGACAGGTTACATGGAGACAGTTTATAGTTAATTTTGTCTTACAGTATAATACTTAACCAGACCTTTGACTTCTTTACAATTTAGATACAGTAAAAATATAAACAACCATAAAAAAAAAAAAAACCTTCATAAAAATCCTAAGGGTCCAATTACACCATTTTATGAAGAGATACCAACATGCTGGAGTTTTCCCAGAATACAAAAAAAAATCAATTAATGCAGCACAATGTCAGTTTCAAAAGCAATTATCAACTTTCTCCACTCTATCAGGGTCCAATTACAGGGTGGTGAGATACTAATTTTAAAATAATTGCTGGACTGAAATTTGACTAGCAATACCACGCATTTGAAGGAAAATTGTTAAGGTTCTTTGAGGTCATTCTTATGAGATTAAAAAAAAAAATGAATTGACTTTACACACAGCCAAGACCTTTCTAAAACCAGCTGTTTACAAATTCAACTAACCTGTTGTTACCATACTTCACAGATAAGAGTCATGGGAACAAGTTGTTCTCAATCTCCTGGCTGCTTCCCCGAGCAGGGTGAGCAGACAGCATCTTCTCTGATTAGCGTTTGAACAATGTTTTGTTAGGTCTTGGCTTCCTTTCTCATAAAATAGCTCATTCTTTTTTACTTTTTAATGGATTTATAGTCAGTATCAATTTTTCCTCTTGAAGTATGTATTGGGAGAGAAGAGCCAGTGGAGATTGATTTTTTTATTATGTCTATATCTTTACCAGCTACTAAGATTCCCAGTTATCTTAAGGTCGAATCTAGCCTCCAAATAATATATGTTTTTATATTTATGAAAAATATCACCTTATGTCGTTGTCTGTATTTCAGTATTTAGGTTACTTGTCATACTAATAGATTAACCCATGCTAAAAGCTCATTACAGTTTTCTTTAAATAGATTCAGAAAAGAAGACCTGAAAGAGCCTAAGTTTTGTCAAGAGAAGATGAGACTTTATATGCAATGGCTTTCATAATCAACGAGTATTAACAACATTATCTTCTTAAATTCCATAGGAGATGACGATAGCAGATAAGTGGACCAAACGAAGTTTTATTTGGGGGGGGTGGTAATTAGGTTTATTTATTTTTATTTATTTATTCATTTAATGAAGGCACTGGGGATTGAACCCAGGACCTCCTGCATGCTAAGCACACATTCTACCACTGAGCTACACCCTCCTCCTCAAAGGAAGTTTTAAATAGCAAACAAATGCACACACACAATCTCAATAGAACCACTATTCCCCTCACTGCTTTTCTATTTGACTACTTTTCCCATGCTTTCCTCGTTGGTATTGCTGTTGGATCAGAGTTGCTCCTTGATTAGCAGTGTTCATACTGGCTCATATTGACTCGGGAAAAAGCGGAAAGGAACACTTATATTTGGAACTCAGTACGATTAACACGAAATGCAGAGACGGGGTCTTGGCCCTCTGAAAAGGGCGTTCTAGGTTGGAAAGTTGAACCCTAGGTGGTCTTTAACATTAATTCTCTACGACATTATACAAATCATCTGCTGTGCTGTGTGGTAGGGAATGAGAATAGTAGAAGTGTGGTTTCCTCTCTTGGAGATGCTGTGGCACTTGCATGGTCTGGAGTCCAGCGATGCAGAGTAGAATTACATGTGGCAAATAGTATTTCCAGCCGTGTAGGTGGAACAGGACACCTGGACGCACCAAGTTGGAGCAGAGTCCCCTGGGTGTTGTGAGGAGCAGGGACAGCTGCAAACACCCTTGTTTTTTTATGTCTCTGCCATTTCTCTGAAATTGATCACGAAGTGGTGGCGTTGGACAATTGAGGTTTTTCTGAGTTTATATGCCATGTGCGTTTATAGTGTCCACATTACAAAATGGACAGGAAAAATTTAACTACACTGGTATAGCTTTAAAAGGATTCATACGGTACTCATTTTCATTCATTTCACAATATTTTATCATATCCAATTTTGGCCCTTTTGTCCAATGGATTTCTCTGCAGGGACTAATAAATCAATCTTGCTATTTTTTCATAAATTATAATCAGAGTAAGTCTAGCTGTTACTTTCACCAAAGTTACACTAGGAAGCAAGGGTAATATTTGCCTTACACTGGCCCCTCGCCAGTAAACTCAATTTATTTTGGGAAAAAAAAGATTACTGACTTAATTTTGTATTTAATCATGAGGGAAGAACAAGACTTCTTCTTTTTTTTTTTTTTTTAAACAAAAGCTCTATCCTCTCAGATTGTTTTTTTATTCAAAACTGTCTTGAACAATCCTCTTATTCAAAATGTCTCCCTTTTTTTTTTTTTAATTCCCAACAGAGATGTAATAAATGTGCTTTTATTCTTTGAGGAGCAGAATTAGTATAAGAATATCACAGATATTTCCCTTTAATTTTTTTTCAACTATCCTAGTAACTCAGATCACTAAAAATCAAGAATAGCTAAGAAAAACTAAAAATTGAGCACTCAAGACCCTTATAAATTTGATCTCTTACTGTTTTGTTTAAAAGCCAGTCTTATCTGAAAAGAAGGGGTATATATATGTATGTGTATATGTGTAACTGAATCGCTTTGCTGTACATCTGAAACTAACATTGTAAATCAACTACACTTCAATTTTTTAGAAAGTCTGTCTCGATAATCATTTGTATTAAAAACTGGTAGGGTACCCGAAATCACTTTTTCACGAAATGCCACCAGCAGCCAATTTTAGTGAACAGACTGATTAAAAGATGATCTGTCATGCAGAAATCATCATCCTTTACCCTGATTCACTTGTTTGGAGTCAGGGCACAGCTTTGTGTCACTGAATGGAACAGATGAGGCCATTGCTTCACCAGAAAGAAAACTAAAATCATTATCCAAAAAGCAGGCAGAAAATTCTTGCCACTTGTCGCCAACTTGAGAGTTGCAGGAAGGAGAAGCCCACTGACGCTGAGACTTTAACATGTGGTCTCCATGCACTAGGATCGTACACGGGCCTCCCTCACTGCCGCTCCAGTGGCTGAGCAGGCTGCCACGTCTGGTACTCACCTGGTGACAGTGATGGCCAAGATGCCCGTGCCTCCTGCATTGATGACCACACTGGAGTGGGCAGTCGGTCCACAGAGGCCACTGAGGAAGGGAGAATTCCAAGGGCAGGAGCAGTAAAATGATCCCAGACTGGCGTGGTCCGTCTTGAATTCTAGGAATATGTTTTCAGAACTTGGAGGAAGGCCGTATTATGGGAGGGGAAACTCAAATATTGACTCTGCCTGTGATGATGTCATAAGGATTCATTGTCCCAACGTAACTTTTTACGCGCTACAAAAGGTTATGTGCAATCAAATTCCTGTTACTGATTAGATTAGATATCTGGTCCCAAGGCCTTAGGACAACCTTCTCTAGCCTTTCCTGTTGCTGCTTCTTAGATCTGAGGATGCAGACTGTTTTTCTGAAAACTCTGAGCTCGATTTTCAGTTCCTGAAATGTGCTGCCCCTGACATCCTGAAAACCAACATTGATGATTTGAGTATTTTCACATGCAGAGGAAGCATATGAACACAAAGCAAGAGGGGCACATTGTCCCCATGACCTGAATTTTTAGTTCCTCTATTCTTACAATATCCTCTTTTCCCTAAAATTATTCTTCCTTAATTTAACCCCTCAGCCTTCTCATAGAGAAACCTGTGTCCTCATGGACAACAGTATGGAGGTTCCTTAAAAAACTAAAAATATACTTACCATATGATCCTGCAATCCTAATACTCAGCATATATACGGAGGGAACTCTAATTTGAAAAGATACATGCACCCCAATATTCATAGCAGCACTATATACAATAGCCAAGACAGGGAAGCAACCTAAACATCCATCGACAGATGAATGGATAAAGAAGATGTGGTATATTTATACAATGGAGTACTACTCAGCCATAAAAAAGAATAAAACAATGCCATTTGCAGCAACATAGATGGATTTGGAGATTGTCATTGTAAGTGAAGTAAGCCAGAAAGAGAAAGAAAAATACCATATGATACCACTTATGTATGAAATCTTAAAAATGACACAAATGAACTTATTCACAAAACAGAGACAGATTCACATAGAACACAAACTTATGGTTATAGGGGGAGGGGGAAGGGGTAAAGAAGGGATAAATTGGGAGTTTGAGATTTGCAAATTCTAACTACTGTGTACAAAATAGATAAACAGCAAGTTCCTACTGTAGAGCACAGGGAACTGTAGTCAATATCTTGTAGTAACCTATAATGAAAAAGAATATGAAAAGAAATATATGTGTGCATATGTATGACTGAATCACTGTGCCGTTCACCAGAAATTGACACAACATTGTAAACTGACTAAACCTCAATTAAAAAAAAAAAAAAAAAGAAACCTATGCCCTTCTCTAAGATTTGTAACCTGTCAGTAATCATGAAGATACATACCTATGCTCACTTTTTATTTGGTGACAGTGTTTTTATTTTATCCTAATCCACAACCATTTCCCATAGAATATCTCAGAGAGCCAATCAATACCTTTTAAGAATGAGGATTATACACCTAGAACAAAGGGGAAAGCTTGATTCTTAATACATGACAAAGCTGATCTCAGTCCTGAGGGGTGTAAAGAAATATACTTTGAGAACTTCTTATTGTGTCCAAATCCATTAAATTAAAAGAGAGATCAAAGGAGCTGGGTGGAAAAGCAGTTAACATTTCACCAAATAATATGTGGGTCCGAGCTCTGAAATTAAATAGCTGGCTTGTATAACTGTAGCTGGAGATAAAAAGGATAATGTTTGTCCTGATGACTGAAGTCAATGCTAAGAACAATTTGTCCATGTGGGGGAGAAGAAAAGGTTATTGTAAGTCTACCAAATTGAAGTAAGTTAGAAGGGTGGATGGTAAAATGGAACCCAAAAGGAAGGATTCAGTGAGATCAGTAAAGTATTTTTTAGTAAGGGTGGTTGCTGTGGCACATAAAGACATCAACTTGAAAGTGTGAAACGTTCCAAGAAAACACACGCGCACGTGTACGTACACAAAGCAAACACAGATACTGAGTACCCTCGCATGATTGGCAAGAAATTTTATTGGACCCAGTTTAAGATCTTGCGTTGTATACTTCTTTTATCGCACCTAGCTCAAAACATCTCCTTCTAGTATACGGAATTCTAGAATCTGTGTCTGGCAACTGCAAAGTTTCAGAAAGAACTCATTTTTACAGTGACGTGAAATCCCCTTAATAAAACCCGGAAATTTGACAGAAACATTTTATCTTCTTACAACAGTGCTAAGTTCTCAACCTGAGACCATGTTGTAAATTATTTTCCAGCTTGAGCTGGACTTAGACATTTTGAGACTCTACACCAAATTACCAGATTTGACCTTCTATTTTTAATATATATATTTTTATTGACGTATAGTCAGTTTACAATGTTGTGTCAATTTCTGGTGTACAGCACAATGCTTCAGTCATATAGGAACATCAGTATATTCATTTTCATATTCTCTTTCACCATAAGTTACTAAAAGATATTGAATGTAGTTCCCTGTGAGAGTTCACCTTATTCCTCTTTTCCACCTGAGAGTAACCCCTTCCTTCTCAGTAATTTTCTAATTAGCAGGGCTCTCAGGAATTTTCTCTAGCATTTATTCCCTCTTTGTCATCCTCCCAAAATTGTTCCTTCACTGAAGCTTTTTTCTTTAAATAGCCCAGTTTTATTTTTGTCCTAAGTCAAAAGTCATAAACTCATATGCTGCATCTAGATGGTAAATTCCAGAGGCAGGTGTCTGCTCTCTTACCTACTTTTTGTTTCTTCTGAGGACCTGGGAAGGTGTAAATGCTCACTGACAACTCTGCGGTCAGCTGGTTCCGTATGATTCTGTCATTCATCCAGCCAGTGACTGTGCTGAGCACCTAGTGTGTGCCAGGTGCGGTCCTAGACTCTAGATGAACCGGGTGGTTGAAGCCGACTTGGTCCCTTGCCTTGGCCTCACAGTCCAATGATGAACTTACATAGTGAGAACTCCCAACACACATTTCATCCAGTAAAGACACACATATTTCTCTTAAAACTTGGATTGGTTAACATTTTCCTGAGTGGACTTCAGCCTGACTTGCAGCCCACTGGCTGTAAACCAAGCTTTTCTTCTTCTGAGTAGCAATTTCACTGGGCACATCGTGAAGCCCAGGACCTTTCTAGCCTTCAGAATAAGAGCTGGTAGCTCATCCTTTGGAGCTGGGGAGAAAAGTAGTAGATATTAACTGAACATGACCGAGGCCGTTGGTATTGGACTCCAGTGTGTTTCACTTACGGAGCAGCTTTCTCATTTGTGGGATTTGACAACCACAAATTCTAGAATGTTGAATATCACTGAAACCACACATACACTTAAGCCTATTTTCAGACCCAGTGAATCGTACTAACCTGTCACCTGTTCCCTCCTTCCCCAGAGTAAGAGCTCCTCTCCTAGGAAAGCTCCTCGCCAACTCCACCCTATTCCTGCCGCCCCTTGTAGGAGAGGAAAACTTCCTTTTCCCTCCACCCTGCTCAGTTCTTCACTGGGGCCCCTGTGACAAGAGACAGATGAACAAGAGAAGAACAAACAGAAGTTCATTACATGTACATCTCACATTTACATGAGAGAAACTCAGGGATGAGCGAACTCTAAGATGTGGCTTCGAATTCTGGCTTCAATACCATCTTTAGCTAAAAGTAGAGGAGGAAGGGTACAGGGGAGTCAAGTTATGGGAAGGTGACCAGGAAAAGTGCTATAAACAAGAGCAAAGTTTGTCACACAGATATCAGTGTGTGCCTTCTCCGTCAGTAACATTCTCTTGGGATTTGGCGTCATCCTGCTCCTCCTGGAACAGAGAGGGAGAGCACCTTTACAAATGGAGATTTCCCTTGTAAATGTAAACTGTCTTTTACCAAAGGGTAACTTCTACTCCATTTTCAGAGCTTCTCCTGTGTCTGCTGTTTCCTAAAATAATCAGCTCAAGATAATCCTTCTGCTAAGATGACATATTTTGGAGAATTCTGGTTTCCTTCACCCCCTGCAGATCTTCCTGTGTCCATCCCTTCTGTGTCACTAAGAAATCTTGACCTGTTTCACTTCAAAAGAGGACACTCACTCTTGTAATTCCCTGGGGGCTGGGCAGACAGGCATGTCATGAGGCTTCCTCAATGTATACATGTGACAGGTGTTACAGAGTTTTGACTTTTAAAGCCTTGGAATGTATTATCTACTCAAAATGAAAGCAAACAAAAATTTAATAGGAAAAAAATATAAGCGCCATAGAGGAGAGTGGTGAGCTACTGGGCATATATCTAGAGGGAACTTTAATTTTAAAAGACACCTGCACCCCAGTATTCATAGCAGCACTATTTGCAATAGCCAAGACACAAAAACAACCTAAATGTCCATCAACAGGTGACTAGATAAAGAAGATGTGGTATATTTTACAATAGAATACTACTCAGCCATAAAAAAGAATAAAACAATGCCATTTGTGGCAAGGTGGGTGGACCTAGAGATTACCATACTAAGAGAATTAAGTCAGAGAAAGATAGATATTATATGATATCACTTAAATGTGGAATCAAAAAAAAAAAAAAGAAAGAAAAGATACAAATTGTATTTACAAGCCAGAAACAGACTTACAGACATAGAAAACAAACTTATGGTTACCCAAGGGGAAAAGAATAATGCTGCAGTAAAACCATTTGAGACCATGAAAGCAGCATTCCAGTGCCTCCACTTAAGGAAGGATTATTAATGCGGTTCTACTTTTGTGAGCCAGGAGTTAAGGTGTCATAGTCTCAGAAGATTTTTCAAGACGTGTGTGTGTGTGTGTGTGTGTGTGTGTGTGTGTGTGTGTGTGTGTTGAGAAAACTCTCAGTTCTTCTTTTTCACTTTTGATTATTTTTTAATTTTTAACATTCCACTGTAAGCATTTCCTCATGTTGTTAAATATTCCTTGATATATGCTTTTAAAAATATATTTTACAACATAAATATACTCTATTGTATCAACCTTTTGTTGTCATATGCTACAATTACTTCCAGTATTTAAGTCTGATCAGTAATAATGTGATGACCATCCTGACTCTTATCTCCAGTATCTTCTCATGATGGATTCCTAGAAATAGAACTACTGAGTCAAAAAATGTTAAAACTGTTGAAATTCTTTCAGACAGATTGTGACAATTTATATTCCAGTTTTATCACATGGTCACTAATATTTATTTCATCATCATCATTGTCAATCTTAACAGTCGGCTGGGTGAACATGGGATCTGGTTTTATTTTACGTTTCTTTGGCTAACAGTAAAATTAAACATTTTTTATATGTTAGCCATTTACAGTGTCTTTGTTGTGAATGTCATCCACTTTATTTTTTAAATCTTTTACTGAAGTATAATTGATTTACAATATTAGCTTCACGTGTACAGCCAAGTGATTCAGTTATACATACACATACATATATATCTTTTCAGATTCTTTTCCATTATAGCTTATTATAAGAAATCAAATATAGTTCCCTGTGCTATACAGTAGGTCCTTGTTGTTTATCTATTTCATTAATAGTCATGTGGAGAAAACTCTCACTTCTGAGAAACTTAAGAGTGAGCATTTTTGTCTCATTGGTGATGGAAAATATTCCTCTAGGGGAAGAGGTAGCAGGAATGTAAGTTGAAAGCAAGACATGGTGACAGAATGTGCTTTTCTAGAATGCAGCCCTTCCCCCAGATGCACTCAGCATAGTCAATTGCTTTACCTGGTTGGTTTCCCATGTGCAGTGAAATTGTGGCTGACGTCTGCTTGCTGAGGACAGCGCCTGGTAGAAAGGGCAAACCTTGGTGTTGAACGTGAGGGGGTCTGGGGCTGGGATGCTGTGTGTGTGTGTGTATGTGTGTGTGAAAATCTGCCCTCTCCCAGTTTCTCAGTCTTGTCAGCTGTTGCCACCTTATATCTGGATCCTGTGCACTTGAGATTTGTTCTTAGCTCATGGAAAAGGTCTCCCTTTGTTTTCTTCCTATAGATAAGAGACGTCTCTTGGCAGAGGTCTTCAAAGGCAGTTAAGTTGGTAGCATCATGGAAATTTGGCAGCGCGTGGAGGGACAAGGGCAGATCTAAATATCGGTTTAGGTTGTTTTCACAAGCAGTTGTTCCACGACTTTTCATCCCTTTATTTTAGCCCTTGGCATAATCACTCAAAACCGTCGTTCCGAGAGGGACCCTGGGCCATTCTTATCATGAGTAGTCTGAGTAATTGTGAAATTGAAATTGGACACATCAACTTCATTACCAAACATGAATAAATCATCTGAAGGCCTTTGGAATTGTTCAGTTTACACTTCTTTATAAAGTGAACACAAAAAGTCAAGTTGAGACCTTTGATTAAATAAAAAATAATTGAACGGCTAGATTAGTTTGATGTGTTTCGTGTCTGGCAATTTTTATCCTTTTGCCTTTTAAGTCATTTTTAATTGCTCTCAGTGTTGCCAAAATGCATGCTCACTCTAATCTGTTATAACTGCAAGGGGGAAATTTGTGCCTTTAATAAAAGGAGGACCATGGAGATTGTAGGCGACTTGATCCATCTTACGTTGGCTGGGTTACTTGGGCAGGGCTTTGGGTTGATATAGGAGAAATGAGGACCTGGTTCTTCAAAAGCATCTCAGATATTAATCATTTTGCTTTTTGTAATCCGGAAGCACCGTGATGCACCAAAGTCCTATAAAAATGGGTCTTTTAAGCTTATGTTTTCTTAAGATACCATGCAAAGACGATAGTTGTCAAGGAGGAGGGTAGAGCTTAGTGGTAAAGTGTGTGCGTAGAGTGTACGAGGTCCTGAGTTCAATCCCCAGTCCCTCCATTAAAAATAAATTTAAAAATAAATAAAAAAGAATTAACCTAATCACCCCTACCAAAAAAAAAAAACATAAAAAAAAACAGTTATCAAAACAAGGCCACCTTTAGAATGTTTTAAGTGCTAAGTTTTTTTAGACATCATCCTACGTGACTGTGAAATAGAAACCTTTCCTTTGCTGTCAACCACAAGGGAAGAGAAGGAAATTAATCTGGGAAACATGGACAGGTGCTCCCTGTTGAATGTGACATTGTTGCTTTTTGTGCTAAAGCCTTTACTGCATTGGTCATTTCCCTTAATCCTGGACAGGAACCCCACAACAGTATCTTTATTTACATGTGAAAAAACACCAGTGCTCAGAGAGGTTGCTCAAATCAGAGAAGAGACTCAAACCAGGGCCAAAACATTTAACCACTTCATGACTACACTGCCTTTACTGTCTCCCCCTCCTTCGTGCATAAATACCCTTTCAAGGACAGTAGGCATAATTTAAACAGTATCTAAATGGTTAACTCAAGTCATTCTCTTCTTTGAGCGTAGAGAGAACTCGGTGTTTCTTGAAGCTTTTTTTTTTTTTTTTTAGCTTTTTCTTGATGTGAAAGCTGATGGAGAAAACCGATAATATTAAGCAGATAAAAACTGAGATATTCTGATTGCAAGAGGGGCAGTGTGCCCTGGCTTTCGCCTCTCCCAAAAGATGGGATTTTGACATCTCAAAGCTTTAAGTGATGTCAGACCTTTTGAATGTTTGATAGGATTCTGTTGGGAGACCCTCCGAAGCTTCCTCCAAAGTCAGCACAGACAAAAGCAGATGTTTGGGGCACCCAGTGTTCAGACCCATTGCCTTACAGCGTACAGAGACGAGAGGGCGGGCTCAGCCCTGCCCTGACCTGACAGCGTGATCTCAAGCCCATCCCTGAGCCTTGTGCCTCTGGCTTTTACAAACTTTGAAATGAGTGAGCACTGGCCTAGAGCCGTAGGTCTCAGCCTTAGCTGGACGTATTTAGGAAGCTTTTTAAAACTTTTGGTACCTCGGCCCCACTCCCAGGGATTCTAAGACGCTTCCATCCTTGGATGAAGCCTGAATAAGAATATTTTTTAAACATTCCCCGATGATTCTGATGTGCAGTCCAAATGTAGACGCACAAGCACAAGGATCTCCCCGTCGTCTTCCATTTCAAAAACCTCCATCCTCTTTGTCATTGAAATGCTAATGAGGATCTTCTCAAATGTCTCAGCTATCTTGCTTCAAAGCAGCATGAGCTGAAGGCGGGTTCACTTTTAAAGATTCCACTCTCCTAAGTGGGGAGGGTGTAGCTCAAGTGGTAGAGCGCGTGCTTAGCATGCACGAGGCTCTGGGTTCAGTCCCCAGTACCTTCATTACAATAAGTAAGTAAACCTAATTAGCTCCCCACCCCCCACTCTCCTAGTGTCCATGTTACTCATGGTGTGGATTTCACTACTTGGTTGGCCTTTCCACAGAAAACCTGAGAGAAAGGCTGATAGCTTAAGGGGTTCCCCAGGAAATCATTTCATTCTTCTCATCTTCCTTTTCCCAGTCATAGCAATGTTTTCTATCAATTATTCTGAAATGCGAAGTTGCACAAATTGTGGAAAAGAAAAATTCTGAGTCCTCTTTTTATTTTATTTTATGGTTTTTTATAGAAGTATAGTTGGCTTACAAGGTTACGTTACTTTCTGGTGGACAGCATAGTGGTTCAGTTATACATTTACATATAGGTACTCCTTTTCATATTCCTTTTCTTTTTTTTATTAAAGTCTAGTCAGTTTACAATGTTGTGTCAATTTCTGGTGTACAGCATCATGTTTCAGTCATACACGTACATGCGTATATTCCTTTTCATATCCATTTTCATTATAGATTACTACAAGGTATTGACTATAGTTCCCTGTGCTGTACAGTAGGACCTTGTTTTGTTGTTGTTTTGGGGGGCTAATTAGGTTTTTTTCTTAATTTATTTATATGGAGGCACTGGGGCTCAAACCTAGGACCTAGCACTTGATAAACACGTGCCCCACCACTGCGTTATACCCTCCTCCCTTTGTCATTATAGGCTGATACAAGGTATCGATAAGCCCTCTTTTAGAATGACTGCATTATTTTAACAGATTTCCCAGATCCTTTGGTGCTTATGAACTCACGTGTACCTGGGGCCGAATACAGAGTACCTGGCACAGAAAAGATGCTCCATCTTTTTTTCTTAGTAAATGAAAGGCATCCAGTTTAGCCAGTGGAATCTGAATGCTGAATAGTGTTCTTTGACTAGGGGACCCTTCATGGAGCCTCCAACCACCCGTGACAAGAGAAGAGTCTGAATGTAACCTAGAGCAGATGGGCAGTTAAAGTCTTCAGTGCTACGACCTCCCCACCCCCACCCCAAGTCTACCAGTTGGGAAGATGAGCGGTCAATTTGATGAAATTCCAGTATCGAGGATAGAGATTGTCTCAAATGACCAATTCATAACACAGTGTTAGTAGAAACACAAAATCATTGTCATGTTCAATTCGTGAACACTGTTTCACAATTGCTTTTTATGGGAGGTTGAGCCCCAGAAATGTGTTCTACACTCTCTCCCAACATACCCCAGGCACAAACGAAACACTCTCCGCTCTCAGAAACGTGCTCACTTTCTGGATTCTCACCGTCATTGTCTCTAAGCATTGCCTGTCTGTTGGACAATATGGCAAGGGAATTTAGATGAATTTATGCTGATATAATAAAGTGCAACAAAATATGAAAACTTTATCATGTGAGGGCATAAAATAAATGTATGTCCAATTGATGGTTTTTTATTTCATTTTTTATTTTTATTTTGGGGGAGAGGTAATCAGGTTCATTTATTTAATGGAGATACTAGAGATTTTGAATCCAGGACCTCGTGCAGGTTGAGCACACACTCCACCACTGAGCTATAACCTCCCCCTGTTTGATTGATGTTCAACAGGCCCTATATTAAGGCCAAGAGCCAAGTAACAATTCCACTGACATTAACAGAAGAAATTGGCATGATTGAAACATGATTTCTTACATTTTCAAAGCATAGTGTATTGTCTGAAAACAGGAAAACCTGTGGTGATCATTATTAAATAAACCACGTTAGAGAGAGCTGTTAATGTTCCTGAATCACTGCTAAGACCCCTTTTATTAATAACAACAAACAAAGATGAAACTTCAGGAAAACCTGTGTGTGCTCCCTGTTCACTGCAGGGAAAATGGAGAGTTGGGTTTAGAATGTACTTTCCCTTCTCTCTTCTCTATACGTCTGAGTTGGATTCTAACACCTAGGATGTGACCACACAGCTGGTCTTCTTTGCTTTCCCATTTGAAAATATGAATTGAAATCAGATTTTTGTTTTGGCAGGAGAAAATAAATTTAGTAATCTCTGGTCTTGTTAGAGGCAAAGCCTGCACCGACAAGCAGAATAAAACACATTTAGCTTTCAGGCTAGGTCTGGGCAGTAATGATCCTGCAGATCGGGGCCAGAATTCCAGTGTCTCTGCCTGGGAATCTTGCCCAGGGCCTTCTTGGCTCGCATTTTTGCTGTCTCATATTTGCTATTTAATTTAGAGGCATCAAATTAACACTGACTTTCATATTTGGGCAAGAAAAGGAAAAAGCTTACAAATTGCTGGAATTCAGGAACTCTCCATGAACAAAGCTCCCAATCAAGTTTCAGGTTTCTGTGTTTTTAGAAAACATGCAAATATGTGGATTATGGCAAAGACATTCAACACACATCCTTCATGCTACCCGTGAAGGATGCCGTGAACATATTTTAGGAGACAGCAGATCTGAATCCAAAGAGAAGCAAGCAGTGTTATTTTGGTTATCTAATATGCTGGACAACCCTGAGATTCAGAAATGCTAAGGAAAATAAGAATTCTCCCTCATAAATGAAGGGAATGAATAAATCACACTTTCTCATTTCAGCGTTTATACTATGAGTTAATAGTTTTATCATTTGTTAATTGCTTTGGGAAAAAGTCAGGCTGAAACTGTTGTTGAATAAAAGTTTACTTAGAAACTCGAGGATCTAGAGAGATTCATATAATTCAAACCTAATGACAGGAATGACATCCCAGAGCACAAAAGTGTGGGAAGTGTCTTGAGTGTGTTTAATTTTTTAACTCAACTCTCAGCAGTAGCTCTTTTCATTTAACACTCTAAAACAAATAAATGTAATGTAGAGTGATTTTGTACCGGCAAGGATTTTTGAAAACCCGCCAGCCGTGGACCAGAGTGAACAGGAATGCTTTGATGCACAGGATTTTGTGTGTGCTGAGTATTCATGTGTGACAGACTGAGATCACAATGAAAGAAGCTTGAAAACACAGGCCTTCTTCGGGCATTGTCACCTCTGAGCCTGTCATGTGATGAGAATCACCAACAGGAGACTGAGAACTGGAGAGAGGTGGAGGGGAGGCCAAATGGACCTACAGTAGGATCTATAGTAGGTCATTAATACAGCCTTCCAGTAGGGAGGGTGTAGCTCAGTGGTAGAGTGCTGTGCTCAGCATGCACGGGGTCCTGGGTTCAATCCCCAGTACTTACATTACATAAATAAACCTAATTACCTCCCCACCTAAAAATAATTTTTTTAAAAAATTTTAATTGAAAAAAGGACAACAGCGTCATCCAAGTTGCTCATTTTACTCCTCTTTCTGCCCCTTACGACTGTCTGTGGATTGTTGTAAGCACGTGGTCAAAAGAGTTGTGTGAGTTGTCCACAGAAACAAAGCCTCATTGCTCTCAGTTCCTGAGAGCATTTGCAGCTGCCATAGTTTTTTCATATTGTAACTCCAGTTTATTTGTTGATTCTAAAACCTTCACCCACAGGAAAAATATGCCTTAGAATATAGAAAGATTTTATTTTTATGTGAGCTATAATTATTTTATTGATTTTACTTACTCCTTATTTATAAGAAAATATTCTTTTCAAGTGCATATTTTACATGAGTTGATAATAGTAATACTGTCTTTTGCTTGTTAAATATAGGAATTTGGGGGGAGATTATAGCTTAGTGGTAGAGTGCTTGCTTGGCATGCATGAGGTCCTGGGTTCAGTCCCTGGTACATCCATTAAATCAATAAATAAGCAAATAAATAAACCAAATTATCTCCCCCTCCAAAAAAAAAAAACCAACAAAAATAAAATATAGGAAGTTATATTTAAGTATTTACATATTTTGAATTTATGTGCAGTTTATGCATGCAGTCAATCCTCCTTATTCGCAAATCCCCTATTTACAAATTTTCTAAGTAACTGAAGGTTATTTGTGAGACAAGAATCAGTCCTCGTGTCACTTCTGTGATCATTGGTAGAGCCGCGAAGAGTCTCGGTCCCCAACATGCATGTTTCCCGCTGCCTCCTGGCTCTGCTTTGCCTCCTGGGTTTAGGTCCCAGACTGCAAACAAGTGTCTTCTTCGTGGTCTGTTTACTATCACACTTTTCACATTTTAGTGCCTTTTGCTGATGATTTCACTATTGTAAATGATTTCAGTATTTAAAGTGGTCCGCAGGCGCATTGCTGAAGTGCCGTCTGATGTCCTAACACGAGAAGGCTGTGATGTGCCTCCTGGAGGAATGTGCAAGTGTGAATTCAGCTTCTTTTAGGCATCAGTGCCGCTGCTCCTGGCTGGGAGTTGTGTCCAGGAATCAACAGTATCTATTAAGTAAGGTGTCTTTAAACAGAAGCACACATACAGCAAAGTTCAGTACTGAATGATGGAACAGACTCTTGTGCCCAGAGGCTCCCAGGAACCTCACTTTCCATCATCCCTCTATAAGGTGGTTCAGGATTCACTAACTCAGTGCTGAGAGCAACTTTATAGAACATAGAATGACCACAAATGCCAGAAATCGATTGTCCCATTTTTTTCTTTCCCATAAGCCATTTTCCTAACATTTCCTCGTGAGCTGTTTTGGCCCAGTCATCTGAGCAGATGGTCTCGTGCCCAATTGTGTTGCACTGTTGACTCACAGCATCAGACAACGTGAAGGAGGAAAGTGGTCCAGTTGTCTCCAGAACTGTTAACTATTGGGTCCCCATATATATATATTTTTTGTTTTGTTTTGTTTTGTTTTGTTTTAGTGAAGTATAGTTGATTTACAATGTTGTGTTAGTATCTGGTGTACAGCATAGTGAATCAGTTATATATATTTATATATTCTTTTTCATATTCATTTTCATTGTAGGTTATTACAAGATGTTGAAGGTAGTTCCCTGTGCTGTACAGTAGGTCTTTGTTGTTTATCTACTTTAGATACAGTAGTGTGTAACTGCTAATCCTAAACTCCCAATTTGTCCCTCCCCACCTTTCCCCTTTGGTAACTGTAAATTTGTTTTCTAAATCCAACTTTCAACAATCAGGCTGCTATTGAAGTTTAACTTACTAGGTTTAAACATCATCACTTAAATCTTTAGGAAAACCTCACAACTGGGGTAAATAGAGCAGAATCTGATGGCTTTAGGGCTGGCAACACCCAGCAGAGTGCCCTGTGTAAACAGAGTAGCTCACTCTGTCTCAGAGGGGCTCGAGCATGCACAGAGTGATAACACAGAGTGATAATGTCCTGGATTTGAATTTAGCTGAAAGTGATGTTCAAGCTTATGCAGTCATCCTCTTGGGTTCACCAAAGGGGAAGGCCAAGCTCAGAGAGGTTAGGGTGCCTGCCCAAGTCCACACGCTGGTGCAGAGCCAGGGAGGTGCTTCCTTCTGTCAGATTCCCCTCCCTGCAAAGTCCTGCCAGCTACAGAAGACAGAATTCCCTTGTCCTACTTTGCGGTAACATCCCAAGCCCCAAGGGAATTTCTTGTTGTAATCTCCTAAACGTATTACTTTCCTTCCTCATTAATTTAAGCACATTTTATGATCAGAAGTCAAATATTCCCAGTTAACTTAGAATCCAAAGTTTTCTCTTATCTTCTCATTTTAAAAAAGAAAGCAATATTTTGAAGAGTACCCTTCTATTAGTTTGTGGTGACATGCAAATATTTATACCAAAGTGAACTTTCACTAGGAAAATAGAAACTCAACTGTGTTCAGTTGGAAACCCATGACTGGCTCTGGAAGTCATGTGTGTAACATTGCAGAGGAAATACTTCGAGAAGAAATCTCCTCTGTACAGACTGAGTTCAAGAGCCCAGAGCTTCTCCCGTGACTCAGTAACTGGCACTGGTGATTGGCAGGGTCTACCAACAGCTGATTTCAATAAAACCCACTTAATTATGCCTTGAAGACTTGTTGTTTTTGGAAGGAGTTGGGGAAACTCAAGAATGAGAATGAATTTGCTCTCTGCCTTGTAGCAGTCAGAGGAAGACATACAGGGACAGGGACAGACTCAAGGGACAGTTTTTTTTCCTCCTGTATGTTTTATTATATGGAGCAGAATTTCAGCACTGGCTCCCTTCAGCAGTGACAAAGGAGAAAGTCCCCAGTTCTGACGTTATCCATTTGTCTCCTTTCCCACATAGGACATGAAATGTGGTAAACCTCATGGTATTAATTTTAGGGGTTTATTTCATCCCTTTTATCTTCCTTGCCTTGTAAAAATTTTAGTCAATAAATTTTTCAACTATTCAAAATGATTTGATAAGCAGTCCCTGGCCCCTTCCTCTGTGGTGACTTTTGGTCACCACAGTGGAAGATAACCACATTGTGTAACTTTAAGATGTACATCTAAAACAAGACACATCCCTGTATTTAATTGAAGATAACTAAGTCAGTGAGAAAAAAGTATGGTGAAAGCCTTTAGTGCATGTTTATTTTTTGATATATTTTTCATTCTTTTTTAACATAAATATATGCGTTTTCATATTCTTTTTCACCATAAGTTACTACAAGATATCAAATATAGTTCCCTGTGCTGTACAGCATGAACTTGTTGTTTATTTATTCCATATATATATCAGTTAGTATCTGCAAATACCTAACTCCCAATTTATCCCCTCCCACCCCGCTTCCTCCTGGTAACCATAAGTTTGTTCTCTATGTCTGAGAGTCTATTTCTGTTTTACAAATAAGTTCGTTTGTCTTTTTTTATTTTTTTACATTCCATATATAAGTGACATTATTTGGTATTTTTCTTTCTTTTTCTGGCTTATTTCACTTAGAATGACAATCTTTACGTCCATCCATGTTGCTACAAGTGGCAATATTTTATTCTTTTTATGGCTGAGTAGTATTCCACTGTATAAATATACCACAATTTCTTTATCTAGTCATCTGTCATTGGACATCATTCCTTCATTGTTATTTTCCTTCAACCATTTGAAGCAATGAAGAAACAGTGTGGACTACAGAGGACAGCATGCAGGTTCCTTACAAAACCAACAATAGAATTATCCTAGGATCCAGCAATCCCACTCCTGGGCATATATCTGGAGGTAACTCTAATTCAAAAAGATACATACACCTCAATCAATGCTCATAGCAGGGGGTGGTATAGCTCGGTGGTAGAGCATGTGCCTAGCATGCACAAGGTCCTGGGTTCAATCCCCAGTACTTCCATTAAAAATAAATACATAAAAACCCAATGTTCATAGCAGCACTATTTACAATAACCAAGACATGGAAACAACCTAAATGTCCATCAACAGATAAATGGATAAAGAAGATTTTATATTTATATTTCATATATGTATATATGTGTGTGTATATACATATATATGGTGGAATACTACTCAGCCATAAAAAAGAATGAAATAATGCCATTTGCAGCAACATGGATGGACCTAGAGATTATTATATTAAGTGAAGTCAGACAGAGAAAGACAAATATCATATGATGTCGCTTATATGTGGAATCAAAAAAAAAAAAAGAAAAGATACAAATTTTATTTATAAACCAGAAATAGATTCACAGAAATAGAAAACAAACCATGGTTACCAGTGGGGAAGGGGAGGGAGGGATAAATTATGAATCTGGAATTAGCAGATACAAACTACTATATATAGAATAGATAAACAACAAGGTCCTACTGTAGAGCACAGGGAACTATATTCAATTTCTTGTAATGAGCTGTAATGGAAAAGAATCTGAAGAAAAAAATATATATATATGTGTAACTGAATGACTTTGCTGTACACCTGAAATTAACATTGTAAATCAACCACTTCAATAAAAAATAAGAATTAAAAAAAATAAGAAACAGTGTGGAGGTGCCTTGATGTTTTCAGGACTATGCTATGTACTACAAGGGTCTCAAAAGGATAAAGAATATATTCCCTGCTTTCAGGAGTGTGATGACTGCCACATGAAGTTCTAAGAAATGTAAGTGTCACCTAGGATACCAATAAGAGATGGTGAAGACGGTGTTCCTTGATCCAAGTCTGAGAAACATGGTACCCTAAAAGCTCCCCCTGGAACTCCGCCTTTCACATTAGCTGCTAAATGCATCTGAGATAAAGTTCTGAGATAAAGTCCTGAGATAAAGAAATCCAGGTACTGTCATGGAGCCCAGCCTTCCCAACCTGTCTTTGACAAAGAAACATTTTTGTGAGTCAGACCTATGAAAATCTCTTGGAGTAGTGGTGTTCTATGGAAAAGTGGGAAATTCTGGATTAGAGAGCCACCCAAGACGTTTTATCATTAACGTTTGAGTGCAAACTCAAGGTACTTCAAGTGTAGAGGAGAGAAAGGTCATGATGAGAAGGGCTGGTGAAGAAAAGACTTTCAGAGGAGGTTGGACTTTAAAAGAAATAAAAGTGGATATTGAAGAAGGTGGGATTTTTTTTTAGGAGCTACTTTGGTACTTCAGTCTCCTTTAGTGACTTTAATTCCCTGTTTTCTCATTTAACTTTTTACTGTCCGCATTATCAGTTTTGAGGGGGATAGTTGGCATCCTTTAATACATACTTACTGTATATACAGCAATGAGCCTTTTGTGGTTTTCTCTTTTCCTCTCCCCTCCCCCCCCCCCAATTTTTAGTTTCATTATTTCTCTTATCAAAATATGTAACATGAAGATAATCAAAAGGCACAAACTTCTGGTTATAAAATACATAAGTTCTGGGGATGTCATGTAAAGCATGGTGACTGTAGTTAATAATACTGTTGTATATTTGAAAGTTGCTAAAAGAGTAAGTCTTAAAAGTTCTCATCACAATTTTAAAAAAAATGACTGTGTGGTGATGGATGTTAGCTAGGTTTATTGTGGAGATCATTTCACAGTGCATGCATATGTTGAATCATTATATTGTATACCTGAAACTAGTAAAAAGTTGTATGTCAATTTAAAAAAAGAAATAAAAATGTAGTTGGAAAAAAAAAGTGGAATACTGACATGAGGAAAGGAAAACTCAGGTTTTATCTCCCAAATTGTTGACACTGATTATTTGGGAGAGGGTGATGGGCAAATGTGCAGACAGTGATTACTAGGAACTTTTGATTTTCTAAGTTATATATTTCTGTATTATTCATGGGCTTATTTTTACCATATTTATTCTAAGATACAATGGCTTGTTCTTATAATCAGATCGTTTCCTAAGCTCACTCAGGTTTACCTATCAGGTATCTAACAAGGGTGTATAGAACTTTACTTCCATAATTTTTTATGCATGTATTGCATGTTGACAAACAGGCGTGCAAATACACTGTCTTGGCCAAAAATAAAGTTGAGACACCAAGGTCCACCTGTGTTACGCGCGTAGTCAGCACCTGCTGTTTATTCATCTCTTGCGGGTGGCCGACTTCAGGGCTGAGAATAAACAATATGGTCTTTTACTAAGTTTCCCTTCCGGCTGGTCATTCAATCAGTAAGTGATGAATTTATACCTGAAACAAATGAGCTGAGGAGTAAACTGAAAATAGCCGACTTGAATGTCTTGGTTGCTCTGCAATTTCCGTGTATTCATTTTTTTAAATGTATCTTATTTTAACGTATTCCTTAATACCTAATAAGCTACATATGCCTAAAACACAAGATATGCTTTTGATCTGAAAACATAACTAACTTTGAAAGTAACTGAACTGAAAACCCTCTAGATAGAGGAAATATTTTATAAATATTGCTGTCTGCCTGGAAAGCCACTTTTCCCTTCTTCTCCCCTAACGTATTATTCTTAAGGGAATTTTCTGAATCCAGGAAAAAGCTGTAGATGAACTTTTGTGTTGAATGTATATAAATGTATACACATGTATATGTGGCCAAGTAAAAGGATAATATAGGAATAACAGGTAAGCTTGGACCGTGTAAAATTGCTGACATTTGATTGTTTCTGAAATCCAATAATGGCAATTTCATTATAAACCTATAAATATTAACCAATAGTTTAGCTCACTCGATACCAGTCTCCTCACTTGGGTAGACAGTTTGCCAGATTGGGGTGGCAGTTTGACTCCTGTCCCAGTCCCAGTTTGGGTCAGAACGCCCTTTTCTGCCCTCCTCCACGTCTATGTCATTCTATTCTGTATCTTGCTGTCTTGTAAATGTTACTGGACAGGCTGACGACTTCTAACTGTCCTTGTTGCTGATCCATCTCCTGTTCAGCAAATTCTCAGACTTTAGGGGTCAAAGGAAGTTCCTGTGCCGAGTTGAGTAACACAAACAGAATTAGCTGACCGTTCCTGCTCTTTCTCTGTTACCAGTCCCTGTGTCTTTTCCTCTTGATACTGTCTCAGAGCATCGAGAAGATCCCAGAAACTCAGGTCCCTGAGAGGACTCTGTCCAGATGTGACAGCCTCCAGTTGTCTGATGTCTCCACCGAATTGCTTGGTAGGAGTTCTAAAGGCCTGAGTAGGAGGATGGCTCTGGGACAAATGCTCTCAAGAAAATAGTCACCCCAAACTCCAGCATACTTCCTTCTTTCTATATTATCTCTATGTTGTCTCCGTTACCCCCACTCTGATTGCGAAGCCAAGTATCTGCCAGCTTCTGTTGATTAAGTCTCTAAGTCTTGGTGTGCTTGCTCAATGGTTTGACGACCGCCGCGTGTGTGTTACACACCCACCTGTGTACAGTATCAACACCGTGACCCGAAAATAGAAAATTGCAGTGTGTTTTCTCTGCAGGCAGTTCAGTAACATCAAATCTAATTACCCAGTGGAGGAGAATTAGACTTTATAGCGGGTGCTAAATATAACCTAATGAGTTTTGTGACAGATATTTTTTCATAGAAACAGGAGCAACTGTTGGTCAGGCCTTTTGCACAAAGTGAAAGTCAGCACCACCTTCCGAGGCACGGGGGAGAAATTCTCTCACCGTGGCAGCCTTTGTCACAGCCTCTGTCTTTGTGAACTCCTCTCAGACTGAATGACAGCAAGCTGGTTTTCAAGATTCTTCTTTGCAAAAATCTAATGAAGAAATAGACAGCCTGAAAAGGATCTGTATCTTTTCACTAGTGCGTAGACGACTCTCTCTTTGCCATTAAATATAGCATTTATCTAATACCGGTCAATGAATACTTACTGAGCTGCTTCACTGGCTCTTGTGGGTAATACGGGTGCCTAGTAGGTGTTCAGTGAGTTTTTCTTAAATGAAATTCAAAGAAGTAAGTCAAAGGGCTGCTCTCAGGGATGTCATAATCCTCGCACAAGAGTACCGTGTGCTTGTATGATATTTTCATTTCATCATGCACATAATCAAATCCTATCAATGCCTGGCAGATACTAGAGTCTATTTTACAGATGAGGAAACAAAAGCACAAAGGAGATAAGAGATTTGACCAAGAGCTCTGTTAGTCAGTATTCTCCAGGCAGACAGAACTCAGAAGATAGATACATACATACATACATACATACATACATACATACATACATACATACATTGGGTAGAGACAGAGAGAGATATAGAAAGAAAGATAGGTAGATTGATTGGTAGAGAGAGAAAGAGAGAGTGAGATTAGATAGATTGATTGATATAGATATATAGAACAGACATATAGATAAAGGATATTCATTATGAGAAATTGGCGTATGTAATTCTGGAGGCTGAGAAGTCCCACAAGCTACCATCTGCAACCTAGAGACCCAGGAAAGCCAGTGATGTGGCTCAGTCCTAAGGCTTGAGAAGCAGGGAGCTGATGGTACCAGCCCCAGTCCAGGGGCAGGAGAAGATGAGATGAGGTGGATGTTCTGGCTCACGCAGTGAGCACAGTAAAAAAAAAAAAGAGGTGAATTCTTCCTTTCTCCTTGTTTTGTTCTGTTTAGACCCTCAACAGATTGGATGGGGCCCACCCACATTGGGGAGGGCCGCCTATCTTACAGAGTCCACCAATTTGAATGCTCATCTTTCTGGAGACAAGCTTACAGACACAGATAATGTTTACAGGCACCCCAGGCCAGTCAGGTTGACCCATCAAATGAACCATCACGGGTTCCAAGCTAAGTAGTGAAGATAAACCAAAATCCAGGCTTTCTAACACCTGATCCAGTGTGAGTTCCACTAAACCTCCCGGGCTTACGAAATCAAACTGAAAAGGAAGCATCTTGGCAAACAGAAGGAAGCAGTGTCCCTTCATTCATTCACCAATACCCCAAATGAGTAGGAAAAGGTGTCCCTCAACAGCATGCAGCCCTCAGTTCATAATTTGTTGTCCATGGATTACTGGTTATCACAATCATACCGTATTGATAGGGTTGTAAACTTTTTAGTTGTGAAAAGAAAATCCATGTCTAAAAATTTTATTTTACTCAGTGGAAAGAAAATGTTAAAACCTTAAGGTCCACAGTACATTTTAGAGATGGCCATGGATTCTTTCCAAGCATTTAATGTTGGAGAGTTATTCTCAGATGTATTTTAAAAGTATGTGTGTGTGTATGCACATTAAAGCATTTGCTTTTTTCACTGGAGAGTAAGGGTTTTGTAAAAATCCTTTAAAAGACTGAATTATTATGGAAAATCATTTTGAAATTTGAGAACATTACATTACTTTCTGTTTCCCAAAGCTTCGTGGCAAACATAGATGCTCTGGAAAAGTTTTCAAGCTCTTGAAATTTTACAGTGCTGGAAAAGTTACCTGACATCTATTACAGATATTAATACCTGGTTAATTTCCAGTTGCTTTCCTCTCAATTACGGTTTTCCACCAAGCAACACTGACAGACGGACGGACAGACAGACAGTTAGTTGAGATTATTTTACCTTGATGCTCTCTTAAGTTAAATGCACTCTAACAACCTGGCATTTTTCCTCCCTCTCCTGCACATTTAATGTTTTGGACAATTTACACGTTTTTGTTTTGTGTATCCCTTAACACTTATTGTTGGGTTAGATGGTTTTACTACGTTGTCTTTCAACCCTCCCACTAGCTTTATAAGTGGTTGACCTACTGTTTTTACTGTATGTTTGCTTTACCAGTGATTTTTTTCCCTTTCATAATTTTCATATTTTTAGTTGTGGTCTGTTTTTTTTTTTAAGCTTAGAGAAGTCCTTTTTAACAATTTTGTAAAGCTGGTTTAGGGCTGCTGAACTCTTTGAGCTTTTGATTTCTCCATCAAATCTGAACCAGACCCTTGCTGGGTAGAATATTCATAGTTGTAGGTTTTTCCTTTCATCACTTTGAATATATTATGCCACTCCCTTCTGGCCTCAAAGTTTCTGTTGGAAAGTCAGCCAATTGTCTCATGGGAGTTCCCTTGTCTGTAACTAGTTGCTTTTCTCTTGCTGCTTTTAAGAGTTTCTCTTTAAGTTTTGCCATTTTAATTATAGTAAGTCCACCAAAACATGTAGTATGTCCACCAAGTAGACCTCTTTGAGTTCATCTTGTTTAGGACTCTGTGCTTCACGTGCCTGGATGTCTGCTTCCTTCCCAGGTTAGGGACATTTTTAGCTATTATTTCTTCAGATATGTTCTCTGGGTATCTTTCTCTTCTCCATCTGGGACCCCAATAATGTGAATGTTGTTTGTTTTATATTTTCTCAGAGATATCTTAAACTATCTTTTTTTTTTTTCATTTTTTTCAGCTTGGATGATTTTCACTACTCTGTTTCAGCTTGGTGATCTGTTCCTCTGTATCATCTGTTCTACCACTGATTTCTTCTCGTGTTTTTTTTTTTTAATTTCAGTTATTGTAATCTTCAGCTCTGTTTGGTTCTTCTTTATGTTCCTACCTCTTTCTTAAACTTCTCGCTGTGTTCCAACACTCTTCTCCTAAGGTCGTTGAGCATCTTTATGATCATTACCTTGAACTCTCTATTGCATAGACTGCTTATCTCTACTTAGCCCAGTTCTTTTTCTGGGGTTTTGTCTTGTTCCCTTGTTTGCAACATGTTCCTTTGTCTCTTTATTTTGCCCAATTCTCTGTACTTACTTCTGTGTATTAGGTCGGTTGGTTCTATTTCCCATCTTGCAGAAGTGGCCTCACGTGGGAGACGTCCTATGGAGCCCAGCAGCACACTCCTCTCTTACCGTCTTGGCTACATGCTCCAGAGGTGCCCCTGTCTGGGCTCTGTGGGCCCTTCTGCTGTGGCGGGCTGACGACCGTGGATGTGGTAGGCAGGGCAGGCCACTGTCCCAGCTGGATGCCTTGCCTGCTGGTTGGTAGGGCCAGATCCCAGCACCAGTCGGCCAGAAGGACCCCAGACTGGTGCGTGCATGCACCAGCATCTTGTGGTGAAATGAGCTCCCCAAACGGCTGCCTCCGGCATCTGTGCCCTCAAGAGGAGTCCCAGTTGCCTCCTGCCTCTCTGGGTGTCTCTTCGAGAGCAGCACGTAGGTAGGTCTGACTCAGGCTTCTTTCAGATCACTGCCTCTGCACTTGGACTTGGAGCATGTGAGATTTTGTGCACACCCTTTAAGAGTGGAGTCTCTGTTTCCTGCAGTCCTCTGGCTCTCTCCCTCATATACAAGCCCTGCTGACCTTTAATACCAGGTGTTCTGGGGGCTCAGCTTTCAGGGCAAGAGCCCCAGGATTGGGAGCCCAGTGTAGGACTCGGCACCTCTCAGTTGTGATTATCCTCCTGATTGCTGGTCACCTACTGGGAGTGTGGGTCTTGACTACACCGTATCTCTGCCCTTCCTACTCTTCTCACTACGGTGTTTTCCTTATGCCTTTGGTTGTAGGAAATATTTTCTGCTATTCTTCAGGTCATCCTCGTAGCTAATTGCTGTGTAAATAGCCATAATTTTGCTGTGTGTTTGTGTGGGAGGAGGTGAGCCCAGGGCCTTCCTACTCCACCGTGTTGACCACACCCACCTCAGTTGTGTTTCTTATACACGTGGAATCACCAACTTCAATGTTTTTGGGCACAAACAAAAAAAATATTCTTGATGCTTATCTAGATAGCAGCGTCAAGGGAAAGCAAACCCTTTTACTTACTTACTGGGCCCCAGAGGAGCGTCTACAGTTTTTAAGACTACAAGTGTATTTTTAGAGGTGGGAAGTACGTTCTGTCTAGTGTCTGTCCACTGCTTGCCAACTCTGCTTGTCCATAAACTATTCAGTGGCTCCACACAGCATGATGCTGGCTTTTAGCTTCCTTTCAACTCGGGTCCCCAAGAGCCACAAGTGCCGTTGTAGGTCGATCCCAAGAGAAACACGTATCTTCCGTACCCTTTGGGCAGGTACTTACATGTGTAGTAATTTCAGAGTTTATGGTTATTACTGTCTGGAGACATCTGTCTGCTGGGTTTATTTTTTCCTGATGTTGTACCACATCATAAAGTCTACTGCCAAGAGTACTTTTCTTGCAAAGACTTTGTTTTCTGCTGTCTTAGTCACTTTGCTGCTTTATTTCTGCAGGCCAAAAGGAGTGAAAAAATCAGTGGCAGTCCCCCACTCCTCAGCCCCCATAGGATGGCCGGGCTCCATTTGGTGAAAGGTTTCATTCTGCAAAGCTTAAAATTCTCATTTCATGAGAAAGAATGGGTCCTGCTGGCATATGTGTAACAAAGAACTGCACTGAGATCTCCCATGATACTGTGGGTGCTCTCAGGCCACCTTTCAAGGAAAATCTATTTTCAAAGTAAATGGATCATATGGGGTCTACCCAGTTGCAAGAAACCAAATTCATAATTGATTTTTTTATTATCAAATATAGTACTTTTAAAACAGCTTTCTGCTGGCAAGGAAAAATAACTTTAAACCTACTTTTATCCCCTATGTCAAGTTTGTTCCCAACAAAAATGTTTAAATAAATGTACTTCAGAATTTCTATTATTCATTTTCAGATAATGTAACAGCTATGATCATAGACTCATAGAAAATTACAATGATTAAGTTATTATTTGCCTAATAACTTGACCATCATTTTTATGGAAAAATCACTCAGACCAGACAACTGTTGTCAAACCTCTTTTAACACGTTTCAACCTCTGCTACTCTCTTGCATAAACAGACCCTTTGAAACAAAGCATGGAAAATTTAATCCACGTGGGTTCATAGTATCAAAACTGTTAAACTGGATTGTTTCCCATGGTGTCAGCACCAAAATTATCTCTTGAAAAGATGCCTTTAAAAGGAAGATTCAGAAAGAGAAAGAAAAATATACCATATGATATCACTCATATGTGGAATCTAAAAAAAAAAAAAAAAAAAAAAAAGACACAAATGAACTTATTTACAAAACAGAAACAGACTCAGAGACATAGAAAGTAAACCTATGGTTACCAAGGGGGAAAGGGGCTGGGAATGGATAAATTGGGAGTTCGAGATTTGCAGGTACTAACTACTGTATATAAAATAGATAAACAACAAGTTTCTACTGTATAGCACAGGGAACTATATTCAATATCTTATAATAACCTGTAATGAAAAAGAATGTGAAAAGGAATATATGTATGTGCATGTATGACTGAAACATGATGCTGTGCACCAGAAACTGACACAACACTGTAAACTGACTGTACTTCAATTAAAAATACAAAAGTTTTTAAATTTTAAAAATAAAAATTTGAAAAAAGGAACATTTGCATAGATTTTACAAATGTTGTCTCTCCCTCATCCTTTACAGCTAACTTTTATTTCATTAATGGCTGGAATTAACATGTTTTTCTGAGTGGCCCCCTTCTCCATCAGGGAGCAGCAGATTGCCTGTTTATTAGCACAGCAGCCCTGGTCAGCGGTCATTTGTGGTCATTTTAATGATGAATCTTTGCCTGGTCGATTAAACTGAGGCTCATTCCCACATGTAGACTGTAGCCCAGTGGCTGCTCAGTGCTCCCACCTATTTACTTAGGTCAGCCTCACATCCCTTCCAGAAACTCAAGTGATGAGGAACTAGGCACCAAGGTCCAGCTGGCTGAGGCTGCAGTAAGTCAAGAAGATACTGTGGCTGGTCCATCCCAAGAACGTCGTCATATGGGCTGAAACCCGACTATTACATCGTGGTCCGTGTGGCTTTGCTGAGACCCACCATGAAATGCCTTGAGGATTCCGGACCTTGTGGGCACTCTTCCAAGTTTTACATTTTCAAATATCTTGCTTTATAAGTGGGGAGTTTAAATAACAAGTCACTTTAATTCTTTGTTGTAATTTTTAAATATATATATATATATATTTAATTGAAGTATCATCAGTTTATAATGTGTTAATTTCATGTGTACAGCATAGTGAATCAGTTATTCATATATATATATATTATATATATATATATAATCCTTTTCATATTCTTTTTCATTATAGACCTTTGCAAGATATTGAATATAGGTCCCTGTGCTATACAGTATAAACTTGTTTATCTATTTTATTTACAGTAGTTAGTATCTGCAAATCTCGAACTCCCAGTTTATCCTTCCCCATCCCCTTCCTCCCTGGTAACCATAAGTTTGTTCTCTATGTTTGTGAGTCTGTTTCTGTTTTGTAAATAAGTTCATTTGTATCAATTTTTTTTAGATTCCACATATGAGCGATCTCATATGGTATTTTTCTTTCTCTTTCTGGCTTACTTCACTTAGAATGGCATTCTCCAGTGACATCAATGTTGCTGCAAATGGCATTATTTTATTCTTTTTTATGGTTGAGTAGTAGTCCATTGTATAAATATACCACCACATCTTTATCCAGTCATCTGTCGATGGACGTTTAGGTTGTTTTTATGTCTTGGCTATTGTAAATAGTTCAGCCAAGTATTATATATTTAATACTTGCTGATTGGATAAGTGGATGAATGGCTGAGGGAATTCATGGATTTGTGAATGTATTTGTTCATCCACAGCCCCTCAGGCAGCCAGAGCAGTGGAGGTCCTCAGTTTGCAGTTTTCAAATGGGCTTCTGTTAGAAATAGCAGAGTTTTAGCACAGAAAGCACTCTTGTTAGAAAGGAGGGTAATATCAGCTTAATAAAGAAAATGAGCAAAGTAGTGACGTGAAGGAAAAAAGATTAAGCAACACCTAACTACTAATGAAGGGGGAAACTAGCAAAAGGACTCATGATATAGATCTGCTTTAAACACACATGTAGAGATTACGAAGCTGCCTTCAAGATGCCCTTGGAGGGAGAAGGTGTCTGAGAGATGAAATCAGCCCCTGCTCATTTTCCTAATGTTTTCTGCTAGTCCTGGACTTGGGGGGCGTATACAGATAACAGCCACTCACCAGGGGGTGAAAACATGTATCTCGGTCTGTATTTGATGCCACATCATCTTCCCAGCAACCGTGGTGATCCTTGAATTACTCTCTCATTAGTAGTTCTGAGGTCTGTAGGTACACTAGAATTTAATTTCTAGTTTACAATTCCCAGTGCATTCGAGCCAGTTTAAAATATAATCCAAACCATCTTGAATCATTGGGTACATGAGTCAAAAGTATGACGAGTAGTTATTAACTCATGTACTAGGTTTTTTCCCTAGTAATGTCCTTCCTCTTGAAGATTTGTACTGTTCAGAATGGTAACTACTCCCCTCTCAGTTTAAGGAGGGAGAGAGGTATCCCCAAAAGTCTTGCTGAGCCAAGAACACCATTGCCATCCTCAGGTACGCTCCCTCAGCCACACTGCGACAACTCCAGGACAGACAGTGCTTGAACCATCTTTCCGCTGAGCAGCCTGGGATGAGTCACAAAATGTTCTTAATGCTCAGTTTCTGTATCTGCAAAGTGGGAATAGTATTTCTACTCTATAAACGTAAGAGGATAATGCATGTGGAGGGGGCTTTACTTAGCACAGTGTCTTGCTCGTAGGAAGCCCTCTGTGAATATTAGTAAGTGTCATCAGCATACAGAACTGGAGCAATTATGAGCTTCCACTTGGGGTCTGTACTGGAATAGATATAAAGAAATAAGAAATGCATGGTATCAATCAGGAGTTGGCAAACTTTCCTCTAAAGAGCCAGAGAGTAAATATTTCACTGTTGCGTGCTGTCTACTGTCACAGATGCTCAGCTCTGCAGTCCTGGCGTGAGAGCACAGACACAGAGAATACACAAATTAATGGGTGTGGCTGTGTGCCAATAAAACTTTATTTACAAAAACAAGCATTAGGGGCCAGATTTGTTTCGCAGGCCATGAGTTACCAATCCTTGGCTATCGGCCCTTGAGAGCGCCCAGGCAAGTGTGGTAGAAGGACACATCGACTTGCCAGGGCGAGTTAGGAGGCAGAGACCAACCCCAGTGCCATCCCAAAGAACACAGACATTGATGTTTTAAAGGATATGATTGTATGAGCTTCCCAGAAACAAGTAAAAGTGAAAAATACGACTTAGAGCAAGTAGCTCAGATACTGGTTGGTTTCTTTTATTTTTTGCATTTCAGGATAAGTAACTTCAACTTTAAAACAGCTTGCCCTTTTTATTAAACATTTACTTTGGGAACTCATCTCCCTCTCTGGACCCCAGAAGGTCCATTTCTAGGAACACAAATGTCTGTGGGTTGGTCAGTAGAAAACATTGCTTCTGACTTCCGCTTCCATAGCTGCAGCACAAATAGATCTGGGGGTGGGGGATGGGGTTGGGGAGGAGAGTTTCTCTAGTGGTTTGATCGGAAATGGTGCGTGGGTGTCAGAGGAAATCATTCCCTTCCTTTTCTGTTCTTATTATTACAAAGAAATGACAAATGAGAATCCACAAGCAATCTTAGACTCTGAAACTGAGCCCACGGCTCAGTAGCCACTTAGAACAGTTGACAGTTCAGCAGGGCTGCCAAACGTAAGGGTGAACCTGCTTGTTTGAAAGGAGCATGGAACACACTGCTGGGCCCTCTCAGGACCCCTCTTTGGAAAGACATTTATGGGAAGTTCACAGATTCTTAGATGTATAAGCAGAGCAGGCAACATACACACACGCATGCACACGCACGCAGATACACACACACACCCTCATCATCATCAATAAAATTTCAGAGGAGCCCCATTTGCCCTGGGCATCATACTGTATTTTGATATTCAGAAAGGTTAGACCCTTTTAGGGCTCTTATGATTTGATCAGTGCCGATTCATATGGGTCTGGTGATTTATTCATTAGAAACAAAGCATTGAATCTGTCGTGATAAGGCAAGGCTCTCATCCGATTTTTCTTTGTTGTTGTTTTACAGTTTTCTCCTTGTCTTTGGTTGCTTGATTTTGTCAGTGTTTTCCACCATCCCTGAGCACACAAAATTGGCCTCAAGTTGCCTCTTGATTCTGGTAAGTGAAATATACTAACAAAAAATGTACATAAAGTTTACATAATATAAGAACTGTCTGTAACATGTATGCAATGCATTTTATCCCACGAAAATTTCTCTCTGGGGGAAAAAAAGAGTTTATGTAAAGTCTAAAAATTTCAAAGATCATGGAAACGTTTGCCCACAATTTTAACCTTTAATCAACCCTAGGAATATAGAGAAGTATTCCAGATTGCTATTACATAGCAATATCCTGTGTTCCAGTTGCATCTTAAATAGGAGGTAGTACTTGGGAGCAGTTTAAGTTATGTTTCTCTGTGGTGATAAGCAAATTACAAGAGGAATCAGCATCCGTGAAGTCTCATCATATTGCTTAAAGTTACAGGACACAGAGTGTTTTCCAATAAGCACAATTTGGCAGTAGCTAAGTATAACTGGCCAAGAACTGTGAGCATAAAGCACCTCATAAAGAAGCAGAAGGCTTCTTGCTTGCTCTTTTCAGCCAGAAGACTGCGTTCTGAGTCTTGCTGCTAATGCAGTTACCTGGTGAGAAATTCTGCTGTTTGCTCTATTTCCATTATGCTGTCAATCCTCAGCCACACAGAATTGCTCAATTCATTTTAAAATGGAAAAAGACCCCAAGATATTTTAGTCTGAATTATTATGGGCCTTTTAAACTCTTATACTTTCTATTACCACTGAACTATAGTGCTATATACTCAAATCACATCTGATTGAAAGTTTGCTTCACTTACATCCATTCTGACCCACTCACTTAGTCCAAAAATATCAAACTTGACAGTCTCAGAACTGTCTGAATGAACTATAAATTGGAACAACTCACTTTTTCCATAAAGCCTGGTGGACTGGGGAGGAAAAGAGAGAAGGGAAGGGCATAGGATGGCTGTGTGCACTGATAAACAGAAATAGGTAGTGTATAGCAGCAGGCACTTAGGGTAAGAAAAGGACTCTGTCCTTGAAGTTGGAAAGTGAAAAGTGTCAGCTCGTAAACCTGAGTGGAGCTTTGTGCCTGAAGCTACCACAACTTCATCAAGTCTCCATCCTATGTCAGGGAAAAATCACTTTTGAACCTGGGATAAATCTGTCCTAAGTTGTTTCCATACCAACTGTGCTCAGTGGTACTTTGCTAATTTCAAGGTTACTATTTTGCAAAACCCAAGATAGAAAGTGGAGAGATCAAAGAGCCCACTGGGGATTTGTTCTATTTACAAGGTTTCCATTTGGGAAGCAAGTGGGCTTTTAGCCTCATGCATCTTCTGGTAACAACAAATGGTCTGAGCCCAAGGTCTAAGCACAGCTGGCTTTTGGGTGCATGGACCACTAGGAATTTCAGATCAAAAATATAAATCTGAGTTTTAGACTTGTGCACATGAAAATCTGGATTTACTGCATGACCAATGATACATGTTATGAATAAATCAAGCATTAGGACTCCCACCAAAAAAGTTTCCTTTATAACCAGGTCAAGAATTCAAAATGGTAGGTTTACATCCTTCAAATTTCTGAAATATAAATTCAGTTATTGCTAATGAGTTTCTAAATAATCCAAAGAAACTCATGTTATTAAAAAGCCCAAAGTTAATTAATATCTTGATTCTTAAAACTTCCTGAGCTGTGAACAAGTGACCAGAGTTTAGTAGAGTGCACTTGAGTAGGTAAAAATTTAGATGTTGTTACATATCCTTCTGTCTTTTTTTATTTTTTGCCAACTTTATTGAGATATAGTTGACATAATATTGTGTAAGTTAATGTGTATAATGTGATGACTTTATGTACATATATATTGCAAAACAATTACCCCAGTAAAGTTAGTTAACACTTCTTCGCCTCACATAGTTACCATTTTGTGTGTGCAACGTGAGAACTGTTAAGATCTACTCTGCTAGCAGATTTCAAGTATATAATACAGTACCGTGAACTTTAGTCACCATGCTGTACGTTAGGTCCTCAGAACTGATTTGTCTTATAACTGGAGGCTTGTGCCTTGATCTCCTTCACCATTTCCCCCACCCCTCCATCCGCACAACCACCCATCTACTCTGTTTCTATGAGTTCGGCTGTTTCTGTTTTTAGATGCCACATATAAATGAGATCATACAGTGCTTGTCTTTCTCTGCCTGAATTGTCTCACTAAGCATGATACCCTCGAGGTCCATCCATGTTGTCACAAATGGCAGGATTTCCTTCTTCTTATGGCTGAATATTATTCCATCGTGTGTATGTGTACCCAGAAGTGAGGTTGTTGGATCAGATGGTAATGCTATTTTTAATTTTTTGAGGAATCTCTGTGCTGTTTACCACAGTGGCTGCACCAATTTGCATTCCCACCAACAGTGTAGGAGGGGTCCCGGTACTCCACACCATCGCCAGCATTTGTTATTTCTTGTTTTTTTGATATAACCATTCATGTAAGGTGATACCTCACTGTGGTTTTGATTTACATTTCCCTGATGATTAGGGATTTTGAACGCCTTTTTCCATGTACCTTTTGGCCACCTGTATATCTTCTTTTATCCCTCAGTCTTTTTTTTTCTTTCTTTCTTCGTATTTCTTTTTTTTTTTTTTTTAATGTGGGGAGGGTAATTTTTAGGTTTATTTATTTAATTATTATTTTAATGGGGGTACTGGGAATTGAACCCAGGACCTTGTGCATGCAAGGCATGCACTCTACCACTGAGCTATATCCACCCCCTGAGGTGCAATGTTATGTTAGCATTTTTTCCCTATTGGATAACTTCTTGCTTTCCAGGTTAATTTTAAAGTATGTATTTTAGGCCTTTAAATGTAGGTTACCCAACACACTGATGATTTGTACACATTTCAGGTGACAGATCTTCACCTGATGACCTCCCCTCCTAATGAAAATGATGTACATCATTTGCAAAGTTTTCACTGAAAGTAGTCATTTCTAAAATTGCCCATCCACAAGCAGTAAACGGAATGCTGTTATCAGTTTTTGCAAAATAGAGAATGTCTCACTGTATTTGCTCCTCCACCCCCCCACTGTGTTACAAGGACTCTGGACCATAAATGGATTGTGCTAAGCCTGTGGACAAGGACTCAAACACATGGTTAGATATCCAGGCTTTCCCAAACATCTGGCTGCTTGGCACCTCCTAGAGAAAGCATATGCATACTTGCCAGTTTTGCTTTGGGTAGCAAAGCAAACATGGGTTTGCTGTTTCTGTGCACAATGAATGAATCAGTTCCCGAAATGTGTACACATCCAATTTAGGCAGATCTCATTATATCTTAAATGCACTAGTAGAGCTTACTGTTTAAAGAAAATCTGTAGTGAATCCTTTTGTAAAGTGAAGAGTGCCTTTGAGAAGCTAATAACTCCATAATTAATCTGTGTTACATGTTTGTTTTCTTTTTCTAATGTGGGTACGTGATGGGGTTTGTTTTTTTTTTTTTTTAACATTGCTGTAAGCCATCCAATGATATAACACGGTATTGAAAAATTAGAGGTGTCCCACCCAGCAGTAGTGGCAGAGCCATGAACATGTTTTACCACTCCTTGCAACGTAGAAAGGTTGGTGCATAAAATTACATGAATTTGACATAGGCGATTACATTAAATCTTTACACGTAAAGCTCTGGCATAAACACTGTAAGAGAGGATAACAGGACGTAAGGATGAGAATCCATGTGAGGATATGAAGTCTTCTGCGTGTGATGAAATGACAGAGTGGGAGATGTTCAGCAACCAGAAATGAGGAATGGGTGATGCTGCTTTGTGTTTCTCACATCCCTGTAATTTACTGCAGAAAGTGCTCAGAATATCCCCACGAACATTGAAAACTGCAATTATTTTCCCTTGCTTGTCTTTCATCAAGGCAAATGCAAATAAATTTTAAAATGATTCATGGAAAGTAAGGACCCTCATCAATCTGCTGATGACTGAAAAGAAAAAGCAGGAGAAGTTTAACACCTACACTGCATCTTAACTGCGGGATAATAATATAGTGAGTGAGTTGCTCTGTGAAAATTATGTCAGATATCAGAGGAAAGATTTGTTCAAGTCAAAGATAATGAAACATTATGCCGTGCACCAGCAACTGACGCAACATTGTAAACTGACTAGACCAGTAAAAAAGAATGCAAAAAATAAAGAAAAAACAATTTTTTAAATTTTTTGAAAGATTTGAACAGACATCTCACCAAAGAAGATCGACAGATGGCAAGTAAGGACATAACAAGCTGCCCAACATCATCAGTCATTAGGGAAATGCAAATTAAAATCACAATGAGACATCACTATGTACCTATGAGAACAGCTAAAATACAGAAGACAGACCATACCAAGTGTTGCTGATGGTGTGCGTTAACTAGAACGTTCATACACGGCTGTGGGAATGGAAATGTTACAACTTCTTTGGAAAAGAGTTTGTTATTTTGTCACAAATCTATAGTGAAGGAATGCAGCTCAGTAGTTGGGGATGAGGAGAGGCAATAGAAAGGAGAGAGGAATTCAGAAAGGGTATGTGCAACTTTAGGGTGCGATGGATATTTTTATGAACTTGATGGTAGTGATAGTTTCAGAGGTGTATACATAAGTCAGTTTTTTTTAATTGTTCAGTTTATTGCATGTCAGTTATACATCAATAAAGCTCTTAAAAATAATTTAAAGGAAAAAAAAAAGATAATGGAATTATGTCTGAACAAGACCACACCTCTGTCGACCATGAAGGAGGGAAGGAACATTCTACATTTGTGATGTGAGCATTGGTGTGGAACTGAGTGGTCCAGGCTGTATCCCAGAACTGCTCTGCACAATTCTGTGCCAAGACTTGAAGAGGCATCCTTAGAACATCCATGAGCCACACGCAGCCAGGTCCACACTGACGCTGACCTACTGTGTCCTTTTGAGTCCACCAAAGCATATTCAGCTAAGAGAGGGAGAGAAACAAGGTGGTGTGATGAGCATTAGAAGGTCTCAGGAAAGTAACGGAGTCCAAGAGGGCTGGTGATAAAAAGGTAAACACCCTTCCCTCTCTGCCTTTCCAGGTTTAAGTAATTTCCACTGTTTGAAACCAGGTCAGACACCTCCTCCTGCCTGGAATAAACGGGCACCTCCCCTTGACTTCCCTACTTGACAATGTATCTCCTCCTTTATCCATTTACTCAGCAGTGTTTATGAGGCACCCATGTAGGGGAGGCATTCTTTGGGGAGCTGAGGATATAGAAATGAACAAAATAGGCCAACCTCTGTCCTCATGGAACTTGGATTTTTGTGGGAGAGGCATCGAGTAAACAAATGAGCGAGTCCACATATGAAATCTTACAAGAAAAAGGAAATCAGGAAAAAGGAGTCGGCAAGGCAGGCGTGTTTAGACAGTCTGTTTATAGAAGGCCACTGGAAGAGGCAGCATGGTGGCAGAGACGTCGGTGAAGTGAGGCAGGAAGCAATGCGGAGGCTGGAGGAAAGAACATTCCAGATGGACAGAGCTTCCGGGACAAAAGCCCTCAGGCAGGACCATTCCTTCCGAGCCTGGCTGGGAAGGGCAGGAAACCCAGGAGACCTGAAGAGGGTTAAGCCAGTGGAGGAAGAGGAGGAAAATGAGGCCCCAGTCGGACTGCAAATGTCTGGAGAACAGGACCCAAGGCAGATTCAGCAACAGTACCTAAGACGGTGGTACCTGATAGCCAGTTATCAGTACGTACTTGATGAGAGGATGGCCAAGGGCTTAATATTGAAATGTCCCCAGTAGCATGGATTCAGCACCAGAATGAAACCACGATGCAGCATGGATTCTGGAATGGACTGGGATGGGGAAGTCGCAGGCTCGAAGCTGTTTAGGAAGCAGTGAAAGTCATTCCTATAAAATGTGTTGGAGCCCCAGCAAAAGAGAGGCCAGAGAAGTGAAAAGCCTTGAAATTGTGGGTTTATAGAGAATAAGTGATGCAGTTAGGGGATGAAAGGAAAATGGATTAATTTTCCATTTTTTACAACTCCCTCTTGAAAGGGGGTGGGAAGGGATAAATTGGGCATTCAAGATTTGCAGGTACTAACTACTATATACAAAATAGATAAACAACATGGTCCTACTGTAGAGCTCAGGGATCTATACTCAGTATCTTGTAAAGGTCTATAATGAAAAAAGAATACGAAAACAAAAAATCCCACTTTAAGACATACGGACATGAGAGAATAAGTCTTATCTCAAGTCATTTATTTCTCATGAAGATCACAGATAAGATTACTAAGAATTATTTTCAATCTAGTTGACTACTAGTCATGCCCATATATAGAATTTGGGGTTGATATGTAAAGCCAAAGTCAAAAGCTGGAAGCAGTGGGGTGGTCCCCCTGTCCCACGCAGACATGTATCACGTTCAGATACTGAATATTGGATTAGAATGAGGGTGGGTCCCCATTCCAGTGCAGACAGACATCAGGGGTCACAACTAAGGTGAAAAGACACATCATGCTTCTGCAAAGTTGATGAGAGAAAAACTTTCCAAGCTGCAAATGGCAGCTTGACAAACAGCATCCCTGGCTGGATGCCGGGAGAAAGCTGCAGACCTGGCTTCCTCCGGGGCCATATCGTTAATGAGTCCACAGAGCATCACTGGAAACAGAGAACAGAGGAGAGACTTGAAGTGCAGCCGGCTCTTCAGCCTTGGCTCGCTGAGGACTGATCGAGGGTGATCTGGTGTGAGGTCCCAGCATCACGAGAAGACCTGGAAAGCCCTCCTTGCGGAAGCAGAACAGAGACATGAAACCCCAGACCCAGCCCACCCGTAGGTGGGGCCAGGAAAGGACATGATGGGGGAGCACCACCCCTGGGAGTGGGGGCAGGAGGGAGGACTCACTCTGTCCCCAACTCCCCACCCCTGACTCTGCTGAGCTTTATTTTTTAAAATCAGGTAGAATCAAGTACAAAGCAACATCAGATGCAACCTTCCAAATGGAAGCAGTCCCAACATAACCAGAAGGCGTTAGGCCGAGTGGCAGGGAAGAGGGTGAAGAGCATCCCGCCTCTTTGGCTTTTCTGACTTCAGGAAGATAGAAAGTAGAGAACGTGTGAGTTGCTTACACACCTGTGACTCTTGAGGTGGGGAGGGGGTTCTGCCAACCCACCTGCTTCTTTCCAGCATGCTCCTCCCTGGGTCACTTTCTGGCTTGGACCTGTGGTCCATAGCAGAGGAGAAAGGCATGCTCAGGGTCACTGTGGCCAGGTGAGGATGGGCACTCAGCTGACTTAGGCAGGTGGGCCCTGTGACCAGTTTGGGGAGCCTGTCTGTCTGTAGAGCCCAGGAGAGAGCTGTGGAAGACTCTAGCCTAGGGGACAGAAATGGGGAACATCGGGGGGTCACTCAGAGCCCTGAGTGCTTCCTTGAGTCCCCTCTACAGACTGAAGGGTATGTTTTTCACCCCAACCTGCTCATCAATTCATTGATTCATTTAATTGACTCATCAGATATTCACTAAATACCTACCAGGTATGCCATGAGCCATCAGTATTCACTAAGCACCTGCACACGTTACACACCAGCTGTATGCTGAGATACTCACCTGGTCCCCATCCACGTCTGTGGTGCTTCCTTAAAATTATGTTTCCAGTTAAATCAGGTGGAGAATTTTGAGTATTGTGCGCCTGCAGTCTGTTGTCTTTCGTCACGTGCCCATAATGCCAATGAGCACGTACACGGCTGTAAACTGGGTAACAATGTCCGTGTAACACAGAAGTCAGAGATGGTTTTTCCCAAATAGCAGCAGCTGAGTGGAAAACACGCCAGCCTAGCTGATCGCGGCCAACCTGGGGAGTGAAGGACTCCACGTGCCTTCTTTATCTTGACTCTCCCTCTGCCCTGGGAGTGCTTATAAGGCAGTTCTCCCCCGACCTGTGCAAAGGACCAGACGCAAGGTGATAAACGAGAGCGACCCACCTTTAGCATCACCACACTTTGTGCAGAGCCAGCGGGTTACTCTCTACCTGGGTCGTGTGATGTGGGACCCTCATCTTCACAACCCAGCAGCCTGCACCCTTCCCGATACCCCTCCCATCAAGCTCTCTCCACGTTGATGTCTTGGCGACCAGGATTACAGCAGGATTTCCCCGTTAGAACTTGACATCTGTTTTTACCTGTACTAATGTCTTATTCAGATTGTTGTTTTGGGTACATCTCTGTTTATAACATTTCACAGGTTTAGAGTGGTTTGCCTTAACTCTATTTTTATCATAAACTCTGAGCAATCTTGCCTAAAAGCTGGCTTTTTCATCAGTCCATTTACTGCACTGTGGCAGGAAAGCCAGTGTAAGTGGGCGCGTTCTGCCCATTCAGAAGCACACGCTGCGTCTGCTTGGTAATACAGTCGTTTCAAGTGAAAGGCATTATTGCATCCTTGGATCATGAGGATGGCTTGGGAGGTGTCATTCTTAGGTCAAATAAATCAAAGGTATAAACACCTGTATCAGGTGATGGTTTAGAGTATTCTTCATCCAAATTTTTCTGCTCTCCCCTTTACCAAGCTATGTTAAAGAAATCTGAAACTTCACAAATCTATTCATCAGAGATCCAAATTTTTTAATTAGCCAAAATGTTAATAAAGGAAATTTTTATGCAGTTTAAATAGAAAAATAATGCCCAAACAAAAAATAAACAAGTAAAATATTTTTTAAAGGAGGGGAGGGTATAGCTCAGTGGTAGAGTGTGTGCTTAGCATGCGTGAGGTCCTGGGTTCAAACCCCGTACCTCCAGTAAAATAAATAAATAAACAAACCTAATTACCTTCCCCCAAACAAACAAACAAAAAGCAAACAATAAATAAATGAATAAATAAAATATTTTTAAAAAGAAAAATAATATAATGGAAAAGAATCTGAAAAGAAAATGTGTTTATGTATGTATATGTGTAACTGAATAACTTTGCTGTACACCTGAAGCTAACATTGTGAATCAAGTACACATCAATGAAAATTTTAAAAACGAGAAAGAATGTTGCCGCAGGTAGAAAGAAGTTTTAAGATTGCTACAATAGAGCAAATTAAGAATATTTTGTTTAAAATGTATAATTTGATTTAGTCACTGTAAACTTCATTTTTCACCTGAACTCTACATATTTTGACATCTTCTCAGTGTGTAAAATTTGTAACATTTGGATTATTCTCTCTTTTTCTGTTTTTAACATAAAGTAAAATTCTAAATAATTTTTAGAATTAGAAGATGCAATTCTTTACCTCTCCACACTCAGGCTGCTCCCATCTCTCTGGTCTTTCCTAAATCTCTTGGTTTATTTCTGCACCAGTTACCCTGAAAAGTGCCAACACAGGCAGCAGTGCATGGGAACACACCTGTGTGCACGTGTGTGTGCACACACACATACTCACTCACTCACGGTCACACTTGACCCTCCAGCAATACTAAACCATTCACATTTCCAGTAGCACTGCCTCTGTGTTTTCATAAATGATATTTCTTCTGCTTGAAAAGCCCAGCTCTGCCACCACTTCTCTTTACTACCATGGTAATTCTTACTTATTTTTTAAATCTCAGCTCATGCTCCCTCTTCCTGGAAGTCTTCCCTGACTTCCAGGAAGTGTAACATCCCCTTCCTCTGTGCTCTGGCATCCAGCACAGTTCAGCAGGGATGGTCTGTAGCAGCAGATGGTTGATAACAGTGTTTATCAAGCCCCTGTATGATTGTTGACTTCCAAACATATTTTATTTCTGGACTGAAAACTACCTAAGAATCAGGACTAAATGTGAGTAGTCTCTGTATTTCCTAGTTGGTACCACAGTGCTTAGCATGTAGAAGATACTCAAAAAACATGTGAATAAACTAAACGAACCACCACCCAATCCAAAGAAGCCAGTTCCATACTTCACGTGTAATTCTGTTTTGTTGACTCTATAGTGTTATCACTGTTTGATATTTTTTTGCTTATTTGGGACTTTTTCATTATTGACTTCTGGCCCCAGAATGCAAACACCTTAAGAGTGGCCCATGTTGTTCTGTTCATCACTTCTACCTCGAGAAGAAAGGTGCCCAAGGCCGGGGAGGAAAGAGATGAAAATAAAACTCTCAACTGTGAAACAAATGACCAGACCAGATTTTACCCTCCTCTATGAATAGGACTGTTTTAAATAATTAGTATATAAATTCAGTGCCTCCATGGAGACATTCAAATACTGTCTCCAATTAGTCTTTTAATCTTAGCAGTATAAAATTCCAAAAACAGTTTTTCATCCTTTGGAAGATCTTCAAAGGCAAGTAGAATTAAGTGGTGTTGGACGCAAGTTTGAAAATCTAAAACAAAATTGTTATTTGCTAGCTTTTGCCTCTTTTTTTCCCACTTATCCTCATTTTCTGCTGAGCTTCAATTACCCTTCTGAATCTGGGGTAATCAAATATTTATATTATTAAAGCAAATACTCTTATCTAATATCAAAGCAGGCTGATCATTAACATTAAAGAATAATAATATAACATGAGTCTGTAGACAGCATTAAAAATGAATAGGATCATATAACAAGAGAAAATTGATGCTATGACCCAGTCAGTTATTCAGTACTAACATATTTTAATTAAAAAGTCGTTTAGCAATGACTGTCTCCTTCACTCACGATCTCTAGAGGCAAAAGAAATTGGGACTAATTCATCCAAACAGCTTCCTGTGATAACGTTTTAGACCAACCGAGCCTAATAAAACTAAGATGTAGTTATCACTCCCCCCTTAGACCTCATGCAATGCATCACTTATATTCTACTTTGGACACAATTTTTTAAACCATGCATTAAACAAGCATTTTTTAGTATCTGTTGTGTTCTCAGCTCTACCCCCTGCCTCCTCCCTGATATCACTGGATTATTCTAACTATCTTCTCCTGTCTTTAACCGAAAGTAAAATTCCAAATAATTTTCTGAATTAAAAAGACCATATTTCTTATCTGGAGAGGAAAAGAACCAAAAGCGAGCAAGAGGACCAAAAGTAAGTAGAATTAGAGATTATGTGATCTGTAAATATGATGATATAATAGAAATATTTAAAAAGAATAGTTGATTACAACAGAGACGTGACTAATCCACCACTGTAAGTTGAGGAAGGTGTCTAGAGATGGGGACATTTGAGCCAGGTCTAGAGTCACAAAGGTCTGGGTCACGCTGGCTAAATTAATTTAGGGGGGAATCAGGTAGATGTACAGAGGCTCAGAGGAAGGTTGGCACCAGATTGGGAAGAACCCAGTTTTCTAAAGTCAAATCACTTGGATTTTATGCTGTGAGTGATGAAAGTCAAAAGGGATCTCCATTTAAGTAGCACAATGACCCAATCAAATTTGGTTTTGAGAAAGATAATTCTGACTCCACCTTGGAGGATAGCTGGGGTAGAGAGGAAATAATGGAAACAGGAATGGAGGCTGCATTGCCCTAAGCTATATGATTAGCAGAGGGAATGGAGAGGTAAGGCTGAATTCAAGGGGCATTTCTGAGGCCGACCCAACAAAGGGTGGTGTTTGAGGTGAGAGACTGGAAGTGAGGATGCCCGTGGTGTCTGACTTTGCCGTGTGGTTACACAGGGATGCCATCACCCAAGACTGGGAACACAGGGCGTTTGACAGTTTCAGAGGAAAGACAGGCTGGTTTTCTATAGATTACATTTCACTCATTTGAGAACCATCAGAAGGTAGGGAAATACTTATCTATAGTCCAGGAGTCTAGATTTGGATGTCATGAGTACATAGGGGAAAAGCCGGACCCCTGGGAGATGGAAAGTAAGACAGTCATACAAGGAAATAGTACAATAGGACACTATTGAGATGAGTGGAACATTCTGAGATCAGACCCAATACTAACGCTCTCTTTGTGTTATGCACCTAGAAAACTCAATGCACCCCTCTGTTAAAACTTAGACTAGAGGCATTTTATTAGGTGTCTGCCCAAGATATGGCTAACCATTAGCATCACCTTCAACGCTGGCATTTAACTAGTTAGAGTGTTATCTTACATCATCCTTCACCCCCAGTCTTGGTGTCCCTGGAGGGTGAATGAAAAATTGTGGACGAAACCACCTTCCTTGGAATGAGGTATGGGTCAGTGTTGCACTGAGGACCCAGTGAAATTAGTTAATTTTAAAAAGAAAAAAAAAATGTTCAAAGGATCACTGAGAACCATCCTGAAACCTAAATCTAGGATAAAAAGTCAGGATGCTTTAGAGTGATTGTGATCACTAATGCCCATTTCCTACAGGAAAGAGGGACGGAGTTCTTCAAGAAATACTGCATCTTGGAAGGCATAGTTCCTTTCATCTACAGGAACATCCAAGGTTGTATGAGATCAGTGCTTTGCAGGAATCTCACATCTTCCCAGAATATCGGTTCTCTTTCCAGCAATCATTAATTGGACCAAAGTTGGCTCCTAAATCATATGTACTGTTCTGCACCTTGAGAGCCACCCACCCAAACTGTTGTTCACCCTAAAACAATCATCCCTTAGCCTTAAACTTCTGACATAAATAATCCTGGTTCTGATACCTAAGCAGCAAATATCAATATGAGTCCAATCATTGGCATAAACATTTGCATCATTAGGATAGAATAATTTTAAAGGAAGATAATTATTTTAATTTTTTTTAAAGTTTCAGTTACCTAAATATGTGTGCTTCCCTTGATGTCATCAAATGATAGCTAGGGATAAAAATTTAAAAATCAAAGTTTGGGATTTTCAGGAGGTGAGATCAGGAAAACCAAAGAGAAGGAGCATTAATTGCTTGGGAAAATCTCCAAGAAAAATCCAGCTGAAGTAAGAGTTTACTCTTTCTCTTGACTCAGTAATATTCAGAAATAGAGAAGCATGAAATAAAATTTCAACATAATTTAACCTCAGCCAGAGCCAGAATTCATTTTTATGTTTCTATTGGTGGCCAACAAATTTCTTTTAATTATAAGATGGAAATATCTAACAACTATGGTGACTAGACATTTTTTATAAGACTAATATTTTAAATGAACAAAAACATTATTTAAGTAGGTTCTCTTTTCAACAGACAGAAAAAAATCACCAAAGCAAACAATCACACTCAAATTCTATGAATCATGCCCCAACCCGAGGGTGCTGAGATGCTGAAAGCGCTCTGCATGCCCAGATGTCATCCACTACCGTCTTTTGCACAGCTCAGTGCTGCTTAAAAGTCTCTTCAAGTTTGTCATACTGAGTGAAGTAAGCCAGAAAGAGAAAGAAAAATACCATATGACATCACTCATATGTGGAATCTAAAAAAAAAAAAAAAAAAAAAGGACACAAATGAACTTATTTACAAAACTGAAACAGACTCACAGATATAGAGAACAAACTTATGGTTACCAAGAGGGAAAGGGGAAGAGGGAAGTGATAAATTGGGAGTTCGAGATTAGCAGATACACACTACTATATATAAAAGAGAGAAACAACAAGGTCCTACTGTATAGCACAGGGAACTATATTCAATATCTGGTAATAGCCTATAATGAAAAAGAATATGAAAAGGAATATATAACTGAATCACTATGCTGTCCGCCAGAAATTAACACAACATTGTAAACCAACTATACTTCAAATTTTTTTTTAATTTTAATCTATGGGATGCAGCAAAAGCAGTTAGTTCTAAGAAGGAATTTCGTAGTGATACAAGCCTACCTCATGAAACAAGAAGGAGTGTACCTCAACATAATAAAGGCCACGTTTGACCAACCCACAGCTCACATCATGCTCAAGAGTGAAGAGCTGAAAGCATTTCCTCGAAGATCAGGAATAAGACAAGGATGCCCACTCTCACCACTTTTATTCAACATGGCATTGGAATTCCTAGCCACAGCAATCAGAAAAGAAAAAGAAAATCATAAAGAGAAATTAAGAAAACGACCCCATTTACAATAGCATGAAAAAGAATAAAATGCCTAAGAATACTAACCAAGGAGGTAAAAGACCTGTCCTAAGTCAGTAAGACATTGAGGAAAGAAAATTCAGATGACAGAAACAAATGCAATGATGTACTTGCTCATGGATTGGAAGAATTAATATTGTTAAAGTGACAAAACTACACAAGGCAATCTACAGATTCAGTGAAATCACTATCAAAACTACAGTAATCAAACAGTATGGTACTGGCACAAAAAACAGATGCAGAGATCAATGGAACAGGATAGAAAGTCCAGAAATAAACCCATATTTATATGGTCAATTCATCTACAAAAAAAAGGCAAGAATACACATTGGGAAGAAGAGAGTCTATTCAATAAACAGTGTTGGTGTTAGGAAAATCGGACCGCTACGTGGGAAAGCATCAGATTGGACCACTGTCTCACACCACATACAAAAAGAAACTCAGAGTGGATGAAAGACTTAAATGTTAGACTTAAAACCATAAAACGCTTTGAATTTGATCTTAGCAACTTTTTTTTTTGGGGGGGGGGGATATAACTCCTCAGCAAGGGAAACAAAAACAAAATAAACAAATACTACATCAAACTAAAAAGCTTCTGCATAGTGAGGAAACAATCTACAAAATGAAAGGGCATCCTACTGAATTGGAGAAGATATTTGCAAATGATATATCTGATAAGAGGTTAATATCCAAAACATACAAAGAACCCATACAATTCAACATCAAAAAAGCAAACAAACATTAAATAATTACCAGAGGACCTGAGTAGACACTTTCCAAAGAAGGCACAAAGGCCAACAGGCACATGAAAATATGATCAGTATCACTAATCATGAGGGAAATGCAAATCAAAAATGACAGTGAGCTGTCACCTCACACCTGTCAGAATGACTATCATCAGAAGACAATAAGTAACAAGTGTTGGTGAGGATGTGGAGAAAGGGGCCCTTAATTCACTGTTGGTGGGAATGTAAATTGGTGTAGCCACCATGGAAGACAGTTTGAGGGATCCTCAAAAAATTAAAAAGAGTTACCATACAATCCAGCAATCCCATTTCTGGGTATTTTTCCAAAGAAGACAAAATCACTCATTGAAAAAGATATATGTACCCCTATGTTCATTCATTGTTAACTGCAGCATTGTTTGTAATACCCAAAATAGGAAAGCAACCAAGTGTTCATTGACAGATGAGTGGATAAATATGTGAGATAGATAGATAGACAGATAGACAGACAGACAGACAGACAGACAGACACACAATGGAATATTACTCAGCCATAAAGAAGAATGAAATCCTGCCATTTGTGACAACATGGATGGGTCTAGAAGGTGTTTTGCTAAGTGAAATAAGTCAGACAGAGAAAGACAAATACTGTATGATGTCACTTATATATGGAATCTAAAAAACAAGACAAACAAAAACAAACAAACATATCAAAACATAATCAGACTCATAGATACAGAGAACAAACTGGTGGTCAGAGGGGAGACAGTTAGGGGGTGAGTGAAATAGGTGAGGGAGATTAAGAGGTACAAACTTCCAGTTATAAAATAAATGTCATGGGGATATAAAGCACAGCATAGGGACTACAGTCAATAGTATTGCAGTAACTTTGTATGGTGACATGGTAATAAGGCTTACCACGGTGATCATTTTGTAATGCATAAGTCTTTGAGTCACTATGTTATAACCTCAAACTAATATAATATTTTAAGCCAATTATACTTCATTTAAAATAGTAAATAAAGGTGGGGGATAGAGGTCAGTGGTAGAGCACATGCTTAGCATGTGTGAGGTCCTGGGTTCAATCCCCAGTACTGCCATTAAGTAAATAAATAAACCTAATTTCCAACCCCCTACCCCAAAAAAATTTTTTTAATTTTAAATAGTAAATAAATAAATAACTGAATGCTTAATTAAAACATTTCATGTGTTTTGAAGTTTTATTTAAATTTATCTTTCAAAGTATAAATCAAATATGTGTTTTGTTCTGCTGGTTCTTCTTGCCTTTACTACCAATAAACTTAATGTCGTCTCTCACCTCCCCGGGGCCACTCTTGGCAGCATGTCAGTTCAGGGTCGCATTGAAGGTAAGCGTGAGGAGCTGTGGGCTGGCCCCTGGCAGCGAGCAGAACAGCATCCCCTTAAAGATTCTGGTAATTGTAGGAAATTGTCTAATGAGGAGAGGATATATTTATAGCTTCAAGCTCCTGCTTGAGCAGGCATCAGGGAAAGCCTCGTTCTCAGCTTGGAGTCTCACTCCTGTCCTCCTCATAGAATAGACACACATGTGGGTCCTGTCCTGGTTTTCATTCCCTGCTTCTTGGATCTTGGGTGGGTACCCATTTCCTCTCAGGGAGATCACCCATCTTTACCTTTATGGGGAGGAGACAGTGGGGCGTGCTCTTCCAGAGGCCGGTCCTGGAACACTCTCCCCGCGTCTCTCACCGTAAAAGCTAGAGTTCCTATGATGACCCTCCGCCATCCAGCCCTTGGTTCCTAGCGATCCTCTCTTCCTAATCCCATCCCCTTTTCTGCGTCCATTTCAGCCACTCTCCCTCCTGGTTCTGTATCCGCGCCTCAGGGCTTTTCACCAACTGGTGACTCTGCCCCAAAGCCTCTCCCACCAGATACCTGCTTGGCTCACTCCCTAAACTCCCAGTCTGCTCAGAAAGGTTGACTCGGCTCTACTGCTGAAGACTGGACGCCTGCCACTCTCCCCCACCTTTACCCTCCTTTGTCACTCTCTATAGTGCTTACCTTCGAATGTTCTAAAGAACATGCTTACGTATTAGGTTTATTATCTGTCTCCATCACTGGAAGCATCGAGTAGGCAGGGATTTTTGGCTCTGCACCCACTTCTGTATCTCCAGCATCTAGCCGAGTACCTGGCAGGTAGTAAGCAGTCAATAAACATTGAATGAAGGCACTTATTTTATTGAGTAGTTATAAAAGGGATTCCATCTGAAAAAAAGACACAAATTTTACTTACAAACCAAAAATAGACTCATGGACACAGAAAATAAACTGTGGATACCAGGGAGGAATTGTGGGGGAGAGGGATAAATTAGGAGTTTGGGATTAACAGATACACATTACTGTATGTAAAACAGATAAACAACAAGGACCTACTGTAGAGCACAGGGAACAATATTCAATGTCTTGTAATGAGCTGTAATGAAAAAGAAACTGAAAATATGTATGTATGTATGTCTATGTATAACTGAATGACTTTGCTGTATACCTGAAACCAACATTGTAATTTGACTACACTTCAATAAAAAATAAGAATTTTTTAAAAAGTGATTCCCACAAATGACACTGTTTTAACCACTGTACAGATGTTGAGTCATGTAAACCTTGATGACAACCCTATCAAGAAGGAGTTTTTATCTCCATTTTATAGAAAGGAGAAATGAGACACAGGGAGGATAAGTTGAATTGTCCAAAGTGACACAGCTGGTAGGTGGCAGGACCCCTCCATGGTCCTAACCCACACTCTCCGCTAAATGAATGAGTGACACACAGTGGAATCTCCATTTTCTGCAGTGTGTCCTAAATCCCCTACTGTGACCACATTAATGATCCCGGTGTTTGACAGTGACCTGTTCAAGTCAATGTGCTGGCCCGCTTCTTCCCTGGAAGGGGAACTGGGTACCCAGGGACCAGTATCAGGTGGAGAGAGGCAAGTGGGCTATCTACCAGGGCAGGTCACAAGAGAGATATACAAAGGATCAGGACAGGACACACAAGTGCAGAGCAAGAGACTGGCAGAGACAGGGCTGTGGAAATGGGTCTCACACCCCTCGGGTCAACCAAAAACCCTTCCTTCTGATCCTCGGTCATGCTTCTCCTAAGCTGGGGGCTGCTGTCAGTGATCACAGGGACCTAGAGCTCCGTGTGGGACAGACTGACACACGTTCGCATGCTAATTTATTCAGCTAGCCATAGCTTATTGGAAGGATTGCCTCAGTGTTTGGGAAGCATTCAAGATGACTGAAAGGCAGTGATTAGAATTTGGGAGGAGGCATATTTCTTACCATTTTCCATTGAGTCAATTCTTAGAGAATCTCTGCTAGCAAACTGTTGGCAAATAAAGACTCTGCTAGGTTTTCTTTAATGAATGAGATGGTTTGGTTCTAATTATTCCGTTGTTTAAATCCAAGCAAGTACTATTAAGGATCCTGAAAACAGTTTCCTCTTAAATATGTTAAACCTTCTCTCTTGTCCTCTTATTTCTGTCTTAATATGTCCAGTAAATCCCCTTTTAAAAAATGCTACAATATGGATGGACCTGGAGATCGTCATTCTAAGTGAAGTGAGGCAGAAAGAGAAAGAAACATACCATATGATATCACTCATATGTGAACTTTAAAAAAAAAAAAAAAACGGGCACAAATGAACTCATCTACAAGACAGACTCACAGACATAGAAAACAAACTTTTGGTTACCATCGGGGAAAGAGGGTGGGAAGGGGTAATTGGGAGTTCAAGATTTGCAAATGCAAACTACTATATATAAAACAGATAAACAAGTTTCCACCATAGAGCACAAGGAACTATATTCAATATCTTGTAGTAACCTATCATGAAAAGAAATATATGTATGTATATGTATGACTGAAGCATTATGCTGTATACCAGCAATTGACACAACATGGTAAACTGACTATACTTCAATAAAATTAAAATAGTGTTACCGAAACTCTAGCAGAATTATCACTGATTTTGAATTAGTGGCATATAAAAGGACAAGATAAACTGCATTTCTGCTCTTGAAGAAGATAAGATTCCACTGGGTCTGCATTTACTGTGCAAACAAGCAGAGTAAAACTGCAGAAGAAGTAGAACTAGGAACTATCAACAGTATAAACAACTTTTACTCTCTGATAGGAGACTAATTTTGGATATATAAAACTAGTCTTTGAAAAACTGTACCTTCAGGGGGAAGGTATAGCTCAGTGGTAAAGTGCATGCCTAGCATGCACAAGGTCCTGGGTTCAATCCCCAGTCCTGCCATTAAATAAATAAATAAACTTAGTTACCTCCTCCTCCCACCCCCCCAAAAAAAGGTGAAATGAAAACTATACCTTCAGTGTACTCTGTATTATGAGGTATTACGTGAATTCCCTGCTTTATACAATTCTGTTCCCTGCCTCCAAGATACTGGGCTGAGACATGGGGGAGCAGCAGGTGGATTTCCCACAGCCACACCTGCAGAGAGAGCCTCCTGGGGCTTTGGCCCTGATGAGGGGCTGCTATGGGTACAGCCGCCAGTGAGGCCACCTTGATGGGACCTGACCTGACAGCATTTTCTCCTTGGAGGCTTCATGAAGTGGTCTGGAGGGTAAGCAAGGAGGAGAATGGTGAGGGTTTGCAGACAAGAAGGGGGAGAAAGAATATGAAAACGAATATATGTATGTCATGCATGACTGAGACACTGTGCTGTATACCAGAAATTGATGCATTTTAACTGACTGACTTCAATTGAAGAAAAAAGGGAGAGAGAGCTGTTTCCGTGTCAACCAAGGAAATTTCCCAGGGTCTCCGGGCTTCAACAGGAGAAGCCACGTCTATGGATTCCCTGTCCCCTGTGTGTCTGTCCAGCACCACACACACTCCACCCTCCACTCTGAGTCGATGTACTCTCAGCACACCTCGCTCCGGGGCTTCCTTTGTCTGGGTTCTACAAAAGGTCAACTTGACACTGCTCTATCACTTTACCGCTATTCAGGCATCCCCACTGCCTGGGAAGTTGTAAGCAAGGCATTGTGCTCCAGTGCATTCTGTTCTGAGCCAGAGCCTGACTTCAGAACAGATGATTGTTTTTGCTCAGCGCCTATGTTTTGTTAACATCCTGTAAAGTCAATGTATGGGTCTGATTTCCACAGCTCTGGTCACTAATTGTGTCCAGGGATGCTTTGTTAGTTCAAATGGTGAATCAGTCCGCTCATACAGGGTTACATTACTACCGTGGTCTGCAAATTAGGTGTCGTGTCGCTGGGTCAACCAAATGGAAGAGCAGGAGGGCAGGGCAAGGTTTCAAGCTACTGTGGCAGGTCAGTTCTGCCCACACTAAGTGATTTTCCAAGTCAGTCCAAATGATGGTGATTTACCCTGTGGATGGAGGTCGTCACCCATCAGAGGCTGTTTGGCGGGTGTGCATAAGATACTGGTGATGTGAACAGAGACGTTTGGCAGAAATAACATCCCAAATACTATTATGGGTAAATAAGAAGAATGGCTTAGGTACAACAAAAACTGTCTCTATCTGAGATAAAAAGCTAGACGTAGCAAGAGAAGGCGTTTTCTCTCCAGCAGGGAGATTTCGGAAGAACAAATTAAGATCAGAGCGTGGCTTGGTGAATGACACAACAGCGAAATGGATTATGATAGGAACACGGGATACCCCCAAGTATTCCTTGGATTCAACTGTCATGATAGTTCACCCTTAGATCCAGTTGAGAAATATTTGCCATGTTCTATGTGCTATGCTAAAAGTTCATAAAAATGGGTGTTTTAAAACATTTGGAGATTTCCCAAGTAGTTTTCTTGTTTTTAATCCTCATCTGTTTTTCTTAAGCCAGTGAATATAGAAGACATATTCACCCTTCATCTATTGTTTAATGGTTCAGATGAACAACAGAAAAGCTCATTAAATTAATTCCACTTTATCAGTGAACAGGCCCTTCATCTTACTAAATATAAGAGTATATTTAATTTACAACCTGTCTGGTCTTGAATGCTTTTGATGGATAACTAGGAGCAATTAGAGATGCAAATAAATATCCCAGAATCAAGACAGATTTCTTATAGAGTACTGTGTGAAGATTCACATAGCTAATAAAATTAACAGAATTAAAATAAATGATCTTACATATATTTGATTTTTCTTCATGACTTGAATGTTCAAAAGGGCAAAACTTCAACTTTTTCTTCAGTGTAAAAAGTGTTATTAATGATATATTGTTGCAATGTCATTGATTTTCATACATTGGATACATTTGCATATGTTGGAGATGGTAAACGTTTTTGTTTATCAGGGATTGCACTGACAGCTGGCATGTTCTGTTAATAGAGCCTCCTGTCGACTTTTATTCTTTGATTTTTTTTAACTTTTTTTAAGTGAAGTGTAGTTGGTTTACAATGTTATGTTAGTTTCTGCAGCACAGTGATTCAGTTATACATACATATATATACATATTCCTTTTCTTATTATTTCTCATTCTAGGTTACTACAAGGTATTGAATGTAGTTTCCTGTGCTCTACAGTAGAAACTTGTTGTTTATTTTATATATAGCAGTTAGCATCTGCAAGTCCCAAACTCCCAATTTATCTCTTCCCATCCCCTTTCTCCTCTGGTAACCATAAGTTTGTTTTTTATGTCCGTGAGTCTGTTTCTGTTTTGTATATACATTCATTTTGTATTGTTTGTAGATTTCAACCCTGAAGTTCCATGTCCTTCAAAAACCAAAACATGGGGGGTGGGGTGGATTCTGCCTGAAACATGCTCAGATAAAAGGAATAAACTGTCCCTCACTTTCTTTTTCTTTTCCCAGCCTGTCTTAAGACCCTTTCTTAACCAATGGCAAAAAATCCTATCATTCTAGTAGGATGGGAAAAAGAGGAGAGGTCATCGAAGGCCCCCCAATAAAAACAAAATTGTTGAGTGGTGCTATAAATCACAGGCATGAAATTGGTAATTACTGTGATATCCTCTGGCTTGGATTCATCAAAACAAGCCCACAGTGATACCAAGACATCTTGAGGTGGGAAGCCATTGACTCTCTAATCACAATTAGTGTCAATGATGCTGAAGAAGAGGTTAAGAAAAAACCATCAGCCAATTAATTTACTCCAATTTCCCTCCTTCCAGCTAGCTCTTTTTCAGAATTTTGATTATAATGGGTTGATAAAGCAGTATGCTGATTAGCTCTTGCTGCACCCGGAGTTCTGAACAGAAGGAAATATCAACAAACATCCAGTGAGGGCCCCCTGAGGTAGAGGGGGTACCAGAAAGGTTGAGGAGCATCTCAAGGGACCACCCCTCATGCACTTAGCATACATCATTGTATGAGTTTTCCAGTGCATGTAGCTTACCATCCCAAACAGGTTATAAACTCCTCCAAGGGGCTAGACACATTACTCACCTCTTTATCCTGCATGGCCATGGTCTTCATTATACATTTGTAAAGTGACTCATAAAAGCAGAACACTTAAAAAATGAAGTAGATGTTGCAGAACAGTTAGTTATACTAAGAGATGCAAATACCCCAAAGGAAGAGGGAAGGGGCAGATTTTCTGGAAGGCAAGGGATCTCTCAGGATAGGAGCCATTTCTCTGGTCTGAGCAAGGGCAGCTGTCAGGGTAGAGATGTGACTCCCAAGTAAGAAAAGCCAAAGTTCTGAAAGTTCTCCAAAAGCACACCTGGTCCTGACCAGATTCTCAGCCTCTCGGTAGCACAGAAGTCACCTGTCTTAATCAGCTCGAGCTGTAATAACAAAATAGCACAGACTGGGTGTGTTTACTTCTCCCAGTTCTGGAAGCTAGAAGTCCAAGGTCAAGGCACCAGCTGACTTGGTTCCCCAGTGAGAGCCTTCTTCCTGGCTTGCAGATGACTGCTTTCTCACTGAGCTCACATGGTAGAAAGAGAAAAGACTCTGGTGTCACTTCCTTTTCTTATAAAGGCACTAATCCCATCACTAGAGCCCACAAGACCTCATCTACACCTAGTCACCTCCCAAAGGCCACTCTCCAAACACCATCATGTTGAAGGGTTTGGGGTTTCAATGTATGAATTTTGTAGGGAAGCAAACATTCAGTCCATTACACTGTCCCAGTCACTGTCTTGTCACAGGTGTGCACGTCAAGAGAAACATCACCAAAAGGAGATGAGAGTTGCTTTATCAGTCAACTTGCCTGATGCATACCAGTTTCTTAAGGCCAGGGATGTCTGTTGATTGAAATACATCACTCATTTGTTTTAAGGAATTTTATTTAAATTTTTATAAGTATTTTAAATGTTTGTAAGTAAGAAAATCCCATTGCTCTTACATATTTTCTTCTTATAAAACTAGTACAATGGCCTCATTTTATTTCCAGTAGCAATGTTCATTTTAAATTTTAATTTTAAATTCTTTGAGGGGCAAGCTCATGTAATTCTTGAGAGAAAGAAAAACCAATAGAAGAATGAGAAATGGAAAAATTAGCCATTTGAATGAAATGAAAACTGGGTTTGATTTCCTTCCTTTTGGAGGCGCTCTTGGTGCTCCCGTTTTGATACGATTCGGGACTTCTGGCTTCCATTCCAAGTTAAACTGGTTCATTTGTGATTATTTGGCAAAACCATAGCAGAATGACTGTCTTGGTTCAGTTCAAGGTGCGGCAAACTGTTCTCAATTTTTCTAGCTTGGAATTCATGACTCAGTGCTTTAGTTCTGGTCCCCACTATACACACATGGGGCTGCATGCAGACACACCGGTATATTAACCTTAAACCAATTAAGGTATCATTTGGTTTGCGGGTGGGAGACCAAAAGGAACTCAGTGAGTTTGCTGTCTGTTCCCCACTGCATGCACTGCCAGCCCAGGCACCTCAGCAGAGAGCACCTACAGCAGACCCCACCCCCTCCCAGGCAGGTGGAGGGTTTGCCTAAGCTGTCCTTCGCCCTGTTGTAGATACGACTTTGAGAAGATAAAACACCAACATGGAAGGGTAGGGTCGCCTGGGTGGCTCCTTCTGGTATGGTGGGCATTTTAGCACTTGGCAGCAACCAGCTCATCCCTAAGTGTTTAAGGTCACTCCAGGAAGGCAGGATCCTCATCATGAAGTTCCCGCAGCAACTAGGATGCACAGGATCCCCACTAGGCCGAACCGCGGGGAAACCAGGGGTGTCCTGCTCTTCTCCCCAACCAGGGGGCACCCACTTCCTGCCTCGGGCCCATAGGCCCTCTTCCTGCGGCCCCAACACCTGATAAGAACTGTCCCTGGTCCTTCTTTGGTGACGAAGTGTGAATCAGTCATTTGGGTTGGGATATTTTCAAACTGCCCCTCTTCTGAAGAGCCTGTGGGATAAAGGAACATGGTCCTTAAAATGTGGTTAAATGAATTCTTTTTCAGAGAGAGATTTACATTTAAACAGAATGTAAATGGAAAACTTGAAAGGATTGATTATTTCTACAGAAGTTTGGGGAATCAACCAGCCAGAAAGTGGAGGACCTCAGGAGGCACTGGACTTTCCCAGGGCTCCTGAAAAGAACTCATCTACTGGTGTCTTCCCGAGCTTTCCAGCCAACAAGGCCAGCCCATGGCTTCAAAACCATCTCAACCACTGTTTGCACAGGCAGGAACACAGATGCCCCTCCACACCTTGTTCCTTCTCCCACCCTGACCCCACTCTCACTTCTGTGCCCCCTTCTCTGCACATCCCTACTCAGTGTCTACCTCATCAATTCCATCACACTCTCACCACCACCCTCAAAGTGGTGCTCGATTCTGTCCTCAACTCCAGATCGAATCAATCCATTTGGTAAAAGCATCCATTTCCTTAAATTCTCTTCCAATGCATAAATAGTTAATGAGTAAAGAGAAATGTGAAAGCCAGCTAGATTGATGATGGCATGTGATGGCTTCCAAGTATTGGTCAGTACGCAGGTGTTTAGGGTCTTTTTCGCCCTTTGAAGAGGCAAGAATCCAAGAGATGATTTACTTTTGTATGTTTATTTCCACATCCTGATTTAAGTGTAGCGCCATCCCCAGATCTTCACTTCATTTCCTTAACATGTGTTATACTGGTAGAATTTTCCAAATTACTAAGAATTATAACTGCAACCCTTCCGACTGATGCCTTTCTTTGCAATTTACAACTCAGTTGACGTCACACATCCTCTCCCTGCGGGAAATGTTATTTTATATTTTTAAAATATGTTATTTTAGGTATACACACACAAAAAAAAGGAGCAAAGACAGCTAGAAATTGATTATGTTGATATTCTGAGTAAAGGCAGCCGTTCCAATGTTGTACATCTAATTAGCCACAGCTCTTCAAGATTTGGTGCAAATGTCATAGGGTTGACAATGTCGGCATTTCATCTTCACAAAAAGACTCTTTGATGGTGTACAAACAGAAAAAAATTAATAGTCACAGCAGACAGCTTGTAGATTAGACAAAGGTCACTGTGTTTTAATGAACAAATGCTGTTAATTAATGAGAAAACAATTAGAACATGAGCTGTTAGGCATTGTTGAATTTGTTAAAAAAAAAAAAAATCAGCCTGGACCTAAAACCACTTGGAGTTAAACAAAAACGAAATAACTGTAAGAAAAGAGAATTTAAATCTCAAACGATGCAGCAAAGTCCTATATATCAGTGAAATGGCATCACAGGTCTCTGGTGTGACATGTGAAGATTAATTAAAAAGAGGATTAATGCTAGGTTCGTATTCTCAATAGATATTCTAAACAGAATATAAAACCAGCTCTACCCCTGCCTCCTGGTTTCTTAATTTCTACATGCATTTCTTAAGTCTTTAAGAAGAATAGGAAAGGTACTCTATGTTTTACCAAAATTCTCTGAGGAAAATTGAGGAAACACTACAGATCCTTCAGGACAGGTGATTAAAATAAACAATGCCTTCCGTTCCGTGGAGACATGTCAAAGCCACGCTTCTAGGATCTTCAAAAAAGGAGTACAGACCATCGCTAATAACACCAGCTTTACATTACAACTTCCTCCATGTAGGTCAAGTACTCTATTATTCACGAATCTCTTTAGCAACCATTTGAGTAAATAAACGGCATTCTATTTCCATTAAAACCAAGTAAAGAAAATGCATTGATTTATCCTAGCAAAGGTGGAAGAAGCTGGGTCTTGGCTGGCCCTGCCCGGTTGAGAAGAACTTCATCCCAAATCTGTCATTTCCAACAAGCATAGCAGATGTTTGTATTTTAACTCGATAGAAAATAAAATCAGGAGAACCCATCCAAGGGGTCACCTAGAGAGCACCATGAAGCCAGAACACAGGTCAGATCCAGCATCTGGACTTGAAGAGAAATTCATCACTTCTTCAGAGCCTACCCCAATTGGTTGGATGACAGGCAATGACTTTTTCTTTAATTGAAGTACAGTCAGTTACAATGTGTCACTCTCTGGTGTACAGCACAATGTCTCAGTCATGCATAGACATACATATTTTCATTTTCATATTTTTTCCATTAAAGGTTATTACAAGATATTGAACATAGTTCCCTGTGCTGTATAAAATAAACTTTTTAAAATTTATTTTTATATATAGTGGCTAACATTTGTAAATCTCAAACTCCCAAATTTATCCCCTCTCACCCCCTTTCCACTATAACCATAAGATTGTTTACTATGTCTGTGAGTCTGTTTCTGTTTTGTAGATGAGTTCATAGTGTCTTTTTTTTTTTTTTTGATTCCACATATGAGTGATATCATATGGTATTTTTCTTTCTCTTTCTGGCTAACTTCACTTAGAATGACAATCTCTAGGTCTATTGATGTTGCTGCAGATGGCTTTATTTTGTTATTTTTTATGGCTGTATAAATATACCACAACTTCTTTACCAGTCATCTGTCAGTTGACATTTAGGTTGATTCCATATTTTGGCTTATGTATATAGTGGTGCTATGAACATTGGGGTGCATGTGTCATTTTGCATTAGAGTTCCCTCTGGATATATACGCAGAAGTGGGATTGCTGGATCATATGGTAAGTCTATTTTTAATTTTTGAGGAGTCTCCATACTGTTTTCCGTAATGGCTGCACCAAACTACATTCCCACCAGCAGTGTAGGAGGGTTCCCTTTTCTCCACACCCTCTCCAGCATTTATCATTCATGGACTTTTGAATGATGGCCATTCTGACTGGTGTGAGGTGATACCTCATTGTAGTTTTGATTAGCATTTTTCTGATAATTAGTGATATTGAGCATTTTTTCATATGCCTATTGGCCATTTGTATGTCTTCATTGGAGAAATGCTTGGTTAGGTCTTCTGCCCATTTTTGGATTGGGTTGTTTGTTTTTTTCTTATTAAGTTGTATAAGCTGTTTATATATTCTGGAAAATTAAGCCTTTGTCAGTCATATCATTTGCAAATATTTTCTCCTATTCCATACATTGTTATTTTGTTTTGCTTATGGATTCCTTTGCTGTGCAAAAGCTTATGAATTTAATTAGGTCCCATTTGTTTATTTTTGCTCTCATGTCCATTGCCCAGGTAGACTGCTCTAGGAGAAGGTTGCTAAGATTTATGCCAGAGAATGTTTTTGCCTATGTTTTCTTCTAGGATATTTATTGTCTTGTCTTATATTTAAGTCTCTAGCCACTTTGAGTTTATTTTTGTGTGTGAAGTGAGGGAGTGTTCTAACTTCATTGATTTACATGCTGCTATCCAGTTTTCCTAACACCACTTGCCGAAGAGACTGTCTTTTCTCCATTGTATAGTCTTGCCTCCTTTGTCAAAGATTAATTGACATAGATCTGTGGATTTATTTCTGTGCTCTCTATTCTGTTTCATTCATCCATTGTCTGTTTTTAATGCCAATACCATGCTGTTTTGATTACTGTAGCTCTGTAATATTAATGACTTTTTTAATTGAATTTTTCATGAGGTAGTTGTAGACTCACATGCAGTTGTAAGAAACACTGTGAATATGAAAATGAATAATATACACATACATGACTGGGACATTGTGCTGCACACCAGAAACTGACACAGTGTAACTGACTATACTTCAATTTAAAAAAAAGAAATACTATGAAGATATCCTATGTACATGGTTACCCAGTTTCTCCAAATGATAACATTTTGTGAAACTATAGTGTAATATCACAACCAGGGTAATAATACTGATACAATTCATGGATCTTACACAGATTTCCCCAGTATTGCATGAAGTATTTATATGTGGATGTGTGCATGTGGATGTGGGTATTTATCTCTATACAGTCTTAACACATGTAGAGGTTCATGTATCTCTCATAACAATCCAGACACGAAACAATTCCACCCTCACCCCCCTCAATCACCACACCCACATCCTCCTTCCCGCCTGCACACCCCTCCTCTCACCATCCTCAACTTCTGGCAACCACTGATCTGTTCTGCGTTTCTAAAATGTTCTCAATTCAAAAACGTTATGTAGATGGGATAAGATGGCGTGTAACTTTGGGGGATTCCTTTATTTCACTCAGCAGAATTCCCCAGAGATTCGCCCAAGTTGTTGTGTGTTACCAGTAGTTCGTTTATTTTTATTGTTGGGTCGTTTCCTGTGGGATGGATGTAACACAGCTTGTTTCACCATTCACGTGGTGAGGATATCTGGGCTGTTTTTGGTTTGGGGTCATAACGAATAACTCCAGTGTGAACATTCGTGTACAGGTTTTTGTGTAAATATCAGTTTTCATTTCTTTGGCATGAATGCCCAAGAGTAGAATTGCCTTGTCATATAGTAACTGCATGTTTGGTTTTATAAGAAACTATCTACCTGTTTTTCGGCAGGGGCTGTACCATTTCACATTCCCACCAGCAATGCGTGATAGGGAACAGTTTTTCCACATTCTCCCCAACATCTCGTGTGGGCACTATTTTTCATTTGAGCCATTCTGTTATGTGCCTACTGTGATCTCATTGTGATTGTAATTTGCACTTCCCATATGGCCAATGTTGTTGAGTATTTTTCCACATTTGCCATACATTGTCTTCATCAGTGAAATGTCTGTTCACATTTTTTGCTCATTTTCTAGTTGAGTTGTTTTTTACTGTTGAGTATTCAGTTTTTGTATATTCCAGAGACGTATCCTTTGTCAGATATGTGGTTTGCAAATATTTCCTCTCTGTCTATAGTTCAGCTTTTCATCCTCTCTATTTTTGATGAAGACAAATTTATCAATTTTTCCTTTCATTACTTATGCTTTTGGTGTCAAGTCTAAGAAATTGTTGTTTAGCCAAAATATCTATATTTTTCTCCTATGATATTTACTATAAGTTTTAAAGTTTTTACATTTAAGCCCATGATCCATTTTTAATTGATTGTGTAAGGTGTGAGATATAGAGGTTCATTTTAGTGCTTGTGGGGGTCCAATTGCCCAGCATTGTTTATTAAAAAGGTGATTTCTTCTTCCATTGAATTGCTTTGTACTTTTATCAAAAAATCAATTGAGCACATTTGAGTATATTTCTAAGTTCTAGATCATGTTCCATTGTTCTCTGTGTGTCTGTCACACAGAGTTTTGATTATTAGAGCTGTACAGGAGGCCTTAATATCAGATAAAATCATTCCTCTCACTTAAGTTTCTTTTTTTCAGGATTTTTTAAGCTACTGTAGGGCCTGTCCCTCTCCACATAAATTTTAGAATAAGTTTCTTTATGTCTACAAAAATAACTTGCTGAGATTTTTATAGGAATTATATTAAACCTACAAACCAATTTAGGAAGAGTTTATATCTTTTAATGTTGTCTTCCAATTCCTGAACATGGTATTTCTATTTATTTAGATCTCTGATTTCTCTTATCAACATTTTGTATAATTTTCAGCACACATATCCTGTACAGGTTTTGTTAAGTTCATAGCTAAACATTTTATGTACTTTGGAATTGATATAAATAATATTGTGATGTGACAACGAATATATGTATGTTCATGTATAACTGAAAAATTGTGCTCTACACTAGAATTTGGCACATTGTAAAATGACTATAACTTAATGAAAAAATGTTTAAAAAAATATTGTGCTTTTAATTTTGGTTTTCACATTCTGATTGTTAGTATGCAGAAATGTGATTGTTTTTTTTTGCTAAGTTCTTTTATAACACCCTTATTGTGTAGGTACAATAAACTATGCATATTTCAGATACACAATTTGATAAATTTTGATAGCTGTATACACCATGAGACCAGCAGCACAATCAAGATAGCTAACAAGAAATGTGATTGATTTTTGTAAGTTGATCTTGTATCTTACAACCTACTGAACTCATTTATCAGTTCTAAGAGGTTTTTTGGCATATTCCTTGCAATTTTCTCTGTAGACAATCATGTCATCTACAAATACAGATTGTTTATATCTGCCTTGCCGATTTGTGTGCCATTCATTTCTTTTACTTGCCTTTCTGCAGTGACTATACTATCCAACTATGTTACATAAAAGTGGTGAGACTAACATCTTTTCTTGTCATTGATTTTAGGGGAAAGCATTTGTCTTTCATCATTAAGCATGACATTAACTGTAGGGTTTTGGAGATGCTACTTATCAAATTGAGATAAGTCAACCTCTATTCCTAACTTGTTGAGAATTTTTATCATGAATGGGAAAACGAGATATCCAAGTGCAGAAGAAAGAAATTGGACCCTTACCTCACACCATGTACAAAAATCAACTCACAATGTGTATGTATGACTGAAACAGTATGCTGTACACCAGAAACTGACTATACTTTAATTTAAAAAAAAATAACTCAAAATGGATGAAAGACTTAAATGCAAGGCAAGAAATTATAAAACTATTAGAAGAAAACATAGAGAAAGAGCTTCTTTACATTGGTCTGGGCAATGATTTTTTTTTGGTGTGACTACAAAGGCAAAAAGAGGTGAGATTGCATGTAACTAAAATTCTTCTGTACAGCCAAGGAAGCCATCAACGGAGTGAAGTCACAACCTCTGGGATAGAAGAAAACATTTGCACACCAGACATCTGATAAGAAGTTAATATCTAAATATCTAAAGAACTTCCATAACTCAGTAACAAAAAGTAAAATGAAAAAAAAAAAAACAAACTTGATTTAAAAATGGGCAAAGACCCGAATAGACATTTCTTAAAAGAAGACATACAGATGATCAACAGGTGTATAAAAAGGTGCTCAGCATCACTAATCATCAGGGAAATGTACAATGCGATATCACCTCACACCTGTTAGAATGGCTACTACCAAGTAGACAAAAGATAATAAGTACTGGGGAGGGTGTGGAGAAAAGGGAGCCCTCCTACACTGTTGGCAGGAATGTAAATTGATGCAGCCACTATGAAAAACAGTATGGAGATTCCTTACAGAGATATCTGCACTCCCATGTCCATTGCATCATTATTTACAATAGCCAAGATATAGAGACAACCCAAGTGTCCATCAATGGATAAATGAATAAATAAAATGTGATTGATATATCTATATATGCATATACACACAATGGAATATTATTAAGCCTTAAAAAAGAGAAATACTGCCATTTGCAATAACATGGTTGAACTTGGAGGACATTATGCTAAGTGAAATACGAAATAAGTCAGACACAGAAAGACAAATCCTTCTCCAAGGCAGAAATTCCTGTCTCATAGTGAAATCCAATTACAATGTCCTCTTGCTTTATTTGGAAATAAAGGATTTTTCCTAGCATTTAAAAAAAATCAGCAAGCACTAGTCCTGAACAAGGGGACTTGAGTAAAGAATTTCTAGATGTAAAGTATCCTGTCTCAGGATACAACGTAGAATCAGTGTAGTGAGGACCTACTTTACTCCGGAATAATGGCTGTACCTCTAATGGTATCAGCTGCCTCCATGAAAAAGAAAAATTGTTGAATAGTACTGCCTGGTTGCTCAGGCCACGGGTGGGATTTTCTTGGCTTCTTTTATGATACGACCTTTCACCAGTGAATTGCCAAACTTCTTGGCACAAGTAGGAGGCAGGGGCAGGGATGAAAAAGTGGACCTGCCATTAAACCTGGGTTGGACCTCTGCATGTTTTTTATGTGGGAAAGATGTGCTGGGTTAAAAAGAAGCCTGGCCTTTCCCCAGGGTTCACAACCAACTCTTCCTAAGGTGGCATTGTAACCACCTTCACAAATTAATAAACCCAACTTCCTAGAGATATACTCAATACTAAAAGCCAAAACAAAACCTCTTATCATCAATGAGTATATGGTGACCATGGTTTTGGTCATCTGTGCACAGAGTCATCTTTGGAGATTTAGCCCACAGGTCACTGGAACTAAGCAATGATGATATTGGAGATTAATTTCCCGTCATGAGAAAAATCTGTGGATTACTTAGTGCAAAATTACAGAAGTCTAGAATGACATAGCTCTACTAGGCATTTTGAAAGTGCAACACATCTTCACATGCGCTAACTGAAGAAACAGGCATTTACCTGCAACTTGCAACAAAAATGCTATTTTTCTAATTTTGGTAATGGTTTTTATCTTGGGGCACAGGGTGGGAAAATGGGGGGGTGGATTAGGGCCTTTACTTTCTATGTTCTACATTTCTATGATGTTTGAACGTTCTAATAAAGACTATGTAGTGTCTTTACAATTAAGCAATTATAACAAGAATCAATAAATATTGTTCTACATTATAAATGCTGAGTCAACCCTTGTTTAAAGACAATAGAAGGAAATATTTTTGTAAGGAAAACAGATTTTGATAAAATCAGTGCCTGTCCCTATTAAAGGACCACAAGGTGCCTGTGACAAGCTTGCTTGGGAGATGCTTTTTTCTAGCAAATTCCATCTGCTTTCTCCTTCTGTGACCCACTGTCTAATGAGCTACTTTAGTTGGCCTTTCCCAGGGTTCGCTCACAGCTCTTCCTAAGTAATCTCAAAGTCGTTTTGCTGGAGCAAGTGGTATTTTCAAGGCAGTTTTCACCAAAGGGCAGCATAGTAATTAACAAGCTTCAGGTCCAGAGGAGTCAGTCTCATTTCTGGCAAAGGATTTATGTGCCATACGAGATAACACAGTCAAACCTGGGTGTCTTAGAAGATTTTGTCATCATAACAGAAGAACTTGGCACACTCCTAAATAGTTACTTCTCTTTCTCTGAGAACAACCCTCAAGGGCTCCGGGATCTCCTTGCAGCAAAATGAAGGACTGTTTCCTGTAAAACTGTAAAGCTGGGTTTTCAGGGTGCACTTTCATTTTATATATTTCATTTGTAGCTAAAGTCAGTTACACTCTACAGTCAGCCCTCCTTATCTGGGGGTCCCATATCCACAGATTCAACCAACTGTGGATGGAAAATATTAAGAAAAAAAATTCCAGAAAGTTCCAACAAGCAAAACTTGAACCATGTGTGGGCAACTACTTACATTACATTGTATTAACAACTTTTGACATAGCATTACATTGTATCAGGTATTAGAAGTGACCTAGAGAAGACAAACTATATGGAAGGATGTTAGAGGTTGTATGCAAATACTACACCATTTTATATAAGGGACTTGAGCAACCATGGATTTTGATGTCCCCCAGGGACCTGGAACCAATTTGTTGAGGATACTGAGGGACACCTATATATTCCAGATCAGGTGGATCTGTAATTCAATCTGCACATTTAGTATTAAAACTGACTTCTAAATTTGCCCAGTGTTAGGGACAGGAAAATGGATGGCATTGCATGCTGGGAAATACAGAGTGGGATTCACGTGTTCTCCAGGGCTAGAGCAACTTGGAGAAGAGGAGATGTTAAATTTGGACATTAACATCTAGGTGTTTTAGATGAAGGGTCCGAATGTCCAGAAATGTACACAGAGCTTCCTGCTGTGGCTTGCTTCATGACACCTCTCTCTGACATGTCTCATTTGATATTTTAGGAGTTCGTGATGATTGTTGTCTTTGGTTTGGAGTTCATCATTCGCATTTGGTCTGCGGGCTGCTGCTGCCGGTACAGAGGATGGCAAGGAAGACTGAGATTTGCCCGAAAACCCTTCTGTGTTATAGGTGAGTGTCAAAGTCCAAAGTTGGATTTATGACGCACATCCTTTTTCCCTTCCGTCTCCTGTATCACCGCATTTAATGAATATCCAAAGCTATTGAGGGCTTATTCACCAGGCACCCTTGTGTCTTGAAAGTAATGACTCATTTACTCTTCATCACAACACTGAGAGGTAGGTATTTTTATTATCCCTGTTTTACAGATGAAGAAACTGGGGCAGAGAGAAGGGAAGTAAGTTACTAAAAGTCACTTGGGCAGTAAGTGGTGGAGCTGGGATTGGAGCCAGACAGTCTCACTCTAGAACACCCACTTGTGTCAAATTAAGTTGTACTGAAATATGTGGTTCTTGAGTGTTGCCCTGAATTTGGGAAGCAAATTCACTAAGTATAAAACCCCTTCCTGCTCTACAGTATAAGCAATATTCTTTTATGGTCTTGATCAGGTGAATGTATAGCAGTGGATTAATCCTTGTAAAGCGTGTCAATTAGCATGCTCCAAGAATAAATACAAAGGGAGAGGGTATAGCTCAGCGGTAAAGCACATGGTTAGCATTCACAAGGTTCTAGGTTCAATCCCCAGTACCTCCATTAAAAATTAATCAATTAATTAAAGAATGGTTCAGCTTTTTTAAAACAAAAGAGCAAAAAAAAATGTTTAAAAAATAGAATAACTACGAGTCTGGTTTACTTTACGCACTAGTAATGTTAGACCTGACAAAGTATTTTACCCTCTGAAATTTGAGTTTCCCGCCCTACTGTCCCCTGATAAATGTCACATCTCTGCAGCTCCCTCGATGCTGTGGTTTCAGAGAGATTCCATTCTTCTGGGTACAAACTTGAAATTATAACAATACTGCCTGAATTAAGATCTGGCATCTCCCAGTATTATATTTAAAAGTATATCATGGGGGTTGGGGGTACAGCTCAGTGGTAGAGCACATGCTTAGCATGCACAAGGTCCTGGGTTCAATCCCAGTACTTCCATTAAAAAGAAAAAAAAACAAAAAAGAAAGAAAGAAAAAACAAATAAATAAAAAATATAAAATTGAAAACCCTAGTCAATTACATCTGGTTTTTTTTAATTAATCAACTTAATTTTTTTTAAGTAAGTTGCCTACATCATGGCCCTCCGTCCCTAAATATTTTAATGTGGATTTCCTAGAATAAGGATATTCTTTTATACAATCTTCCATAAACTGGACATTAATACGATACTTCATCTCATCTCCTGCTTGTATTCTGGTTTTGCCAGTTGACCCAATAATGTCCTTTACAGCACTGCTTCCCCTCCAGTGCAGGGTCCAGTCTGGGATTACCTACTGCATTTAGTCATCACTGCTCTTCAGTCTCCTTTCATCCAGAACATTTCCTCAGCCTTTCCTTCTCTTTTATGACATCGACATTTTTGAAGAATTTGGCCTATTTTTAAAAAATAGAATGTTAGTCCTTTGGGGGAAAAAAAAAGAAAACCCTATGTACAAAAAAGCTCATCGTTTTTGTCACTGCTGTTATTTGCTGGCTACATTTGGAATCCTTGCTCTTTTTTCCTTCCCCCTTCTTTGGCAGCCATTCAAATCCAAAGGCTGAAAGTCCTTGGTGAGGCTTCCTTATTTTAGCTATTTCCAATCTGAGAAATTGGGGACTTTATTTACAAGCTAGTTCAGACTAGCTTCTTCTTCAACAGCAAGTTTCCCATTTGGTTTCAGAGTCAGGAATTGTTTGGTTTTTTTAATTTTTATATTATTTATTTGGGAGCAGTACTAATTAAGTTTATTTATTTATTCATTCATTTATTTAATGGCAGTCCCAGAGGCTGAACCCAAGACCTTATGCATGCTAAGCACATGCTCTCCCAATGAGCTATATCCTCCCCGCCCCAGGAACTGTTGAGTAATCTTTTGTTTCCTCCTTTGCTCCCTCCAATTCCTTAAGGAAGAATTGGAGCTATCCCATCCCCAGACACTGCTAAGAAGACTCCTTTGCTCCAGCTTTTATTCAGTGCTGTGTGAGTGGAGCAGTGTCCTGGGTGTGGGGAGGCAGGTGGGCACCTCACACTCTCTCTGGCACTCAGGTGATTTCATAGGATGCACATTTCAAAAGAGTCACCATCCGTTCAACCAAACATCATGGAAATTTTACTGTGTATGAGGTCCTGGAATTACAACAGTGAATATGATAAAATTCAAAGTTAAATCAATCTTAAGATACCTTGTCTGGCCTTCACTAAGCAACCTATTCGTCCAGCTGTCTCTCATCTGCTAGACTAGGGCTTTACTTCTTTTTGGAAGCTGTTATACTAAGATGTGGAGGAAAGCGGGTAGAAACTCCTGGCCTCCCTGCAGGTCCATTCAGCCCCAAAGCACCTCCAGGGAAGGCACTTCATTTTTCTCTCTGGAGATTTTTTTTCACTTTTTGAATTCTCTGCTCAAGCAACACCGTGAAGCACCATAACCTGATGTGAAATTACTGCCCAACAGGTACTTCCTGTCCGATAAGGGGCCGGAACAGAACAATGCACAAGGCAGATGGTTTGGCCAAGATTCACTCAGCTTCTCCAAACTACGGTCGTTTCACAGATGACAGCAGGAATGTTCCATCCCAGACTTTAAAACCAATTAAAAATTGGGTTTAGTCCAATGCCAGAGGCAATGCCAATGTATTTCTGGCCTCTGAGCTAAAACGCGGGATCTTTCCCAGTTACCTGCTGCCTTTCGATAGCTGTTTGCAGCCATGGGTACATAAACACATCTCAGTCCTTTCGTCGTTCTTTTCCTGTCTCAGAGCCTCACGGGTCTTGGTATAACATGTGGTTCTACAGTCAATGTTATGTCATCTGTAACTCAGCCACCTTTGGACCTATCCATGGTGACCTTACAAATTTAGTCTGATGTGGTTTAACTCTCAATGAAGTTTACTTAATTCTCCAGGCCTTTTCTTCATTTCAATACATTACCTCTAGTAAATCAATTGCTTTGGAAGAAAATTTCATGGATCAGCATGTAATGAATCCCCATTAGAACAGAAACAAGATTTGTAGGTACATTTAGAATAACTACACATTTTTCAGTCTTTTATTTAATGGACAAGTAACAGTCTGATTCATGGTCCAACTGAGTTGTCCAAGTGAAACATGTTCAAATGTGGCTTTTTGGTATGAGGTCAGTAAAACATAATCTTCACAGAGGAACCAAATGTCACCTGTTTGAAGGCAGCAGGCTGTTACCGATTACTTTCGAGGAACCTTCTAGGCCTGCTTAAGAGGGCCATAGAAGTGATGGGTGTCCCAGATCAAGTGACAGAGTACAGTGTAAGGTGAACCTTGTAGTTTCCTTGTTCAACCTAATTCACTGCACAAAATGGCAAAGGAAAAAGTATCTCTCTCATCTGTCCGTGACAACTATTCTGAATTTGGAAATGTGGCTAAGATCTTTCAAGATTTCATGTGTTTGTAAGATTTGATCACTCTGAACATGCCAAGTACACACCCAAATATTTTTAGAAGATTTGAACCTTCAAGAAACTGTCAACAGAAATAAAATGCACATCCTAAAAGTTGAGAGTTGTATTTTATTCAGCGGACCTTCTGAGGACTCAGCCTGGGACACAGGTTTTCAGATCATTCGAAGAGACCGTTCCAAAGTGACAAAGTAGAAGCCAGGATATATAGGAGTTTGGGCAACAAAGACCAGGTAGTCGGAACATCAAAAGATTACTGTCAATTAAAGAAAACCAGACATGTCAAGTTAAGGAATTTAGTGCTGTTTTGTGTTTGGGAAGGTCCAAAGGTCTGGGCTTATTGAAATCACTCCTTTGATATGCATCCAGCTCTCTAGGGCCAGTGTCCTGTTCTTTCCCAGCCTGAGCCCCTCAGGGGGCACCACTGGGGGTGGCTGCAGCGGCCAGGCTGCCTGCTTGTCTGCACCCTGAGTTCCCTCCCCTCACCGTCAGGGGCGGCAATAGTGGCTGACGACTTGATGGCCGCAGCATCCTCTGTTTCCTGACATGGCTGACAATAGTTTTCATACACAAAAGGATACAGAAAAGTTCGTGGGAGGCTGGCTGTGCCTGCCGTGTGGGAAATGCTTTCTGTAATCCCCACAGTGTTGTTCTTTCCAACTGGAAACAAACAGAAGCTACTACATTGTCAGCCAGTGAGCCTTGTGTAGTGTTGGACCCTGTAAACCAACAGATAACATTTGGACACAAGTCAATAGAAGTCCCATAGGCTAATTCCCAGAAACTTTAGAACTTCTCCTCCTGAACGGCTACCCTCTCCTCCTTTACACTCTAGCCAGAACCAGAGCATCACAAAGTATTGTTGATTTAAGAAATCATAAAATCATTATATGCTTGTGTTTGAAAAATATACTTTGAACAACTGTTACCCAAGGGGAGAAAAATATCTGTTCAGTTTTTTTTTAATTAGGTGCTTTCTTTCATGACCATATTGATTTATCTCTCCTTGATTTGGGGAGCTTTTCTTGAATTACAAAATTCTCCCTTGTACCTGTGTGTTCAATATCCATCTCTCCGCTGAGACTCTGTTGAGATAACGTTCCTACAGCCCTGGGCAGTAGTCACTGTGCTGCGATTAGGAGAATCAGGCATATTTAGGGGTGGCTGTGCGGGCTTCCCCTTCATTTACCTGGATGGCCCTCTTTCTGATTTCTCTACATTTAAACACAAATCACTCACTCAGTGAGCCCCGTATGGAAAATCTGTGAAATAACCTCAGAGACTGACTTTGCAGTCACTCCTTTTTCTAGCTTTCATTAATGACCTACGTGAAAACTGCAGATAGTACCCAAGCCTGGTACTTAGATCATGATAATGAGCTTCATGTGTCAGGGAGCCAGCAAATCGCTCCTCACAGTGGCTCTTTTGGATTCCCCAATGACTCTTTCTAAAGACATATATCATGGCCGTATGTTTCAGTCTTGGATGCCTCTCAGAGAAGCAGAAAACACCAGCCTGTTATTAATCTTGGATCTGTAGTTGATGCTAGATATAAGTTGACTTTTATTGCTATTTTAACATTTCTCCTTCAGTGTAATACTTCCACAAGAGGACAAAAGAGACAAACCACAGCACAGATGTTTCCCCCGTGAACTGAGCCTGCATGCCTTTGACACGAGATAGCAGTCACTCAGGAAAATGCCAGCAAGTGCACTTTTTTAACGAGAAAAAAAAAAAAATAACCAGCTTCTTCTTTGGCTAAAACAAAAATCAAAGGTTTTGTTAAAATCTTCCACACAGCCAAGACCACTCTAATATATCTGTGAGCTCATCTTATTAAAAGGCGACTTCAGCTGCTGATCTGTTCAAAAGTTGTATCAGGGGCTCCCAAAACTGCCACTTGTCACTGGCTTCTAAACTGGAGATTTAAGAGCCATTTTCTACTTCTCCGACTCCTCCATGTCTTGTTCTAAGAGACACACTCTTTTTTATTTTCTGATTTTTTTATTGAAGTCTAGTCAGTTTAGAATGTTGCATCAATTTCTGGCATACAGCATAATGTTTCAGTGGTACGTGTACATACATATATTCCTTTTCAGATTCTTATTCATTGTAGGTTATTGTAAGACATTGAATATAGTTCCTGTGCTGTAGAATAGAAACTTGTTATCTATTTTGTATATATTAGTTAGTATCTGTAAATCTCACACTCCCAGTTTATCCCTCCCCACGCTCCCCCTCCACTGCCAGTTAACCATGAGTTTGTTCTCTATGTCTATGAGTCTGTTTCTGTTTTGTTAAGTCCATTTCTGTCTCTCTTTTGTTTTTTAATTGAAGATACACACTCTTGAATTGCATCATTTTCTACGCCATCCAATCTCTTCTACCCTTGAGTAGAAATTCTGTTCTCTCGGGTTACTTCCTGTCAGTCAGATGCTCCTCTGCTACTTCTCTTTACTTCTAAATGTTCAAACTCCTTCAGTGAGTATAGTTCCTTCCATATGATTAGTTGGACCATCTGAGGATAATTAAACCCTGTCGGATTGATTGATCACAGAACATTAAAGCCATTTCAGTCCCTTTAGTTAATAACAGCAGGTATTTGTTGAGACTTACTTGATAGGCACTGCTCTATCATCCTATAAGTATTGTCTTATTTAATCCTGTGTGAGAACTGTAATGCCCTATTTAAAGATGAGGAAGTACAGTAAGGCTTAAGAAACTGGTCCAGAGTTAGAAAGACGGTAGATGAAAGAACCAGAATTTCACTCTAGAAAAACGTACTTACCTGATGAGCTGTTTTTACTCACAGCACTTCTGACACCAAATATGTGGGGGTTTTTTTCCTCACACCAACTAATTCTCCAACTTTCCAGATACCAATTGGGCATCAACAACTCAGTACAGTTCTGACACTAACAACTGGCATTAGCAGACCCCACAGGTTAAGGGCTTAGTCCCCCCAGGGCTTCCCCCCTCCCTGACTTCAGACTCCAGCCACAAGGAGGTGCCCAGACTACACTCACTTCTGCTTGGTTGACTATGATATTGGGGGTTCTGATAACCTCCTCACCTCACTGGAAGCACACAAAACTCAAGACAGTGCTGTACTTTACAGTATATTTTTATATAATATGTTTATATCATAGTATATTGTATTAACAGTTTATTGTGAAAGCTACAATCCAAGAATAGCTAAATGGAAGAGATGCTTAAGGCAAGATATTTGGGGCAAAGAGATGACTAACATGGGCTTCCACGCCCCTCCAGTCACACCACCCTCCCAGCACCTCAGTGCGTTTAGCCCCTGGACGCTCTCCCAACCCCATGGTTTAGAGATTTTCATGGAGATTTTATCACACAGGCGCAGTTGATTAAATCATTGGCTGTTGGTGACTGGGCTCAGTCTCTAGGCTCCTTTCCCTTCCCAGGGGTCCTGGGGGGCTGAAAGTTCTAACTCTCTACCCATGCCTTTGTCTTTCTGGTAACCAGCCCCCATCTGCAAGCCGTCCAGGGACCCCCAGCTACCAACCATCTCCTTGGCCCACAAAGGCGCTTCTCACCCAGAGATCCCAAGGGTTCTAGGACCTGCGTGCAAGGAACCCAGGACAATGACCAAGTGTCTGTTTCCCAGAGCACCACACCACCCAACTGAGAGAGAATTGCTCTTACTGTTTATTAGGATTTTTAAACTAAATTGAATTAACATTGTCCATTATCATCCACTTACAGAGAACCGCATAATTTTACGTTCATCATTTATAATCTGAAATCTTTGAACAAGAAGCCAGACTTCACAAAACAACACTAATCTCAGCATCAGCCTTATTGATCAGCCTTATTATTTCACCTAAATCAGGCTAGCTGTTGCTGCTCTCCAACAGCAAAGAAGAAATTAAGCTCCAAAGTAGACTTACTTGCCTTGTATATGATGCTCTTGAGCAATGTTACTGTGAGGCTCTCTGGGTATCGTGTAATTGGAGACATCACCAGGGTAAATGAGATCACTCCCAGAGATGCCTTTGAATGGTTGCCATGGCAGTAGACCACTGGAGACATGTTTAGGGAATCACTGACCTGTGCACAAATTTGAATTTATGATGAAGCTTGGTTAGCTGATATGACTTGACCCTATAGAGGATGTCCTTAGAGGGAAATGAATAAAGATTATTTCCCACCCCTTCCATAAACTTCAGTGGAGCACTATGATGTATTGTACTAATATTCTATATTATCAAATGTTAAAGAAAATTCATTCAGAAAGAACATTTAGTACGTGCCAGACGTGATCTTAGGTGCAAAGGGTGCAAAGATGAATAAAACATGAGCCCCACCTATAAGAGGACAGTCCCTCTCCTGTGCCCTTAGAGACGGGCAAAACTGGAAGGAAAGAGACTTGTGTTGATACAGAGCAAAGGTAATGGAGTCAGAAGTAGTGGAAGAAAGGATATAGAATACTGTTTCTGATTGTATGAGAGAGAGGAGTGGAAGATATCCTGGGGTTTGAGCTCAGTCATCCAACAAACATTTTTATAATGTCCACTATGTCCAAACATGGTTCGAGATGCTGGCGGTGGGGGCAGGGGTGGCTGTGTTGCACTAAGTGTGCAGGGTCCTCCTTCCTGTAGGGCTTGTCAACTGAAATAAAATGCACAACCCAAAAGTTAAGAGTTATGTTTTATTCGGCAAACTTCCTGAGCACTCAAGCCCATGATACAGCCCCTCAGATTGCTCTAAGAGAGCATTCGAAAGTGACAAGCTAGAAGCCAGGAGATGTAGGGAGTTTGGGCAACAAAGACCAGGTAGTCGGAACATCAAAAGATTACTGTCAATTAAAGAAAACCAGACATGTCAAGTTAAGGAATTTAGTGCTGTTTTGTGTTTGGGAAGGTCCGAAGGTCTGGGCTTATTGAAATCATTCCCTTGATATGCATCCAGCTCTCTAGGGCCAGTGTCCTGTTCTTTCCCAGCCTGAGCCCCTCAGGGGGCACCACTGGGGTTGGCTGCAGCGGCCAGGCTGCCTGCTTGTCTGCACCCTGAGTTCCCTCAACTCACTGTCAGTGGCTGATGACTTGATGGCCGCAGCATCCTCTGTTTACTGATATGGCTGGCAGTATGTTTTTACTCACAGGCTAATATTTCAGTGAACAGAGAAAAATAATATGCAAACATATTTTTTAAAAAACAAGGGGAGGGTATAGCTCAGTGGTAGAGCATACGCTTAGCATGCACAAGGTCCTGGGTTCAATCCCCAGTACCTCCATTAAATACATAAATAAATAAATATCTGATTACTTCCCCCCCCAAAAAAATAAAAATAAAAATAAATAAAAATGAGATAATGTCAACTAGAGATAAGTGCAATACAGAAAATGAGACAAAGCAATTGGGGGCTTCCTCAGAGTGGAGGTGCCCAAGAGACTCTAACGAGTGGACACCCAAGTCTACCTGAATATTAAGGAGCCAGCAGTGAGGATGTAGACACAGATCTCTCCAGGCCAGGGAATAGTCGTTGCAAAGATTCTTGAGACCCAGTGAGCTTGGCTTGTACAAGGAAGAGACATTCAGTCACGCTGGCTGGGGCTCAATGAGCAGTGCACAAGCAGTGGGAGATGCTGGACAAAGAGTCACGCCCTGGGAGCTGTGAATAGTCACCGGATACAAGGCAGCATCTAAGATGTGCCAGCAGGCGAAGTTCCAATAGATTGCTGGTGGGCCTAAGGCTAGATATTTGGGTTAAAAAAAATTTTTTTAATCAGGCAACAGAAAGTACAGCTATATAAGGCCGTGGGTTTTTCATCATCTCTGCCTGTTTGAACTTCATATCGGCAACATACAAATTATCACCCTTTGGAAAAATATAAAACTACTCCCTCTGGCTTTTCCACACGTCTCTATATCTACCCTTAGAAACATGAAGTTTCCAAACCGAAAAGGAAATGTGTTATTTCCTGTGAGCAACTGGAATTAGATGAATGTGATGAAAGTTTTTCACATCCCCAGTGGTAACGTTCACCAGTGAGCAAGTCCCTACACGGAGTTACAGTGTTCGATGCAGATTTATTTCATTAAAGATTATGTCCTTTGAGAAATTGTCCCTCTTTGCCTGGAGGTGTAATCTGAAGACTTATGACCAGTAAGAAGCATTAAACTAGTCACCATGGGGTCAATTTTCGAAGTGGTGCTTGGAATTTGCCAGTGGGAGTCCCATTACCGCCAGTGGAAGTCCTGCAGCTAAACCACCACGTGTGGCTTTGAAAACAGTCCACAGTACGTCTTTACAGTACTTTTTATTTTATTTTTAATAATGACCTAAGAACGACTCAGTGCACTGCTGACTGCAGTATTTAAGAGGGTGGATCATGTACAGTGCTGGAGGAGGCTTTTAAAATTAGATTTTAAAGCTTCATTGCTAGTAAGAGTCACAACAAACATTTGAATGCTACTTTAAGTCTTCAAAGAGTAACTTTCTGTAGCGGAATTTGGAGCTTCATTAGAATACAGAGCTCGGAAAGCAGCACTGCAGCACCGTGTCCCTCTGAGACATTGTTTATCCCACTCAATACACAGAAAGCTTGAAGCCCCGTAAAGCAGGATGCTTTGTGCTCAACTCCGACGTCAGCACCAGGCTGGAGGCAGAATAGCAGCCTCCCCGTGGCTCATTGCTCTAAAGACTACCTCCTGCAAGTCAGATTTAATTACAGTATAATCCACTTAATCTCCACATAGAAGAGTAATGAGGGAGCAGGCAAAATCAATTTATTAGCAAGTTGGTGGAAGACACGTTACAGAGATTTGCATCTTCTCTCAGGGTCCAGATTTTCAGCTGTTCCAGGTGAGTTCCGCCGCCAAGAGAAAGATAAGCTTAATTGCCCAGGCTGCAGTCAGCAAAAGACTGCTTGATTTTTCTCACTTGGAAACATAAGTAAAGGTTCCACTTGAAAATGCTGCAGAACCATCTTTTTGTCAGATATAAAACGTCCTGATGTTACTCTTTGCTGTACACCTGAAACTAACATTGGAAATCGACTACACTTCAGTAAAAAATAGTAATTTTTTAAGTACTGATTTTTAAACTAATAATAAGAGAAGAAAGAGTGCATAGTTTCTCCTCGGCACTCCTTTTGGGTTAAAAGAATGAACCACATTGAATTAAATGCTCACCTCACAAGCCTTCCTTGGAACAGAAAATGAGGGAGGCTTTAGTTCATCTTTGACTTTTGATTACTTTTCTGCTAACTCACTGTGGCTATGAACTGGTTGGTCCATCTCTTCTGTTTCCTGCATCCACATGAGGAAAGGGACAGTAGTTTAAGAGCCAAATTTAGATAAGAAATCTTCCTTTGAAGCTGACTATCACAGGAGGTTAGTTAGGATTTGGCTACTTGGTGTTACATGAACAGGAATAAAAATCTCATGATTTAAAGTGTAAATCTGATTTATGGTCCACCTCATATAACCCCCATAGCAATCTTACTGAAGCTGAAAAAGGTTATGACCCAATATATATTTCAATATATATTGAAAAACTGAGACTTAGGTTAAGGGCTTTATCAAGGGTCACACTGCAGAGAAGCAAACAATCAGAACAAAAAGAGAGATTTACTTGTATCAGGGCCCGACAACTTTCTGTGATACCACATCATCTCCCTACATCACTCACATGCAGAAACAAACTGATAAACCGTGTGACAAGGTCTGATTCCTATCCCCAAGTCTCCCCGCAACCAAAGACACTAGCTGATGTGATGCCCAAAAGAAAATAGATGTTAGTATCGTAAAAATGCAGTTCCATTCCCCAACAGTCATCTTCGTAAGATTTGGCCTTTTCTTACAGTTCTTTATTTTGAAATAACCTTAGTTGTACTTAAAACTTGCAAAAAGAGTAGAGAGTTGAGGGAGGGTATAGCTCAAGTGGTAGAGCGCATGCTTAGCACACGAGGTCCTGGGTTCAATCCCCAGTGCCGCCTCTAAACATAAATAAATGAATAAACCTAATACCTCCTCCCCATAAAAAACACAAATAAAAAAGAGTAGAGAGAGTTGCCATGTACCCACATACCCTTCATCCAGCTCGCCCCAGTGACAGCACCTTCCGTGAGTACAGTCAATGTCCAAAACCAGGAAGTAGATGGATGTTTTACTAGCTAAATTGAATACCTTATTCAGATTTCACCAATTTTTGCATGCACTTAATTTATATATATATAAATAATTTATATAACTTACATAGTTTATTTTTATTATAATTTATAATTTATTAATTACTTATTTTATATTTTTATATGTGTGTGTGTGTGTGTGTGTGTGTGTGTGTGTACTCCTTAATGAAATTTTACCATATGGACAGGTTAATTTAACCATCACCACAATCAAGATACGGAACTTTTCCATCCCCTTAAAGAAAAGAACCTTGTTTATTCCTTCAGAGTCACTCCCACCCCAAGTCCTAGCTCCTGGGAATCACTCATCTGTCCTCCATCACTGTAATTTTGTCATTTTTAGAATGTTATGTGAATTCAATCATTGTCATAAATTCAATCTCTTGAAAGTGGCTGTTTTTTCACTCAGAAATGCTCTTGAGATCCATCCAAGTCATTGCATACATCAGTAGTTCCTTCTTTTTTTTTTTTTTTATTTCTCATGGAAGTGTAGTTGATTTACAATGTTAGTTTCAGGTGTACAGCAAAGCAATTCAGTTATACATATAAGTAGTTCCTTCTGTCTTTATTGCTGAATAGTATTCCATGATTGAGATGTACCACAGTTTGTTTATTCATTTACCTCTTAAAGGTCATTTGGCTTATTTCTAGATTTGGGCTATTATCAGTAAAGCTGCTATGAACATTGATGTAGAGGTTTTTGTATGAACATGAGCTTTTATTTCTTTAGGGTAAACACCCAGGAGTGGGATAACTGGGTCATATAATGTTTGTTTAACTTTATCAGAAACTGCCAAACTGCTTCTCTTTTAAAATGTAGAAATGCCTAGAATACTTCATGACAGTAAATTACAGCTATTCTGAGTTAAATGACATTTATTAGTTTCCTACAAAAGTATGTTTCCACTTCTCTGTTTTTCTATTTAAATTATTTTAATAAGCAGAAGTTTCTGGAAATTCATATTTAACCACTTGGGTCAAGAAACAAATAAAAATGTAGCCCACTAAGGAGCAGTTCTTCATGGGAAATGAATGTAAGCTTGATGTTCATGTAGGTAAAGTGCTGAGAGACCAATAAATATAAAAAGCCAACACTGTACGAACTCCTGAAGATCGGTTACTTAAATCCAACTCTACTTTGTAAAAAGTCCTTACTCAAACAATACCAACTATACTTGCCTGCTACAGGGCACACATAACCACATCAGAGCCTCAAAGCTTGACTCCCACAAAATAAAATGTTTAAACCTGCTTTATAGCAGGTTGGGCCCAAAATCCACAGTCCTAATGTGACCTAAAAAGAAGTCATTTGTTCTCCCTAATCCCATGCCATTCAAACCTCCCCCTATTCTCGTTCATTTTTTATTGAAGTGTAGTTGTTTACAATGTTAGTTTCAGGTGTACAGCAAAGTGATTCAGTCATACACATACATAGCTACATATATATATACTTTCTTTTCATATTCTTTCCCCCTATATGTCTCTGTAAGAAACTGAGCATAGTTCCCTGCGCTCTACAGTAGGTCCTTGTTGTTTATCTATTTTATGTACAGTAATGTGTATCTGTTAATCCCATACTCCTAATTTATCCCTCCCTGCCTTTTCCCCTTTGGTAACCATAAAAACTCCTCCTATTCTTAAAACTATTCTCTAACATTCTGCTTTTCCTCCCAAACTTTCCTCAACATCTCTCAGTGGCTCTTCCACCATAATCAACAGAAAAGACATTTTCTCAAAAGTTAGTAACCACCCCACAAATTCATGAATCTCAACTCCATACTCACTCTGGTTATAAGCAATGTCAGAACAACTCATAACTTATTTGGAAAAAGATCAGATTGGATGCATATCTATTGTAGCATATTCCAAGATAAACTCCAAATAAATCAAAGATTTAAATCATATAAGATCCATAGACACTGGATGGCGGAAATAGGTAAATTATCTTGTAACCTTGGAACTAGAAAGGCTTTTCTAACTATAACTACAACTACAGAAACCATAGAAGAAAATATTGATAACTTTAGCCTGTATAAAATGTTTTTAAGATATGATTAGAGTACATAAAATCAAAGACTACTGCATACTAAAACAAAAGAAAACAAACAATAAGCAGAGTCAAAAAATAAATGTAGGAAAATATTTACAGCTATCAGAGACAAAAAGTTAATCATCTTAAACTGTAAGGAGCTCTAGAAACCCAGAAGAAAAATCCAACAGCCCAGTGGAAAATAAAGGATGGAAAATTAATAGGCACAAATAGTCCACAGAAAAAGAAACACACACGTGCCTTTTCAACATACTCAGTTTCACTCGTAACAAAGAAATACAAATGACAGCATCTTCTCACCTGTCAGATCAGTAGAATTCCAGAATCTGACCGGTTACTTTTGTAGTGAGACTGAGAGGAGACCGGTACAGAAACTCCACAGGAGTGTACAGAGGTATTGCCCTTACGGAAAAGTGTCACTATCTACGAAAATTACACAGCACTTACTCTGTGAGCCAGGAATCCTCCTTCCTGGTCTTCCCATCAATTTGTAGTGAGTAATAAGTATAGCTGAATAAACTGGGAATACAATCAAGAAGGTCTTTCAATATACCTACCAAAGGATCCAAGATATAGTAAGTCAAAGAAAACAGATGTTACAACATTTCATATCTAGTGTGATACTTTTTTGTGTAAGAAAAAGAGAAAAATAGTATATATTCATTCTGCTTTTATGTATATAAAGAAATGTTGGAAGAGTTTTTTTAAAAGAATAAAATTGCTGATAGTAAGTAGAGAAAAAGTAAACAAGGACAAGGGTAAGGAGCGAGATTTCTCTTTATGTCATTTTGTCTCTTTATGTCATTTTGATATTTCACCCAAATAAATATATTAACTATTCAAAACCTGAATAAAAAGAACTGTTACCTGCACAGAGTGAGCCCAGTGTAAACGCTGGCTACTGTTAATATAATTGCATAGGAGTATCAGGATGGGTGGATCCGCTCATATAATGTGCAGTTGTGCAAAATTTCACACCTACTCAAGGCTTTTTTATCATTGAGAAGAACAATGCCAGAGATAACTTACCATAGGATTTCCATGTGAACGTCCTCCGTCCTAGGCTGATGTAGCATGGACTAGCATTTTTTAACTCTCTTAACAAAGCCCTATCCTAAATGAAGATGTTCTGTGTTCTGCCTTAATTTGCCCTCTCTACCTTTCTTTAATTTTAAACTTGGAATTTTAGTTGTACCTACTCAAGAGATTGCCCAAGGAGATTGAATGAGATAATGCAAGTAAAACACTTAGCTTAGTGCCTGGCATGCAGTAAATACTCAGCTGTTAGTCGTATAACCTGAGTTATAAAAATAATGGGTTCACCTTCTGCACTGTTGGTGGGAATATAATTTGGTGCAGCCATTATGGAGGACAATATGGAGAATCCTTAAAAAACTGAAAATAGAGTTAACCTATGATCCAGCAATCCCACTCCTGGGCATATATCCAAAGAAAACTATAATTCCAAAAGATACATGCACCCCAATGTTCACAGCAGCACTATTTACAGTAGCCAAGACATGGAAACAACCTAAATATCCATCGATAGATGACTGGATAAAAAAGTTGTGGTGTATATATACAATGGAATACTACTCACCCATAAAAAAGATTAAAATAATGCCATTTGTATCAACATGGATAGACTTGGAGATCATCATTCTAAGTGAAGTAAGCCAGAAAGAAAAAGAAAAATACCATATGATATCACTTATATGTGGGATCTAAGGGGAAAAAAAGACACAAATGAACTTATTTACAAAACAGAAACATATTCATAGACATAGAAAACAAACGTGGTTACCAGGGGGGAAAAGGGGTGGGTAGAGATAAATTGGGAGTTCAAGATTTGCAGATACTAACTACTATGCATAAAATAGATAAACAACAAGTTTCTTCTGTACAGCACAGGGAACTATATTCAATGTTTTGCAGTAACCTATAATGAAAAGGAATATATGTGTGTACATGTATGACTGAAACATGATGCTCTACACTAGACTGATGCAACATTGTAAATTGACTATACTTCAATAAAAAAGGAATGCAAATTTTTAAAAAATTTTAAGTGATGGGTTCAGTATTATCTCTGATCAATCCAAGAATTGACAAATACAATCAGAAAAAAAACTTATCATTTCAGTAAAACCTCTTTGTACGTTTTTGCTGATAGTTTTTTCTTAAATTATCTCCCTCAATACTAAATTCCTAGAATTTAAGAGTCTGTGTATCTTAAATAAGAATAAATTTTAGTTTAAAGAAGAGAAGTTGGGGAGGGAACCAGGCCAGGTACTTTTGAGTCTAGAGCTCTTTAGATGTGATCATTTCAGACACGGTTGTGTTACGGTACCTAAAGAATATTGGGTTAATAAGACTGGTTTTGTAGCTTTGTTTTTGACTGATTGTTAATTACAGCTTAACCTACATTTCTCACAGAAGGGCTTTCTGGCCCCCTTAACTAGGTTAACAGAGCCTGCACTTTGTTCCCTATATTTTTCCCATCTTAACATGTGTCACCCCAGATTTTGGTGACTCTGTCTAGTTCTTCCGTTCCAACTGTCCTCTCACCTCTGTGCCGGCAGGGGTCATCTCTCTTGTCCACTCCATCTACGGCCCACCATGCCCTTTACCACTAGAAGCCCAGGTCCTAGCAGTCTCTGGACATAATAAATGCTTATTGAGTCAATTAAAAAATTCCAAAAAATTGCAAGCTGGTAGATATTCACATGCAGAATCTCACCCCCACTGTGCCCTCACTATACACAGTGTAAAAACAGTATAAGGAAATCAAGGGGAAAATGTGGCAAATTATCCAAGCAGTGCAAGACAAAAAAAAAAATCACATCCTTACCTCGGTTATCAGGAATTTTCAGAGCAATACTTTTTGCCTGACTGTTTTTTGTCTTTTTTTTAATCTAATTCCTTCTGTTCGCTGCTTTAATTTGGTCATGTGGATGTGATGATATTTTTTTTCACAAAGTGCTGATTTTGCATGCTTGTCATTGGAGCCTCCTTTCCAGGAGCCTCTTCTACTCCCACGCTGCCTTTTGCTCAATTCTTTGACTTCTGCCTTTTGCAAAATGTTTGAAATATTTGATTTTAGCTGCTCCTGCAGACTCCAAATGAGGGTTTGAGTGTGAAGGTCACAGTTGTGTAGCTAATCCTTAGGACATTGGCCACTGTGTGACGTTGAAATCCTGCTCTTATCAAGTTTCTGTGGTTTTCCAGAATATTTACTGGGCATTGTGTTAAAATGTGCGCATCCGAAACTGTTTTTGAATTATACTCTCTGGATGCTTCTCTCTGTATTTCGTTTGTGGGAAAATGCCCGCCCCAGTGGTGTTGATCTCAGCTAAGCATCCACAGCCTCTTTACAAAGGATTTTCAAGTTGCAGCATCACATGGTTTCAATAAACCTTGGTTTTTCTTCTCCTTTAAACAGAGCATGTCTTATTCAAAAAGCTCAAGGCAGTGGGAAGGGGATGGACTGTGAAAAGAAAGTGAGCCCAAAGCAGGCTTTGTCCTCATAGCTGCAGGATTTGTTATGAGAGTGCGAGTTTTGTAGTCTGAGCTGCAGCTTCGGGAGTCGTTACCATGAATGCTAATCCTACCTCTGGAAGTGACTTACTGTATCATCTTGTACAAGCATCGCTGGGTTACTGCAAGGACGAGAACAGCGATATACTCTGTAGAGTTCACGAACAGTAACACGTAGAAGCAAATATGAAATTAGAAAGTTCTAAAAACTGCCCTTTATCTAGTGCCAATGAGGGCAAATTTTGCCAAGGATTTGATAATTAAAGATGGAACTTAGGCGAGTAATTAAACACGATCTGTTTGATTCATAATCCCCCGAAAATATAGATAGATGGATGTAACAGACCTGCACGTGACAATCAGTAGGATTTTCAAAACTATAATGAGTGTCAGGTATTTGTGGCTTGTATTTGCTCAAGTTCACTCTTTAAAAATAATTATTTTTATGTTTTATACAACTCTTAAAGGTTATTTTCCAAGATAAACACCAAAGTCCTACTGTATGGCACAGGGAACTACATTCAATATCTTGTAGTAACCCATAATGGAAAAGAATATGAAAAGGAATATATATGTATGTATAACTGAATCACTATGCTGTACACCAGAAATTAGTACAACGTTGTAAACCAAGCATACTTCCATAATAAATAAATAAAGGTTACCCTCCATTTACAGTTATGACAAAATATTGGCTATACTCCCCATGTTGCACAATACATCCTTGAGCCTGTCTTCAAACTCACTCTTTTAAAACACTATCTTTTCTTTCTTCACAGAAGGAAAAGTCCATTTTCACACCCCAGTGTTTATCCCTAAGGATTTTCCAGAAGCCTAAACTGTATCTATTTCTTATTTCTAAAAATAAGAAATTGTGCATTGAAAAAGATTGAGAGCCAGGTGTACCAGGTAATTCTCAATATCCCCAGATAATACTTAGAATAAATTCCCTTCCATAGGTGTCCTTTGGTTAGTGACATTTTAGATGAAATGGCATCTCCATCTGCCAAATCCAAATAGCAGAGCCTATTCAAAAAGCTCCTGAAGACAGCTTTTCAAAAACTTTTACTAGTAGGTGATGATTCACTGTAACCTGCATGTCATCTGAAAGTATCAAGTTTCACATAAGTATCACGTGGAAGAAAAATTACATAAGCCAACACTACTAAACATAAATGGATGCCAAGCTTCAAAAAGTTATGTGACTGCTTAGAGTAAGTCCAAAACAGGAGTATTGAAGTTAGGTATTTTGTTTTCACTCTGTAAATATAACCCTATAAATGACATCATTGTTTCATTATTAGAGCATTACCATTCAGGTGAGCACACTGAACAAGATATCTAAGCCTTAGATTTCATCATAGGGTGTTAGGGGATTTCCAGGAGAAGTTTCGACTATGATCACTCCTTGGTAGAAATCCAAATCTTTTTATAGACATGAAGCCAAATACCGGTATGGGGCTGTGTGAAGTCGAAACTGACTGCAGGTTTGCCATTTGGTATGTATGAAAATAGGCACTAGGTGAACAGTTTAAACATCTGAGGACATCAGCGTGCAAAACTGCTGCTTCTAAAAGCCATCCTTGTACTTTCTATATAAAGGAACATAATATCAAGCCACCATGTCATTGCCCTAAAACATGCTCTGAATCATCCAGAAAAACCGTGACTTCTCATCCTTTTGATTTTTTGAGGACTGATGGGATTGCACCTAGGTGATTTACTCAAGGTACAAGCGTTGCCTTAAATAGGATATTTGCCTCCACCTAGTTCACAGCGATTCTCCGAGGACAACTGCTTCTTTCCTGTTTTATAAACACAGAAACACTGCTTCCTTACACTTACATCCTCCAATCTGTAACCCACATCTGAAATTAAACATCTTTGATCACACTCTGAAGCAATAGTTTCAGTATATGACTGATATTGGAGATTAGTCCTGTGGCATAAAACACACACACACCCGTTACCTGACTCTATAACTCTGACTTCTCCCCAAACCCCAGCCTCTCATACTGTCTATGTGATGTCTAGAGGGCATCTCAAAATTGACAAGGCACCCCCTCAGATAGCCCTCCTTTTGCTCCCCGCTGCAACCACAGTCATCCCCCATCTCCACAAATAGCCTTCATTCACTCAGTTGCTCAGGCCAAAAACCCTGAAGTCACCCTTAGATGCCCTTCTGTGTGCCACACTTTGGCAAGTCTCAACACCTCCACCTTCACGTGTCCCGGATCCAGTCCCTTCTGGGGTCCTTCTAAAGCTGCTCTCACCCTTTGTCCCACCATGGTAGTGTCCTCTTAAACTGGCCTTGTGACTTCGTGTCCAAATAAAGAACATACCACTTAGAATTCTAGAAACTCGGAGTTAGAAAGCCTCCTGGGACTTCCCACTTCAGTCCACCTCACTTTGAAGCCATGGAAACCATCCCTGAGAGGGAGGTCGTGACAGCGTGGGTTAAGGACAGAACTGATGGTTAAGCCAGGCACTGTCCAGTGCCCTTTATTCTTCCACACTTTGTATCTCTGTTCCTTTTGAGAGGTTAGGATTTTGCATTCATAGGAGAACACAGTGGAACCACACAACTTCAGTTCCTCCCTGTCTTGCTGTTTTGTTGTCAATCCAGCATCTGGCACAGGATATATACATGGTATATTGAAAACTTACAAGTTCCTGCAGCACCGGTCCCTCCTAGATGGGACAGACTGACCGCTACTCTATTATAGTCTTCTCTCCCACTGGAAAAACTTCAAATATAAAAATTTGTTAATACTATTTCTGCTAAATTTATATGAATGCCAATCATCTGGAAGTGATTATTTTCCCTATTCTTAATAATACTTTATTTCTTGAAGTTTCACATTTAAGCCTTGGTTGACTTGCCTACATCCCTGTTTGCTAGGAGTATCTGGGCACTCTCTCACCAAGCCCACACTCACCACCTCTGTGTCTCCTTCGAGGGCCATGATGGAGAAGGATTGGAATAGAATCTGTGTGCTAAGCACCGCACAGAGCCCTGTTCACCCGAGACACTCGTTAAATACCCTTTTCCCTTCATTCCCTCCACTGACTAGATAAATGATCTTGGCCAATGGGCCAGCTTCCTGGGTCATTGTTTCTTATTTTAAATAAATAATAAGAGAGGGTCTAGCTCAGCAGTAGAGCACACGTTTAGTATGCACGCGGTCCTCGGTTCAATCCCCTGTCCCTCCATTAAAATAAATAAATAAATAAACCTAATTACTTCTCTCCCCCTACAAAAATCCCAATAAATAATAATTCTCCTTTTTCTCACTACAAAAGCAATGAACGTTTATTATAGATCATTCGGATAAAAGATATATGCATTAAGAAACTATTTCCACCACCCAAAGATAATCACTGTTAACATGCAGGTAGAGGTACTTACAATATTTAGTTTTATATACGCTATAAGAATACATAATCCTTTCAGGGGCAAAATTGGTATCAACCTGTGTATCCTGCTGTGCAATCAATTCTTTGCAAAATGATGTATTGGAGGAAAATTTTCTTAGCTCATCAATATTCTGAAACGTGATCTGTTGTTCCACAGTTATCCATGGTAATACTATTACTACTAATAATAAATTATATAAAATTTATTATGTGTTAACACTGACCTAAGATCTTTCGAATGTGTTAACTTATTTAGTTCTCACAACATCTGTATGATATAGATGCTTTTATGATTCTCATTTTACAGATAAAGAAAATGAGGCAAGTATAGCACAGGGAACTATATTCAGTTTCTTTAATAACATATAATGGAAAATAATCTGAAAAGGAAATACATAGATGTATATATATGTATAACTGAATCACTTTGCTGTACACCTGAAACTATCATTGTAGATCATCTACACTTCAAGAAAAAATTTAAAAAAAAAAAGAAATTGAGGCACAGAGAGGTTCAGTAACTGAATCCACGTAACCCAGGTTCTAAGAGGGAGAGCCAGGGTTGGAATTCAGACAGACTAGCTCCATATGCTCTGGGATAGAAAGAATATTGTTTTCAATGAATCCATTTTATTAGCGATTTGAATTGGATCTATTTTTTTATTTTTGTAGTAATAGTGTAATAAGCCTTCTTAGGCAAATCTTTATTGACATCTATAATTTTTTCACTAGGTTAAATTCCTAGAACTAAAATTGCTGAAATAAAAGGTTTCAAATAGTTAATACTTTTGGAATATAATGCCAAAGTCCCCTCCCCCTGAAAATTAAACTACTTTATTGTTATACAAAATCTTCATGAAAGAACTTTTTCTTCTCTTCCTTGACAATATTGACTGTTTTTTTTTTTTTAACTTTGTCAGTTTGGTAGGTTAAAATGGTACCTCACTACTATTTTAAATTTCAAAACTAGAGATTATAAAGCACTTCTTTCCATAATTTATTGGCCATTTTTACTTCTTCCTAGGGCAAATTTATATGTATGCCTTCAGTCCAGTTTTCTACCAGTACAGTTTATTTTTGCATATGAAGGATATTAATGGCATTGGTTTTTATTAGCAAGGAAAGAGAAAAGTACTTTCATACATTGTTAGTGATAGTTGACAACATCATTTGGATGGTGTTTGGATGTCAAAATGCAATATGCCCCAACATTCATTCCAACAATCCAATGTCTTGGAATTTATCCTTAAAAAGAAAACCTACAGAGGGGAGGCTATATAGCTCAAGTGGTAAAGTGCATCTTAGCACGCATGAGGTCCTGGGTTCAGTCCCCAGTACCTCTTCTAAAAATAAATAAATCTAATTACCTCCCCACCCCCAAATAAAATAATTAAATAATGCAATAATTTAAAAATAAATAAAACATTAAAAAAAAGAATACCTACAAAAATAGACATACTGGGCTATTCACTTCAGCATAATTTTAATAGGAAAAATTAAAGTAACCTAAAGTTCATTCATCAGGAATTAGCTAATTAAATAAATTTACTTCTTACCTTATACACATGTATAAGATTTTGCTATTTTCCAGCAGCTGCTGCTTTTATAATTTTAAAACATACATTACATTAAAGTTATCCAGAGTGTGACTAAAAGTGAGGCCACTGAAAAGAGCCCAAGGATACAGAACAAAAAGATGGTGAGAGAAATAGTCATCAAAAATGGAGCCTTTGTCCCATTTCTGTTTTGCCTAGAGATACAAAGTGACATGAGAAAGTGTAAGAGGGAAATTTATATTCGCTATTAGGGGAAACTTTCTGAGGCTCTTAATATAATTTACAAAAATTTTTAAAGCGTAAACTCTCCAGACCGTCTCTAGATGTCAAGCCGTACCCTCTCTGTGGTTTACCTCTGGAAAATGTTTCTCTCCTTACAATGACTACTTTCAAAGTGCTCAGCTGTGCTTTGTTTAATCCATATGATTTCATTCTTCCCATTATGATTTTAAATTAAGCCAAGTGTACTAAAATATACTTTCTTTTTTTTTATTCTTTTTTTAAAATGCTATTTTTTTTATTTGGGGAGTAATTGGGTCTTTTACTTGTTTATTTATTTTAATGGAAGTACAGGAGATTGAACCCAGGACCTTGTGCATGCTAAGCATGTGCTCCACCACTTGAGCTATCCCCCTCCCCCACAAAATACACTTTCCAACAGGTGCATTATGTCGTGTAATTGTAGTGACAGAACCCAGCCTGTCAAGTTCAGATGTGCAGTTGAGCTTGCTTTGAGCGCATCTTTGGGTTCACCATAGGGGAACCTTGGATGTGAATCCCCACCTTATAATGACGGCTTTTCAGTTTTTCCATGGCCAGTCCCTTTGACACAGAGTCCACAAAGATCAATTTATAATGGTTTTGCTGACCAATACTGGAGCAGAGCTGGAGTCTACTGATTAGCTCTGGTACAGTCCCTCTGTGTCTCAAAGGTCACTTTGTTCAAATCTTTGCCATCTCCTCAAATCTCAGGAATTCATCCATAAATCATTGTAAGTGATTCAGTACAGTATGTGTGCCTACTTCCTAATACCTTATAAGCCTGTATTTCATGTGTTGAATGGGCTGCTTGTAGTCAATAAATATTTCCTCACTACTTCCCAACTAGTTCCCCTCTGTTTCTGCTGGGAGAAGTGTTTAAGAGCTCACGATTATATGCTTTTTTTTTCATGCACTTTGAAGCTCCTCCTTGTTTATTAGCAGTTCTATTTCTTTCTCTAACCTCATTTTCTCTTGATGTATCCATAAAAGTACCATTTGTTTTAATATCACTTTATTCCTGCTTTATTCTGCCTGCACGTCTTGCTTTCCTAAAAGCTGTATGCAATAACAATTTATTCTTGCTTTAGAACCACCTGCTTTTGCAACCTGTCCCTTTCTCCTCCCCCTACCCCCACAGTCTCCCAATCCAGGTCACTCTGATTTACTTTATCAGAGGAATGATGTCCCATAACTCTTCAGGATGCAACTTTGGAGTCAAGTAAAGGTCAGCTCAGCTGCTTAAGGATGTTGTACCTTGGTTAGTTGACCCCTGCAAGCCCCAGGTCTTCATTTGCAAGAAGATGCTAATAATTCTATCTACATCGTAGGGTTATTTGGAGGACTAAGTAAAATAAGGTATATCAGGTTTTCCCAACCTTGGCACCACTGACATTTGGGACTAGGGAAATCTCTTTTCAGGGAGCTGTTCTGGGCATTGTAGGATGTTTTGAAGACCCTGACCTCTGCCACTGGATGCTAGTAGCAACCCACTCCCCAGTTATGACAACCAAATATGTCTCCAGACATTGACAGATGTCCCCTGGGAGGCAGAACTGTCCCCAGTGACAATCACTGGTATACATAGAGCATTTAGCACAATGCCTGGAACAGAGTAGGAACTTGATAGATGTTTGCAGTAGATTGACGATCAGATGGATTAATGCATATTCATTTCTAATGCAAGTGTCTGATATGATGCTTGACCCTCAATTAACTGCTTAACACATGAGCAGATAAACAAATTAATCTGAAGCCAGTGGGCTTCGAGGGCTGTCTGTAGTTCCTACATTATACAAAAATGTGCTATGTCCCCTTAAAACAACGCTCCTATGTTGCAAAAACATTTTAGACAATTAACTAATCACATAGCTTAAGCTTTTCTATCCAGGTTTTCCCCAGCTTCGTTGAAATTTAACTGACACAAACATTGTGTAAGTTTAAGGTATACAACCTGATGATTTGGTACACATATATACCTTCATTATGTCACATAATTACCATTTATTTTTTGTGGTAAGAACATTTAAAATCTACCCTTAGCAACTCTGAAGGATATAACACAGTACTGTTGAGTACAATCACCATGTATACAATAGATCCCCAGAACACAAGATTGTTTTGGCTGTTTAGGGTCTTCTGTGATTCCATACAAACTTAGGACTGTTCTATTTTTGTGAAAAATGCCATTGGACTTTAATGGGGATTGCATTGAATCTGTGTATTGCTTTGAGTAGTATGGACATTTTAACAATATGAATTCTTCCAATCCATCAGCATGGACTGTCTTTCCATTTATTGATGTCTTCTTCAATTTCTTTCATCAATGTTTTACACTTTTCACTGAGCAGATTTTTCACCTCCTTGGTTAAATTCCTTCCTAAGTATTGTATTCTTTTTGATGATATTGTAAATGAGGGTTTTTTTTCTTAATTTCTTTTCCTTAGATTGTTGTTAGTGTACAGAAACACAACAATTTTTGAATATTTCTTTGGTGTCCTGAAAATTTACTTAATTTATTTATTATTTCCAAGGGGGATTTTTTGGTTTAGTGTTTAGGGTCTTCTATAAATAATATCTTATCATCTGCAAATAGTAACAGTTTTACTTCTTTCTTTCTGATTCAGATGACTTTATTTCTTTTACTTGCCTAATTGCTGTGGCCAGGACTTCGAACACTATGTTGAGTAAAAGTGGAAAGAGTGAGCATCCTTAACTTGTTCCTGATCTCAGAGGGAAAGTTTTCTGTTTCTTTATCATTGAGTATGATGCTTTATGTGGGCTTCTTTTATGGCCTTTATTACACTGAAGTACATTTCCTCTGTGTCCATTTTGTTGAGAGTTTTTAACCATGAAAGTATATGAATTTTGTCAAATGCTTTTTTTGCATCTATTGAGATGATTATATCATCTTTATCCTTCCTTTTGTTAATATGGTGCATCACATTGATTGATTTACAGGTGTCAAACCATCCTTGCATCCCTGGAATAAACCCTTCTTGATTGTAATGTATGAACCTTTTAATATACTTTTAAATTCAGTTTGCTAAGATTTCATTAAGGGCTTTTACATCTATACTTATCAGGGATATGTAGTTTTATTTTCTTGCTGTATCCTTGTCTGTTTTTGGTATCAGAGTAATGCTGACTTCTGTAAATGAGTTTGGAAGTGTTCTTTCCTCTTTTGTTTTGTTTTGTTTGTTTTTGAAGAGTTTGAAAAGGATTGATATTTATTCTTTAAATGTTGGTGTAAGTCACCAATGAAGCCACCTGCTCCTGGACTTTTTTGTTTGTTGGGAGGTTTTTGATTACTGATTCTATCTCATTGCTAGTAATTGGTCTGTTCAGATTTTCTATTTCTTTATGATTCAGTCTTGATAAGTTGTATGTTTCTAGGAATTTACCTATTTCTTCTAGGTTGTCTGTTTCATTGAGATCTGTTTCTGAACGTTTATCATGTTCTTTTGTTTGGAATATATTATTCTGTTTCTTCATGTCCCTTGACTCTCTGTGTTAGTTTCTGTGCATTAGATAGAATAGCCACCTCCCCAGTTCTTGACAGACTGGTCTTGTGTAGGAGCTGAACATCATCAATGAGCCTAGCCTTTGCTTCTGGCTGTCTCTAAAACTGTTGTGTTTGTCTCACCACCTCCCCTGTTCTTTGTGTCTCCCAGGAGTTGAAGGCATGCCAAGACCCATCATGTCCCAAAGGGGAAGATTGCAGTCAGCTCCTTAGCTGAAGGGCAGTTGGAAGCTGGACCCTCCAGCAGCAGCTAGGAAAGTAGGTGATTAGACCCTGCCCAGGGAGAAAGTGGGCATTTTTACCTGTTCCCTCTGTACTGGGCCCAGTTATATAGCCATGGAGTAGGGAGGGGGGTTGCAGGGCTCCTGAACCCAGTAAGAGCATCTTCTTTCTTTGCTATAGTCCTCTGGGACTCCTGAATGCAAGTTCTGTTAGCTATCAAAGCCAGCTGATACGGGGGGTTTTCTCTCAAGCAGCAGCCTCAAAACCTGGGGAGCCAGATGTGTATTAAAGCTCCTACAGGGATATCCTGGCAACTTGGAGCAGGCTAGAGGGAAAGGGCAGGGGAAGTGTCCACTGGCTACTCTCCATATTTTGAACTGCAGTTACACACTAGATGCAGGTAAAGTTAGAAGCCTGACTTCAGGCAGTAGCATTTTTTTTTAATTGGGGGGGGTGATTTGATTTGCTTATTTATATTATTTTTTACTTAATGTAAGTACTAGGAATCGAACCCAGGATCTCGTGCATGCTAAGCATGCACTCTACCACTGAGCGATACTCTCCCCTGCCAGGAGCAGCTTTTAAAGCATGCAAATAAAATCCTTTCAAAAGATTGGGAGGTGGGCGTTTCTGCCTACACACTGAGCCAGGGAAGTGATAGATGATGTGGGGTGATGGCTGCTGTGGGGTGCTCACCCCCATTAACCAGCTTCTTTGTTTGCTACAGTCTTGTGGTGATCATTGATGCAGAGCTAGGTTTTTGGGGTTCCATCTCTCTGATGGGAGTCTTAAAAATTGGGGTGCTAAAGGTGAGATTCACACCATTAGGCTCTCAGGGGAAGCTGGCAGTTTGGGTTCCCCTTCATTTGTACAGCACTGGGCTAGAAGTGGGGTTTATGGTGAGAGTGTCTCATTCAGCCTTTCCTACCTGTCTTGATGGGAACATTTTTCTCCTTTGCCTACAATGTGTAGGAGCCGCTCAGCACGCATCCCAATTCCCTTCAGAGGAAACTGCGGTTCCTCTGGTGTGTGTGGAAGGAGGTGTTCAGGAGTCTCCTGTGATGGTTTAAAGACCACACCTACCCAACTTAATAAAAGGTCAACCTTAGTGAGATTTGCTTTTTAGAAGCACTAATGGATGACGGCAGTGAATTATGATGTTGCAGTAGAAGTCAGTGCTGGTTTGGTTAACTTAAGAGTCTTTTAGATTGATGTTCCAATTATTAAGCCACTGAGGTGGCAAGAGAACAAAGCTCAAGCTACTTTTAAATATTTATTAACCCAAGTTGATTCTATAAACATTTATCAGATGCCTACCATGGTTCAGGCACTGCTCTAGATACTTATAATACAAGACTCGAACCTTGTGGAACCTCATGCAAAGTAACAAACTACAAAAATAATAAATATAAATTAAAAGTAAAGAGTATCCATAATTTCTAAAATATTAACCTAGGAAACATCTAGGTGGCACTGACACAAAATTCCAGTGGGTGACCGTAACCCAACCAGAAACATTTTTGTGACCGCGTTCGTTGTTTGCCATGTGGTTGCTCATTTTTTATTTCATTCTGATCTGAATTACAGTGAGGGTATTAAATCAAATCTGTGGTTCCCTTTGCATATTTTGTGACTTGAAACACTTAAATTATGATTCACTGTGTGCGTAATTTTTTTAATTGTCTCAGACCTACAGGATTCTTTTTACTTTGTCAAGGTTTTGTCTAATGAACTAACTCTGTAGCATCCTTTTTGCGCTGCAGTGTAACAGCTCTATAGCTGATCTTTTAAAACTAATACATTTTGTGTGTGTCTTACTTTTTTCACGTGTACAATATCTGTAGAATGCCTGATCAACACGGTTGTTACAAAGACTGAAATAATATAACATTTGTAAGAAAAACCTAGAACTAAAGAAAATACCTCGTAGGAAATTTCTTTCCATTTATGAACTTTGTGACTTTATTTTTTTTATTGTTGTCAGTTTACAATGTTGTGTCAATTTCTGATGTACAGCATAATGCTTCAGTCATACATGTACATACATATGTTCCTTTTCAGATTCTTTTTCACTATATGTTATTACAAGATATTGAATATAGCTCTCTGTGTTATGTAACAAAAACTTGTTGTTTATCTGTTTCATCTACAGCACTTAGTATCTGCAAATCTCGAACTACCAATTTATTACATAGTAAATTTAAAGTCTGTATTTTCTACACTTCTACTTATTTGCTTATTTCAACTACTTCTAATATTTTAACATAGTAAATAGGGAATCATACTTTTTTCTTTCCTTTGTACACTTGTGATGAAGCAGGATAACAATGAGAAATAAAAGCAAAATATATATTCAGCAGGGCCATTGAAGGAATGTCTTTTTGTCAACCACTTGTCTTGGGACTAAATCCCTCCAAGGTGAAAACAAGAGAAGTTTTCACACTTGATTCTTTTTTTCAGTTTTTTTTTTTCCTGATTTCAAAAGACAGTTTCATTGTTACAAAATTCCAGCACTACCAAAAGCAGTAACTTAGAAAGTGAGAAGTCCACTCATCCACATGCTCACCCCACCTCTCCTCCCCCAGAGAGAACGGTAGTGTCCTCTGTACACTCTCACGTGTTTTTCCTAGTTGTGGGATATATGTTTTGTTAAAATGAGAGTATGTTGTACATACTGCTTTGCAACTGAATTTTATTCACTTAATGTCTTTGGTGTCTGCATTAACATATGTAGTTCCTTTTCATTTATTATGGTTACAGAGAATGATAACTCAAGGATGCATTTGTGGCTTTCCATGTACCTAACCACAAAGTCACACCACGTTCAGATCCGACTGGAAAAAATTCCTCCAGCTGACCCTTGTGCTCCCAACCCCTGACCCTCTCTCTCCATGTCCTGACCTAGAAGAGACACCAGGAGAGTGGCTCAAAGGTCTTCTCAGTCCGCACCAGGGGACCAGACCTTTCTGCGTGCAGGAATGAAGGATGAAAACAGTCACAGAGCAGTTAACCCTGAGGAGCACAGAAACATGACCCAGGTGACACCCTTGAAGTGGAACTCATCTTTGGAGTGTGGACACCCTGCCATGCACAGTCCACTTGGAGCAGGAAGGACTTTTTATCTGACGATGATAAGGTCAAGCTGACTTATTTTAAAATGGCCGTAGGAGGCCATTCATTCCCACTTCCTTTCTCCCACTTCAAAGCCTACTTTCCACCTCTCAGATATTTACCACTGGAGCGATTACATCCTCACTTACCTTTCTGTGCTTTCATTAGCTGCTCACTCTCTTTTTAGCTTACAAAAGGGCAGACATTTTTTAAGCCAAATGTCAATATGCCAAACATTAAATATCCATTCCTGTGCAATGTACAGTATGTATAATTACATCTTCTATTGTAACAGATATAATATTAATTAATTTGAATACAAAGCACCCACATAATTGGCTGACCAGGTGTACAGAGGACTCTATGCAGAGAGAGTATTCAGCTTAGTTGAGGCCGTTGTTAAACAGTATATAAAGTTGCAGAGTCCACAACATATATGATTTTTTTGCAGGAAGGAGTGACGAGCTTCTTTGGCAAGAAAACAAGAGGTGTTTTTATGGGCAGTGGCACTTTCGTACCTGGACAGGCTGTGATGCCTCGCGGCATCAATCAGGGAGCCACAGCATCCGGGCTGAGACAGAAACTCCTTTCTGCCGACAGGAACAGCAGTGACATCAGGGTTGGGGGTCAGGCTGCCCCACAGTCCTCAGGCGCCCAGAAACACCCAGCTTTCTGAGGGCCATTGTCCCATTCTTTGAAGGCTAAGTAGCAGGTGGTCCACAATTGCATAGGTAAAGCATAGGATGGCCAAGGGGTCAGAACTAAGATGACAGGAGATTCTGTTCTCTGCCTTTTCACTCTCCAGCCATCACACAGCCCAGGTAGCACCTTGCCGGGCTGGAGTTCAAGAACTGCTCATTTGTGCCTCAAAAAGGCCAAAATGACCCTTTCTCAAATACTGTTTTGGAAAATAAAACATCCTGGTCATGCTGCTGATGGCTGTTCCAATCTGTTTCTTTCAGATACCATTGTGCTTATCGCTTCAATAGCAGTTGTTTCTGCAAAAACTCAGGGTAATATTTTCGCCACGTCTGCGCTCAGAAGTCTCCGTTTCCTGCAGATCCTCCGTATGGTGCGCATGGACCGCAGGGGGGGCACTTGGAAGTTGCTAGGCTCAGTGGTTTATGCCCACAGCAAGGTAAGATTTGCATTCCAAGTTACAGAGCAAGTTTTCATTTTGGGGGGGTTTGGGGGGTTTTTTTAGCTTTTTCATTGATTGCCGTGGTGTTTGATAAACTTATCAAAACAGAACTAAATCTTTTCAGGAATTGGTTAAAGTCATTTGGGGACACAACGTGTAATGGATTGTTTAAAAGTCATCATGATGTGTATATAGCTCAGTGGTAGAGCGTGTGCTTAGCATGTACAAGGTCCTGGGTTCAGTCCCCAGTATCTATATTAAAAAAAAAAAAAAAAGGAATAACCTAATTACTCTCCCTCAAAAAAAGAAAAAAAAACCTTTAAAAATAAATTTAAAAAATTTTTAAGTCATCATGAATATCCTAGATGTATGAAAATGAATTGGAATCATGCTTAGATATTTTTCCCTTTTTCAATGATTTTCACCTCTAAAAATCTTTCATTCCTTTTATATCTAGGAATTAATCACAGCTTGGTACATAGGATTTTTGGTTCTCATTTTTTCGTCTTTCCTTGTCTATCTGGTGGAAAAGGATGCCAATAAGGAATTTTCTACATATGCAGATGCACTCTGGTGGGGCACAGTAAGTATAAAAGTCTGTTATTTATTGGATGTTGCGAGATGTTTCCTTTGAATACAGGGCAATGATTCCTATCAGTGGTCTCAATAAAAAATATGAACTTCCTGAAGGGAGTTATACGAAGATATACAGCACCTAAAATTACCTGAAGACTTTCCCCATCTCACCCAGAGATCATCATATTGAGTGAAGTAAGTCAGACAAAGACAAAAGTCATATGATATCACATATATGTGGAATCTAAAAAAAAATGATACAAATTTGATTTACAAACCAAAAACAGACTCATGGACATAGAAAACAAACTATGGCTACCAAAGGGGAAAGGGTTGGGAGAGATAAATTAGGGGTTGAGGATTAGCAGACAAACATTACTGTACATAAAATAGATGAACAAGGGCCTACTGTACAGCACAGGGAACTATATTCAATTTCTTGTAATAAAAGATAATGGAAAAGAATCTGAAAAGAAAAACTATATATGTATGTATATGTAAAATTGAGTCACTTTGCTGTATACCTGAAACTAATATTGTAAATCAACTACACATCAATAAAAAATTTTTTTAATAAATTTTTTTTAGTTTTTAAAAAAAGTCTCCCTGTCACTTAGGTCCAACAAAGGTAATTTCTCTTACAAATCATCAGTAGTATTTCTTGAGTACTAGGCTGTTGCCAAAGTAAAAACAAATTATTTTTTAATTGTGATTAAAATGTTGATAAGCTCATTTGTTTTTTTATTTTCCCTTTGTGAAGCAACAGTTTTAAACAACCAATTGTTACCTAGCTTTGGCACCCATCAAAAATTTTATCTGTGATTGAAGAAAAAAAATGGAATAGTAACTGAATGAAGGTTAGAAGAGTAAAATTATGGTACAAAAAGGGGAAAAGAGAAGAGTGGTAACCATCTGTGTGAGCAAAGATGACAGACACCAAATTTCAAAACTTCCCCCTCAGAAACCTCTTTTTCCTTTATACTGTTGTTAAATGATAGTTTTCCAAACAAATAAAAGTAAAATCTTGGGGGAGGGTACAGCTCAGTGGTAGAGCACGTGCCTGGCATGCACAAGGTCCTGGGTTCAATCCCCAGTACATCCATTAAAATAAGTTTATAAATAAACTTAATTACCTTTTCCAAAAAACAAACAAATAAATGCCATGTTTTTTTTAAAGTAAAATCCTGACTCTAATACACATAGAAAATAACCATGTGCTAAAAATGTTATTTAATCTTTTTTTAATTTAAGTTATTATTAACGAAGGAACTTCTAAGATATTACAACCAGTTCAAAGGACTATCCAAAGAACAGGAACATAAAGATTAGGAATATTGAAGTGAATGTGCAAATAGAGGCAAACCTGGCTTCTTCCACAGTGCGAGAGGGAACTCAGCGAAACCTCCACTAGACAGAATGTGTTTACTTGTCTATAGACAAGAATGACTGTGCATTGCTCTTAGCTATCTGCAATTTACATAACTGTCAAATAGCTCAAAGGCCATGAAAGATGCAGAGCCCCATGAAACCTGAAACAGATAACACTGAAGAGAGTGCTCTAAACAACACGTAATTTTCCACTGAAGCAAAAGTTGTCTCTGCATTGTAAAGAATTTATAAAGTAGTCATTTACAAAACAGTCATAGGCATGTGCCCTAATAAGAATGTCATAGAATAAAGGAGTGCTTTATGCAGTATACAAACTGCATTTCTTTTTATTTTATTCCTTAAGGCATTCCAAAAGGGAGCTATATGAACATACAACAACAGCATTGATAGCTGTCTGAAGAACTTCCCCATCTCTCTGGTCCAACAAATTTGTCCTCTTATATCATCAGTAATATCTCTAGAGTGCTAGATTATTTCCAAAACTAAAATCTATTATTTTCTTAAACTGTGGTTAAAACATTGATCAGTTTGTTTTTGTTTTTTTAATCACTCTTTTTTTTCCTTCCAGTTTAGTTAAGACATAGTTGACATATAGCACTGTGTACTGTTTTTTGGGGGGTGGGTAATTAGGTTTGTTTATTTATTTATTTATATTTAATGAAGGTACTGGGGATCGAACCCTGCACCTTGTGCTTGCTAGGCTTGCAGTCTGCCACTGAGCTATACCCTCCCCTCTGTTTGTTTGTTTTGTGGAGCACAAACTTACGTTATCAGTTATTGTATTGTCCTATTGTGCTAATCATCGGAAGCTAGTCAGTGAGAACTAGAACCCTCGTCAAGATGATAATTTTCAAGGCTTGTATTAAGCAAAACTTGGTACATTTGCTGGCTGTATAGCAGCAATAAAGTGAATAAGAATTAGAAATATATTCATCTGAAGATTAAGATTTTTTAAGTTATTAGAGCAAATGTCCACAAGATTGTGTCACTGATAACAAAGCCCTCTATTGATTCAATAATTTGATTTCCAATGCCTCCCCACCCCCACAAGCACTAATAGCCATTTAGAGAGGAGAAAATTGGAAAACTCAAGAAAGAGCCGTCATCTGACAGCCTCAAAATCCCTTCTATATGTAGAGAACAAATGAAATTCTGTGACTCACAGTGGGATGAACTGTGTAAACTCTGTGAGCAAACAGGAGGCTTCCCTAGCCAGCAGGAGGGAGACGATGTATCATCCCAGGGTTCAAAGCAATGATCAGAGCTTAAGTTTAGTGTTTGCTTCTCTTTAGTAATTATAACATGCTCGAAGGACAGAGACTCTCAGGTGCACCCTCTCCATTGAGATGCAGGTGTCGGCGAAGTCAGCTGGCAGCTCCGCCCCCTTCCTTCCACTAGTCTTACTTTCTTCTTATCACTAATCAGAACTGTTGTAATGTGTGTTCGATGGTGTGCAGGAAACTCTGAGTCTCCCTCTCACTGAGTCATCAGTTCATTTCTTTGTCCAGAATAACCCACGTTGCGGGTTTCCAAAGGTCATTGCTCTCACCTCATCTACTCATCGATTTCCATTTGAGTCATGGTGTTTTGACTGAAGCTTAATCTGTACTTAACAGGCTCTTTGAATGGCCTAATTATGTCTCTAATTTTTTTTTTAAATCTAGTCTTGATTGTGGTGGTGGTTTCATGGGTGTATACATCTATCAAAATTCATCAAATTGAAAAAAGATTTAATTTTGAATACAAGAATAAAAATCTTCTAAGATGTCATCATTCTAGGAATGAAAAAAGGCCTTGTTAGTCCAGAGGGGGGTCTGTTGATATTAACTAACTCATTAATGAAATCGTCTAAAGCCTAAAAAGACACAAAAAACAAACAAGAGAGCTTATTATTTCTATTCTTTATAAGAAGAACATATACTAGGTCTCCAATGTGAAGTAAAACAAATTTAGAATACTAAACCTTTAATTATAGACCCTAATGAGATATATCTGGATACTTTTTAGTTAAAACTGTCTGTACTGCACGTGAGGGACACCTTCCTAACCATGGAAGTATCCAGAACAAATAAGGAAATGAAAGTGTCCTGAATTGGAGTGTTTATCAGTTCTAAGCTTTGGTGAAAAAAGGAAATCCCCATTTATTTAAAAAAAGAAAGTGTCTACATAAAGTATAAAACCACAATTTGTGGTCTATCATTGCAGTGTGCCAGTGAATTCTAAACATTAACTGCTAAACTCCATCCATTAAGAAGATGCTGAAGGCTGTCCCCAAAGCCAACTTTTAGAGGAATACACAGTAGGACTAGTACTGCTCAAATCCAATAGCAATTCAGAAAACTTTTATCTCTGAAAATAACTACATACTAGCAAACAATAGTACTCAGCTCATTGAGTGGGATAATTGGTATAAAAGGCCTGTCACTAAGACCATGGCAGATGCCCAATCAAAGATGGTGGCTACTGTTCATACGGACATCACTGTTATGGATGGAGATGGAGTCACCTTTACAGCGAAAGGGACAAAGAGCTGTATCCTTCCTGGTGGACCCACAGCTTAAGCACAGAAGGGGCTCGGGAACTGGGGGTTTCAATGAAAAGAGGTTCTGGGCTCTGAAGTAACAACTGAAGAGGCATTGATGACAGAGGAAGTGGAGGAGGGGCTGAAGCCCCAGTAGCTACAGCTGAAGAAGATCCTCTGATGGCTGGGCGGAGCACCATTTAATGTCATTTTTTATCGTCATCCTCCTCCTCTTCAGTTGCCTTAGGTTTACTCTGAGACGGGAGGATATAGCTCAGTGGTAGAGCGCCTATTTAGCATGTGTGAGGTCGTGGGTTCAATCCCCAGTACCTTCATTAAAAAAAAAAAAAAAAGAAAAGAAAAGAAAAGAAAGCTTCTGAAGTAATTTAAGAGCAAGTTTTCCTGGCGTTATTCTTTATTATTATCTCCCTCTTTCCTGTTATTATTTTCCTTCTTTTGATTTGCTTTAGATTTATTCTGAAATAATGTGAGATGTGGTCCTTCTGAAGTAATTTTTCCTGGTAATGACCTATTCTCGAAAGCCTGTTTGTCATCTTCCTATTTACCACTATTCCTGTGATGAAGACAGTGTTATGGTTTTTTTTTTTTTAAAGATGTCCTACAGCAGCGGATAGCATAAATCAACTCCTGAGTAAGCATCTGAATGCAGCCTCCACCAGAGACCACGTGCTTGAAGTGATTACTTCAGTCATGTAGAAGAATGGAATGTCAGCCAGTTAGTCCTAGAATTCATGCTAAAAATCTTAGAGTCTTTCTCCAAGCAAACCGTTTGAAAGACTCTACACATAGTGTGCACTCATAGTGTGCACTCAACAGGGTGTACAGCCCATATAGATGCCATGAGTCCTGTCCCCCTGCAAAATCTAAGAATAAGAAGTGGTACAAATTTGTGGAAAGAGCAAAGATACCCTTGTTCTTGATAATACCAGTTGCTCTTCTGAGAATCAACTCCCCTTAGATTCACCAGGACAAAATGTTTTCTGCAACCTCATATAAGCTGCTGTTTTCTGACTCAGTGGCCAGTACAGTAAATAAAAGTTAAGTATTTCATACCACCAGTGCATTACCTGGCAATATCAAAGCCTTACTTGGGCTATGAGATAACCAACACACCAGTTCCTAATTATTCAAGAATACTATTAACTACCAAGCAAAACTGAGACACACATGCCCCAGCCACTGCCCACCAAAACAGCCTGGCTATTATTAACCTCTACCAGTCCCATGCCTACGTCAATGGCGTGTATTTATAGAATATATTGGTCCTAAGTGTCTCTGGGAGATTCTTTCCTAAGAAGAGTGTTTCTTTAATATTGTCATCTCACACGTGACTCTGGATACTTCTGTAAGCGTTATTCCATAAGTATTAGTCCATAAGCATTATTCCACATTATTATTCCATATTGAAAAACACAGAATTACAGTCAGGAGACCTGGGTTCCAGCCCCATCATTGTGATTTAGAGGAGGCGTGATATTAAGCAATTATTTAATATCTCTATAAAACTGAGAAAGTGGTATTACCCAAACACAAAGTGGCTGTGTGTATTTAAATGAGATTAGGGCATGTAGATGTACTTTGCTGAACACAAGACAGATGTTAGTCACAACTATCATTACTTTTTGTTTTTAACAGAAGCACTGGGGATTGAACCTAAGACCTCGTGCCTGCTGAGCATGAGCTCTACCACTGAGCAGTACCTTCCCCTCTCCTATTATTACATATTTGACCATGAGCCTGGAAGAACAACATAGCATGCTAATGCCTGAGCTTCCTGCCATGGCAGAACCCAAATTGTATGATGCCACCACTGCAGGAGTTTCTGACGTTTGAAGATCAAACGTCTTTCCATCCTACTAGTTCAAGGCAACCAAATTTCACAGTTAACTGCACAGGTTCTGTGACCACTCACTGTCTGAAACTAGATGCTCAGGAAGTGGCCCAGAGAAGAGAAGAAAAGCAAAGAAGAGGGGAGGGGAGGAGGGAGGGAAGGGGAGCAGGAGATTGTTGACCACTGTCAACATGACTCATCCTCCCTTACAGGGCCCCCTTAGGATCCCCATGCACTGTTGGTAGGAATGTAAATTGGTGCAGCCACTATGGAAAATGGTATAGAGACTCCTCAAAAAAAGTAAAATAGAACTACCACATGATCCAGCAATTCCATTCCATTTCTCTGGATAAATATATCCAGAGAAAACAAAAACACTGACTGGGAAACATACATGCACCCCTATGTTCACAGCAGCATTAGTAACCAAGATACAGAAACAGAAACCCAAGTGCCCATCAACAAATGACTGGATAAAGAAGATGTGGGGGATATAAATATAATGGAGTATTACTCAGCCATAAAAAAGAATGAAATCTTGCCATTTGCAATAACACGGATGGACCTAGAGGATATTATGCTAAGTGAAATATGTCCGAGAAAGACAAATACTGTTATGATTTCACTTACATGTGGAATCTAAAAAATAAAATAAATGAACAAATGTAACAAAACAGAAACAGAGTTACAGATACAGAAAACAAATGGGTGATTGCCAGAGGGCAGGGGATTCAGAAAGGAAAGAAACAGATAACGGAAACTGAGAGGTACAAATTTCAGTTGCAAAATAAATGAATCAGAGGCATGAAATACATAGTGTGGGGAATACAGTCAATAACTATGTGATGTCTTTGTGTGGTGACATCGTAACTAGACTTATCATGGTGATCATTTTTAAATGTTATAAAAATACCAAATCACCATGTCATGTAACAGTAACTAACATAGCTCTGTAGGTCAATTAGACTTCAAAAACAAACTCATAGAAAAGGAGATCTGATTTGTGGTTACCAGAGGCAGGGATTGGAGGCAGGGAAAACTGGACAAAGGTGGTTGAAAGGTACAAACTTCCAGTTGTAAGATAAATAGGTACTAGAGATATAATGTACAACATGATAAATATAATTAACACAGCTCTGTGTTGTATATGAAAGTTGGTAAGACAGTAAATCCTAAGTTTTTATCACAAAATTTTTTTTTCTATTTCTTGAATGATATATCTGTTTGAGATGACAGTGTTCACTGAACTTACTGTGATTATCATTTCATGGTTTATGCAAGTCAAGTCATTGTGTTGTACACCTTAGACTTACACAGTGCTGTATGTCAATTACACTCTACACTGGAATTTGACACAACATTGTAAAATGACTGTAACTCAATAAGAAATGTTAAAAAAAAAGAAGAAAAAAGAAAATTAAATAAATAAAATTAAAATTATTTTTTAAAAAGGACCCCCTTAGGGGGAAATTATGCTGTGCTATGAAAATCTACAAATACTATATTCTTAACTTGTTGACATGAATACATTATCTATAAACTACTATTCATAATTACATTCTCAAAGCCAGGCCAATAAATATTTGTTGATTTGTTGCTAAAAGAAAAGAAGGAAGGATTCATAGCTTCTGGTCTCAAATTAATTCTGCTATTGAAAATAAACAAACAAGTAACTGTAGCCTAACCAACGTCTGAATTATAATCTGAACACAGCTTCTACCATCCCATTAAAAAAGAAAATCAAGCGGTGGGGTTGGGAGGTACAGCTCAGTAGTAGAGCACATGCTTAGCATGCATGGGGTCCTGGGTTCAATCCCCAGTACTGCCATTTAAATAAATGAATGAATGAACAGAATTACCTTAACACACACACACACACACACACACACTGACACACACACACACACACACACAATGTTTAAATAAATAAAAATTTCTTAATAATCAAGAAAGCTTGGACCGGAATTTGCATTCATTTCACACTATTATTCCTGAGGAAGAAAGTCTTGATTGCTGAACATTCTGAAGTGCCCGGAGCCTACCTCTGATCCTGTGGCTACAATTACACCTTTATGCCAACATTTGCAACCCACAGACTTTTGGAAACTATGTTTTCTTATCTGCATGACTGCAATGGAACAGATGGGGCACAAAAACAAAAATGTATCTGAGCTGTTCCCATCTGACAAATCACCTTCAAGTAAACAGCCCAACTGGAGACACCACACAAACGACCAGCACAGCTGAGGCCAGCTTCCTGGGACCACAGGTTGAGTGGGCCAGTCCCCAGGGTCCTGATATGTCCTGTCAGCCGCTTCTACCAGCGTCTACCTGGAGTCATCAAGTCTGACGATGAATGGTGTCCTCCTGCTCAGTGGAAGTACACTCTGCCTAAAACCACACGAAAAGAGATATCCAAATTCTCTTTAATTCATCTTTTAATTTTTTTAAGTAAATTCAATGGATGGACCTAGAGATCATCACACTAAGTGAAGTAAGCCAGGAAGAGAAAGAAAAATACCCAATGCTATCACTTATATGTGGAATCTTAAAAAAAATGACACAAATGAAGTTATTTACAAAACAGAAAGAAACTCAGACATAGAGAACAAACGTATGGTTACGGGGGGGGGGGGGGGGCGGGAAGGTAGGGGAGGGATAAATTGAGAGTTTGAGATTTGCAGATACTGCTATATATAAAATAGATAAACAACAAGATCCTACCATACAGCCCAGGGAACTATATTCAATGTCTTGCAGTGACCTATAATGAAAAAGAATCTGACCAGTGATTTGGAGACCAGTTGTCCCCTTTGCAGCCATAAGAACTGAAACCATGTGCTCTCCAGGGAAGGCACCACTCCCCTCCCTGGCACAGAGGGAGACAAAACTGCATCCTCGTGCCAAATCCCGGCCTGGTCACTAAAGGTTCCCACACTCTCAATCAAGCGACACTGAGCGACTTCAAAATTAGGTGGAGGGAGTGCTGGGAGCTGGAAGCCCAAAGCAGACAAGGTGGGTGGAGTCTTTGCCATCCCCAGGGGTACCCCCGGGTGTGGACTAGGGTCCACAGCACCTCCTCTCCCCCACAGACCACCTTGCCTTCCGGGGCAGCCCTGAACTCAGAATGAGGGCGCAGGCGCTCTTTGCCTGGACTTCTTACCGGGACTGAGCACATCCTCACTTTGCTGTCCTGTCCTTCCAGGGTCGAGTCAGTTGTTTAGCATTAAACACCCTCTGAGCGTTGGGCGGACTAGAACAGCTCAGATGTAAAACTAAAATGTAACGCAAACCATGAAATGTGGCATTATTGCTGTGACCAAACCGTGAAATTTCTCCTTCCATTCATTATTATTAATAAACCACTGTAAAGGATTAAGCTATGTTGCAGGAAAAGCACAGTAGATTAGACTCTTTCCCACATATTTAAGATTGGGAACCTATAATTAAACTAAGCCAGGAGTATTGTGTTGTTGTTGTTGGGGGGGAGGGTAATTAGAATTATTTATGTATGTATTTAATTGTTTTAATGGAGACACTGGGGGTTGAACCCAGGGCCTCTTGCATGCTAAGCATGTGCTCTACCCCTGAGCTACACCCTCCCACCAAGCCAGGAGTATTTTTCTCTGCAGCCTCAAGCAGTTCCTTAGAGAATTCCCTACAAATGCTGCTCGTGACATCTTACTAACTTGGCTGCTGTGTTCTACTACCAGTTCCTTCTTTTCATCCTCAAATGAGTCTCCTCCACCCAGGAGGCCTCTTGGTTCCATGCTAGGCTCTATCACAGGGTCCCTCTCACACTCTCATGGCCCAAGACCTTCCCCTGTTCCAAGCCTTTCTCTCCCCACAGATGGTCCTGCCTTCTTCCCTGGGATTGAAGGAGACTGTCCTGAGCATTCCAGTTCCACCCTCCACTCACACTGTGTCTATATCGTTGATGGAAGGGCTGTCCTTTCACACTACCAAGGCTAATCTCTCCGACTCTATCCTGATCCTACATCCCCTGCCTCCTTGGGTACCTCACCCCATCAGACAGCCACCAGCCCTCCCCTCTTCACAGTAGGAGGAATCACATAAAATGGGACACCGAAAATGCCAAGGGAAAACCACAAAAGTGAGGAGAGAAGAGAGATTCTAGGGAGGGGTGGTCAGCTGAGCTGAGTGGAACACTTCCAAAGGGTCTAGCATCATGGAGTTTATCTCCCTCTACCATTTCTGCCTCTCAAAATGGCACCCCTTCTTCAAAACCCAGATGAGATAACAGGATTGAAACAATCACTTTCTTAGAAATCACCAGGGAACACCATCTGTGTCCAGTATCTTTTCTTAATCCCCTTTCTCCTTGTTTTCTGTGAGCCTGTGACCTCAGGGACCACCTGGTCCTTTGGGGAACACTCTCTCCTCCATTGAGTTTCCATTTATATAACACCCTCCTAGTCCCCAGAGTGTATTCTTCTCTGGCTTTCCCTTCCCTCCCATCCCTTAGAGATCTGTGTTTCCTGAGGAGGTGTCCCTGTTCCCCTTCTTTGTACCCTGTGCAGCCTCATTTCATCACAAAGCCTCTGCAATCACTTTGTGCCCATTTCCAAACCCCAAACCTCAGGCCAAACCCAGTCGCTCCCACAGCTCGAGCTCTGATTCTTAATTCCTTGCTCGACATTTCTGGATCAGCATCACACAGACATTTTAAAAACCCTTATTTGAAAACTGAAGTCTTCATCTTTGCTTCAAAAACTTCTCTTTCTTTTAATATTTATTTTTTTCTTTTAACTGAAGGATAGTTGATTTACAATGTTGTGTTAGTTTCTAGTGTACAGCATAGTGATTCAGTTATACATGTATGTTCTTTTTCAGGTTCTTTTCCATGATAGGTTATTATAAGATATTGAATATAGTTCCCTGTGCTGTTCAGGAGGTCCTTGTTGTTTATCTGTTTTACATATAGTAGTATTAACCCCAAACTCCTAATTTATCCCTCCCTTCTCTCTCTCTTTAGCTTATTTTTATTTCTGCTGCAACCGTCTTCCCACTTGAAATTTTCAAGCCATGTTGATTTAGTCTTCCTCTTCCTCCCAGACAGTCCTTAAATGCACTTCGGTTGAACTTCCCAGACTCATCTCTCTCCTGTCCACTTTCGGATGATCCCCTGGGTGCTGTGCTGACTCAGCCACCTGATCATTCTTAGGATGGAGCAGAACCTCATAGGTTCTACAGAGGAGCTGGGACCCTGTTCTAAGGAACGTGGGCAACCTGGAAGCAGCCTGACCGTGGGAGAGATGTGATCCAATGATCACTTTTCAAAGACATCCGGATCCAGTTCCAGCACAGCTAGTTAGCCTCCTCTCCCATTAATCCTCTCCAGACCCACCAGGCTCCAGCCCAACTGAACAGACGCTCCCAAACCTACTCTATTTCATCTCACTGTTTCCTTCCCGAGGTCACCCTCCTTATCATTCTTGCCTCTCAAAATATTACCCCTCCTTCACAGCCTAGGTATGATGCCATCTCCCCCATAAAGGGGCTTCAGCTCTCTAAGCTAATAATAATCTGTCCTTCAAGGAGAGGAGGGCATAGCTCAGTGGTAGAATGCATACTTAGCATGCATGAGGTCCTGGGTTCAGTCCCCAGTACTGCCATTAAAAATTAATAAGTAACATCAATTAAAAAAGGAAAGAAATATGCTGTATGACATCATTTATATGAGAAATCCAAAAACTAATAGCAATAATAATGACACAAATGAACTGTTTATTATTTATAACGAAGATGATTGATTTCTTGAATATGTGTAAGCACATTTGATTGTCCCTTATGATTGGATTACTGCATTCTGTTGATTCTTATTTTGTGGTTGGCTTTATTCCTTTGGTAACTATGTAAGTTTAAAAAGTTAAAGCTTTATTGACACAATATTGTAAAATGACTATAACTCAATAAAAAAAAAGTTAAAAAAAAGTTAAAGTTCTAATCTGTTCTTAGAAACAATGATCAGTACATACATGTAAACTTAAAAAACATGTGCAGTGTACTGTGTATATGTATCTACATGCAATATAATGTGTATGTGCAGTCGAACTGTAATAATTCTACCTAATAAAACTGAAAAAGAAAAAAATGCAAGTTAAATAATTAAATAAACCTAATTAACCTCCCACAAAATAAATTTTTAAATAATAATCTGTTCTTTGAATTCACACAGTAGATTATCTGTGCATTCATCATAATACCTCTCTTGTCTAATTTTATGTTTCCATGAACTGTGTGTGACATATCTCCCTTCTGATACCATGAATAGCTCAGGATGGGAACTCTGTACGTCTTGTTTTTATTCCACTACAAACCAAGACACGTACCTTGCACACAGCAGACCTTCAGGAAATGCCTGCCGAGGTCATAAACGGGCAGCTTTAATTCATGTAAATGATCGTTCTGTGTTCTGATCCAGTCCTAAATCCACGGTGTTATCATTTCTGTATCACTGATGGTATCCACTTACTTCAGTGACCTTTCTTGGGATAACATTTAGAAAAGATGGAAAACTGTGTTGTAAGGGAGTAACAAGTATGTAGGTTATTCCCTTCCTTAAACAAAGAGAAGTTCTGTTATGCGTCATGGAAAATTAAAGCATGGTAATAAAATGAGCCAACAGGACTGGTTGAATAATGATTTAGTGGAAATGTTGCATGCCTCCTGTTCGTGGGCCCTCATGTTCCTTCCCGGCACTTAAGCTGTGCGTCCTGTCTGTTTTGTTTGTAGATAACGTTGACCACAATTGGATATGGAGACAAAACGCCCCTGACCTGGCTGGGAAGATTGCTCTCGGCAGGCTTCGCTCTCCTGGGCATTTCTTTCTTTGCACTTCCTGCCGTGAGTATCTTTTCAAAACTAAAGCACTTTCGCTTCCATCTTAGAGGTTTATTAGCACGCACTTTCACAGACTGGGGTGCCCTGGAACGTAGCTCTTATCGTTTACAAATATGGTTTTTCTGCTGTGATCTTGACTTTTCTATATATAGCTAGTTGGATAATTTATCAAATACGATCTTTTCTTGGAAACACTCAGCCCGAGAGTTCTATACCAGCCAGGTCTTTAGGACCAAACAGTAATTCAGACAGCATCGCCTCTCAGTCAGCCTGCTACTAATGTGATGAAAGACGTGTAAAGACGTAAAGATACCTTCTTTTGAAATTGATGGCTCCAATTTGGGGGAGGAGGTGTGGGCTGCTGAGGAAACGGGTGATCGCAAGTGGAGTATTTACCTCTTCAGACCCATTTGAGTGGAAAACATGGCAGTTTACAGTGTTTTATGTGTATCAGATGATTTATTCTTCGTGTCATTGTCTTTGATTTTTGTTAATGGCCCACCTCTGAATCTTACCGGAATGAAGAGAACATTTATCTTCTCTTAATAATCTCTTCTGATTATTTGCTCTTTAATGGATGAAGCTTGTTTTTCTTTTTGTTTGTTTGTTTATTGAAGTACAGTCAGTTACAATGTGTCAGTTTCTGGTGTACAGCACAATGTCCTGGTTGTGCGCATATATATATATTTATATTTGTTTTCATATTCTTTTTCATTAAAGGTTATTACAAGATATTGACTATAGTTCCCTGTGCTAGACAGAAGAAATTTATTTTTCATCTACTTTATATAGAGTAAAGCTTGCCTTTCTGATTGTTTTATCCTCCTGTGTCTTCAAAGGAAGTTGGTCAAAATATTACAATTTGCCTCCATCCCCAACTCTCACTTTGTCGGAAAATAGCCAACAAACAGGAGTATTAGAACAGAGGCAGCATCACGCTTAAGGAACAGTAGTCTCGGTCTTGGTCCAGACACAAGCTGACGCAGGTCACGGCATCTGCCCAGCAGGGACCGCAGCACCACCCCCCACAGGAAGCCCATAGAGAGGGGACTTTCAGCAGCACAGCCCTGTCCATGAGTGCAGAGGACATTCCTGTCCTCCCCATGGCTGGTGTTCAAGTCCACACTCACTAGCCGGTCGTACCCCAGGCCACACAAGACCAGCAAAGGGGCTGAAGAGACCATGCCTGACCTGAGCATCAGACCTCAGCTTGAATTCTGGTTTTGTGACAGGCCACCTACGTGTGACTGTATTTGTTTACTGGAGCTGCCGTAACAAGGTAGCAGAGACTGGATGGCATGGCTTAAACAACAGAACTGTATGGTCTCATGGTTCTGGAGGCTGGAAGTCCAAAATCAAGGAGCCGGCAGGGCTGGTTCCTTCCAAGGGCTGCAAGAGAAGGATCTGTTCCAGCCTCTTCCTTTGGCGCGTAGATGCCATCTTCTCCCCGTGTCTTCACATCACCTCCCTCTGCCCACATCTGGGTCCAGATGTCCTCTCACAAGGACACCAGTCCTACTGGATTAGAACCCACCCTAATGACCTCACTGGAACTTAACTACCTCTGCAAAGACCTTCTTTCCAAATAAAGTCACACTCTGACATCCTGGGGATTAGGACTCCAACTTGTGGCTTTGGAGGGACACATTTAGCCCATCACAGAAACCTGGGGGCATTTCTCTGTCACCAACATGTGGGAAGAATTATCACACCTGGAAACATTCTGTGATGACCAGTGAAGTAATGAAGTCAAGTGCTGGTCACGAAGGAAACTTCCACAAAGTGTTATTTCCATTTTCCTGTGTGAATCTGGGAATCTGTGCTTCCTGTTGAAAGACCACAAAAGGAACGAGAGACAAAAAGGCATCTCACACAGAGTCGACAGAATCATCAACCTTAGTAATCCAGAAAAGAGCAGAAATCCCCTTAATAACCAGGTTCGCTACGGGAAATATCTTTAAACAACAAGACGCAGTCGTGGGCTTTTTCCCCCAAAATAACAGCACCAGACACCTGCTCCTGTTGTGTTTATACCTCTTCCGAGGCCACACACATAACAGACCAGGTGGTCCCTCAAGAATGACAAACAAGGAAGGGGATGACATTTAGACTGTTCAAGCCGGCAACTGTGTGTGTGTGTGTGTGTGTGTGCGCGCGCACGCGCGTGCGCTCACAGGAGGGCTCCTTGAGGCTAATTCATAACCTCTTCCTAATTTAGAGAAAATTCTGATAAGCTGAGCTCTCTAGTCTCTCAAGTCTTGGAAGATTGTAAACAGCAAATCTGGAAGTAGGTGGACAGAAGAAACACTACAACAGGAAGAAACAGTGGAGGACAAAGTACAGAGAGAATCTGTAAGAAGCAAGCAGATGTAAGAGTTCCAAAGGTGTAAAGACTTGGGGCCGCCCAGCGTGAAGGGCGGTGCCCCCGCCCCAGGAGCTGACTGCACCCAGCACTGCAAACACCCCGTCTCTGTAATGAACTTGGGACCATCCCGGGGAGGTTAAATCGTGTGGCTCTGTTAGGTGGAAGGTCAGAGACTAAGAAGTCATTCCTGGAAAGGTTTCCCAGTAAAGTGATTACAATTTTCACATGCAAAGTAAATTAATATATGTTGGAAATCTGAAAATCGTGTTGGCACAGAGTAGAACGTTCCCTAACAATGCCAGGAAAAGTAGACTTGACTGTGGGTCTTTCCACTGCAACCTCCCACTGGGTGCTAAGTTCTTACTTATTGAGTGAGGGACTCAGTGCTTCATGTACAGCTTCAGGTGGCTGGGAATGCCATACGCACCCGCTGGCCAGCAGTGTTGTCTGACTGAACTTTAGAGGAACATATTGGCATGCTGAGAAAGTTGGAGGTGGACTGTGGGCCATCCCTTTCTGAGGTTCCTTCCCACCAGGAGACCTGAGGACCGAGAGAGAAGAACCTTTCCCCATCTTTCCCTCAAAACAGAAGGAGGCTTCTGCACATCACAGAGCCACGCAGACCACAAGATCCAGGCTCCACCAGGGTCCCCTCCTCTGAGGCCCACTGCATCTCTTGGCCAGGGAGAACACAGAGGCCACCCAGCCCTGACGTTGCCCCGAGGGACAGGCCTTTGTCCACAACGCGACGCTCCCTTCCTTCCTGCTAAGAGCAACCTCGGTCTAGCCTGTTTGCCAAGTACGGGGTGTAAATAAGCTCTTGGAACCTGGAAGGTGACGCAGGATCAACATCTTGAATGTTCAACAAGACATGCTCTCAGGGGGAGGGTACAGCTCAGTGGCAGATAGAATGCAGGCTTAGCAGGCATGAGGTCCTGAGTTCAATCCCTGGTACCTCTATACAAAAAAAAAAAAAAAAAAAAAAAGACACGTTTTCTTCCTACTCATTATTTATGCAGGACTTAGCAGAGGACTAAAACTTAAAACCTAAAAAAAAAAAGAAAAAGAAAAAAATTTAATAAGATTAAAAAAATAAAACCTAAAAATTTAAGTTATCTGATCTTGGGAAATGAATAAAAACAAAACTCAGTTTCTGAGAATTTGTATCTATTGGTATTGACATTTGAAGGAACAGTACGTAAGTTATGTTTTTCATATACGTACTTTTATAACTTATGGGAGATATATATATGACCTAATAGACTTTATTTTAGCAGACCTGTATTTATGTGTCTGAGCTATGTACTAAGAGGGGTGGAAGAAAATTGGATTGGAGCCGGGCTGAGACGATGCGCAGACCTGTTTTAATAACTGTTGTGATGTACAGTCTGGCTCAAGAGATATGGAGCAAACATTTGCCATCTACTAGTATCTGTTTCCAAGCAATGCCAGTGTGACTTTCACCACATTTTAAATTGTTTGGCAGGCCCTCAGTTTGCGGTACGCAGGGTCTGTCTTCATTTTCCAACAGGGACTTAACCCTGAGCCTCATATTTATGTAATGAGTGTTCACAAATGGTAGCCATTGCTGTAACTTCAGAGTCTACAAAATCTAAATTATGCTGCATACGAGCAGATTATACACATACACACATGTAATGTAAATACATAATATACATAATATAAATATATGCTGTACATTCTGCTGCTTCATCATCTCTTACGTGTTTAAACTTCATGAAAAATGGCATGAAAAGGAAGATAAATAAATCTCTCCTAAATGATCTTAAGTAGCAGGAAGAAAAATTTAGGAGTTACGGATGACTGCAGTTGACTTGGATTTGGGAATGGAGGGCCATTTTTATAACCTCTAAATGGAGGGAAATGTTGTTTAAATCTACAAATAAGATTCTACAGACCAGGGTTTCACAAAGCTTAGTTTGCTCGGTCATCACCTGTGTGAGATGTGGGGGGAGGGTAGAGCTCACGGTAGAGCACGTGCTTAGCATGCAGGAGGTCCTGGGTTCAGTTCCCAGAACTGCCATTAAACATAAATTACTGTGTATATGTATTTACAGGCAATGTATTGTATATGTACAGTCAAATTGTAACAATTCTACCCAATAAAACTGAAAAAATGAAAATAAATAAATTCACTTAATTACCTCCTCCCCAAGACAAAAACCACCTGTGTGAGAGGAAAATCTCGAGACAGTCACTGAGAAAGAGAGATGGCAACAGAACCCCTGGTGTATTTTCTAATTTCATGGTGCAGGCATTCATCCTGATTAATAATGGAATAGATCACTGCTCACTAACAGCAACAGTACTACTGTATAACTGTATTATTAAACATAATTGCATTATTTATTATCTGGTCATTGTCACAGAGGTACTAGGAATTGTGAAATCTCAAGATAAGAAGGAGGGTTAAAGGTTATCCGGGGCCCGAAAATATCCTAGCCAAGTTGTCACCCACTGAGACTTAACACGTCCCAGGGACGAGAGACCCACCACCCCCTCAGGCAGCCTGTGCTGTCTTTGAGCAACTTCAAGGATATAAAGAAAAGAACAACCACCATTCCTTACCTACGGCAGATACTGACTGAGAGCTTATAAGAAACCCGTTTCTAACCTAAGGTTTAGGCTCCTTGAAGTTTAATGAAAAGCTCATAATTTATAGCTAGCAAGTCACGTCCCAGACTTGAAAGCAGATGCTCCACATCCCATGCCAATAAAGTGGAGATTTACAGCCCAGCCCAGAGACTGAATCTAGCAAACTCCAGAAGCCAAGCTCACCTCGAGGCTGAGACGAAGCATCTTGATTCCACAAGCTCAGACCAGAGCAAACTGAGAAGAGGGGCAGAGCAAAGAGCCAGAAGTTTGGCAAAACAAGATGATAGGCAGAAGGAGGCAAACCAGCTGCCAACAACAACAACAACAACAAATATAAACACGGGAGGAACATGCTGATCTTACTCAGCCCCAGATCTGAATAGATGAGCCAAAACCAAAAGGTAAGGAACACCACGAGTGTGAGATTGGAACCCAGGAGAACAGGCGTGTGCTCCTGTCCTCACTGTCCAAACAGGCAAAGTGGAAAATGTTCTATGTCTCCAAAACCGAGTGTGTGTCTCATCTGGACAATGGTCCTTCCCCACTTTTGCTTTACTTTGGTAGGTGTAGACTTAGAGCATTGTGGAGGATTAAACTGGTACAGGTTTAAACACTCCATCTCCCATCATTTCATGAATGGGAAATATAAAATTTAGTGGTGTCATCAAAGTGCTAGGAAAAACTTCCATGTCCACGTCGACAAGACATTAACATTAGCGAGTCCTGAATTTTAAATCCACCTCTGTCAGTCACTGGATACGAACATTCTCTCTAGTTTAGACAAAAAGAAATGCTGGAGAGATTTGCAGATACACACTACTATGTATAAAATAGATAAACAGCAAGGTCCTACTGTATAGCACAGGGAACTATATTCAATACCTTGTAATAGCCTTTAATCGAAAAGAACATGAAAAGGAAAACATATATACTTGTAACTGAATCACTATGCTGTACACCAGAAATTAACACAACATTGTAAGTCGATTATACTTCAATTAAAAAAATTTTTAAAGAAATGCCAGAGAGGCCAAGCCAAAAAAAATTCTTTAAAAGGGTCATTTTCATTTGTAATTAGTGCCTCCCACTATTCCAGAATAGACTGTCATGGCAACGCCTGGTTGATTTCCTAAAGAATACAATTTGTTCCATTTCTTACCGGACAAGTTGCCATTGGCCGATGATGTTACAATAAGAGGAAATAGTGTTGGTTTTCATAAGTAGTAAGTTTATGGACTGGTGGCTTACTGTTTGTCTTTTCTCAGACTTATTTTAGAGGGATTTTTTTTTAATATTTGTATCATTTAATGGTGCTTTGGGGAAAAAAAATTTAAGTCCTATTTTTGTATTTTGTTCCAGGGCATTCTTGGCTCGGGTTTTGCATTAAAAGTACAAGAACAGCATCGCCAGAAACACTTTGAGAAAAGAAGGAACCCAGCTGCCAACCTCATTCAGGTAAACGTCAGGATGGTAGGTAGAGGGAAGTTCTGTCCTTGGAAGCGTTTGTGGGGTCAGGTTCCAATCTCTAGATGACATAGCTTAGAAGAGCTACTCTTCTATTTTGTTTTTAAAAAGTGAAGCTAGAACTTAATGTACAGTCTTGGATTTGGGCAAGTGCTCTCCCCTCCCAAACATAAAAATAATACATATGTTCAATAGATGGTCCTTGCTCGATGCGGATTAATTAACCGAGCCAGCAAGCCGGTGCCGAGGTTGGCCGAGGGGTTGCTCCTGGAACGACCACGTCAGCCCTGTGATCGACTTGGTGAAATGTAATTGATCATTAAGTGATGGAGCAGAGCGGGGCACTGTTCCCCGCATCACAGCCACAAACCCTGATGAATGCGGCTGTTCTGAAGAACAACGTATTTATTTAGAACGTCAAGGTTTAGCACTTTCGAAATCACTTTTAATGCCATCTAGAGCAATAACTTGGAATAGTTATCTTATTTTAAAAGCTGGTGGAATTATGGAATCCATCCATGTTTGAGTGTATGAAATAATGGGCATATTATTTGAAGCTAACTCATAACACATGGGTTGCTGAGCGTTTCATTTTCTTGTCAATAACTCAGGAATTGCTTTAGCACTGAAAGGAATGCTTCTCTTTTTGCCTTCTGGATCTTTGGGGAGTAGAACCATCCTAGGAGCAGGATGGTTCTGCTTATTTCAAAATCACAAAATAAGGGGGGAGGGTATAGCTCAGTGGTAGCATGCATGCTTAGGTCCTGGGTTCAGTCCCCAGTACCTCCATCAAATATAAATAAACCTAGTTACCTTCCCCCCCCCACAAAAAAAATCACTAAATATATTTTTCTCTGGATCCACACTGTGAGGTTTACATTTAATTATAGACTAGATGATTATCCAATCTAAACTTCTTCCCTGGACCCCCTGCCTGCCAAGTAGTGGAAGATTCAGAACTCCTAGACCACAGGGCTTTGGGGTGGTGACCTGAGGTGCGAGAGAGTTGTCTTCATGGGATAGTAATAAGAACATTGTTTCAATTTACATTGTAGGTTTGCATGGTGGATTGGGGGTGGGGGTGACCTCGTTTGTTGATCTACTCCTTTTCCTACTCAGTAAACCTGCCTTGGTTTGCTGAGCACACAAAGCATCAAGACCAAGAACAAGTGCATTTGTTTTAAGCCAGAGCTACTCTCTTTCCAGAGGGGCACTGGAGATGCCCAGATTGCTTTGTCACGTGGTCGGCGAGACAACTACATTAACCAGCGTGTCAGGGTTTCAGGAAAACGTTTAAAAGCCCGGCAATGCGGAGGACGTTTGGCTGTGTCAATATCTCCATGTGATTCATTTAAATTAACTTTTTCTTTCAACTGGAGTAGTCTGGGAAAAGAAAGCAGCTCTCAGTAATGTTTTGAATTCCTGCCCAAATGCCACAGCTTTTATTAATAATGCCTAAGACTTTCGAAGGGCTTCTTGGTTTGCAGAGTGTTTCTGATACATTATGTCACTTAATCCTCAGGACAAGCCTGGAAGGAGCTAGGACTCAAATCCCCAGTGTCTGAAACAGAATCCTTTATGCCTTTCAAACAGCGGCACTTACAGCCTCAGAAATACGTTACTGAAGCCTTGGGATGAGCATCTCAAGACACTTCAAGATGGGGATGGTACTGCTCAGTGGTAGAGTGTGCTTAGCTTGCACAAGGTCCTGGGTTCAATCCCCAGTACCTCCGTTAAAATAAATACACCTGATTACTTGTGCCCCTCCCCCCAAAAATGAGTAAATAAAAAACAATTTTTAAAAGAAGGGGGTTATAGCTCAGTAGTAGAGTGCACGCTCAGCACATTCAAGGTCCTGGGTTCAAACCCCAGTACCTCCATTAAAATAAATAAATAAATAAGCCAAATTACCATCCCCCCATAAATAAATAAATAAGAAATTTCCACTTTAAAAAATAGAAACAAGGAAAACAAAAAAGCAACAAAAATTTTTTTTTAGTAAAAATTGAAGGGGTTGCCACAGAGAAACAAAAATTAGTAAGAAGTGAGGTGGGGGAAGGGATTGCTGGTTTTCATCCTGAATCTTTTAGTTCTCTGAGTTCTTAAATTCCGTACCTTGAAAAAGACACCAATTCTACGTTAATTATACTTTTGGATGGTGAGCTGAAATTAAAATTTCCAGAAAAGGTCAAATGCGCTGTAATGGCAAGACAGCAAACAATATAAGTGAAATACTCCGTAAAAACTTAATCATCCTGAGGTTGTGCTTATAATTACAGACCAAAGTCTGAGTTTCTTTGGCTGCCTCAAGGACCAGGGTCGCTTGGTAAATGACGATTTGGCTTCCATTTTGCTTCCTGTTGACTTATCCATGGGAGTAGATGCACTGTGCAGATTAAATCCCTCTGGGCATTCTTTTTTCTCTTGCCAACCACCGTGTGATTTTGGCTTTAAATATAGGAGCATCTTGAGCGCATGGCTGTGGCCTTGAGTTTCAGCGGCGGAAGCAGTTACTGAGAGAGAGAGAGCTCGGACAGGACAAAGTTATTAGGGTGGAGGGGTGAGAGGGCCCCGCTCCCCACCTCCATCCTGGCTGCTAACCTGCCTCGGCCCTGGGACAGATGCCCCTTGCTCCCTCTGCTTCCCATTTACAAGACGTTCTTAGGAGAAGAGCAATGAAGGGCATAAGAGCTTAGCTGTTGAGGTCAATTGAGGAAGATCAAGAAGCCCAGTCTCACTGTTAAGAAAATTTTCAATTTTCTAAGAGTGGCCTCTTTGGCTCCCCATTCTTCAGAGCGTTGGCAAGCAATGTCTTGGTCCCATCTTCTGTCATCTTGTTGTTTGGGATTCTTTTTTGTCATTGTTATCTAGCAATGCCCAGACCTGCTTTGTACTTCTTAGTTCTACCTGAGTCCTGTTTTCAAGTTACCTGAGTTCACATGTATGTGATGCCTTTTATGAAAACTGTCTAATTAAAGCAGCCATCTCAGACAACAAGGACCTACTGCATAGCACAGGGAACTCTATTCAATTTCCTGTAATAACATACCATGGAAAAGAATCTGAAAAGAAAATATATACATGTATTATATGTATAACTGAATCACTTTGCTGTACACCTGAAACTAACGTTATAAATCAACTACACTTCAGTAAAAAGGTTTTTTTCAGAAAAGCAGCCATCTCTGCTGTCAAGGCATGGGAGGGTCTCTGGCCTTCACTACAGAAGAAGCTGCAACAGTAAACCCATGTGTTTTTAGTGACTAGTTAAATCGCTCTGTAGATTGTGTTGGTGCAATATTTGCAAGAACTAAAATCTCAAGATAATACAATGATAATTGCTTCATTCTCTATAAGATGCCAAGATGCTTTTTGTTAAGTCTTCGCAGATTTTTAGGTTAAATCAACGTGTGAGCAAGGCTCCAGGCCTTGGGAGCCCACTTTAATTATTTAAACCTTCCTTAATAATATAAAAAACCCTCAGGCCCTACCTACCATGTATTTTTCTAGTTTTTTATATCCCTCCTTGAACACTTTATTAAAGTCTAATGCGACGGAATACAGCATGTACCCTAAGAAAACTGAGCGCTGCTGTATAGCCAGCACCTGGTAAAGAAGCAGATGGTGACCTGGATGTCCGCACACTCTCTCTCAACCTCTGTCCCCCATGGGGCCCTGCTTTGCCGTCTCCCAACAGCAGAGATTAGCTTCCCTGTTTTGTACCTTTGTGTCTTGCTGCTCTCCCTCAGTGTTGTTGATGGAAGGGTCATCCATATTGTTGAGCACAGTTAAGGTGCACCATGACTCTATCCTCTTCCGTTAGGCTGACATAGCGCAGCTCATCTCTTTACTGTGCTGTTCATCACTGAGCATTTCCAATTTTGCTTTATTAACAGTAGATTTGGGGGGGATGAATTCAAGAATAGTCAGTTTACAATGTTGTATCAATTTCTGGTGCACATTATAATAGTTCAGCCATACGTATACATACATATATTTGTTTTCATATTCTTTTTCATTATAGGTTACTACAAGATATTGAATATAGTTCCCTGTGCTATACAGTAGAAACTTGTTCATCTCTTTTATATAAAGTAGTTAGTATCTGCAAATTTCAAACTCCCAATTTATCCCTTCCCACCCTCTTCATCCCCCCACCCCCTGCTGGTAACTATACGTTTGTTTTCTATGTCTGTGAGTCTGTTTCCATTTTGTAAATAAGTTCATTTGCCTTTTTTTTTTTTTTTTAGATTGTCAAGGAATCTCCATACTGTTTTGTTTTCTGTAGTGGCTGCACCAATTTACATTCCCACCAACAGTGTAGGAAGGTTCCCTTTTCTCCACACCTCTCGATCATTTGCATTTGTAGACTTTTTAATGATGGCTATTCTGAATGGTGTGAGGTGATACCTCATTGTAGTTTTGATTTGCATTTCTCTGATAATTAGCAACGTTGAACATCTTTTCATGTGCCTATTGGTCATTTGTACGTCTTAATTGGAGAATTGCTTGTTTAGGTCTTCTGCCTATTTTAGGATTGGGTTGTTTGGTTGTCTCTTATTAAGTTGTATGAGCTGTTTATATATCCTGGTAGTTAAGCCCTTGTCAGTCACATCGTTTGCAAATATTTTCTCCCAGTCCATAGGTTGTCTTTTCATTATATGGTTTCCTTTGCTGTGCAAGAGCTTGTAAGTTTAATTAGGTCCCATTTGTTTATTTTTGCTTTCATTTCTATTGCCTTGGGAGACTGACCTAGGAAAACATTGCTTTATGTCAGATGACGTTTTGCCCATGTTCTTTTCTAGAAGATTTATGGTGTCCTGTCTTATGTTTAAGTCTTCTAAGCCATTTTGAGTTTATTTGTGTGTATGGTGTAAGGGAGTGTTTTATCTTCATTGATTTACATGCTGCTGTCCAGTCTTCCCAACACCACCTGCTGAAGAGACTGCCTTTTCTCCATTGTATATGCTTGCTTCTTTTGTCAGAGATTAATTGACTGTAGGTGTATGGGTTTATTTATGAACTCTATTCTGATCTTTATCCTTATGTCTATTTTTTTACAAATACCATGCTGTTTTGATTACTGTAGCTCTGTAGTATTGTCTGAAATCTGGGAGGGTTATTCCTCCAGCTTCATTCTTTATCTTCAGTATTGCTTTGGCAATTCTGGGTCTTTTATAATTCCATATAAATTTTAGGACTATTTGTTCTAGTTCTGTGAAAAAATGTCATGGGTAATTTGATAGGAATCACATTAAGTCTGTAGATTTCTTTGACTAATATGGCCGTTTTAACAATATTTTCTTCTAATCCAAAAGCATGGGATATCTTCACATTTCTTTGAATCATCTTCAGTTTCCTTTATCAGTATTTTATATTTCTCAGCATATAAGTTTTTCACCTCCTTGGTCACTCTTATGCCTAAATATTTTATTTTTTATGCATTTTAAAAGGGATTTTTTTCCACTTTCCCTTTCTGATATTCCATTGTTAGTGGAAAGAAATGCAGCAGATTTCTGTATATTAATCTTGTGTCCTACTACCTTGCTGAGTTTGCTTATCAGTTCTAGTAGTTTTTGTGTGGAATCTTTAGGTTTTTCTACATATTGTATCATGTTACTTGCATATAGTGACAATTTTACCTCTCCTCTTACAATTTGGATACCTTTTCTTTCTTTTTCTTTTTTTCTTTTTCTGTCTGATTGCTGTGGCTAGGACTTCCAATACTATGTTTAATAGAAGTGGTGAGAGTGGGCATCCTTGTCTTGTTCCAGACTTTAGCAGGAAAGCTTTCAGCTTTTCACCATTGAGTATTATGTTGGCTGTGGGTTTGTCATAAATGACTTTTATTATGTTGAGATATGGTTCCTCTATACCCACTTTGGAAGAGTTTATCATGAATGAGTGCTAAATTTTATCAAATGCTTCTTTGTCATCTATTGAGATGATCACATGGCTTTGTCATTTCTTTTGTTCATGTGGTATATCACATTGTTTGATTTGGGATCCTTGTGACTCTGAGATGAATCTGACTTGATTGTAGTATATGTTTTTTTTAATGTACTGTTGGACTTGGTTTGCTAATATATTGTTGAGGATTTTTGCATCAACTTTCACCAAAGATACTGACCTGTAATTTTCTTTTTTGGTGATGTCTTTGTCTGTTTTTGGTATCAGGGTGATGGTGGCTTCATAGAATGGCTTTGGGAGTATTCTCTCCTCTTCAATCTTTTGGAAGAATTTGAGAAGAATCCCATAGATTTTGTATGGTTGTGTTTTCATTTTCATTTATCTCAAAGTGTTTTTAAATTTCCTCTTTAATTTCATCTTTGGCCCATTGGTTTTTTAGTAGCATGTCATTTAGTCTCCATGTAATCTTTTTTTTTTTCCTTCATTATTCTTTTTGTGGTTAATTTCTAGTTTCATGCTGTTGTAGTCAGAAAAGATGCTTGAAATAATTCCTATATTCTTAAATTTGTTGGAGCATGTTTTATGTCCTAGTATGTCATCTATCCTAGAGAATGTTCCATGTGCACTTGAGAAGAATGTTTATTCTGGGGTCTTGGATGTAATGTCCTGAAAATATCGATTATGTCTAACTGTTCTATTATGTCATTTAGGATCTCTGTTGCCTTATTGCTTTTCTGTCTGGAAGATCTGTCCATTGATGTTAGTGGGGTGTCAAATTCTCCAACTATTATTGTGCTCCTGTCAATTTCCCCCTTTATGTCTGTTAGTATTTGTTTTATGTATTTAGGTGCTCCTATATTGGGTGTATGTATGTTAACAAGTGTAATATTTTCTTCTTGTATTGATTGTTTTATCATTATATAGTGTCCTTCTTTATCTTTCTTTATGGCCTTTGTTTTAAAGTCTACTTTGTATGATATTATTATTGCTACCCCAGCTTTCTTGTCATTTCCATTTGCATGAAATATCTTTTTCCATCCCCTAACTTTCAGTCCATGTGTGTCCTTCACTCTAAAGTGAGTTTCTTGTAGGTGGCATTTTTTAGGCTCTTGTTTTATTATCCAATCTGCCACTCTGTCTTTTTATTGGAGCATTGAGTCCATTGACATTTAAGTCCATTGATACTATGAATTATAATAAAAACTTTTCTCCAGGAGAGTGGACTAAACACTTGGTCATCAGAGATGTTTGCAGACATATTACCAAAATTTGTATGGAAAGTAAGTTCAGGCAGTCTCTCAAATGAACAGTTCAGAGAGAAGCTTTTCTAACAACAGCCATCAAGCAGCCAACAAAGGACAGTGGAGGAATTCTAAGACCCAGAGCCAGGCAATCTGAGTCAATGCCTCAACTCTGCCAATCTTGTGTAAAACTCTTAATTTATCTGAGCCTTTATTTTCTCATCTACAAAATAAAGGTCTCAGTCCACACTCTGATTGTGAAGATTACATGAAAATACTTAGTATTTTCCCTGTCAGGTATAATTATATGAAGCAGACAGAGCATATGTTTTACATCAAAGAGCTATAAACATACCCTTAGATCATGACATTAAATTCATACACGCTTTCCAATTATATACCTAGAGAACACACTTTCCCCACTTTGTTTTAGCCCTGCCTTTTGTTATCACTGTCTTCATTTTTAGCATTAGATGTATTGCATAGTTCAACTTCAGAGAATTTCGCTTCATCATTAACATACCCTCAGGGTCATTAGTTTACTAGCTAGTTTACTAGTTAATTTACTAGTTGCATTATGGATTTGCAGGAGTCTTTGGCCTCTATCTTATCAAGTAGTGATTAAAGATGTGCAGTTGGCTCCTGGGAAGCATGGTCACACTCAAGTAGTCACTTCCGATATCTTTCCCTAAGCCATTCCAAAATTGCTCTCTGTTAAACTTGGTATGCTGGTTTTGATGTGAGTTACTTTGATAAGCAGTTCTACTGGTATCGCGGGTTGTGTCTAACAGCTAGCCTAAAATGCCAGTCATGTTCACCCCCTTGGGCGTTTACTGGGGCAAAATGTGACAAGGATAATATTCCTTTTTGTTTTTTTGTGTTTTGTTTTTATTTGGAGTGGGGAGGTAATTAGGTTAATTTCTATATTTATGGTGGAGGTACTGGGGATTGAACCCAGGACCTCGTGCGTGCTCAGTACACACTCTACCACTGAGCTCTACCCTCCCCACAAGGAGATGATTCTTAATATGTCATAAGTTAATAACTTCCCATTTCATTTCATTGTCTCCTTCTCTTTTGTTTTTCTTTTCTATGTCCCCACGTGTGCCGCATGCAGTGCGTTTGGCGCAGTTATGCAGCTGATGAGAAATCTGTTTCCATTGCAACCTGGAAGCCACACTTGAAGGCCTTGCACACCTGCAGCCCCACCAAGTAGGTGTCAGTGCGACAGCTGGTGCTGTCAAGTGTCTTCAAATTTGTAAAACAAGTGTGTGTGTAGATTGGGGCTCCTCTTTTTCTCCGTTGCTCTTTGAGAGATTCAGTCTGTTTAGTAACAACTCAGGCACAAAACTAAATAGATGCAGTATTCTTCCTCACCATCCCTAGACTGGGTTTAAAGATTAAAAAAAACAAACTTTTATAGAGATGTATTTTTACTATTTCATGCTTATTTTCCAATATCTCATTTCCTAAAGCCGACCAGGATTTTAAAGGTAAGTGCTATAGTTCTAGAAAAAGAATGATTAAAACTCCACCCATCAGCTGACCCCAAGCTGGTAGTGCTTTGAGAGCAATGTGTCTTTGTACATGCAAGTCCCTCAAGGTCAGTTCTCACCTAGATCCTCTCACAGGGTGACCCTTGAACTTTCACTTGCAGGTCAAACCAATATCAGTGGCAAAAGATGAGAAGAGGTAGAGTCCAATGAGGTGAAGGGACCAATCAGAGTACGATTTGGAATTAGCATCAAAAATTTAAGTAATATTACTTCCATTCACATTTCATTGGCCAAAGCAAATCACTTGGCTGTGCTTCAGCTCCCTGAGGGTGGGGAGGTGCCGTCCCACACTGCGCTGAAACGAGAGGAGAGTTGGAAAGATATGCCCACATCCTGATGGTCCCTGCTGCCATCTTTAATTCAAAAAACAATCCTCAGCCCTGGAATCCTGGACTCCAGTCCAACTAACAGAACACATGCTAAATCATAATCACCATCTAATTAAAGAAGATCCTCAGGGAATCAACCAAAGCAAGTAAGTTGAGGGAAAGGCTTTCTGTGAGTCACCCAGCTGGACCACCATAGTCAGATCCTCGGGTTGTTCAAGTTTTAAAAGGGTTTAGCTGAGTTAGAGTATGTTAGAGTACCTGCTGTGTCATTCATAGCCCAAGAAAACCTTAGTCCTCATAGCTTCATGGGGTTCGAGGCAGCTGACTAGGGTGGCTCCGTCAGAGAAACTGCTTTCTCACTGATGCACAGAAGAAATCATCTGGGGAAACCTGCATGACTTGTTCCCTGGCACTGCAGTCTCTGAGGAGCTCAGTGATGCTGCAGGTCCCCTGTTAACCCCTGGAATCTGTTTCATTGCTCCCTGTCCTGTCCTGGGCCTCAGTTTCCCATCCACAGAGTGCTGGTCAAGAGCTGGCCAGGATTGCTTCTGAGCCCAAATGGGACACATCTCCTAGAAGTTGGGGTCAAAACGGTGTCAGCACCTGTGACAGAGAGAGTCACTAACCCACAGGATTTTAGAGGGGATGGACCCTAACAAGACAGAAGCGTGGATGTGGCTGAGTGACTGTGTGGACGGGAACCCACCTTTCACTTAGATCTTAAAATTCAGCTAAAATCCCTTTACTGAGTATTAGACGCTTTCAGAGTTGTAGCATTTTAAAACAAAAAAGGAATATAACTCTTGTGCCGTCCGTTCTTTGGGGATGTGAATCAAAAATGGGAATAGAAATTGTACATGTCTTGTCTTCATGAGAGTTGCTCGGTACGAGTGTAAGAGGAAGGTTAGTAGAAAGAAACAGGAGAAGGTCTCAAGTGACAAAAGAGAGTAGTCTGTTATTTTGTCATACGTGATTATTCGGCGTCCCACTTCCTGCAGTTTGGGGGATTAGAAGTCATCCTGAAGCCTGGAAAAATGATTCAGCAATGACTCCAATTCTCCCAATGCACAAACTGTTATTTTATTCACATTACTTCTCTCTTTTTTCTGATATTTCTCCTATTTTTAGTGGGGTGGGGATGGAGGATACTTTATGCAAACACTTGTCTTCATCCTGTTCCAGTGTGACTACCAACCACCCCCTCACACTCCTCTCCCCACACCCCTCATTAACCTCGGGGTCTCAGCCTTATTTCCTGAATGACAGGTATCTGCCCAGGGAGACACAGCATCACTGGCAATGCTCATGGGAACCTGGTCCTCTTCCTTCAGAGATGCTTTGTTGTTCCAAATTGCAGTGGTTCTAAATCTCTTGTTCTTACTGTTTTTCCTTTGTTAAATCATTAAGAACATGATGATAACTGTGGACTCTCTCCCAAGAAAACTATTCAATGCATTAAAAAAAAAATCAAAACTTTGCCTACGGTTTTGGAGTCACAAAATCCCTGCAGCCAGTTTCCAAATTTTTTTTGCTTTAGAAAGCAATCCTGTTTTAATCAGGTGTGCAGGTCAGTGAAGAGAATAATTTACAATGACTTAAAGGGATATTTTTACATTTATAACTAAGTGGCTTACTGAGCACAGAGTGGTAAAGTAAGAAATAGACCAAAATGTCTTATTTACATAGTGTATTTCCTGTCACATTCAGGGGCTAACAATTTCTGCAGGGAGAGATTGTTCATTCATTCAACAAGTGCTCACCGAGCACTGCTGGAGAAGAAAAAAATGTTTGTCTGCCTTTCTGGGTTCTTCTGTCTGGTCTAAGAATTAAATAGACATGAGACAGATGAACAGGAGAAAAATCAAACAAAAGTTTAACAACATGTGAACATGAGAAAGATGCAGGAAAACTGAATAACTGGACAAGAAGCTGAAACCCTCCCCTGAAATACTGTCTTCAGCTAAAGACAGAAGACGATGTTGGAGTAGGGGGTTTGGGGCTTCAAAGGGGAGGACACAATTCACGTGGAGATAGAAAAGCAGACATTTGGTACATGACTGTTTGCTGGGCCTGTGGAGGCACTGGGACAGTCATTGTGATTGGGATACTCTGACCCCCAGCCCTGCTGGTACCCCACCACCACACCTGGCCCATATTCCCTGCAGACCCAACTGGTGGCAGCTCTATTCTGGGGGAACAAGCCCTTTATCTAAACTCTTTTAGGCAGTTAAGGGAGAGATAACAAGAAAAACTTCCCGAGACTTCTGATTCTTAAAAATAATCAGCCTTGAGGGGATGGTCTAGCTCAGTGGTAGAGCGCCTGCTTAGCATGTAAGAAGTCCTGGGTTCAGTCCCCAGTACTTCCATTAAAAATAAATAAATAAATAAATAAATCTAATTACCTCCTCCCCCATTAAAAAATAATAATAATTTTTTTTAATTTTTAAATTATCAGCCTAAATTTATCCTCTGGCCATAGAGACACATTTGAGGTGCCGAATTTGGCTCCCCCTACATCACCTATCCTGTGCACAGCACTGTTCCAAGCACAAGGAATGCCGGTGGCACAAGTGAAAAACAAACAGAATCTCAGGCCTCAGGGAGTTTATGCTCAAGGGACTCTGGAAAGAGACAGTAAAAACAGATAAATAAGAGATGTAACAGAGTAGAGGGTGATAGGTGCCACAGAGGAAAGTAAAGTAGGGAAGGAATTTAGGGAGCCCTGGAGGGTGCGATTTTAAACAGGTTGGGGCGGGGTGGGAATAGCTCAGTGGTAGAGCGCGTGCTTAGCATGCAGCGCCTCCTGGATTCAATGCCCAGTGCCTCCATGAAACAAACAAACCGAAAAAAAGAAAAACACCCAAAAACAAAATAAATAGGTGGTCAGGGAAGAGATCGGGTTAGCAACAGCATCCTCATGGTCATCAGTGATGTTGTTATCCATGGGAAACAACAACCCGTGCTTCTGTTCCCCAGCTTTAGAGCTGCAGCTGGATACTGGGACTCCGCCACCTTGTCTGGGGAGTCGGTTGGAAGAGAGGTGTGAAGACCGTTCCATGGGGGAAGGGCAGGGGGAGGAGCAGAGAGGGGGAGAAGGGCAGGGGGAGGGGGAGGAGGTGCCGTGCCGCCCAGACCCACTCCTTTCTGGCCTGGAGGTCTCTCACGCGCTCTTTAGAGGTCTTAGCAGTTGTTCTCTCCAAGTTTTGTTTTAACTGCAGAAGGATGCATAAAAGGAACGTATTTCTTGATTTTCATCTTAAAGGGATTCAAGGCCATGTGAGGGTGAGGCCCAGGTAAAGGTGCTGTTTTAGGAAACAAGTCAGCTATTTTATGAAGCTGTGGGGAATTAACAAGCTCCAGAGATGCCATGCAGTCCCTTAAAAATTTGGAACTAAGAGATTGTCTGATCCCAAGAGATTGCCTGATCAGTTTACATGGAAGATTAGGAGCCACGAGAAAGTGAGGGGCCTGCCCAAGGACACACGGGCTCATCAGCAAAGAGCAGGGACCCTCCCCCATGCTGCATAGACTCAGATCTGCTTAAGTGGGTTACCAATCCCAGCACGGAGCTAGCTTCCCTACGTGCCTGGTTTACTCCAAGGGAACTCATACCTTATACAATACAGAAACAAAATTTGCGTCTACAGGTGATTGAGAGTACAAGACCACAGTCACACAGGAACCAGATTAAGAGACCCCCGAGTCAGCCTAAACCCCAGACGCTACAGCGTCAGAGAAGCCAGCACCGCTCTGAGTTTGCTGATGCTGTTGACCAGAACCACTTTTCCTTAAGGGTGGAGAACTTTGACTAATGAGGTGTCTGGAGTCTCGGGTTACTCAGGGGCAATATCACTGTTGCTAAATAAATGCTGCTATCCCAGCTCTGTGCCACCACAGATACAGGTTAGAAAGTTGGCTACGTTTATTGAAAAGAGTGTTGCTTCTGCGCATCTTGCTTGAAGTAGATTGACTAAGGTACTAGACTCCCCAGCCTCCCCCTGTGGTCGTTATCAAGTGCTATAAATGTATTCACCAGTTATCATCATTCTTCTTCTGTCTGCACGCACCTGAAGGAAGGAGCAAGGGGAAGCATCAAGCAGGTTTGTGATTTCTATTTTGCTACGTGTTTGTTGATAAATCTGATGCTTAAACCGATGTTATAAATGTGTCTCGTGTGAGTAAAATTGATCAACAAATACAAGATGATTAAAAGTGACCTTTCACAAGATTGCCTGCAAAGGAAGGTTGCTATTTTATCAGCTTTTTTTCTTTTGCCCCTTGGGAGCATAAGTTTCTTTCCCTAAGTCGCTCCCTGAGTTTTACAATCTGCAGAGCATGGAACATTCTGGGGGGAAAATAATAATTGTGGTCTTTGGTTATTCCTGGCTACTGTTTTCCTAGATGGAAGACTTACCCTAGTATTCAAATCCCATGAGGAAGCATAGGATATACACCCCTTCATTAGGGTCCTTCTTTTAAACTGAGACATTTTGGGGGCTTTAGCAAAAGGACAACTGTGCGTGGGAGGTAAGAACCATCTCTTTAAGGCATCTCCACTTCACGTAGCGCTGAGGTCTGCTCAGTGATCTGATTCAAAAGAAGAGTTTCCCATCCTTTAGGAGGAAAACAATACAACCGAAAACTTTATCAACTAACATATGGCCATTCTTTCATGCCTTGGAAGGAAATGCTTTGTCAGATCAAATAGCAGAAAGCTAGGTCTAGGAGGAACAGGAGGTGAAAGAGAATATTTCAGTCTGGGTTAGTGAGTGCCAGATGGGTGTGGGTTTAGGAGAAAAACCCTGAAGGACAGAGCCTGGTGGGTCCCAGCACTGCTGGGGTGAGGAGCGATAGAGGCAGAACCAGCAGGAGAACCCCAGGTGCCTGGAATTCCACCTGGGACACAGTCTCTTTCCCGTCACTGCCACATGTTCCAGTAATTAAGGAACACAGGCATCCCCCTGCCCAGAGCTGGTCCCTGGATGGGGGCCAGTGGGAGTCCAGGGACTGTGCCTTTAGCTTTGTACTGTTGCACTGATGACATTAATCATAGTATATTTATTCAGTCCTGAAATTAGTTTTGAAAGTTCACTTGGGGTGATGAATCTCTAGGTCTTTTTTTTTTTTTTTTCCATTTTTTAATTGCAGTATAGTCAGTTTACAATGTTGCATCAATTTCTGGTGTTAAGCATAATGATTCAGTCATACATATACATACATATACTCATTTTCATACTTCTTCATTATAGGTTACTACAAGCTATTGAATATAGTTCCCTGTGCTATACAGTAGGATGTTGTTGTTTATCTATTTTATACATTTAGTAGTTAGTATCTGCAAATCTCAAACTCCCAATTTATCCCTTCCCACCCCCTTCCCCAACCTTATTAACCATAAGTTTGTTTTCTATGTCTGTAAGTCTGTTTCTGGTTTGTAAATAAGTTCCCTTGTGTCACCTTTTTTTTTTTTTTTTTAGATTCCACCTATGACTGATATCATATGGTATTTTTCTTTCTCTTTCTGGCTTACTTCATTTAGAATGACAATCTCCAGGTCCATCTATTTTGCTGCAAATGGCATTATTTTATTCTTTTTTATGACTGAGTAGTATTCCATTGTATAAATATACCACAACTTCTTAATCCAGTCATCTTTTGATTGTCAGTTAGGTTGTTTCCACGGGTCATCCATTTCTGCATTACATCAGCCAACACTCTAAAAGATTACAAACCAGTCTACAGCCATACCTCCCTGAATGCACCTGATCTCATCTAAAAGATTAAAAACCACAACATAAATGTGTTCATGCAGGAAGTGAGACAGATGTAGTAGGACCTACAACACTCCTTCAGGGTAGGTGAGCCTACACGGGGGGTGCCATTGAAGACCCTTCTCTTATTTGGTAGACACAGATTTAAAGCAAAAGGCATTGGATGTTCCTGAGTGATATTTCCAGAAAGTTTGAATAACTTAAAAAGTAGCTTTTCTCCACTTTGGAGATATTTCTGCCCAAAGAGAAGTTCTGGTCATTAAACTCAGAATATTCTTTAAATAGACCAATAGACTGAACAGTTCTGACTGCTTAGTCCTCCTTTGTCCAGACTCCATGCAAACCCCACCAACCTTCTGTTGTAACTTTACTTGAAAAAAAAAAGTTAAAGCAAATCATAGTCTTCATAAGCTATTTTCATCTCTTAAGTAATATTTGAAGTCTTTCTTGTCTCCAGAGCTATCCGTGTACAAATCATCTCAAAGAGTAACCTGCCTTGGGAGGAGGGTATAGCTCGGTGGTAACAGCGCCTGCTTAGCATGCAGGGGCTCCTGGGTTCAATCCCCAGTACCACAATTTTTAAAAATTAAATAAATTAATAAATAAACCTCATTACCTCCCCCACCAAAAAATAAACAAAACCATGTTTTTTTAAAAAAAGAGTAACCTGTCTCCAAGCCCTAAGAGCAGGACCATCTTTGGTAACAACTCCGCAGCTACCTGAGAATAAGGTCACCTGTCTTGATTTTATCCTCCAAAACACAGCTTTTGACACCTGCGAGGGAAAAGTGTGAATCACAGGGCAATGACTGCTTATGTACAAGTTCTTTGGCAGTCCTGAGTGAGGGGCCACCTTGGCCTGACACAGGGATGGTGCACCTCTTGGTGACAATCGTCCCCAAGGCAGTGCCACAGAATTCGAGGGTCACTGTTGAGCTTCGGCCCCTGGGTCCAAACATGAACCTCCTAGTCATCTGTCACAGTTCAGAAAGACTAGCAGCAAAATGTTTTAAATTTCATGATGTTCACATATACCTAAAACATTAAGATGTATTCTGCATGCTTATGTCCGAGGCTGTCAAAATTCACTCACCTCTAGGTTTGATTATGTACAGAACCACTGAGCTATGCCTTTGACTTGGTGAATCACACACAGAGATTTCTTGCTTCTCTGTGGTCATTGGACATTTAGCCAAAACCACCCTGAACACATCCTGTCTTAGTATTTGGCGTGCACGCCTTACCTCACGCCTCATAGTCATACCCTCGGGTCTTCTGTGCCCGGTTACATATCACATCACCATGTGTAGAGCTATGACAGAGAATGTGCTGAATAAAGAATTCTTGGATAGAGTAATAAAATATCCCCAAAGGCAGGTACTTTCTGCGAAGAGAGAGAAAACACCACCAAAAGTGGAAAAGAGGAGGAATGTAAGAAGAGAGAAAGTGAAACGTTAAAACCATTTCAAGGAGGGGAGGGTAGAGCTCAGTGGTAGAGCACGTGCTTAGCATGCACAGGGTCCTGGGTTCAATCCCCAGTACCTCTGTTAAATAAAGAAATAAATACATAAACAAACCTAATTACCTACCCCCCCAAAAGAAGTTAAAAATTGGAAAAAAATTAAAAATTTTTTTCAACCGCCAGAAGAAAATAAGCTGAAGCCCCCATTTTCATATTACCTTGGCTTCCACCTTGCTGGGCTCCTTAGGTAATGAAACGCACAGTCCCACATAATGACTGTGGACAGACTATTTTATTGTAAGGACAGTAGCAACAGGACTGTCTTAGGTGAAAAATGACTAAGTTGCCTTTACTTCTGCAAAATATGCACAAAGGAACGTGCATTTATCATGAGAATTCTCCCTTGGGGAAGAGAGCGAATCTGGGTCCAGAATATTGTCCATCAATACTCAACCCAGTTTCAAATGGACTGATGAACACTGCCCATGTACAAGAGCCTTTTACTGTTGGTGCCGTTGGTTTATCGCTGGTGGTTCAGATAATCAGCATGGATATGCTTCAGCCAACTCTGCTATCCTCCGGATGCCTCAGAGCCTGGCATCTCCTAAATCCTTCCGGGGGGGGGGGGGGGGGTTCTTTGTACTTAAGAACTAGGAGTAACCCACAGGTGGAAGAATTTGGTACAACCACCAATTCCCCTCTCCTGGGGCCTGTCACTCGCTCCCTCTGAATGACACGTCACAACCGTAGATCAGGCCCCTCTGGGGGGGATCACACAGGTTCACATACACCCTCAGGGAACTAGATTCCATCCTTTGCAACATTCTTGTTTTAACAGAACAAGAGAAGAGAAAGCCTAAGAGAAAGATTTTGCCTTTCAACACGGACTTTAAGATACTTTTTTTAAAAAATTCACATACAATGTCTCAGGTTAAGGAAAGACATCCAGGTCCAAGCTGGTTACGCATGGTTTGTGACAGATCCAAGAATTTTCTTTAAAAATACAAACCATTGAGAAGAGCTTTTTCATGTAGTAGCTCAACTGAATAACAGGGAAGATTGGTGCAGGGTTGAGGTGTTTCCCTATCACACCTATTCCTCTGCTGAGGCCATAAATGCTTCTTTAGCATCATTTAATTGTTCATTTGTTTTCCTGTCTTCCCATGAAAACAACTGTAATCTCATATGTGGTGGTAAATCGTGTTTATTGATTTTATTCTAACTCATCATCCCATTAAGTAATTGTTCCAACTCATTTTTTTTTTTTAACTGGATGGTTTTTCTCTGTTTGGGTATAAGTTGTCAATTTTGGAGCACAAAATTTCCCTGTAAACCCATCTGGTCAGATTCAGCCCGTATTCTCACCTCCCTCCCATCCTCCTTGACAAAGTCAACCCTCAAGGTGGACTAGGTTGTGAGTTAGTCACCACGATGGTTCAGGAGAGCTTTTACCTCTTCCGACCTGTTCAGTTTTATTGCTGCAGGCATAGCTCATAGCATCGGAGGTTTGGGGATTATCCATGAATCCTACTGCCTGTGCTTACCCTGCGTCCTTCATCAATACTTGCTAGCTCTGTGCCTGCTCTGTAGTTAAACTGCAGGTTATAGGGCATGAACAGACTTCTTAGTAGACTCTCTGAAGTTGCTTTCACAGGTACTCGTGAGAAGGCTGTAAAGATGCCTATTTTTAATGGAGGCACTGGTACATGCTAGGCATGCACTCTACCACAGAGCTACACCCTCCTTGCCCCAAGATGCCTGACTTAAATGTTAAAGCCTCAGTGATATTCTTTTATTACATTGCGATCTTGTGCTATGATCTACTGGATGCTTTGTCCAAACTGCTCCTGAGTGGTTGCCTTGTTAGGTTCTAAGAAGTGTGACTCTCAAGATAAAACTCTAAAACACTGATGGAAAAGATTGTGCACTCAGAGTTCTTCTGCATTTATTTTCCATTCTTTACATTTCCTTTCTTCTCTGTGCAATGAGTGATCTGCACGTGTTGTTAAACTAAACTTGGTTAAGACTAGACTTTTTTTTTCAGCGTTGTTGACTTGTGTCCTTATCGGCAAAATGCTAGGTGGCTTCAAAAACATTTTGTTTCAAAATGGTCTCTCCTTCTGTTCACATTTATTGATAAGAGGGAAAGGATTTAGTCTTTAAAAACACATCGTAAGACTTAAGAAAAATACTATCTTGTTTATAAACTTGCTGCCTAGAATATTTTCTTCTGTCTTTTTGAACATGTGTTCTGACAGCTGGTTACCTGTATTAACTACAACTGCCACTATTTCATGCAAATCAAGAACTTCTTTAAAATTTCAAAGCAATTAATGTTATCTGCTTCATTGAGTCCTTTATATATTTATTTTTTAAAGTTCTGTAATATTTTATTCCTCAATCATGTATACCGTGTGGCATGGCTGTTAATGACCAGGGTCGCTATATCCTAAAATATTTAATTCTTATTTTCCTGTGACACAGATGCTAAGACAGAGACTACCATCATTTGTGATGTCTATTTCAAATCTAATTATTTCTACTTAACCATTAAGAGCACTGAGTATATTTTGAGCTGCACAATTCAGTCACACAGTTAGTGTTTCAAAATAGTCTGCATACTGACATATGAAAAACAGTGAAACCGAATGGCTTTGTTTTTCAAAAAAGAAAAAAAAAATCCCTAAGCACTTTCCTGGTGGTGAAATGCTTAGTAATGTACTACTCTATCTCCCTCACTCCTAGTAAGTTCTCTAGTAATAAGCAGAAGCTCTTCAGAATACACACCTCACGGAAGCAGAGGTACCCAGCATCCCGGCTACTGACATGAGACTTGAGAATGCCAGCTCAACTCAGGTGCATGATCAGGTTACACTGCAACCCTCCTTGAGCACTGCTCAGAGGCTCACTCTTCTAAGGACTTCTTGAATGAGGTTTCCAACCTGCTTGTAATTATCCTCTTGCCTGTTGCCTGCTTTGACCCTCTCCACCCCGGGGACAAGTAGGCAGGGTCCTGCGGTGCTGGCAGTCAGTGCCCTGGCGCCTCCTTGCTGTGGGGCGATGCTTAGCTGTGCACGCACTGGATGGTTCCGGCTCCATTACCTTATTGTGCCTGAGGCAAGAATTTGTAGACTGCTTATCCTGGGAAGGGCTGAAACCCTTATTAAGTTTAACAATAACCACCGCATTCTGAGTCCGGGAGGATTACTGGAGGGTTACAGTGATGCCACACAGCTCCCTGGCAGGGAACAACCAGTAGTAGACTGCATGCTGGACCATTTGAGTACCTGGTACATCTGGCTCCAAGAGACGGGAGAATTCCCTTGCAGGATGGCTGTGCAGTCTGCCCTAAGGACAGTTCTCAGCCAGGAACAGGGGACTGCACACAAGCAAAGATGCGCCAATTAATGACCACAGCGACCTTTTGGTTGTTTCTCCACAGAGATGCCTCCTTGTTGTCTCTTAGGGATAATCTTTGGCAGTCTTCCTAAAAACGTTGTTACATAAACCTTCCTCAAAAATCAGGTTTCTAGATATCACCAAAAAAAGCAGAAAAATAATGAAAACTTTGATGGACAAGGGAAGTCTCTATTTTTAAACAATGTGTGTTTTCAATAACAGCCACCTAATCCATTTAATAGTCATCTAATTGAGATGCTCTGTTGATTTCCAAAGGGGAAAAGAGCTAGAAAAATTAATAAAAGTGAGTTTTTGGTAAGAGGACACAAGAAGAGGAGGGAGAGTAATAGCTCAGTGGTAGATCACATGCTTAGCATGCACAAGGTCCTGGGTTCAATCCCCAGTACCTCCAATAAATAAATAAATAAATAAATAAATAAATAAATAAATAAATAAATAAATAAATAAATAAATAAATAAATAGATAGATAAATAGATAAATAGATAAACAAACAAATAAATAAATAAATAAATAAATAAATAAATAAATAAATAAATAAATAAATAAATAAATAGATAAATAAATAATAAACCTAATTACCTCCTCCCAAAATTTAAAAAAAAAAAAAGAGGACACAGAACAGATCTTTGCCTTGGAAAAGAAAATTCTGCTTGGCTAAAACGTTCTGGGTTAGGATGTTATTCTTAATGCTCAACTATGTCAGAAGAGAGTGAAAACAGTGCATCTTTTTTTCTAGTTCAGTGTCTAGTATGTTGAGTCCACTTTAAAGTAGTTCTTGAGAACTTTTTAACAGTAGACATTGGCAAATATTCACATAGTTTAGAAAGAGGAAAAGAGGAAGGGGAACCTAGAACATTTATATCAACTTTAAGTGCTTTCCATGCCACTAAGATTTAGAAAATACATTATTTCCACTTTTCATTAATTCTTAAAGATAATACTAAATGTTTTATAAGGGCTACTTTTCAGAATATTTTTACAGGAGCAACTGTTTTTAAGTATTTTGTTACTGTAAATAAACCATGGCAGATTTAATGCTGATTTTTTTTTTTTTTTTTACTTTTTTAGCAATTGAAATTTCTGAAGAGGAAAAACTAAATTTCATATTAAATGGTTTTTTTAGATGCCTTTCTCAGTTTCCTGTTCATTGAGTTGCACAGGGAAAAGATATATTTTGAAAGTTTGAGAAAATAATCTGAGATTAACTAAATCCGACCTTGTATGGTAATCAACATCTGTTAGTTCCAGGACAGGTAATTAATTAAATAGAGTGAGAACACTTAACAGTGGAGCTCTGTCAACTTTAGCCATTCATTAATCTAAATCAAGGTGCAGAGGCATGTTACTGAACCAAAGCATCATAGATTTAAATGATTGGAAAAGATTTGCTGAAACTAAAGAGATTTGAAAATTTTACTATTAAAAAAAAACAACCAAGCTTGAGAAGAGTAGACACTGTGAGCACTAACCCTTTGAGAATTTGCTTAAATAATAGAAAGGCTTTGGACAACATGGGGAACCTAGTCCGAGGATTAGAAGATTTAATTTTGGAGGGGAGGGTATAGCTCACTGGTAGCGTGCATGCTTAGTATGCACGAGGTCCCCCAGGACCTCCATTTAAATAAATAAATAAACAAGTTAAAAACCTAATTACCTCCCCCTCTCAAAATAAAAAAAATGTAATGTTGTTTTATGATGTTACTGTTGCTGTTGTTGAATGTAACCTGCCGTTGAATCACACGTGTGTTGAGTGCAGAGAAAGCCTTTGACTGATGGGCTTGTTTATAAAAACCCCAACCCCACCAACTCCATCACAAAACTACCCCTCCTGTTGTGCACGTGCCTTCAGTCTGGCTGGCCTTGGCCGTGTCTGCATTTCAGAGTGGAGCTACTGGCTGCATGGTCCCCGTGTTTATCATCACCAGACTTCTGACCCCTAGAGTTCATTATTTGATTTGTTTTTATGGAAATCCACATCAAACGTGGTGTCTTTTTAGAACATCATGTGTGAGGCAACTTGGCATGGAAAAATAAATGTTACTGTTTCTTGTTAGCTACAAAACATGTCTCCACTGAACACAATTGCTGTTGGCATGCTGCAGATGGGGACACTGGACATGGTGGTCAGTGGAAAACGAAAAGTCTCCACTTGGTCTCAGATAACCCGTGGCCAGGAGAACCCTGCCTTCATGGCTCACAAAGGCTGCATCCTGACTGCCCCTCCCAGACCCCATCCCCCTCCATGGTCTTAGGCCTGAAGAACCCTGGGTGGGCCTCTCGCTTCATCCCGGCATCACTTTCTAATGAATGACACAGTAGTTTTTAAACGAAACAAGAACACAAACAAGATGGTTACATAAAGATCCCCTCAAAAAAAAAATCCCTTAGCTATGCTGCTATTTTCATCCTCAAAGATGAGGCCTCCAGAACCCCAGTCTCAGGTTCCAACCTGCCCTTCCCAGCACATCACACCACACCTCTTGATTAGGGAAGCCTGGAGACGCCCTTGAGATTTTTCTAATAACGCTTCCTTTATCAACCCGCAGCAATTTTAGGCCTTGCCGGCATCTGAGACCTGGGTCTGAATACATTTAAGTTACCAGTAGCTGCCACAGCAAATCAATAACCTGATGAAGAGTCGGAAATTGTCTTAGTGAACATAGCATCTCCTTCCATCAATTAGCCATCACATTCGTTGTCAGTGAGGACCGCTCTACCGCGTGTGGTTTTTGTCTCGCAAGAATGAACGTTTGCATAAAAGAAAGGTGGCCTTAAGTGTTGTGTGTTTAATTTAGCATACCGTGCTGCCAGCTGCCCTGAGACTGCATGAATTTATGGATCTCATAATCTTGCCTGGAATATAAAATGCATGCAGATGTCGGTATGTGTGCGTGTGTAGCCATCATCTCTGTTTTCCTGTAGAAATGCCTAGAAATGACAAGGCTATAGGCTTCCAAGTGAAAAATAACTTTTTGCAGTTCTTCAAGGTTGAGGTTCAAGCTGAAATCTGTTTCTAAAGGGAACACCAAACCAATTCTTGGGTATTTCCTGTGTAACTGGGTCAAAACCACTGTGCTCGATATCCCAGGCTTCTGCTGAATCCAGGAAGGGTGTGCAGACTTGAATGAGGTTGACTTCAGACGAATGCAAACAGAGAGATTAAAGAAAGCTCAAAAATGTATTGCTCTGGCCCTCCTTGCTAAAAACATGTCGTCTGTTGAAATATATGATCATACACAGTTTCATCCAAGTATTTCCCAAGTGGAGTGGAAGAAATTGCTAGAAATGGAATAATCGTGCCTCTGTTGTCCGCAGTCAGAAGCTGAGTTTTAAGGAGCGCGTGCGCATGGCCAGCCCCCGGGGTCAGAGCATCAAGAGCAGACAGGCCTCGGTGGGCGACCGGAGGTCCCCCAGCACCGACATCACGGCCGAGGGCAGCCCCACCAAAGTGCAGAAGAGCTGGAGTTTCAACGACCGCACCCGCTTCCGGCCCTCGCTGCGCCTCAAAAGTTCTCAGCCCAAACCCGGGATCGACGGTAAGCCCTGTCCTTCCAGAACCGTTCTTAATGCACCAGGCTCCAGGGAGCGAGGTTGTACCTGAGTCATCCTCCGTGGTACCACTTGAAGAGGGAAGGAAATGACCCTCGTGGAAAGGATTGTTTGCTTTGCTTGTTTGCTTGCAAATGTCTTCACTGCTTTGGGCAAATGCACCGGACATAGGTTGACTTTTGGAGGCATCTTTGGCAGCTAAACTCCATTTCCAGGGGAGTCACACAACAAGTGAATTCTTCCCTCGAATCCACAGTGTATTAAGATGTCTCAGACACGGGCCACGTCACATGAACATGAGTGTCCTTCTGATGGATGGGTTCTGTCTGACCAGCAAAGGCCCAAGGCCCAAGGACAGCCAAGGTGCTCTGGGACTGTCTGGAAACACAGTAAGAAGGGGAGCATCTTTCTGGACCTCAGTGAAGGTGCTATTCCTTTTCCTACTGTGTTCTGTCCACCCCTAAGATAAACAGAGGTCACTGCTCATCTTTATTCGAAAGACTCTTATTGAAAGTTCTCTAAGGATCACTCGAATTCAAACTCTTCTCCCAAGAGGAATAAACCTATTTAATTTATCATAGTAGGTGGCAGAAGTTTCCTTGCCAGCCTGTTTTACTGAGTGCCATGTAGTTTCACATTTATGAAATAAAACAGTTTCTTCTACATTTAAGATTAGCTTGGCTTTCCTTTTAAGTCTGCCTCCCCTCCCCCCACTGGGGATTGCTTAGACTGGGCAAAGAACCAAAATCAAATCACATCTTTGGTTAAAACATAAAATCTGCAAAGGCTGTCAGTCCTTCTGAGCTCATTCTTGAGCACAACCTGTGTTTTCCCAGGCCCTGAGAGCCAGAGGGATAAAATTAACAACCAGGCGGCGTCATCCTGGTGACCTCAGGCTCCCTGCAGTGAGATCCGGGGAACCTCAGCCCTGGGGTCTCTCCCAGCCCATTCAGAGATCCTTGGGCCGGCACCCCACTCTCAGGGGATCTCCCCTTCACATATCCCGACTCTGCACACCCCATGGACCCCCTGCCCTCCCAGTGGACCCCCGGCCTCTCCCAGCAGAGCACGTAGCTCCTATCTTGGCTGCAGTGCATGTGGCCCCGCCAGGCTGCCCTGCACCTGTCACTGTGCTCAGGTAGGAAGTGCCCCCTCCCTGGCCCTGGATGCCCCCCCATCAAGGCCCTGAGTGTCCTGAGTCCCTGGCAGCACAGATTTTCAGTGCCCTCTGGTTTCCACACTCTCCCCCCAGGCATTTGGCTGAAAGCCCCGTGAACAGCTGAGTCGAGAATTACCAATGACAAGGCTTTCTTGAGCCCTCAAAATAGACTTTCCAACTATAAATGGGTGCCTCATTTCTGGAAGGCGAGTTGGCAACATGCATCGAAAGCGTTTCCACATGCCTACACTTGGACACCTCCCCTCCACCCACTGATCCCATTTCTAGGATATAGTCAATATAATGAAATATCAGATATTAGAAACAATGCTGTGAATTAAAAATTGACATGGAAAAAGGATCACAAGAAATAAATTACTCCATTTTGGCTGTGTGTGCATGCATGTGTGTTTGTGTATGTGTGTAGATTCATGTATTTATAGGAAAAGTTCTGGAAAGATTTACAACAATGAATGTTACCTCCCAGGGTGAGACCATGCTTATATTTTGTTTCTTCATTTTGTTCATCTGTATTTTCTATTATGTCTATGATGAACATGTAAAGCTTTTGTCATAAGAAAGCAAAAGAGAATTTTCTATTAAAAACTTGGGCCTTGGGTTGCGGGGAGGATGTGGCTCAGTGGTAGAGCACATGCTTAGCAAGCATGAGTTCCTGGGTTCAATCCCCAGTACCTCCGTCAGGAAAAACCCTAATTACCTCACCCACCCATGCCCCCAAAAAAGTATACAGTATATACCAATTATATCTCAATAAAACTGGAAGGAAAAAAGAAAGAATGATTTGAAAAATTTTTTTAATTAAAAAAAATTTTTTTTTAAATTTGGGCCTTTCACACACTGCCCTCTTCCTTTCCCTGACACTGGCCGCCTCCAGTGTCACTGGTGGCTCCTGAGCCCCTCTCCTTAGGCTGCGTCCCTCCCACGTGTAGTTGTGGATTGTCTCATGAAGTCTGACAGCTCCTACTGCTAACAGAGTGGCACTGGGCTCTAGAGCTGTCGTAACGAAGTCCCACAGGCGGGGTGGCTTCAATAACAGAAATTTATTTTCTCACATTCTGGAGGCTATGAGTCTGCGATCTCCTTGGCTCATAGATGGCCACCTTCTCCATGCCTTCATCTCATCCCTCTTTGTCCATCAATGTCCAGATTTCCTCTTCTTATAAGGACACCAGTCATGTTGCATTACGGCCCACTCAGATGACCTCATCTTAACTTAATTATCTCTATAAAGACCCTGGCTCCAAATTCTGAGGTCCTGGGTGTTAGAGCTTCAGCAAATGAATTTTGAGGTATTGCAATTCAGCCCCTAACAGAGCACCTGCAAACCCACATCCCAGCATCCGGGGCCAAGCTGGGGTGTGCCTACATCTTCACCCCAGCCCTGAGTTCACACTGTGCTAGAAACACATTCGTTACCCACGGTGGGTCCATGCTCTTCCAACGTGGGCTGCAAAAAAGCATTTGCCTCCCTGCTGGAAAGTCCTTATAGTGGGATGAGCACCTCTAAATATAAAATTCATAGAAGCTGGATTCTGAATATGGAAAATAATTCTGCTGTGCATTTGGCCAGAGGGAAAGCATTTTTCCAAGACTCCAAGAGTTGGCACTATCTATCACAATATGTTCAGTTACTGTAAAGTTGTCTCCAAGGTCAGACAGATAGAAGCGGAAGCCCTGTTCTCCAGATCACAAATTGGAAAAGCCTCCTGCCATCTGTTTCCTACACCATTTCACACAGCTGCAGGCCTGCCTAGTTGGAGAGGAGTTGCTCTTCCCTGCTGGGTGCCTGTCTTGGTGGGTTCTGAGTTCCCCGAGTGACAGGTGGCCTGATTGCCTTTCCCTTGAAGTAGCTTTTTTGGCCACCCACCTGTGAGAGATCATGACTCCTTCCTTCACCCAGAACCTTGACCTCTGAGTTAACTCACGTTTAGATCTTGGGAAAACAGAAAGTCTCTTTTTCACAAAAAAAAAAAAAAAAGCTGAAGTAATGTAGTCAAATAAATGTAGACTTCAATTGATACATTTTTATTTAGAGTGCCTCACCAGGTTTCAAATATTTCTAAAGTCCACTTATTAGCTAAAGAAAATAATATATAATACTGCAGCCAACTCCCAATTATTCTAGACTTATTTGCTCATTCACATCTGGGGCTTTTTTTTTTTTTTTTTTTTCCTACTTTTCTTTTTCCTTTACATACTTTAGGCATTTCAATGCCTATTAACAGCTCAGGGAATGTAGATGAATAGCAGAAAGAAAAACAGAAATTCAGACTGGGCCTTTAAGTTAACAACTAAGTTACATTTGGAAAATGATGAGCCTGTAACTGAAAAACAATGTAATAGAAAAACAAAAGAAATTTAAGGTTAATCTGTACATTTTAAGAAGTCTTGCAAAACATGATATCTTACTACAGATAGTATTATTTTTATAATTTAATGGCACACAAAAGATTATTATAGTCCATTTTCTTTTTCTTAGCTATAATTTTTGATGCAATTTACATGTTACACTTTGAAAGGGCACAATTTTATTTTTTAAATTTTTTTCTGGTCTTTTTAAATATATTTTTATTTTATTTATAATTTCATATTTTTTAATTTTTCCCTTTAACAGAAGTACTTGGGATTGAACCTGGGACCCTGTGCATGCCAAGCATGTGCTCTGCCACTGAGCTATAACCCCACACCCCTGTGAAAGGGCACAATTTTAAGTTCCACACCCATGTATACCAAAGCAGTGAAAAGTAACAGGCATGTGTTGAAGCCAGAAATTTACAAATGGCAAAAGGAAGAAAGTAAACAGTAAGGGACAGGGGATGGTGTTACCATGGAAAATTTATTTAGCCCAGTGTGAAATGAATAGTATTTTTAGTTGATGAATCCAATAATTAGATAGAAATGTACCATTAGTCAATCAGTAGTGTTTAAGCCTCTTGATATAATTTCAAAATTTGGGAAAGGTAAGACGTTTTTGGATTCCACATATAGTGAGTATGATTAGGTATTGTTTTTTTTTTCTTTCAGTGTCTGGCTTATTTCAGTTGGCATAATGTCCTCCAGGTTCATCTGTGTTGTTGCAAATGGGAGGCTGTGTCTTTCTTTTTTCTGTTGTAGAATTATACCACAATCTCATGTCACTGTGTGTAAGTCTATTGCGTCATCATGTGGTACACTTTAAACAGGTACCATTTTCATTTTAGAAGTAAAATTAAAAGACATTAGGTGAATTTAAAGTGACATTTTTATCTCAACATATAAGAATAAAAATAATGATAAAGTAACATTTATTGGGGGGCATTTTTCTAAATCATTTCATTTAATTTAAATGAAATTTCGTTTCATTTCATTAACTTCCATCATTTCATTTAACTCTTCCAATACCCCCAAGAAGGAGGCACATTATTATTTCCATCTTCTGAAGCTAAGTGGCTTGCCCAAAATCTAACAGATGGGAGTACAGGAGCCACAGGCCACGCCCAGACGGCCTCCTGTAGGACACATTCACAGCTGTGTCCCCAAATGTCATGTCAGTTTTTCTTTAAGCATCTTTCATATCTCTTTTTTCCCCACTGTCACTCTTCCATCTTCAGCTGGTCAGATCCCCTTCCTTTAAAAACCATTCTGCCTTGCCACTATCCCACCCCATCTTTCCCCCAGCCCCTGCTGCCAAACCTCTGAGCTACATGGTCTTCAAAGACTGTCAGAGTGAAAGATCTGGCAAATTGGGGAAATGGCCTTTGGATGACCCTTCTCTGTGTGGATCAAGTATCTGGAAGGGGCTCAGGATAACAGCATCTGGTCTGTGTCTGTTTATCTAGGGAGGGAGACAAACAATGAGGCCATCTGAGGTCTGCTTCACGATACAAAGGGTGAGGTCAGGAGACGGACAGCCGTCGACACAGAGGAGCACATGGGACTTGGCAGAAAGCAAGTTGAAGGAACACCAGGTAGCCAGAACCCAAAGAATGAACCTAATGGGATTCTGGGGGCAGGTCTAGGTTTCTGGTATGACTTTATTCTTAGGAAGGGTTTCCTGCTGGACCCTGCTGTGCGGGGAACACCTTTCAGAGTTGAACTCAAAGAACACAATAATCTTTGCAGAGAGAAGGAGGTAGTCAGAGGTGGCTCCACCCTGTAGAGCTTAAAATAATCTGTCTCACATCCTACATGAATAACTTGCATGTTTTAACATATTTAACGTTGTTTCTGCCCAGGGGGAACATATCATTTCTTCTGGATAATCCTCAGGGCTCATACTGGTTGCAATAGGAGGTGCGTCCTCGCCAGATGTTGATGGGAAAGACCAGCACCACCGTGGGTGCAGGAAACACGGGTTCACCTGAGTGGTGGCAGAGTGGGCGGAAAATGCAAAATACCTTCCCATCTCAGGGGTCCTGGAGGTCAGTTCCCTTGTACAGGCACTGCTAGTATCTCTTCTCTTCATTTCCTTTCTCCCCTCGGCCAGGGGACCACATAAGATGCATTTGGCTGCGGAGCACACGAGAAACAGGTTCAATCACCTTCAACAATAATAACTTGTATGAAACCCCATAAAAAGAAATTCAAAGGCAGTACAGCTCCCGGAGCAGGACATAGGTGCCCTGGCTTCACTCCTCTAGGATTCTCTTGAGTCTTCTTTTGACTCTGCCCATCTTGTACCTGCTTTCTTCTCTGGCTGGGAGCAAAATGGCAACAAGCATCTTAACCACACACAAAAGGGGACCATCCTGTGTTGGCATCTCCTCTTGAGGGAAACTGTCTAATCATGTCTTGTTTTGCAGAATTGGGTCTCCTACCAGAAACGATCACTGGTGAGGAGAACGGGCACTGAGAGACACAGTCGGGATTCAGCCCCTGGATCTGGGGCCTGCCCCCACCCCGGGTGGGGCACTTGGGTCAAAGGGCAGGGGTAGGAGGTAAAGCTGGATACATCTGAGGAGTTGGGTTTGGAGACTGGCCATTGGGAAAGCAACCCAATGTGTCTGATACAGCCAAGAACTCTGCTCTGCCTCGTGGTGAAAGTGAGGAGGAATGCCCTTAAACTTGTTTCCTCCCAAATATCCTGTCTGTACATGACTTCTGTTCCTCAAGTGTCTTTTTTTTTTTTTTAATTGAAGTGTAGTTGATTTACAATATTAGTTCCAGGTGTACAGCAAAGTTATTCAGTTTTACATATACACACATATATTAGTTCTTTTCAGATTCTTTTCTGTTACATGTTATACAAGAAATTGAATATGGTTCCCTGTGCTCTACAGTAGGTCCTTATTTTTTATCTATTTCATATATAGTAACGTGTGTCCATTAATCCCTAACCCCTAATTTATCCCTCCCCTTTCTTTCCCCTTTGGTAACCATAGTGTGTTCTATGTCCCTGAGTCTGATTTTGGTTTGTAAATAGAATTTGTATCTTTTTTTTAGATTTCACATATAAGTGATATTGTATATTTGTCTTTCTCTGTCTGACTTACTTCACTTAGTATGATAATCTCTAGGTCTGTAATACTGCCGTAAATGGCATTATTTCATTCTTTTTTATGGCTGAGTAATATTCCATTGTATACGTCTTCTTTATCCAGTCATCTGTTGATGGCTGAGAGCCTAAAAGCCAGATTTAGAATTATTTTTTTCCTCCTTTCTTTTATCACATAATCTCCAGGGGACAAGGAGAACAGACTGGCCTAGTTCCTTATATTTCAAAAGAAGGACAAAGTGGATAATGGAAAACCTAAGGGAAAAACAAATGAATTCAAACAGAGCTATGACAGTCTTTCCCCCCCATACTATCAGCCCCGACTCTGTTTCCCATCACCACCCCCACCACGGGGAAACCAGCTGCCTCCCTCCCTCACCACCTCCTCACCAGCCTCACTCCCCCAGCTGCTTGCCTGGGACGACTTCTCCCAGTTCAGGTGGATGACAACCAAATGGGTCTCACCTAAAAATAGCAAAAGTGAGGGGGAGGGTAGAGCTCAGTAGTAGAGCACATGCTTTTAACATGCATGAGGTCCTGGGTTCAATCCCCAGTACCTCCATTAAAAACAAAGTTAAGTAAATAAACCTAATTACCTCCCCTGCCCCAAAAAAGAATAGCCAAAGCATAGAAATGCATAGCCTGAGATGCCAGAACCCTCGACTCCTCTTGAAGATGTTAAATCCACCCCTTTCTCTCATCTTTAACTCTTATCTTCTGGGTCCCAGGCCCACAGTCTCCTAGAAACGCTTGCTGGAGAACATCAGTGTAAGATCAAAAAACACCGCAAAAAGGAAGCATTTCAGCCCAGTGGTTTTGACAATGGGCCTCAACTAACAAACTCCCGTGCCAACAACGGGGTATTTCCAAGCCGTATAAATCACAAGCCAGGCAACATGTTATATTTGACTAATTTATGCACATGGGCCTTTCATCTCATACTAATCCTCTTTTCCTTCTTTACCAAAGGCATCTTCTTTCGTGTTTTTTCTCAATCCCTCTCTCGCCCCTCCCCCGCCCCATCGACATTTTTGGTGTTTCCACAGAAATGCCAAGCACGACAGTGCTCTTCACATATTTCCTGATTTTCTGGGTCGGTGGCCCCCCTTCAGCCACCTCTGGTGATCATTTTCTATAACATAGGATGCTTCTCGGCACCTTCTGAAACTACCTGCTCGTGATCCCGCAAACGTGGACAGGATTAGGTCTCGTTGAAGCAGTTTTCCCTCAGGGCTTGGGCTGAGCCTGTTTGTACACATCCCTGGCAGGAGACCCCTCAATGGGGGAGCATGCCCACCCCAGGAGCTCTGTGGGTAACAAGACCTGAGGGCTTTCTTTCCTGAGAGAACAGAAGGATTTCTTGAGAATGACTGGATATAAACTCTGAAAATTAACACCCCAGAGTGCACTCTAGACCCAACATAAGTGTTACCAGAGTTCTGTGCCAAAGCCGACAGAGGATATTTAGTAGAATTCTGAAACACACTTTCAATTTTCTTTGCATTCTTTTTTAATTGAAGTATAGTCAGTTTACAATGTTGGGTCAAGTTCTGGTGTACAGTGCAATGTTTCAGTCATACATATACATCCACATATTCTTTTTCAGATTCTTCTTCATTATAGGTTACTGTAAGATACTAAATATAGTTCCCTGTGCTCTACAGTAGAACCTTGTTGTTTATCTATTTTATATATAGTAGTTAGGATCTGCAATTCCTGAACTCCCAGTTTATCCCTTCCCACCCCCTTTTCCCCTTGGTAACCATAAGTTTGTTTTCTATGTATGTGAGTCTGTTTCTGTTTTGTAAATAAATTCATTTTGTGTCTTTTTTTTTAGATTCCACATATAAGCAGTACCATTTGTTTTTCTCTGTCTGACTTCACTTAATATGATCATCTCTAGGTCCATCTATGTTGCTTCAAGTGACATTATTCTTTTTATGGCTGAGTGTTATTCCTATATATATATATATATACACACACACATATATATATGTATACTTATCTTGGCTACTGTAAATAGTGCTGCTATGAACATTAGGGTGCACGTGTCATTTCTAATTAGAGTTCCCTCTGTTTTTTTAAGTGGCAGATTCCCACTACCCCCTGTTGTCTTTTCAGGACCTCCAACCCCCAGCTCCCCATCCTGTTCCACCATTTCCCTTACCTGCCTCCCTCTAAAGGCATTTGGGTTTGTCAGACCTCCAGTCTGACCATTTCATGTCCAGTATCTTATGGATGATGTTTCCAAAAAATAATAATAATAATAATAATAATAATAATAATAATAATCACATCCTGGTCATCAACAATGATCCATTCCATTCTTAGTATAGCCTCTCAAAAGTAGTATTGAGCATGTTGTTAGTGTAACAATAAACAAACAAACAAACATGTGGCAACAGGAAACCAGTCAGTAGCAAAACCACAGTGCTGCGACCCCCACCCCAGGGCTCGCTCTTTACAGCGTGTGGCCCGCCTGCAGCTGCTTTGGCAGGTGGAAGAGATGCTCTGGTTGTTTCAAAGGGCAGAACTAGAACCCAGTGTGAGTATCAACTCTTAGCTCAATATCATGACAATCTAGAAACTGGGGACCCTATGCCAATGGAATAGAGCCCATCACAGAAGACTTCACACTAAACCAGCATCACCAACCCTCAGGGATTTCTGGGCTCTGAGGAGGTGCAGCCACTTAACCCCAGAGGAATCTTCCTCTGCACCCAGTCTTCTGTAACTGCTCCTCGGTTCTTCCTTAATCATCACCTCCTGTCCTTGGTGGCAGCTCCAAGCTGCACAGTGGAAGAGGGAGGGAGGGTTGGCTGAGGGGTACTGTCCTGACCTGGTCTCTTCTCTCTTTGATGCAAAAGAAAGTGCTTTGCATTGAGTCTCACCTCCCACCAGTCCCACACTTTCTCCTCCCTTTTCACCATCAGCTGCAGCCCTGCATTTCCTGAGAGGTGTGTCAGGTGTCCCACCTCTGCTTGTGAAGGAGGTCCATGTGCTCGTAGTGAGGCAATCGCTGGAGGGGATGAAGCTTTCAACTGGTGAATGTCCATTCAAATCAAGTATTTGGGAGCCACTGCCCAGGGCTTGCATTTTGCTGGGCACTGAAGGGAACAGAGTGAGTAGACGTGGCCCATCCACCTGTGAGGTTTGCCATCCAGCAATTGGCACTTAGAGGGAACAAAAGTTATCTTCCTCACTCTGAAGCCTTCAGACTTTTCAGAAACAACCTGTGGGTGACCTCAGAAATTCTCACGTAACACACACAAAGTCAGCCATTACACAAATCACAGTATTTAGCCCACAGTAAGGGAAGCACTTTTCAGCTGCCTGGTGATTCTTCATTCATATATTTCAAATTATTTCCTTCAAAGGCACATTTAGTTGTCTGCTGCACAAAGAGGGACCAATGTGCAACAATTTTTAAATTATATTCAATTGCTCTCATGGAATGCTCAACTTGGTGTTAAAAAGAGAAAGGAAAGAAAGAAAGAAAGAAAGAAAGAAAGAAAGAAGGAAGGAAGGAAGGAAGGAAGGAAGGAAGGAAGGGGAAAGAAAGAAAGAAAGAAAGAAAGAAAGAAAGAAAGAAAGAAAGAAAGAAAGAAAGAAAGAAAGAAAGAAAGAAAAGGCAAGGCCAAGCCCCTTTCTCTATGGTGGACGGCTGACCCAGGGAAGAGACAGGTTCCCCAGGCTTTGCTCTCTGTTATTGGCAGTATGAAACTCACATTGTTCCATATTCCTTTTATTTTATTTTCTAATTTTCCCCCAGATTTTCTTCCCTTGCCTTCTTTTTCCTCTGTCGCCATGGACAATGCATAACAACAGTTCCCAGACTCTGAAAACATAGAAACCTCAGAAGACTATTGCCTGGGGAAAATTAATCTCTGTATCTCCAATCACAAAGATTCATTCACACACGAAATCCGTAATTCCCCCAGCGAGAGATTTGCATGTTTCATTAATCTTAAGCAGTAGCAACTGGTATACCACATCATTCTGTCGCATCTGGTGACTAACATTTCCCAAAATTGCTTTGAACTTGTGTTCCCGTGATTTTGTGTTTTGGTTGACAAATGTCATGACCCCACATCTTCTAATATTTGTATCAGTTGTCCCTTGAGGCAAAACTCTCCTCTGCCCTCAAATTTAGTGGTTTAAGCAGCCAGGTTTTTTTAATCAAAGTATAGTTGGTTGACAATATTGTGTTAAGTTTCTGGTGTACAGCATAGTGATTCAGTTATACATATATATATTCTTTTTTATTATAGCTTATTACATGATATTAAATATAGTTCCCTGTGCTCTACAGTAGGTCCTCGTTGTTTATCTATTCTGTATATAGTAGTGTGTGTATGTTAATGCCAAACTCCTAATTTATCCCTCCCCCACCCCTTTCCCCTTTGGTAACCATAGTTTGTTTTCTACGTCTGTGAGTCTTTTTCTAGTTTGTAAATAAGTTCTTTTGTGTCTTTTTTTAGATTCCACATATAAGTGATATCATGTGATATTTGTCTTTGTCTGACTGACTTCACTTAGTATGATAATTTCTAAGTCCATCCATGTTGCTGCAAATGGAATTATTTTATTCTTTTTTATGGCTGAGTAGCATTCTGTCGTACATATAGACCGCATCTTTATCCAGTCATCTGTTGGTGGACATTTAGATTGCTTCCATGTCTTGGCTGTTGTAAATAATGCTATGCGAACACTGGGGTGCATTATCTTTTTGAATTATAGTTTTCTCCAGGTATGTGCCCAGGTGTAGGATTGCTGGATCCTATGGTAACTCTAGTTTGAGTTTTTTAAAGAATCTCCATGCTGTTTATACCAAACTACATTCCCACCAGCAGTGTGGGAGGTTCGCTTTTCTCCGCACCCTCTCCAGCATTTAAAACAGCAGCCATTTTTTAGCCTGCACTTCTGTTTGGCAGTTGTGCTGGTCTTGGCTCTGCTCCCCGTGCACCTGTGCTCACCCACTGGCTGAGTTATCGCCACTCCATGTGATCTCCCAGCCCCAGTAGGTCCAGCCAGTTCACACAGTTGTGGCAGGTTCCCAAGAGCTGTGTAAAAGTGAAAATTGCAAGGTCTATCAAGATTCAGGCTCTCAAAGATTGACATCCACTGCATCCTGTTGGTCAGAGCAAATCACAAGGATGGTCCAAGTGTGGGGAAAGTGGTCCAGCAGTCCACAGGAGAAGCTGCAGTCTACACCCCCATCACTTGTAGTTTATTCACTGTCATGATTTGCAATATCCTATTGGTTCTATGAACACAGTGTTGATGTCTGACTCACCATGTATTCCTCCCTGTGGCTTCCTTCACTTCCAAAGCCTCAGGAGGAAAGGTGGGGAACAAGCATTGTTAGCACCTCATAGATGCCAGGCACTGACTGGCCATTTTCCATCTACTGGTTCATTCAACCTCCACACAGCCATTTTATAAATAAGAAAATTGAGACCCAGAAGATGTAAATAACTTGCCCATGTAGCTCCATCTAAATTCCGGAGCTGGGGTTTGAGGTTGTGCTTAGACAGTGTTCCAAAGCTGCTTAGGTTCCACCATGCGCTTGGCATGTCTCTTATCACATGAGTCACGTCACTAATGAGCGAATGAACGAAATCTGGAATAAATCAGCTCTAAGTTGAGCATTAGCCAAATGATTTGTTATCTTTTTTTTCTATTAATATGACAAATCTGCTCAGGTCATGCCTCCTTCATCATTTTATACACTATAAATAGTCTCCCCTGTCAAATGACAAGGCAACACATCAGTACTTCCCATTATTTCTTGAAAGCCACCCTTAAACATCACCATCGCTGGCCAAGGGCATCCAAGTAGTATCCAGGTTGACGTGGCATTTCCTGGCAGTACCACCACTAGCCTGATAAGAATTGAAAGTTGGGGAATAACCTCTCAGATCTCTTTCAAATCCGCTCAGCAGATCTGATGAATGAATAAAGCAAATTTGTGGCTCTGCTGTTTATCGGGCCACTGTAAACCATGGCTGTTCGAGGTCAGAGGTCTCTGAATATGGTTCAAAGGAGGAAAAGCTCATCTTTCTGGAGGTGAGATTAAGCCACTCCTTTGAAGTCACTTTGCCATTGATTCAAAATGTTCCTCCTCAAGGTGAAGTGCTATCTTAGCCTAGAGTGGCGAGAGCTATCCGTTGGTCCTTTCTAATTTGACCTGGTTCCATTATTTCAATGTGTGAAGAGGCTGGCTGAGATGCCGCCTTCAGGCACGAACCAGCCACTGTCTCAGTAATCTGCATGTAGCTGCCCTTTGCTTTCTTATATATTGGCTTTGCTAGAATTACTAGAATGTTTGTTCTAATAAAGGCCATCCTGCTATTGCTGAAACACAGCCTTCGTTCCCCACTTACCGAATTGAGACTTGAGGACAGTTCTGGATGAAGTAGAAAGGCAGCTTTATTTCTTTGCTGGGCAAAAGAGGTCACAGTGGGCTGATGCCTCCAAGACTGTGAGCCTTTTGGGTAGAGAAGGCAGGGGGGGTTATAGTAAAAGTTCAAGAATTCAAGGGGCAGAGCTAGTTTCCATGGAGATTGCATACAGGGTAACAAATTGTTGCAGAGTTGTTCTTGTTTTTGTGCATTCACTGATTCCCTTCTGTTCCCTGGGTGTGAAATTCACCTCCAGCTTTGGGACTCTTAATATTCTTCTTCCTAGAATAAAGTATGCACAGGAAAGAGCTCTAGAGAAAAACTTGTGTTCGTTCTCTCTCTAAAGTAGCAGGAACAAAACCTGCCTAACAGGGGTCTTGTGTACCAATGAAGTGTAATGTGTGTAAGATTCTTGCGTGATGCCCGACACAGTGCATACATTGAGTGTATTGATGCTTAATACACTGAATGTATTGTTATTATTTGTTCACTCATTAATGCTAATTTCTGCATTAATTTTAATGAGTTAAAGTCCTGGGCTTGATTAATTTGCTTGTTTTCCACTTCCCTTCTTCCTGTACTTGATGGCAACTTCTATCTGTGCTAAATGAAAGTTTAAAAGTTATACAACTTTAAAAGTTCATACAAACTTTATTCCTTTATTCCTTAGAGTGAGTTTTAGGAGGCCTTCTGTTAAATAATGTGTATAATCACAGAAAGAATGAAGTCAGCTTTATCAAATCTCAGACTACCATTTATCATGGGTCATTGCCTTTATTAAGGATGCCAGCAATAGGGGTGGTGGGAATAGCTCAGTGGCAGGGCATATGCTTAGCATGCACAAGGTCCTGGGTTCAAACCCTGGTACCTCCTTTTAAAGAAAAATGCCAGGAATAATTAATTTGTTCTGGAAGAGATGCACTGATTTACTGTTTGACAGCACAGTACATAGCACACAGTAGTTGCTTTGAAAATATTTGTTGTTGGGGGAGGGTGTAGCTCAGTGGTAGAGCGCATGCTTAGCAGGCATGAGGTCCTGGGTTCAATCCCCAGTACCTCCATTAAGGAAATATATAAATAAATAAGCCACCCTAACTACCTCCCCCCAAAACAAACCAAAAAAGTGCAAAAAAACCCCTATATTCAATAACAAATAAATAAGAAAATTTTTATTGTGATTGAATAATTAACAGATAATGAACAAATAAATGATTTAATACTTAGTTATTCAGGGGTCAATTGACAGAAATTGCTTAGGATTATAAAAAGCCCCTACACAAATGTGATGCATCAGCGAAGCACAGAGTGTGATATTATTAAAAGTGTTTATTGCTGAATCCCTGAATGCTAAAGTATTCAGTGAACTTGGTTTTTGAGTGATTTTTTTTAAGAAGATAATGAAACTGCTGGTTTGCCTTAGAGTTGCAATAATTTTTTAAAAATGTATAAAAACATACTCCAGTGTTCCCATTTGATTACATATGGTGAATATATAACATATGCAATTAGAAAGAATTTTTAAGAATATGTTTTCCTTCTCACCTTATGGGCAGTTACTATGCATTTTTATGGTGTAGTGTGATCAGCGATTTTAGCAAAGAGACCATATTAGTTGTGAAAACTCTCTACTGTTTCATATCATCACTCAAAACAGAAAGACTCCTTTTAATTAAGTGTCAGGAACTATTCCATGAAAATCTGCCAGAACTTCTGCTAACCAGTAAGCAAGGTTAATTGACAGAGCATCTCAGAGAAATCTGTATCATAATTAACATCATTTAAGATGCTGATAATGCATGAATTATCTTCTCAGTGTAAGTGGGATCTGTAATCTTACAGAGAAAACGCTCAAGTGCGCTAGTATCTGATACAATAAATCCCTCGTTGGTGTGAATTAGTGTCTCTGAATGTTGCTAATTAGCAAGCCCGAGAACAAACACAATAAGAGTCAACCTTTCCACATTGCAAGAGGGCGGGCTAGTGGATTTGGTAGGCACGTCTAGATTACCACTTTTGACTGAGTCCCCTGAGTTTCTGTGGTCAGCAGGCATGGTGCATGGTCTGTTTTATCTGCTGTGGAATAATCAGGTGTGTGCTAAATGTTTGTGCTGGAAGTTGAGCTAAATCACATTTTAGGAAGTTACCAAGGATGTAGTTTTGTGAAAAACAGGGTGTGGTGTTCTATTTCTGAGGTGACTGTAGAGAGGTACAAAACTTTAAAGAGAAAGTGACAAGAGTAACTCTCATTTTCCCAGACTTTAAATTTTCTGACTGGTGTTCAGCCCGCCCAGTGCCCTCTCTTGTACGTAGGGCTATTATATGAAGCAGGCTGCAGACTGCCCGCATTTCTGTGTGCTACCTAGTAGGGGACATGTGTGTGACGGGGAGCAGGTAAGAAACTTCAGGACAAAAAAGAGTTTTCCTCTTTCTTGCCACAGAGCAGTGGGTGTTTTTCTTAAACTGAGATTTTAAAATATCAGTTCTGAGACAGAACTGATGATAGAGAAGTTAGAAAAGGAGAAATAGCGGGAGAGTATAGCTCAGTGGTAGAGCATGTGCTTAGCATGCATGAGGTCCTGGGTTCGATCCCCAATACTATCATTAATAAATAAATAAACCTAGTTGCCTCCCCCACAAAAATAAAAAAATTTAAATGAAAAAAAATTTAAAGAGAAAAGATTCCACATATGAGTGATCTCATCTCATATGTTTCTTTCTCCTTCTGGCTTACTTCACTTAGAATGACATTCTCCAGGAATATCCATGTTGCTGCAAATGGTGTTATGTTTTTGGTTTTTATGGCTGAATAGTAGTATTCCATTGTATAAAATAACAAAAAGAAGTAAAAGTGAGGGGTGTGTGCATCAGGTAGAAAAGACTGTTTCTACAGTACTTTTCACTCTATGGTAGAGTGTCATGAAATCAAATTAATCAGTTATGAGTAGCATTTTTTTTTAATGAAATGAAACAAGATGAGGTGGGAAGGTGTGGAGTAAGATGGGATGGGGCAGGACAGAACAGGAAATAGACTGTGTCACAAGTCATAGGAACCAATATTATTTCGTGAGCATTTTAGATTTTTTTCAAAGAATTTTTGTTTTACCAAAGTAATACATTTGCCTAGTTTTAAAAGTCAAATAATTGTGGGGTGGGGTGGGTATGGCTTGGTGGTGGAGTGCATGTTTAGCATGCATGAGGTCCTGGGTTCAATACCCAGTACCTCCACTAACAAAATAAATTAAAAAATGTTTAAAGTCAAATAATAATGATGAATAAAAATGATTCATGGATGTAAATGTGAAATATAAAGCTATAAAACCTTTAGAAAAAAACATAAGAGAGAGGGGTGGGTGGTATAGCTCAGTGGTAGAGTGTGTGCTTGGCATATACAAGGTCCTGGGTTTAATCCCCAGTGCCTCCATTAAAGAGAAAAAAATTTTAAATTAAAAAAAATAGTAACAAAATCCTTAGCAGCTAAGCAAAAGAGCTTCTAGACTTGGCACCAAAAGCACAATCTAGAAAAGGAAAACTGATAAGGTAGACTTCATGGAAATTAAAAACTTTTGCTCTGCAAAGTACCTTGTTAAGAGGATGAAAAGACAAGTTGTAGACTAAGAGAAAATATTTGCAAACCATGTATCCAACTGATACAAGGAAAAACAGGGCAGGAGAGGATGGCAAGGTCCCAGGTCTGATTTGAGTCCCTCAGGTTCACCCCACCGTGTTAGGGTCGTTGGCTTTGAGCAGGAAGGAATTCAAGAGCGAGGCACAGTTGAGTAAAGGTAGATTTATTCAGAGATGTACCCTCCAAAGACAGGCTGCCTCAGAAGGCAAGAGAAAGGCCTAGGAGATACACATTCCATAGGCAGAGTTTGGGCCACCTCACTCAGAAAGGAGAGCGGCCACCGGGTGGAGGGGTTGTTAGTTTTCATGGGCTCAGTAACCTCACATGCTAACAAGTGGGGGGATTATTCCAACTACTTTGGGGAAGGGGCTGGGGTTCCCAGGACTTGGGCCATCACCCACTTTTTGACTGCTTATGGTCAGCCTCAGAACCTTCATGGCACCTGTGGGAGGGCCACTTAGCAGCTGTTGTGTTGCAATGACCGTGTATTGAAGCTCACGGTCTACTGGGAGTTGACTCTTCCACCATCTTGGCACTAATGGCTGTGTCATTCTCTTAATGGTTGTGTCCTGCCCCCTTCCCTCCTGTCGCACAATATAGACTAATATCTAGAATACAGAAAGAAAATTCAAGACTCAACAGTGAATATATATGTATATGCATATATATATATATACATATATATATTGAGTTAGAAAATATCAAAAAGCAGAAACAGACATTCACTGCAGCGGGTATACAGATGTCTGATAGGCACATGAAAAGATATTTAAATTCATTAGTTACTGGGAACATGCCAATTAAAACTACCAGAGATACCACTACACACCTATTGGCATGACCAAAATTAAAAAATAGTGACAACACAATATGCTGGGGAGGATGCTGAGAAACTGGATTTCTCCTGTGTTGCTGGTGGGGGTGCAGAATGATACAGTCAGTTAGGAAAGCAGCTTGGTTGTTTCTTATAAAACTAAACATGCACTTACTATATGACCAAGCAATTGGCATTTATTACAGAGAAATGAAAACCACAAGTGTTCGTAGCATCTTAATAATAACCAAAACCTGGGAATAACCCAGATGTCATTCAACAGGCGACATGCCTACCATGGAATAGTATTCGACAGTTGAGGTGAACACACTATTGATAAGAACAACTTGGCTGAATCTTGAGGGAATTATAGTGAGTGGGGGAAAAAAGCTAATTTCAAGAGGTCACATACTGTATGATTCTATTTCTGTAACATTCTCAAAATGACAAAATTATACAAATGGAAATCAGATTAGTGGTTGCCCCAAGTCACAGGGAGTGTGGCTCATAAAGGGCAACGTGAGGACCCCGTGTGGTGAAGGATATGCTCCACATCTTGACTGCATCAGTGTTAATATCCTGGTTGTGATATTGCACATTGTACTATAGCTGTGTGAGATAGTGTCACTGGGGGAAACTGAGTAAAGGGTACACGGGATCTTAGTTTTATGTCTTGCATATGACTCCACAATTACAAATTTGAATTTATAGTTACAGCTAACAAAATTGAAGGTTTAATTCAAAATAATAAAATGGGTGGAGGGTATAGCTCAGGGGCAGTGTGCGCTCAGCATGCACGAGGTCCTGGGTTCAATCCCTAGTACCTCCGTTAAAAATAATAATAAATAAGTAAATAAATAAACCTAATTACCCCTCCCCCCCCCCCAAAAAAAACAAGGATAAAATAATGGGCTTTAAAAAATAAAAGTAAAATAATAAAATAAAAAGTCAAATAATACAAGCTCTTTTTATCAGAATATGATGTTTCCCTCCCTCAATTCTCCCACTCTACCCTCAGACCTCCTTTCCAGAAGCAACCATTTCTATTTTGGGGTTGTTTCTTCTGATATTTACAAATGTCCATACTTTTTCATGTGCGTACAGCTAACTTCTGATTAATCAATTCTGAACATTTTCTATTAACTTAAAATTCTAGTAAATGAAGATTTAGCTCTTTTTTCACCGTTTCCCTTCTGCAGATCCTCCCCTCCTTCCAACCTAGGTTTTGCAAGTTTTTGATACGCCCAAGTTCAATGTCTACATTATACCTATGTATTATGTTGCACTACCACTGTTTGCTTTTCCTGTCGTATAGTAAAGAGATGTCTTATTTGTTCCTGGTTTTGTTTTAATTCTTCCCACTTCTTCCCAGAATCTCTCAGGAGAATTTTCCACAAGGTCGAGTGCATCAGTTAACCGATCAGTTCCACCGTGATTTTTCTTGGAGAAGATGTTCAGGAAACCCCATCCCCCTCTCAGCTCTCTGAGCCTGCTGCACAGATATGATCTTTCAACTTCCTTTTTATTTTCTTCTAGAGTGCATTCCCGGTTTACAGGGTCTCACGTTTTCGCCTTTCTTGATTCACTCCCTTAGTTCAGAAAGTAAAATTCTTATAGAGGGTATGATGACCCCGGGCATAATGCTGACAGCTGTCAACATGCCTGCGCCTTGGTTCACATGAGCCCTACCTGGACAGGTTTCCATCTCCACCTGGTGCACGGCCATCCTCTCAGTTTACTTCCCCATTTTGGTGGAGTGCATCTCCCAGCGCATTCCTGAGGAAGAGTGTAAAAAAAAGCAACTCTTTTGAGACCTTACAGGTCCAAAAATGGCTTTTCCATCCTCATGCTGCTCAATAGATTGGATTGGTGTTGATTTTAGGCTGGAAATAATGTTCATTTGGATTTTCGAAAGCATCGCACCCTCGCTTGCCTGTTTCCAGCCCTCAGCCCAGAGCCATTCTGCTGTTTGTATGTGACCAGTGGTGTGGTGTTGTTTTATCCTTGGGATTTTGTAGGATCCATGTTTCATCCCCAGTATTCTGAATTTTCATAATGATATTCCTGGGTAGGGGTGTATTCATGTCCACAAGAGGGATCAATTCAAATTGGTCATTTATGACCTTCTGTTCTGGAATCTCTCTTTTTTTTTTTTTTTAATGATCTCTTCCCTTTACTTTCTCTGTTGTCTTGTATGGAAATCGACTATTTGTGGACTGACTCTCTTTCTTTCTTCTCCCATTTCCCACCTCTTTGTCTTTTGTTCTATTTTGTAGGAGTCTGGGCCAACTTCATCACCCACACCTACCGTCCCTAAGGTTCTTTATTGCTGTTGCTGTTTACGACATGTCCCCTATTTTAACTTCCTGTTTTTGTTTCATAGATACAGTACCTTGCCTTATCTCTGTGAAGATTTTAATGGCTGTGTTTTCTTTTCCTTCATTTCTCATTGATTTTGATCTTGCGTTGGAAGGTCTTAGATGCTCAGTAAATCTTGGAGGTTTGCCATTTCATGTTGGTGCCGGGTGCCAGTGGGTTCTCAAAATTCAGGCTGTATGTGGTTAAGAGAAAATGTGGGGCCACTGGAGATTTGTGTGCTGAGACACGATCCCAATTTTAAAAGGACGGCTCTTCCCTTAATAACCCATGTCTTGAGCAGGCCATCTAACTTTGCTGATGTCAACCCCCCCAAAAAACAAGGAACCAGTTCAAGAGACAGCATTTATTTGAGATCAAAGAGTTGCAATTTGAGGTATACGTTTTTAGGTAGAAACCCAATTACAGGAGTGGGGGCCAGGGTTTTTTAATAGGAAAAAAAAAAGAGAAAGATGAGGTTAAGTTGTTTTTAGGAAGAGTTCACTGGTGCTGCCAAGCCAAGCTTGATTTGTACTTCACTGACTAGTCAGGCAAAGTGGTCACTAGGTAACAGTTCTTTTTTTTTTTTTTTTTTTTTTAATTTATTTTCAGTTTTTTTAATGGAGGTACTGGGGATTGAACCCCGGACCTCATGAATGCTAAGCATCCTCTCTACTACTGGGCTGTGCCCTCCCCCCACTAAATGTTCATTTTTATCAGACCCTTCAATGGGATTTTCTCATTCTTACTGAATTCTTAAAGGGCTGGCAGTTTGGCTCAGCTCACAGGTTCAGGAAACTGGACATGTGAGGTGATTGCTGCTCCAGCTCCATGTAAAAGGGCCCCCTTACATCATCTTTCACACTGAGCTGCAGCTTCTCCATTTGTAAAATGGAGACATAGTTGCACAGTAGTTGCAATCTGGCATTACAATCTTTTCAATTACAGTTCAGATTTGTGAACTGCCTCACATACAAGGACTGAATGAATGATAGCTTGTATTAATAAAATAAAGAACCCACACCTCCATGCCACCAAGTGCCCAAGGAGTTCTTCAGCCACCTCTGAACAGAGTTGAGAAACAGGGACCATCGTGACCTCTGGGATGACAACATCTTCCGTGAGGACACTGGTCCCTCAACCTCCAAGAGATGATTCACCAAGTGAACAAGAACACAGTTCAGAGCCAGCCACCAACCACAGAGTTCATGTACTTTTAAAATCCTAAATCCAGGGGGAGGATATAGCTCAGTGGTAGAGCACATGCTTAGCATGTATGAGGTCCTGGGTTCAACCCCCAGTGCCTCCATTAAAAATAAATGAATAAACAAACATACCTAAATACCTCTCCTTCCCCACAAAAAAACAGACAAAGAAAAATCCTAAATCCAGACTTCACTGAAGTCAGGAGGAAGCCCTGCATGATGAAACAGAAGTCTTCGGGGGCGGTCTTTGCACCCTCAGTGTTCCAGGAACAAAAGGTCCCTGGAGGAGAAGATACATGGTAGATGGATAAATGGACAGAAAGACATGGTCCCTGCTCTCACAGAGATCACTGTCTAGCAAGGGAAGAGCTTGGAAACAACTATCTAGCAAGGAAAGAGCTTGGAAACAATCAGATCTAATACTCTGTAGCAATAGCCATAAGACATGAGGGCAAGGCTGAGTCAGTCTTGGGAGCAGGTGCATTTCATGGAAGTAGTTGATTCTTAAAGGGCTTGTCCTTGCAAGGCTGGATCTGAGGCTCGAAACTCTTGTCATGCTGCCCTGCACACCTCACCCTCTCTGCTTTGAGTAACTCAACAGTCATTGCTAAACTGCAAAATGAAATTCTAGTTTTCAAGATGGCTCAGGAAGTATATGCATGCTGAAATGTAAATGGTTTGTTCTAAATATTCTGATGTTCTTCCCATTTTTTGGTACTCCTTGCTTTTGTGGTGCTCTATGCATATGACAATCTGCCCACTGCAGATTTAGCACCCACCGATTGCCAGCCAAAAAAAACCCGAAGAGAGTGGATGAGGGTGGATAGAGAGTAGCCCTTGGGAGAGTGTCCAAAGGTAATAATGCTTAAACAGCACCTTGAGAAACTGTTCAAGGTCCAGTGTAGCTGGAGCTTGAGATGAAAAAGCTGTATAATAAGATGAGGCTGAATAAGGACTTTTGAGCTCTCAGAATAAAGTTCCCTCACCTGGCAACCAGAGATGTTCACCTTTCAGTCTGTGTTGAGAAATTGACTTTGACATTAAGTATCATTTGATGCAGAGGAAAAGATACTGGGAGGGAAGAGGCCAAAATTGAACAGGATTTGCCAGTGTTCAAACTATAAACAGATTTTTCTCATTCTTTATGATTTAATTTAAAATTCAAATTTCACAGTTTCTAGAGTGAGCATGTATTACTGTCATAGAGAGAAAAAAACAAAGTTAAAGTAAAAATTCTTTGAAAAGGAAAAAGTTGAGAACAAAAAATAGATTTTCTGCAGAGAGTGGGTATAGCTTAGTGGTAGAGCGTGTACTTAACACGCACCAGGTCCCAGTTTCAACCCCCAGTATCTCCATTTTTTAAATTAATGAACTAACCTAACTACTTCCCCCCAAGAAAACAAAAACATAAATAAACAAAAACATTAAGTAAGTAAAATATATTGTCTGGAGTATTTTTCTGGGGTGCTTATTAGTGTCCTGAGGACCCAGTGTGTCTTGGTGACTTAGCAGCACCTGGCATGGAAGAGAAAAAAGTCCCCAGCCAAGCACATAGTGAAGTAAAACTGTGCTGCTGCATCAGAGCCCAAGCAGTTACTCTGAACTCTCGCTGGATTACAGGGGCTGCCTTTGAGCTAGCACGTGGCTCAAGTGTACACTCTAAATTTAGGGTGATATTTAAGATGTCGGGAAATGATAGTGAGGGAAGGTAATTGAAAGACAAATAGCCCAGGAGGAAGGAACCCTGGGAAAATAAATTATAATTCATAGCAGGACGTCATAAATTAGTAACTACCGTCCTTAATCGTGGCCAGTTTTAAATGTGTTCCTCATAGCACAGTGGGATAGAATCATTGTATATGTCTTTTAAATTTCCAAAATAAAAATGCATTGCAAACTTGTAGCCCTCATGCTTTTACCATAAGAAACATATTAAAATAGTGATCTTCCTTTAACTTCTGGGACTTGGGAACATTTTTCTTTCTTCATTCTAATTGTTTTTCTCTTTTTCAAATAATCTATTTCAAAAAGCATGTATTATTTTTGTGACGGAAAAAAATCTTTAAATTCCTTAAGGAATTTGTAAAGCAATATACATCCCTGTAATCTCATGCCCTAATACAGCTATTTTCATTACATGCTTTCCTAGCTGGTTTTCTTTTTTTTTTTTTTTTTTAATGTATTTTTATTGAAGTCTAGTCAGTTTACAATATTGTGCCAATTTCTGGTGTGCAGCACAGTGCTTCAGTCATACAGGAACATACATATATTCCTTTCATGTTCTTTTTCACCATAAATTACTACAAGATACTGAAGATAGTCCCCCGTGCTACACAGTATAAACTTTTTGTTTATCTATTTTATATATAGCAGTTAGTATCTGCAAATCTTTAACTCCTAATGTATCCCTTCCCACCTGTTTCCCCTGCCCTGGTAACAATGTTTGTTTTGGGTAGAAGGGTATATAGCTCAAGTGGTAGAGCGCATGCTCAGCTCCCAAGAGGTCCCAGTTCAATCCCCAGTACCTCCTCCATATGGAAATCAGTGAAGAAACCTAACCACCTCCCCCTCAGAAAAACAAACAAAACGAGCATATGTTTGCTTTCTATGTCTGTATGTTTGTTTCTGTTTTGTAAATAAGCTTGTCTTTTTTTTTTTTTTTTTTTTTTAGATTCCACATATAAGTGATCTCATGTGGTATTTTTCTTTCTCTTTCTGCCTTACTTCACTCAGAATGATGATCTCCAGGTCCATCCATGTTGCTGCAAATGGCATTATTTAATTCTTTTTTATGGCTGAGTAGTATTCCATTGTATAACTATACCACATCTTCTTTATCCAATCATCTATTGATGGACATTTAGGTTGTTTCCATGTCTTGGCTATTGTCAATAGTGCTGCTATGAACACTGGGGTGCATGTATCTTTTCAAATTAGAGTCCCCTCCAGGTATATGCCCAAGGGTGGGATTGCTAGATCATATGGTAAACCTATTTCTATTTTTTTGAGGAATCTCCATACTGGCTGCACCAAACTCTTTCTGTTTTCTGATGATGTGATTATCTCCTGTTGTCTTGGGAAGCACCTATAGTCTCTCAAGTTGTGTAAAATATACTAGTGGTGCCAGGGGAAATGTGGAGAACTTGTTTGAGTCCAATGGCAGGTCAGTCAGACACATTCCTCAGCTCTGGCTGGGAGAAACCAGGGGCGCCATGTTCCCCTGACAATCCATGGCCCTCCTTGGCTGCACATGGACTTCTCAGGGCAGCTTCTATAAAAGCTGTGAGGCCTGGGTTGCAGCCCATCCTGGGTACTGAGATTTTTTCAAATGCTCCCAGGGTGATTTAACCTTGCAGCCAAGGTTGAAAACGATTGTAATCATTTCATCAAGAAATGTAAAAAGAAGGGAGAGGGTATAGCTCAATGCTGGAGCACATGCTTAGCGTGCCCTAGGTCCTGGGTTCAGTCCCCAGTACCTCCATTAAATAAAAAAATAAATAAACGTAATAGTCTCCCCCCAAAATAAAGGCATAGTTGTATAAATTTCACAACACTGTAAACTGACTATACTTCAATTAAAAAAAAGAAAAAAGAGAAAAGCAATATAACTTTTAAAAAATTGTTAAAAGAAATCTCATCTGTGAGAGAAGATGACAAGAGAAAGAACTGGAAACTCCCTGTCCTTCATTCATAAACAGCTGCATCTCGATGCAGAATTTACAGTGGGAACAGTCTTTGGACATGGCAGAAGCTTCCAGAGCTTTCTGTGTACCCCCCCTTCTTTGCCATGTATGGTCTAAGTGGTTCTTGCCAAAAGCTATGGAATGAATTGTCCAAAATGTAGGGAAACCAAGTATTTGAAAGCAGATCTTGAACACTGCTAATTCACAGGAGACAGAGCAGGTTGTAATTTACTTTTGGGGGGGGATAATTAGTTTTTTTCATTTATTTTTAACGGCGGCACTGGGGATTGAACCCAGACCCTCATGCATGCTAAGCACACACTGTACCACTGAGCAATATCCTCCCCTCAGTGGGCTGCATTTTAAACTTCTTTTCCCGAAAGCACAGACCATGTGTGCACTGGGGCGGCCTGCAACAGGCCCACCAGGTCTGGGAGGACTGCCCACAGGGGTGTCAGTGCTTTGGGGAGCATCTCACCCCGTCCACACGCTGCCTGTCAAGGCCCGGTTTTGTGCAGAGCGAGGATCACATGGCCACATTTCCCAAAACACCTGGGTGGAGAGCCAGGAGTGTGGTTGAAGAGCACGGAGCCAGCCTTGGCTGAAAATTTCGCCCCATCCAGGTGCGTCAGAGTTCACAGAGGGTTTTGAGCCTCTAGGAATCAGGAGAAAGATATTTAACGTGGTCTTAACCTCATTGAAAAGAATATTGACATCTCAAGATACTTATAAAAGAGAAAGATGGCATTGTCCCCATCTTTGTGGCTTTCAAATAAGGAGAAAAATTCTCTAACTCAGCCCTGGCATCAGCAGACAGGCTGGCCAAGATATAGTTCCTATTAGTTTGCTCTGACCAGACTTGCCAAAAAAAAAAAAAAGAAACTTTTTCAAAGACAGAGAGCTCAATGTATGTCTTGAATAATCAAGTGATAAGTGGCATGGTAAGATTCTGTAATAAGATGCATTTGGATATAAGGACTCCCACCCTCTGGCCAGCCCTGTCCCTGAACAAGGTGGAGAGACTGAGGGTCTCACTGGGGTGCAGGTCAGAGCTGAGGGGTGCAGCACTGGGCTGGGAGAAAACTGTCTCGGCATCATTTGGAGCGTTCCCACTTTAACTTACAGTCCGTGCCAACATCAGTTTCACTATCTTTACTTCTGTGTTTATTGTGAGTGTACCATGTACCTAATGAAAAAGTTTTCCATTAACCCCCTAATAATAAAAGGACCCTGTATGTTACTCTGTTTAATTATCTGGGCTTGCATTATCATGTGTTGGTTGGTTACACTGTATTTTCAAGTAGGTAAGTCACTGATTCAGGCATTGCCTTCCTGAAACCTCTCCAGTGTCCCCAGGTTTCCGAGGTATAAGATGGGACCTTGTTGGAAGAGCTTCTCACTAGAGTTCAGACTGCAGAGCAGTCTGAAAACAATCGCATCCCTCTCTATTTTGAAATGCAGCTCACAACCTCCTGTGACTTCTGCACTGGGAATCCGATGAAGTACATTGCTTGGTCTTTCCTCTTTCTGGACCACTCATGTGGCGCCTGGCGGCCTCAGTGCTGCCAGCCTCCTAGCCTCTACGTGAGCCCCCTCCCCTGCCTCCCCCCCAGGGGAGGGTGTGTCTCCAGGTCTCCTGGGAGGGTCTGGCTTGTTCAGCCCAGGGCCATGGGGACCACACTGCTCTGAGTCTCTCCCCATGCTGGTGGTCACGTCACTTGAGGCCACCATGGCCAGGCACTCAGCCACGGTGAGGAAAATGCAACTCAGGAGAGAGAACCCAGGTGTCAACAAGACAACCGAGGAAGACAAATCTGGCAGGAGTCAGAAGTGAGACTCGGGGTTTAATAGTGCAGCTCCCGGTGGAAAACAGCTCTGGGCAGTGGTCATGTCAAATCACGTAAAACCGGTGAGGCTGTAGGAAACAGAGAAAGAATAATCCTGGGGAAAACAATTGGCTGACTTTCTATATATTGATTTATAAGCAGAGTCTCTTGAGTTCCCCCCAACTCCTGTGTGAGACCAGTTCAGCAATGGGTTTTAAGTTGCTGCTGGATCTCTTATTTAAGTGGCTGTTTCCTCCTGCAGCTGACACAGCGCTGGGCACTGAAGATGCATATGATGAGAAAGGATGCCAGTGTGACGTCTCTGTGGAGGACCTCACCCCACCACTCAAAACTGTCATTCGAGCAATCAGGTTAGTGAGAACCTTTGATGAAATGATTCTGAGACCTTCCTCTGATTATTTGAACTACTCCATTGCTAAATTCTCTTTCCTGCAGGTAAATCTCCTGGAATAATGACTTTCTCTCTTCTTAGTCATCCACATGCCTATTACATTTTGAAATATTGTTTTCTTAATATAAAACTTTACTGTGTTCAACACAAAACGTGTTCTAGAAGGTGGGTGGGGTTTGGCAAGCCAGGCCATGCCAGACGGGTTACATGAGAACTGCCTTGTCATGTGAGTTTGTTGCTTTAAGGACGTCCAGGGTATAGATACAAATGGCTTTTTAATATTATTTTTCTGACTTGATGTTTCAATTCGTGTTCTGTATTTTGGGTCAAAGAAAAATCCCCCTGTGTTACTTCGGGACAGGTTGAGTTCTGATCACAGGGAGCTACTCTGCAGTGCGTTGCTCCTAGGCTGCTAAGGCTGATCTTAATCTGTGTCCTCTACAAAGGCAGAAAACTCAGAGAGTGTCCAAAGCAACTTATATTTGTATTTCCAGGCTCCAGCCCCTCAAACAATCCAGGATCTGGACTAAATGAGCTGCTCCAGTCTCAGGCTGCCCAGTTTAATCCCCTCGGGAGAATGTGCACCTGTCAGGGAAATGCTGAGTGATTGTACTGCAAAGGGATACCTCCGATCTTTTTGGCTCTTTCCACCTCTTACCAAAAGGCCTGAGGAAAACTTAAAGTATCCGGCCCAGTTTAGCTCTTCAGATACTTGGTCCAAGCTCCAATATCAGTATGACTGATTATTTATTTCTGTTTGTAGTTGGTCATTTAGCATCAAGTTAGACGTTGCTCTACTTTGTGTTTGGGAGTCACTGGAAAAGCAGAAATGGGTTATAAATGTTTGGGTAAGTGTTTTTAGGAGCAAAAAAAAATCATGTTATGATGAAAATGGACCCCAGAAGATGCTCACACATTATCTGTAACAGCAACCCAAAAAGAAGCAAAGCAAAGCCTGTTAATTCCCAGTAGGACCTACAAGCAGCTGTCCCTATGGATGGGCATCCGTGCCTTCCTATCTGTCCTGGACCGTCCCTGATTTTGTCTCTTGTCTCATCAGGGGTGTTACAAACACTCCTTGTCATTTTCAAAGTATCCCAGTTTGGAAAACAGTATGCTCGCCCTATCCATGGGGATCCTAGAAGCCTTGGGTAATATTTAAACCCAGAAAACCCAAGGATATGTAGTAAAATGATACCTGAAGCCTTCAGTTAAAGGGACAGAAAGGCTCTGTACTGCACTGCCCAATACCATAGCCATTTAGGTTTGAATTAGTTAAAATCGAACAAAATTTAAAATTCAGTTCATCTGCAGCACTACCGACAGTTAAAGTGCTCAACAGCCACCTGTAGCTGGTGGCGTGTGTGTTGGGCAGAGAAGATGCTGCATGTTTCCATCATTGCAGAAAGTCCTATGGGACATTGCTGGTCTAGAAGTCACCTTGAAATTAATTACTTTCATTCATTCATCCATCCAAGACCCTAATGTGCGGCAATTCACCCCCAGATTAGTCCGGCTTACAGCAAGTACAGTAAAATCTTATCTAGGGGAGCAGGTTAAGTTTCCTGAAAGCCATACTCACCCCGGCTTGTGTCATTTCCCCAGACCTTCGGAAGCTTTCTGCTTGTGCCTCACAGCCTCTAAAAAGATTTGTGAGCTGCAGGAAAGAAAACGAAATGGGTTTATTCTGCTGGCTAAGCACTTCAGCCGCGACTTAAGATTTACTCTGCAGTATCTTCCTCTTGAAACATGACTGATTGTTGTACAGTCCTTTGCAGAATTCCCTTGCTTTTCAGAATTCTTTCCTGGCTCCTTATTTTTAACAGAACTTTGTTATTTACATGCTTTTCCTTTTTGTGGGTTTTGGAAGCTTTCTGCTTGCTACACATGACTCTTGATGGGATGTTTTTCTCCCCCATATCCTGGTTCTGCTTAGTGGGGTTTTTTTTTTAATCACTTCTAAGTTCCATTTAAAATCGTTGGAGTCTATAAAAACATAGTAACTACACTCAGTGATTAATAATTGGTAATCGTTGACTCATGATAGCACTTAATTTCTAAAAATCAAAAGACCAACCAATATAATTAGCAGTTCTGAAAAGGAGTTTGCAGGTATAAGTCTGTAAGTCACATGCAAAGATGCCCTTTTTCTGAGTTAAATTACATAATAAATTGAACATCAATTGACTAGAAGAATGTTTTTGCGTGAACCTGCCCACCTCTGACAGCTCACCTAAAGTAGTATTTTGTATGTATATTGCTGATTACAAGTGTGAACCATCTCTTATTTATCTCTAAAACGGCAACTTTGCTTTGGCATTTTCCTTGTTCTTTTTTGGTTATTTGATTACTTAATATGACTACTTTTTTTGTTTGTTTTGGGGGAAGTAACTAGGTTTGTTTATTAATCTATTTTTCTAATGGAGGCACTGGGGATTGAACCCAGGACCTCCTGCATGCTAAGCACGCGATCTACCACTGAGTTAGACCCTCCCCTACCCTGATATGACTACTGGAACATGTCTTTTGTCTTCCAGTAGCTCTTACAATAATTAAAGTTTTTCCTAAGGGATAAATTAAAATTAAAATGTGTAACAAAAAATATATACCGTACTGCAAGAATGACAGCATGGAAAATAATATGATTACATTCACAAAGAGTGAAGTCGGAAATCTTATTTTCACTTGTTAATATTTATTAACATCTGACAGTTTCTAATCATTTTTGAGAGTAAAGATTCTCAGGCAATGAGATGATTAAGGCCACTCTCCAAACTCATCTGGATCCCACTGCCAGAATGCACTTTGAGACTTTTTTTTAACGAATGGCATCACTTTTCATCATAGTGAATAACAGCTATTCTTACACATTTCCAAAGTATGCTGTAAAAGACAGAAGAGTACTTAGTTTTATAGAGTTCCTCTATAAAGGATCATCACAGGTTATTTTCAAAATATTATTTAGTCTGAATGCACAAGTTGTTCAAAATTTGTTTTCAAACTCATCTGTGGAAGTGAAGCCTGCACTTGTTTTTAATAAAAGTTCTATATCTTGTTAATGATCTAATTCAGTGTTAAGTGTCCTGTCATCCACTCATAGAAATGAATTTCTAAATAGAAAGATGAAATTAGCAGGGAAGGAAACAGACTGACAAGCAAATTGATAAACTCTTGAACACTCTGCACACTCACTTCTCACTGTACAGTGGACCCTTGAACAGTGCAGGAGTTAGGGCTGCTGACCCCCTCACACAGTCAAAAATCTGTGTATAACTTAAGACTCCCCTAAAATTTAACTACCAATAGCCTACTGTTGACCAGAAGGCTTCCCAATAACATCAACAATCAATGAACACATACTTTGTATGTTATGTGTATTATATGCTGTATTCTTACAAAAAATTAAACTGAAGGAAAGAAAATGTTATTAAGAATATCATAAGAGGGGAAGCTTATGCTTCAGTGGTAGAATGCATGCTCAGCACCCAAGAGGTCAGGGGTTCAATCCCCGGTACCTCCTCCAAGTGGAAATCTATAAATAAACCTAATCACGTCTCCCTCATAAAAAAAGAAAAAAGAAAACAAAAGAATATCATAAGGAAAATACATTTACAATGTAGTACTATATTTACTGACACCATAAGTATGTTTATAAGATGACTCGTCTGTCAGTACCTACAACAATATTGCCTTATATGATACAAAACACTGTGTGTGGTGGGGGTATAGCTTGGTGGTAGAGCACATGCTTTGCATGCCTGAGGTCCTATGTTCAGTCCCTAGTACCTCCATCAAAAAAGAAAAGAAATGAATCAGAATTCTGCACAACCTATCTTCTTGTGAAGACAACCACAGCAACTCAAACGGGACGACTGGTGATGTTGAAAAGAAGTGACCAAGAGCTGTAGAGGGTGCCACTTTCTTCTCCTGGTGGCTCCGTGCGAGTCACCATGTCTGTAGTTTCCTGTGTACGCTACCTCTTACATTGTCTTGCCTTCTAGAGAATCAAATGAATCAGTAAGGTCTGAGGTGAAAACACAAAGGATCTTGGGTTGCAGCTGCAGCCTGACTACCCAGGCACCTGCCCAGAGCAGCTCAGGAGAGGTAGTCCAAGAAACCTGATGGCCTCTGTGCAACCTCAAGTCACTCACCTTACCTCTCTGTGCCTGTTTCCTCTATGATGATGGGTATTCCCACCCAGAGCTGGACGGGAAATGCTCTCCCCAAGCCAAGAGGCATTGCTCTGAGTAGACCTCTCCTCCGCATCCTCTGGGGGATTTGCTGCCCTCATGAGCCCCCTCCCAAGAAGAAAGAGGATGGTGGGAAGTAGAAGTTACTTTGTCTCTCTCTTCCAGTCACACAGCAGCCTGATGACAGGCTCTTTAAAGGTCCTGCCAGGGACCAGTTCATGCACTCAAAGGCACAGGCATGAAAATAACCAGAAAGACAGATCCCTGCTTGGAGTCCTGAGGGGCTACACTGTGGGTTCCAGCCAGCTTAGCAAAAGTGTGTGTTTAGGAGCGGCAGCTGCAGTTACCAAAGATCAAAGGTGGAGGTGGCATTAGAAAGCACGAGTGTTGGTGGGGGACTGAGATGGGAGGAGGACAGGTCAGACTGGATCAGAGCAGGAACCATTCTGGCAAGCAGGAAGGCAAAGGGCTTTTAAGGACAGAAGTAAATCTATCAGGTTGGTGCTTCACTCCATCCCCTAAAAACATGCTTCTGACTGTGGGGTGAAGGACAAGATCGGGAAGGGGGCACACCTGTTTGCACAGTCCCTGATCTGCTGGAGACCAGAGCCCAGCTGTCCTGGTAAAGAGTAACAGAGGATGGACAACAGGGCTCTGCAGACAGAAACAACAATGGGGTTTGGATATTTACCGGCTGGAGAGGATGAAGCGACAGAGCAGGAGGAAAATCAGAGAGGGGACAAACATCCGGATGCTCAGTCAGCGGCCAGCGTGGGGGGAGACGGTGCCTTGCTGTGAGTGTTGAGTTTGAGGGGCCTCAGTGGGGCCCTGTAGCCAGTGAACCCCAGGAGGGAAGTCTGAGATGAAGACAAACTTGGCTGTGGTCAGCACAGAATGGATGGTTTACAGAAATGTCACCAGGGAGAGTCCGGGAGTAAAGAGAGCAGGCAGTATGCATGGAATCTGAGGCTCACAGACTGTAAAGTGCTGCCTGTGGGAGGAGGAAGGCACGGATGGATGCAGACCCAGCAGCCAGACAGACGGCCACCAGGGCAGTGGGATGCTGAGGAGCCAAGGAGAGCGCTCGGAACAAGAGGCAGGGTTGACAGTGTTATACACTGCAAAGAAGTCAAGAAGATAGAGTGAGAAGTTCCTTCGAAAGTGGCAGCAAGGTGGTCACAAGTAACTTCGGAGAAAAATCCAAGAGAGGAAAAAAGTTCAAAGCCAGATTGTCAACATAACACTTTTTAAAATTATCTATTAGAATCTTACACCCTAAGAAATTCAAATCAAAACTGCAATGAGGTATCACCTCACACCAGTCAGAATGGCCATCATTCAAAAGTCCACAAACGATAAATGCTGGAGAAGGTGTGGAGAAAAGGGAACCCTCCTACACTGCTGGTGGGGATGTAGTTTTGTGCAGCCACTGTGAAAAACAGTATGGAGAGTCCTCAAAAGACTAAAAATAGACTTACCCTATGATCTAGCAATCCTACCCTTGGGTATATACCTGGAGGGAACTCTAATTTGAAAAGGTACATGCACCCCAATGTTCATAGCAGCACTGTTTACAATAGCCAAGACATGGACACAACCTAAATATCCATCAACAGATGAATGACTAAAGAAGCTATGGTATATTTATACATTAGAATGCTACTCAGCAAAAAAAATAAAATAATGCCATTTGCAGCAACATGGATGGACCTGGAGATTGTCATTCTAAGTGAAGTAAGCCAGAAAGAGAAAGAAAAATACTGTATGATATCACTTATATGTGAAATCTTAAAAAAAAAAAAAAAAGACAAATGAACTTATTTACAAGACAGAAACAGACTCAGACACAGAAAACAAACTTATGGTTACCAGGGGGGAAGGGATAAACGAGGAGTTCAAGATTTGCAGATACTGACTAATATATATAAAATAAACAAGTTTCTATTCTATAGCATAGGGAACTATATTCAATATCTTGTAGTAACTTATGAAAAAGAATATGAAAACGAACATATGTATGTTCATGTATGACTGAAGCATTATGCTGTACACCAGAAATTAACACAACATTGTAAACTGACCACACTTCAATTAAAAAATATATATACAGAATCTTACGCTATCTTCCTATTAGGGAACATAGGTGAGGTGTTAAGAATTTCTTTATCACTGGCAAAGACTCATTAACTCTTCTGAAATTGCTCAGAACTGATCAGCCAGGAGGAGACCTGCCGATGACTCGTCAGTTTTGAGTGAGGCGCCAGCAATGCAGGTACCACCGCGCTGGAACCCCAGTCTGAGTGATGACATTTTCCAGTTCTCTTGCACTGTGTTCTTCCTACTCTACGATGCATGTTCAAGACCATTTGCTCACCGTCCTCTAAGATGCATCCTCAACTCTGAATCCTCCTTAAATCTCACTTTCTACTTCGGACAAGAATACTCCAGAAATAGAGACGAAGAGGCACATGTCTGCCCTTGTGGGTTTTTGTTAAAAGTACAAGCTGTTTAACCACCACCAGTTCTTAATGTTGCTGATGACATCTCTGTTTTTTCAGCAGAGGTGATGAGTCTTTGTTTGTGAGTCACCATGAAGACACTCTTGATGGCCGAATATGACGTGTGATAGTAAAGGACGCTGTCAGAAGACCGTTTGATAGATCACTTAGCACATATTTTTAATCAGCTAAGATATTTCCTGGAATATTCTTTTTCTTTGTTTCCATTTTGAAGATAATTGCTTGTGACCACATTTTGCCAAGAGGCTGCACTCAACTGGTGTTTTCACTGGAAATGCATTGACTTTGCAGCATCTCATTTTTAACCTTTCATTTGGGTACAATTTCAACCGAATCTCCTACTCATTGCTGGGACCAAAAATATTCAAGAGCAATCAACACTTATGGGCAACTTGATTTATTTACTTATTTATTTCCCACTTTAAAGTTTATGCAGGATTTTATACTCTGAAGAAAATAAAACTCCCCAATTTAATTATGATATCAGTGCTCACAAAATCCTAGGAAGGAAAGTTACCCATCTGCAGACTCACTGGATCCAGAAGCTCTCGCTCGGGTTTTACTACTCCTACCTCTTTAGAAGAAAACCAAACAGTGTGTACAGAAGAGCCTATTAGATCCTGAATATAAAGCACAATAATATTAAGCATTAGAAGAATAACTCTACTCCCAGTGGCGGAAACAGTGTGCCCACAGATCCTTCCTGATCCCTAGGTCAGCCACGTGACATACCTGCTTGCTCCTTTAGTAAAGACTTCTGGTAGACTGTGTGCCAGTGTGGCTAATGGACATGCCTCTATCAAGAGTTGAAAGCCAGAAAATGAGACTGGCCAGTGGATTCAGGGGCTCCTGGGGCTACTTCGTCACCAGCTAGTAGCCCAGTCTGAGATGAAAGAATGGTGAAGTTGGGGGGCACAGCTCAGGGGTAGAGCACGTGCTTAGCATGCATGAGGTCATGGGTTCAATCCCCAGTACCTCCATTAAATAAATAAATAAACCTAATTACCCCCCTCAATTTTTTTAAAATAAATTTTTTTAAGGCAGGGAGGATATAGCTCAGTGGCAGAGTGCACACCTAGCAAGCATGAGGTCCTGGGTTCAGCCCCCAGTACCTCCACCAAAAAAGAAACCCAATTACCTCCCACCCACCCCCCCAAAAATAGTATACAGTATATACCAATTTTATCTCAGTAAAACTGGAAGGAAAAAAAGAATGATTTGAAAAAAAAATTGTTTAAAGAAGGGTAAAGGAGTCTTGAATATCTAATTTTTCAACCAGTTTCAAACAGTTTCAAAGTCTAAACATTGCACACACAAATGCAAATCTGTATTATAGAATCATGACACGTATTAACAAGAAAATAGCATCAATGAATCATCCAGACAAGTGATACACATGCCCTCAGGTTCTGTAGTCCCAGTGATCTGCTGATTGTGCTCCGTAATCAACTTCACCTCTTGGCCAATCTCTAATGAGCCAGAGAGCTGCCTTGGAGGGATTCAGTGATCAAAAGGCCCTGGGTCCCTTACGGAATGAGCCCTAGTACCTGTGCTTTTTTTGGGGGGGAGAAGGGTAATTAGGTCTAGTTAGTTAGTTTAATGGAGGTACTGGGGATTGAACCTAGTTCCTTGTGCACGCTAAGCATGTGCTCTAACCACTGAGCTATACCCTCCCCCAAGGACCTGTGCTTTTAAGGCAGAGAGATGCTGTATTTCTCATGGGGAGTAAGAAATCAGGGGGTTGAATTTGCTGGACGGGGAAAGAGGTGGGTGTGGAATGCATGTTGGTAGAGTCAACTGACACACTTAGCCAACGTACAGCAAGGGGGAGGGACACAGCCACACCAAAATACTAAGATCTAGGAACATACAGGGGCCATTTCTGAGCCTTGAGAAATTTGACAATCTATCCACAGAGATGGGGTGCAGAGCACCGGGGTAAAGGCCTGGAATCGTTTCCTAACCCCCACCCCCCACCAGTCTGGGTTACACACTCCTGTCCTGCACACCCACACCCACCTGTGGCTGCCCATCTGTCTGCCCTGCTGGACGCGAAGTGCTCGAGCCACAAGGCTTCTCTCTTCACTTCTTTATCCCTGGCATCCAGCACTGAGCCTGGCATGTAGGAGGCACTCAACAAATGTTTGATGGGTGGGTGAAGGAATGAATGAATGAATGACTCAGTCCTGCTCACCAGGTAGGCCCTTGGCATCACTTAGGGAAGCAGGCACCCCGAGCTCACCTGGTGGGTGCCAGGCTCTGGGTAGATGAGGCTCTTGAATCCTCTCAGAGCTTCTGCTGCTGTGACCGTTGCCTGCCATCGGGGCTGCAGAGAGAAAGAGGCTGGGGACCATGGGATCCCTGGAGACCTCTTCAACTCTGTCAGCTCTCTTCCCGCATAGATGGTGCTGCTCAGACCCGAGGACAGTGCCTTGCACACCGTAGTAGGAGCTCAATGAAGATTTACTGAAAGAATGAGTGGTACTTCCTTTCCCTTCCAGCAGAGTCCTTTGAGAAGTTAATGGAACTTCATAGCTGGCTCTTGCAGGGAACTTCAGGTCTTACTCAGAGGAGCAGAGTCTGGAAGCATTTGGGTTCTGATTGGAACCTGAGCCTAGGGCGTGCTGACCCTCTGCCTCATAGGTACGATGCGTGTGACTGGGAAGACGGATGCGAAACCCCGCACCACTTCTGTGCCCGGAGGCAGGAGGGTGGAGGCCGCCCCAGCACCACCACCCCAACCTCACCTCCACGTCAGCAGTTCTTAACCTGGGCTGCACCTTCAGGTCACCTGAGGAGGTTTATGAACTCTCTGGACCACACCCTGCAGCAATCAAAATGGGGTTTCCAGAGGTGAGACCCAGATATTGGCATTTGGGGGGCTTCCTGGCTGATTCTGATTAGCTGAGGAGTTGGGCGGGGGGTTCCTGCTGCCTTACAGACCCTTCTCAGGTCCACCATCAGCTGAGCCCTCAGCCCCACACATGGTGTGGCTGCTGGCCCGGCCTGTCCATCTGTTTGGCGGTGGCGACAGTCAGCGCCTCGTCTGTTTTCTGATCATTCTTATCTGCATATTCATGTGCAGTGTTTTTACCCTGATTTAAAGGGCTGGAACAAGACTTCTGCAAGATTTTGTAACTCATGGCAGCACAACAAATGCACCTACATTTCCTTATAAGAGCACATGTGTTGTGTGTATATATAGATCTATTCCACCCCGAGTTTGATTTTGCTTTAGTTTTTGTTCGTGCTCAGAAATGTAGGAGCAGACTTCAGTTTCAAGAGCAGCTGCCAGTGTACATTTGCAGTGAATCTCTTCCCCCCTCTACTGGTCCTGCCCGGCACATCAGCTCTGCACAGAGCTTTCCTTCCAGACGCCTCACCTTAGTTACCAACAGCATCAGAGGAGGCTGGCTTTAGGGGTGCCTGCTCTTTGCGCTATCTTGTCTCCAGTGCTGCAGTTTAGCCTCGTGAAGAAAAGAAGACAATGGGAGTGTCACTTACTTCTCCTTTTTGTTGGCCCTGGAAGGACCTGCCAACACCACCAGTAAGAACAGGCCATTCACGGAGCAGAGTTTTAATGAGCAGCTACTGTGTGCCAGGCACGTGGGCAGCAGCGGGGAGTCATTTCATAGCAAAGTATCTCTTCCACTGTTGTCGTCTTGCAGTAAAATATTAAGATCTTGGGGGAAGGTATAGCTCAGCAGTAGTGCATGGCGTGCACAGGGTCCTGGGGTCAGTCCCCAGTGCCTCCATTAACTAAATAAATAAACTCAATTACCTCCCTCTGAAAAAATAAAATAAAATGTTAAGATCTTGATATTAAGACAACAGTAGAACGTTATGATTACGAGCCCAGCACTGGAGGCGGACTGATTCAGATCCAGTCCTCAGTAGCTGTTTAACCTCAGGCGCGTCACTTCACCGCCCTGTTTCCTTACCTGCAAAATGAAGCCAATGACAGCACCCTTCTCACAGGGTTAGACCACCAAGGACTGCCTGCAAGTGTAGCATCTTAGTCACTAACTGCACTTTAGAGGTCCTAATTTTACTCTAGAATGATTTGCTCAAACACTCCTTTCTACCAGGCAATCCGTAGATCATATTAAACTTCTTTTATAAGCATAAAAGTCCATTAAAGTTTTCTGCTTCTTCCTTCCAGACCAGTTCACAGGCTACACACACACACACACACACACACACACACACACACACACACACACACACACACACACACACACCAGTTTGATTTGTTTTTAATTGTAGTCAGGTCACACTTTGTGTCAGTTTCTGGTGCACAGCATAAGGTTTCAGTCACACATATACATACATATATTAGGTTTCATATTCTTTTTCACAGGTTACTACAAGATATTGAGTATAGTTCCCTGTGCTATAGAATAGAAACTTGTTGTTTATCTATTTTATATATAGTAGTTATTATCTGCAAACCTTGAACTCCCGGTTTATCCTGTCCTATCCCCTTTCCCCCCTAGTAATCATAAGTCTGTTTTCTTTGTTGGGGGTGGGGTTGGTTGGTTTGTTTTTAATTGCTGGGCTCAAGGCATTTCCCCACTGATAGTCTTGTCTCGACCAGAGGTCAGCAAACTACAGGGTGGGGCCAGAAGCCAACCCAATGCTTGTGTTTGTAGGTAAAGTTTTATTGAAACAGACCTCCACTCATCTGTGTCTGTACCGTCTACAGTTGCTGTCATGCTACAATGCAGAGTAAAGTGGTGTCAACAGAGACCATATGACCCATAAAGCATAAAATATTTACTATCTGACCCTTTACAGAAAGAACTTTGCACCCCTTGTCTAGACTTTGAGTCGGTCTGGATTTATGTCCAGCTGTGTTTGGAGTCGGATATACAACACTCAGGGTGGCCTATGCGAGAATCAGGATGTGAAATTAGGGTCTCCTCTTCCTCCCAGGGCTTCCAACTGTCACTTCCAGCTCGGGGCTCCCCTAACCCCTAGCTCTTTTCCCCACACCTTGTGGTTTAAAGTCTTAGTATCTGAAATGGAATGATGTTGGAAAGAAAAAAATTGAATTAAACCACCTATCAAATTCATAGTCTAACAGCCACTTTGGACATTTTGCTCAATTTTCATCACCTTCTTAGCCTTCCTGAAATCTAGAATTATTGAACTTTGGGCTTCATTTCTTCCTGCAAATAACCAGAAAATGGCCTACTCGCACCCCAGATCACAGAGACTAACTGCATGGTGGTGGAAAATATAAGGCAAAACTGATGCCCCCGCTGAGACCAACGTGCACATCCTACAAATGGGGTAAAGTAAGCAGAGGACCCCTAGAATTGATGCTGAAAGGGAAAACATTACAGTCCAAGGCCACGTCAGCCTTGGCCTGATTCCTGGAAGGGACTCTTTGAGAGAAGGATGGTAGTCAGTTTAAGGGTGGAGTGTGCTCTGAGCATCGCCCCTCTTTGGGAAGACAGATGGCTGTGAGCTGAGCAGATGAATGAGGCCTGGGATTCGCTTGTGAGGGTGCCAGAGAATGCACAGAGGAAGCAGGAGGAGGTCGGTGGACAGCCTGACATTCTCCTGAACCTTTACCGGTTTGCCTGCCTGTGACCTACCCTGTGATGCTGGCTTACTGGAGCAGTAAAAACATGGACTTTTTTATCAGCAAAAGCCTGCCTCTGGTGGGGAGGATATAGCTCAGTGGTAGAGTGCATGCCTAGCGTGCACAAGGTCCTCGTTCAATCCCCAATGCCTCCATTAAAAAAAAATGCCTCTTACCAGCAGGCATGACCTGGGACAGGTTACGCTACCTCCTGAGCCTGCACTTGACCCAAACAAACATCGTAGGTGGAAAAGTCTTAGAGTTTCAAGGGCTGAGTGCAATGCTGGCCATCCAGCAAGAGCACGGTGATGGGAGACCTGCTCCCTGTGTCCAGTAGATGGACACTGGGCACTCTGGTCAAGCTCACTGCACTGCAGGGGACAGAAGCCATTTTCAATGTACCAGGGAGACTAGATGGATCAGGGAGTTTGCATGAAGTTACTGACTGCCAGGCTCAGCTCAGTCTCCCAGGTTTTCCATTCTCCGCCTTCTTGTCTTTTTTTTTTCTTCCCTGGATATAAAATTCATTAATTTTGTTTAATTGAAGTATGGTCAGTTTGCAATGTTGCATTAGCTTCTGGTGTACAGCACAGTGATTCAGTTATATTCCTTTTCATTTTCTTTTCCATTATTAGGTTATTACAAGAAATTGAATATAGTTCCCTGTGCTCTACAGTAGGTCCTTGCTGTTTATTTTATATATAGTAGTGTGTGCTAGAACTGAGTCTTGAGGATATTTGCTGGACTTCAGGAAGAGACAATGGCATATGCAAATAAACTTCAGTATGTAATTGATTGGATGGTGTTTTTCTGCAAGTGTCTTATTGTTGCTGGAACCTCAGGTTCCAAGGAAGAAGAGGATGAGGTGAGAGATGTAGACAGAAGCTGGTCCATAAGCAGCCTTAAAGGACATGCTAAGGAATTTGATGTTTACCTGATGAGACGTGAAAATGGATGTGGCAGAAAGAGAGAGTAAGTACATTATAGACAAATGATTCAGGAATAACCAGAATACAAGCAACTTGAAGTTAATAACATAATTACATGATAAAGTTTGGGACTTTATAAGCAATAAGACAATTTGGATTCCTTGCAATCAGTGATCACTTAGGTAATTTTCCATTTGAAGTCTACATTTATTTTTTGTTTGTTTTGTTTTGTTTTAAATTTTAAAGGGACTGAGACAATCCCTTTATTTTGGGGGGACGTGGAGGAGGTAATTAGGCTTATTTATATTTATTATTTATTTTAATGATGGGGCTGGAGATTGAACCCAGGACCTCTTGCATGCTAAGCATGCACTCTACCACTGAACTATACCCTCCTCCCCTTACATTTGTTTCTAATCTTAGCACTTTCCACTAAGGAACAGTACATTTCAGTTCATGGAACCTAGTTGACTGATTCCCAGCCTGGGACCCATGAAAGTGATAATAGGAATCTAAAAACCATTTAATAATTGAATAAACACCAAGTTTATAGTTTACCTGCAGTAAGGCTGCACAAATGCATTAAAAAGCTATGCCTGTTTGCTTTCTCCAGGAATTGCATCAAATTGTTGCAGTAACTGGCTATCTTGGGCAGCCTAGTTATTTTCGGCAGCCTGGAATTCAGTGATGAAACATTGTTTTAAAACCTAGAGCCCATGCTGGGGGAAGCATTGTAATAAAAGAAATCTCTGGTTCTGAAAAGCTTAGCCATCCAAGTTTAGTTGCTGAGTGGGTTATATTTGAAACAAAAAGAACTTGGCTAGTTAATCAAGCAGTACTCTGCAGAAATAATTTATGAAACAGAATTTTCATAAATTTCTCTACAAATGTACACTTCACTAGAGAGAATAAGAGTTTTGCAGACACACCTGCATCTCAAGAATGCATATAGTTACATAAAAGGCCATTTTAACAGCTTTTTTTTCCCACTTTTTTTAAACTAAGAATTTCCATCACTCTTTTTTTTGGCTGGGGGGAGTCATTAAGCTTATTTATTTATTTATTTAAATGGAGGTACCGGAGATTAAACCCAGGACCCCATGCATGCTAAGCATGTGCTCTACCACTGAGCTCTACCCTCCCCCTCAGCTTCTATATTTTTTAAGGGATGCATTCTCTGGGTATTATATCTTGGACTTTTGGGGGATCCCATGGAACAGGTAAAACTGATTTTGAGTTTGATTTTAATTCAGGGTTTCAATGGACATTAAAAAAGTGCAGCATTTAATAATTAGTCTCCTTTTTAGAGTATTTTTCTTCCCTACTTTGATGTGCTTCACATGAGATATTTTTAAATTGTCCACTGTAATCTCAAGCTTTTCTGTTGCATTTCTATAGGAGCCTAAAATTATTTGATGTGTAACTTTTTTCACCCAGATTTTCTCATATTGACTAGGAAGATTTTTGAGTAACTTCTTTCAGTGCAGTTATGAAGATTAATATGTAATATGTTGTCCTTGTAGAATTATGAAATTTCATGTTGCAAAACGGAAGTTTAAGGAAACGTTACGTCCGTATGATGTAAAAGATGTCATTGAACAATATTCTGCTGGTCATCTGGACATGTTGTGTAGAATTAAAAGCCTACAAACACGGTAAGCAATGCAAACATTTGTTCTAAAGGAACAGACATAGACACTGTCTGGGAGAAATTGCTGTGTAGTGAACTCTTGAATTCCATATTTCTTTTTTTAAATTTTTTTCTCTTTCTTATATTTTATATTTTTTCTTTTTAAATTTTTTTCTGTTTTTTTCTTTGCTTTTTTTCATTTTTTCCTTTCTTTTCTGTTTTTATTTTTCACTTTGTTTCTTGTTGTTCTGTTTTTTTTTCCTTTTTTGTTTTTGTTTCTTCTTTTAAATTGAATTCCATATTTCTAATTCATTTTTAGTGACAACCTGACTTTGCTTTAACATAGTTTTAAGAGTGCAAATCAAGTCATTAAAAGCCTCTAACTATAGAGTGTCTCAGTGTCTCCAGCTATAAAAGCGGGGATGTTACTGAGGGCCTCGTGGGCCTGTCACGAGGACTGAATGCATTAACACACGTTAATTGTGTGCTCAGGAAATGTTCATGGTTGTTGCTAATGTCATTTGAGTGGTTGCTGCTGCTGCTGTCATTTTCGCTTTTGCCTAAATCCTAAGCATCTTTCAGTAGTAAGCTAATCTCTCTCCTTCATTAACTTTACCCGACTCTCCAGCCCATGAAACAGATCTTTCCCTTCTCTGATCCCCTCCAACATCTAGAGTCTATGCAGAGTGTAAAAGCGTTATGACCTTGGTATCTTGTACCAGAGAAGAGGCTGAGAAATGAGTGGCACAAATGACCAGCATTTGATTGAACAGTTTTGTTTCCATTTTTTTAATTGAAGTAGGATCATTTACAGTATTGTGCCAATTTCTGGTGCACAGTCACACATGTACATATATTCCTTTTCATGTTTTTTCATGATAAGTTAACTACAAGATACTGAATATAGTTCCCTGTGCTATACAGTAGAAACTTGTTGTTTATCTATTTTATGTATAGTAGTATCTACAAATCTCAAACTCCCAATTTATCCCTTCCCATCCCCTTTTCCCCCTGGTAACCAGAAGTTTGTTTCCTATGTCTGTGATTCTGTTTCTGCTTTGTGAATAAATTCATTTGTGTCTTTTTTTAAATTTAGATTCCACATATAAGTGATATCATATGGTATTTTTCTTTCTCTTTCTGACTTACTTCGCTTAGAATGACTATCTCCAGATCCATCCATTTTGCTGCAAGTGGCATTATTTTATTCTTTTTTTTATGGCTGAGTAGTATTCTAATGTATAAATATACCATAACGTCTTTATCCTGTCATCTGTTGATAGCCATTTAGTTTGTGTCCATGTCTTGGCTGTTGTAAATAGTGCTGCTGTGAACATTGATTGAACAGTTCTTAAAATACAAGGCCTGAGTCTTAAATATTTGTTTATAGGCCCATAGCACACAAAGCCCAGTGTGAGGCATATACTGGGCCCTCTTAAAACACTTGTTGATGAGTTATAGAAACTAGAATTTTTTCAGCCATCCGTTCATTTGTTCAGCAGGTACGTATTGAACCTGTAACATGTTCCAGGCACAGTAGACGTCCTGAGATGAACAAAGTCATGGCCACATCCTTGTAGAGCCCGCAGTTGAACAGATTAAATGTCATGGCAGAAGGCAGGCACTGCCTGTATTTCTAAGCAAACTAAACTGGAAAGTTGAGTCCATATTCCTTATAATTCAGTTCTAAGACACACACAAAAAACATAATTTCTATCTAGGTTGATTAAGTCTCCTTGGAAATTGTTTTAACTGAGCTATGGTCATGTTACAATCTCTGCCCAGGTGGCCAAGGTCTTCCAAGTCCTTTCATGGAACTATCTAGGGCTCTCGATGTTTTTATAAAGTTCAACCACAACAGTAATTGCAGAACTAACCTTGAGTTTCTTGCTTATGTGATATATATATATAGTCCAACTAGAATTCCCAAGACAGAGACTATAGCTTTGTTATCTGAACACTTCCCATTTACCAATGGATAATAAATGTTCATTGAATGATCTGTTCTATTCACATGAAATAATCATAATTATGATTTTGTCATATTTTAAGTGGTTGAATTCAGGGATACCTGGTCAGAGATGGAAACAGACAAACTGCTTGATAGTTTAGGACAGTTTTGCCTCTGGGAGATCAGCCATGAGTGATTTCATCATGGACTCGAATACTGAGAAAATGAACCTCATGTAATTTTCCTATTAAGGAAATAAGCATGTGAACCAGAAGTTCATTTTTATTTCCTCTTACGTAAATTAAAGATAGTCATTTTTTTCTTTTTAAAATGCTTCATTCTGGCCTAAGGCAAACTCCACCTTCCACACTCATAATCCGATCTCTTTCTCCCATAGTGTTGATCAGATTCTTGGAAAAGGGCAAATCACAGCAGATAAGAAGAGCAGAGAGAAAGTAACAGCAGAACACGAGACCACAGATGACCTCAGCATGCTCGGCCGGGTGGTCAAGGTTGAAAAACAGGTATGACTCAACTACACGGCTTAACATTTTGGCCAGAATTTTTTTCCCGGTTGATAATTATTTTTATAACTGATGTGTATCACTGTGTAAGTTTAAGGCACACATTATAACGTTTTGACCTACATATGTTGTGAAATGTTGGCCGCAATAAAAGCTTATTGTTAGTTAGCATCCATTGTCTCATTTAGATAGAAGAAAAAGAAAACGGAAAAAAAGAATTATTTTCCTTGGGGTGAGAACTCTTAGGATCTATTCTCTTAACACCTTTCCTACACATCTTACTGCAGCGTTAACGGTAGTCATCGGGTCGGGCATCACCTCCCCAGGACTTACTTATCTTACAGCTGGAAGTTTGTACCTTTCGACCACTTCCTCCAGTCCTCCCTCCCCCACTCCCTGCCTCTGGCAACCACATATCTGATCTTTTTTCTATTTTTTCTTTTGTTTTTGTGTTTTGTTTTAGATTCCACACAAGTGAGATCATAAAGTATTTATCTTTCTTTGTTGGACACTTTTTGGGTTTTTTTGTTTTTGTTTTAGATTCCATATAAGTGAGATCATAGAATATTTATCTTTCTTTTGTTTTTTAGCTTTTTGTTTTGGGTTTTGTTTGTTTTTTTGGGGGGGCTTTTGGGGGGAAGTGAGGTAATTTGATTGATTGATTGGTTGATTTTTAATAGAAGTACTGGGGATTGAACCCAGGACCTTGTGCTTGATAAGTACACCCTCTACCACCGACCTGCATTGTCTCCATGAAGCCCATTCTTAGTAACAGGTTGTACCTTTTCCTCACTTTCAGGTACAGTCCATCGAGTCCAAGCTGGACTGTCTGCTAGACATCTATCAACAGGTCCTCCGGAAGGGCTCGGCCTCTGCCCTCACTCTGGCCTCCTTCCAGATCCCGCCTTTTGAATGTGAACAGACCTCTGACTATCAGAGCCCGGTGGACAGCAAAGACCTGTCCAGCTCCGCACAGCACAGCAGCTCCTTGTCCAGGTCAGCCAGCGCCAACATCCCTCGAGGCCTGCAGTTCATTCTGACGCCGAACGAGCTCAGCGCCCAGACTTTCTACGCACTGAGCCCCGCTTCACACAGCCCGGCGACACAGGTGCCAGGGAGCCAAGGGGACGGCCCTGCAGGGGGGGCAGCCACCCACAACCAAGTCCCCACGGCGCCCAAGCCGGCCGCCCCCACCACACTGCAGATCCCACCACCCCTCCCTGCCCTCCAGCCTCTACCCCGGCCAGAGACCCTGTCCCCACACCCCGCGGGCCTGCAGGACAGCATCTCCAACGTGGCCACCTGCCTCGCCGCCTCCAAGGACAGCGCTCCGGCTGCTGCGCAGTCGAACCTGAGCAAGGACTGCTCTCTGCCCAAGAGCTTTGATGTGGGTGGGGAGACCCTGCTATCTGTCCACCCCGTGGTCCCCAGGGACCTGGGCAAGTCTCTGTCTGTACAAAACCTGATCCGATCCACGGAGGAACTGAACATCCAGCTTTCAGGGAGTGAGTCTAGTGGCTCCAGAAGCAGCCAAGATTTTTACCCCAAATGGAGGGAATCCAGATTGTTTATAACTGATGAGGAGGTGGGTCCAGAGGAGACGGAGACAGACGCTTTTGATGTGGGGCCGCAGCCCTCCCGGGACCCAGACTCTCTAAGGACTGGAAGATCCCGATCATCTCAGAGCGTGTGTAAAGCGGGAGAAAGTACAGATGCCCTCAGCTTGCCCCACGTCAAACTGAAATAAGTTCTCCGGTTTCTTTCCTGGCATAGGGGTTCCTTTAGCCATACTTATCTTGCATGAACTACCTGGAAAGCCCTGCTACAAAGTTGAATTCGCAAGAATCAGGAAGACCGTGAAAGGCAGTTTAGAAGCCCCGTTATCTTTCAATTGCATGAAAATGCATGTCTCGGGGTGGCTGAAATTCCAAGGTCCATCAACATTAGCCCGCCTGTTCAGTAACGTACCTCGAGTCAAAAATCCTAAGAAACCAAACACTGCTGATGCTAGGGGGGTGTATGAAAATGCCAAGATTCAGTCATTTTGAAGATTTGACTCTGTATTTTGAAATTATATGAGTCAACGCCTTCAAATTTCAGGCATTTCTGCTTTGTGATTAAATACAAAATACATTTTCAAAACAAGGCCATCATGGACATTTAAACACAATGACTGTCATCAACAGCTGCTAACAAGGTAGCCAGTAAGGCAAGATTGGGGAAGGATAGACACAGCTGCTTATTCTGAGATGCATTTGCCAACCCGTTCCTATTCAGTCCTTTCATTGTTAATGTGATTTGAATGTCAATTTGTGTGCTTTTGGTGATTTAATGCTGTGGCGAGCAATTTTGCACATCATTTTCATGTTCTTCAGGACGAGAATGTTCTTCAGTTAGAAAATGTGCAACTGATGAAATTCAGGGCCAGTGGGGCAAATAGACTGACTGTTGGACACACTTGACTTCACAGGGAATGGATTCCCTGATGGCTGAATCAACTTTATAAGTGGTCAACTTTGACCCAAGCCAGTGAAATCCTGAGCCGGCGGGACTGAGATGATCTCCCTGCAGTGGTCCCCCCCAACCCCGCAACCCCTCACCAGGCCTGCCAAAGCTGCCCACATCAAGGGAGGTGTGAGAATCTATTCCCCCGAGGCTGATGGACAAGCAGGATCCTGGGAAATGAGACCTGTGAGTAAAACTGAGATAGGAAAGGCCTGAAAAGAATCCAGACACAACACCGAGAAGTTAAGTCAAGTTCAAGGAAAGGACTTCCCCCTCCAAAGGCAGTGAGAGGAAGAGAAACAAACCAAAAGGAAAGAACTTGATTTTTTAGAAAACAAATATTGCTAGGGAGTTCAACTACCTAAACACCCCTTATTCTTATATATAGGCAGAGAATTTTGCAAGGTATTTATTTTTTAATATGCCCTGAATGTCTTTTGCTATCATGTAGTACATTTTGCGTATGAAAGGCTAAAACTAAACCTCCTTTACTTTTTTATACAGTGGTGTACATTTTCTATTCTCCCCAAGAATGTTGCCCACCCCACCCCCCACCAAATCTGAAATTATTAGTTCAGTTTCCCAGTGCAAACATTTACAGTTAAAAGCCAGGTAACACTGGCAGGGTCTGCAAATCCAAACACTTAATAATATAGCATGGTGGCAGAAAAGACCCAGGGAAGCAAAGTGGAAAATGTATTTACCAGAAAGCAAAAAAGCTGACTGCTTGTTAGACACCAGGCTTGCTATCTCAGACCATCAGAACTTCAGGCCAGGCAGACGTTGAGAAGGCCCAGAGGAGCCAGACAGCACTGCAGTTAAAATCCAGCCACGGAAGGACTTAGGAAGGAAGAATTTTTTCCTTGGCTCCAGAAAAATTCTCCCAGTAGCCAGGAGGAATGAGCAGGGTTATCAACTGGCCCTGAAAGCCACCACATCCTTCCCGAACTCTCTCCCCACTGGCTGTCTCCATCCCAGACCTGCCCCCTACTTTTCTTCTCCATTAATGGCTTCTGGATTCCCTGCCACTATTTTGCTTCTGGACTTTACCAGGCCTTCACCACCTCCATCCCCAAGTAAACCACTTATCCACTCCACCCAAAACGTGCTTCTCAACCTTTTAATATCCTTGTCCCTTTGATAATCACTGAAATTTTGAAAGCAGCTGCTTCTCCCCCCACCTGGATTCTCTAGAGTACACTCTCCTGGAGTGTATCATTCAGTCTTTTTGGCTGTTGGAAACACACAGAAGAGTCTAAATCTTACACTCCAGTGAAAAGGGTTTTATCAAGCTTTAAAGGCAATTATTTTCATTTTTGAAACAGAATTTTAGTAAAATTGTTAAATGCAATTTTTCTTCTACCCGTATCTCCACTCAGCTTGAAGTTGTGATCCATCCTCCCAAGGAGGTTGTACACAAGAACACAACATGCATGTGTGTGCACACACACACATACACACCCCCTCCACTGACCTAAAGCCAGACCCCCGCTATGCACTCAGCAGGCCGTCTCCAAATACTGGTAGAGGAAGAGAAAGGAGGTAGCAACTTTCAGGTGCACTAATTCTTGGACACACCCTGTCCTGGGTCAAACCCCACTGGCAGCAGGAGCTCTGAATGTACTGGGGATCCCTCCTTAGGCCTCTTTAAACACAGTGGAGTTCATCCAACATTGCTGAAGGCGGAAGATGCAGAAACAAAACGTCAACCCATCACTGAAGTCTTAATCACAGCCAAACATGGTAAACCATGTCATGAAAAGCATTTCCTCTGTGGAAGCCATGACCATTTTGTGTCTATTTTGTGCTGGCACAAAAATTTTTGGATGCTAAAAGCTAGTTGTATTGTGTGAAAACTGTTGGGTTCTGTCTGCTGTGTTAGTCTCTATGGGGTTGAGGGGTCTCCCATTTACACTTAGCAAAGTCCCTTTGGTCAACCCCAGGTGGTGTCTTGAAGCACAATCTAGCTGAGCAGTGAGAAGCCACCCGCTTTCTCAGTTCAAGGTTGTCTGCCTTCTTCAATACATAGGGTTGACCGAGCTAACACTTCGTTGCAAACGTCCCTTCTTTGAGGTTCACTGAAAAATGTTGCTGTGTCTGATCTAAATGTTTGCATTTTGTTCAACTAAATTAATATCTGTATATTGCAAGTTTTGTTTAAAGTAAGACACTTTCTTGCATTTTTAAGTCTTTATCTCCTGTTCTAAGGTGCCTTTCTCCCCTCCCACTGACTCAGTGATTCTGAAAGTTCTTGATTTGCAGGTAAAACAAGTGTCACAGAGAGGAGGAAATCAGGCACACAAAGCGACTAACTTGCATGCCCGTTTGCAAAGCGAAACGTAAGGAATGATGAAAACTGAACAACTAAATTAATGGGTCACTTCAGATTGAGAAAAATCAGAAATATTAACTTACCACCCCAGAAGCTGATATTTTTTTTGCCTTAAAATGACATGGTTGTGCTTTTGTAAGAGAAACTTAATTTAATATAATTATGTGCATTTAAGCGAGCAGTTCTAGAAGTCATCTATGACAATGCAACTGTCTGTCTCCTGAAAAAAGAAAAATCAGGAATATCATATCCATTTCAAGCTACCGTTCAAATTAATTTCCTTTGCTCTCTTTTACTGGGATTATTTGTTTTAAAGTAAAACATTAAAGAGATGTCTATAAACAGCTGGTGTTGACTGCTTTTGTCTGGTACTGATTGGTTCTGAACTGACTGGTTCCAGTCAACCACACTGATCTCATATAGATTTGGGGTTGAAATTCAAAATTATCCTTTTGCAACGTTGCTGAAAAAATCATTGGTAATTTGGGAAGGGGAGAAATTTGCAAGTGTTTTTAGGGTATTGTAAGAAAAATTAATTTGATATTATACTAGAGATTTATTTTGATATATTTACATATTTTTGTTTGATACCTCAAAACTCAGATGCCAGCTCAGGTGAGCCTGGTGTTAACAATAGTTAAAGGGTTTGCTAAACATATGATAAGAAAGGCACTTTCCCAAATGCTGCAGCCCCCGGCTACTCAGAATGACCATTTTTAGCATCTACCCAACTCTACCTCACCAGGGAAAGGCTTCTGCTCCAAAAGGGGTGGTTCCCTTTTGCTGTAAAAAAAATCTCACTCCTAGTCCACTAGCATTTCTGCACCAAGTGTCCATGACTAATTCTAGTGGAATTATTTTAAAGGATGCTCAGAATGTTAGAACTCCGGAACATAAAGCCAAAAAGCCCTAAGAGAGATGTTTTAAACAGGAGGGGGAGGATGGGGGGGTGTGACATGGGGCACCTTCTCACCATGGCTCTAAGGAGATCAGACAAGGACGTGCCTATACTTACACTTTCTAGGGATTCATGGAAATAATCCATGTGGAACATGCTTCCTGAGCAACTTAAAAGTGTAAACAGCTGCCAAACACTTTTGGAACCATTTTAACAGTACCTCTCACCCCCCCCCCCATCATTTAAAAGCAAAACACACATTACTCTACCCCAATCATTGATAAAAGTAGGTTCTCAGGCCTTGAAACAGCCACTTTTATGAGCCTGGTTTCAACCGCTTCAAGAATCTGGTATCAGTGAAAATTGTTTCTTTAAAAATGTTTAAGGAGTGGATAACAACTCAGTGGTAGAGCCCGTGCTTAGCATGCAGCGAGTCCTGGGTTTGATCCCCAGTACAGCCACTAAAAATAAAGAAAGAAACTTATTTACTTCCTCACCTCAAAAAATAAATAAAATAAAAAATAAATCTAATTACTCTGCCCTCCCCAAAAAGTTTACATTTTAATGAGTAACAGTAAGACTTCACCCTCTGACTTGCCTAACTGCAAATTTGCGAGGTTTTTACTATATTTCAAAGCAGAAATTTATCAGATACACTACGTGCAAACTATAGATATACTCCCTGCCTGGAAATCACAGCACCACAAAACTAGTGAACGGCAATCTTCCTGTTCAAATAAATAAATAGAAAATCCAAAGGGACACTGGGGTGATCTATTTCTCCGTCCATTCCCATGGCCGGCTTCATTCTTCTCCTGATTTTGTTGACCAGTTGAAATCCCATGTGCTCTGGGATAAACCTCACCTACTTTCACTGTCATCTACATTCTCAACATTTCACCTGTTTGCTCTTTTTCTTCTCTTCAGTGATGCTCATCTCTTTCCACTACTTGCTTCTTCCTTCCCCTTTGCTTTGCCTACACTGGTGTGACTACCTTCCTAGATGCCATCGCCTGACCACCCCATGGCCCCAAAGGACTCACTCCTTCCTCCCGATGCGGCTCAGGATGCCACTCGCCCTTGGGAGATCCGTGAAGACATCACACCACCCACGCCCCGGGTCCATGCTTCTGAGCATCTCTGAATCTCCTCACCTGAGCCCTCTGGGTGGTGATGCAACACCACCTCCTGTTACCAGAGGCCTGTGGCTGCACTTGGTGGCGGGGATACCTGTCACTCCACGGTGGGAGCTCTTGCCTTAGGGGAGGCTAATTATTCTGCTCTGGACCCCCACGCCCCTGGCTGTCCCCTGCTGCCACTCTTCCCCTGTAACTGTAGCATCTCACTCTTACTCTTTCTCCTCAGAAACAGAAGCCTCTCCCACGTTACCAGCACCTCTCGAGAATGTACCTTCCTCTTTTACTCTACATCCCACCTTCCCTTTAGAAACAAGTATCCATCCACTTTCCCCAGCATCCATCCTGACCAGCAAGACAGTCAGAGCCACGCCCACCTAACCCCACAGAAACCATCTCTGTTCCGTCATCCATGAGCTCTGGAGGCTGATTCAATGGGCACCTTCAGTCAGCATCCCTTTTGGCTTTTCTGGAGTTGACCCTGAACACTGCCCTCTCCGGATCAATCATCTTCATTCACTTTTCCAAACTCTTTGTGCATCCTCCCAGATTCCATACTCAGCCTCTTCCCTTTCCCTCACCCTCCGTGCTCTCCTCAAGGTGGCTTCACTGATGACCGCCTAGGCAGCATGCCCCACCCCATCATGTATCTCCAGCCCAGACTTCCCTTCTGAGTAGTGCCTCTCAACGACTTCATTTGGGCATCACCTCGGATGCCAGACAGACATCTCAAGGGCAGGAGCATCTCACTGATGACACAACTCAAGCTTCTCACAATGTGCCCTGCAGGCAGCAGGTACTCAAGAATGCTGAGGCAGTGAAAGTGTCTCTTTGGGCCTTTCACTCAGCTTTCAGCAACTTCCAACGCCTAACTTTCCAGGCCTCTCACTCAAGAAGACTGTGATCGTCAGGCTCACTCACACCATCATAGCTTTCATCTGTTACACCTCCCTGCAACAGGGAGGAGCAGCGCCTCTCTCATGCCCGCCCAGCCCTCAGCATCCTTCACCTCTGTCCCTCCTCTGTTCCCACATACAATTGGCTCAGACCCCTCAGACAGCACCCAGGCCTAGGCTTTGCCCATCCACCAGGAAAGACTGCTCAAACTTCACTGTAAGTTCCAAGGAAAAAGGGGGTTTTGTCTCCGTCCCCATCCCTGTTCCCCACTTCCCTTTACATCATACGAATGCCAAGCCCACAGCCAGAGACAGCCCAGACTTTAAAATAACAATTGGATCCCAGACTTTAAAATAACAATTCGTGGTGGGGTGGGTATAGCTCAGTGGTAGCATACATGAGGTCCTGGGTTCAATCCCCAGTACCTCCATCTAAAAAAATTTTTTAATAAAATAAAGTAACAACTCATGCTTACTGACTGCCCAGTATTGTGCCAATCGTCCTCCCAGCTGTTATCTAATGTAATCCTCACCACGTGACCACAGGTAATCTGTCAGTTAGAATGGGCCTGGCTGAAAGGACCTTAAACACAAAGACATTCTATTACCCAGCATAACTGAACTTCAGAGGGAGGGGGGCTCCAGGCAGAGCACAATTTGCTCCATTACATCATCAAGGTTTCCAGTTCTGTGTGTCTGCGGTCATCCTGGTCAGTCAGGCACTGACACTGGTGGTTCCTCTCATTGTCCTCAGATGGCTCCAGGGGCAAGGGGCACCACAGGTCCCCCCATCACATCACAGGAGACAGATGGAGTGGGGAGTCCGCCCCCCCAAGTGGGATAGAAATCCTTTCCTGACACCCTATTAAACCAATAGTCACATGTTTAGTCCCAAACCTGGAAACAGTCCTATGTGTATGCCCTAACTGGCTTAAACCCATCAAAACTCCCCCTTTGGAGTTTGGCTGTAGTCCATCATGCTGGGGAGAGTTCCAAATGTGCATTTGGCATCCAGGAAAGTTCTGGAATGGAGATTTAGGAAGCCTTACTACTCAATTTATTCATGACTGGTGGGACCTCGGGATCCTTTGCTCCCAGAAATACTCCCCAATCCCACCCACAAAAGGCTGGCAGGCAATCAGGGACCATGCCTGAGCACTCACCTCACCAAGCTGCTAGGGTGGGACCACGTTCTGCCTCCATCCAGACTCCCAGCTTTCTCCTCTCTTCTTTTGTCTACCTTTTTAGGTCCAAAAGGACCCTGGGGCTGCTAGGAGGGTCCCTTCTTTTCTAGAAGCCCTTGTTTTTATTTAACCCAGAGCAACCTGCCCAGGCTCCAGGTGTCAGAGAAGCAGTTTGTGAAGGAGATATCAGCTCATCCCGGTTGCCCGGATCTCTGGACCCACCCAGAAACCCTGCCTGGGCTGGAGAAGCTCACCCAAAGGAAGGGACAGGACATCAAAGGCTTTGCTCATTGGGGCACTTATTTTACTGGCTCTTTGCTCACAGACCACTTTCTTACATCCAGGAGTTGGATGTTTCTCAGCCACATGCCTAGAAGGCCTTCAAGGGACAAGACTGGACCACAAATTCAACCTTGTGTCAATTCTCTTCACCCACTTTTCTCACCAATGCCCAAGCCAAAAACTTCCCCTCACATCAACTGCCCAGGGGAGAGCAACCCTTTACTACTGAGGTTGAAATCTAGTGGTGTCTGCAGCAACCAACCAACTGGTAAGGGCAAGCCCGAGAAGTTCTAAGAGAGGCAGTCCTCACTCTCCTTGTGGGGCAGAGACAGCTCGGAGCTGCTGGAAGTGGGGGGAAGGCCAGGTTGTGCGTGGTCAGGGGCTGACTCCGGACCCGCTGCAGCATCTCTTGGCCTGCAGAGAGAGTGCCTTGGTGACACAGGGCTCATGACTGGGACCCCAGAGCAGCCGAGCTCCCCAAGGGGACATTGAAAGGTGTGACCCCAGCCCGGGCCTTCCCAGCTGCCCCATCCACATCTCCCCACTGCCTTCCCATAACTCCCAAGTGCCCTGGCTCAAATGTTTGGGGCGCACATGGATTCCCAGCTGAGCAAGTGATCCTGGAGGTAACCGAGATGCCAGCAAACCCAACAGCAAGTCCTCCACCGCAGTCCAGCCAAGGACACCCACCTCGGGCCTGGTTGTAGGAGTCCCAGCTCCCGATACTCCGAATCACGTGGAACAGCCACTGCCTCCCCTCCAAAGGTCCGACAACAAGGACGCGTGTCAGGCTGGTAGTGGTGAACCCCATCTTCAGCTGAATGAAGGTTTGGCTGTGCATCTCGATGCGGTGGAGGTTGGCGTCCAGGCGGCCTGCGAGGAGGGATGCAGATGTAAAGGACCACAGCGCGAGGGGGTAGGGGAGGCATGGAATGGGTGGGGGTGATGATAGGGACCTGGAACAGACGGCTGGGGATGGGAAAGGAGGGAGGGCATGAGGGCGTGATCAAGGACCACTCACCAAAGATGAACTCCTCCTGCTCCTCTTCTATGTAAAATTCTAAAGGAAAGTTCAAGTTTTCAGGAAAGACCCACCATGGCTTGATCTCCATGTCCTTAACCTCTCCTACCAGCTGCTGAATAGGGGCAAGTTCAAGCAACTTATCAGAACAGGGCTTAAAAGCAATCAGGAAAGGCCAAGGGTCTGTGCTAAATATAAACATCTAAACATCTCCACCCTAGGGCAGGAGGGCCTATCCCTATAGCGTTTCAAGAAAATCCATTCCAAGAAACTGTCTACCCTACGCTAATCCCTTCATGGCCAACTGGATTATCTGATGAGTGTTTGCAGCCCTGATGCCCAGGAATTCAAAATTATAGTTATTCTAGTTTGAAAAGATCTTGGAGCAGATCTTGGGCATGAACCAAGGGAGGGCTGAGGGATGGAAGGTCCCAGGGCAGGATTTTCCAAATCGGCGTCCCTAGATTTGGACAGGTACTGTTTCCATCTGCTTGCACAGCTATAAGGAAATATCATAGACAGGTGGCTTGTAAACAACAAGCATTTATCTCCCCCAGTTCTGAAGGCTGTGAAGTCCAAGATTATGGCACCAGCAGAGCTTCCTGGTTCACTGATGACCTTCTTCTGGCTGTGTCCTAACACGGCTGGAAGGGCAGGCAAGCTCTCTGGGGCCTCTTCCAGGACATTCAGCACTGGCATAAAGAGACCTCCCAAAGCCCTCATCTCTAACACCATCACCTTGGGGGGTTTGGAATTCAACACGTGAGTTTCAGGAGGTTACACCAGCCTTCAGACCACAGCAGGGCCACCAGCTGGCCTCAGCTATTCATGTGTAGTCAGACAAGGTAGGCTTGTTAGGGTCCTGCGTGGAGAAAGAGGAAACAGCATGAGAACACAGAGCTTCTTGGTAGGACGGGTTGCAGGGAGCCTATTACCGGATTTGGCTGGATGACTCTAAGGAGGATTTAGAGAAGCAGAGACCAGTTTTGTAAAAATGGAGCAATCTGTGGTTATCTTGCCAATTTGTATCCAGGAGGCAAGGAGATGAATGTGGTCTTGACTGCAGAGCTTCACTGTCCCTGTCTGGTTTCAAACCTATTTACAGAGTATATTGGTCTTTCTACATCTGGTTCCATCATAATCAATGAGTGGCCTTGACTGGTTAAAATATTCCACAAGACAGCATGGAAGGAAGAGGAGGTTTATGTTTGATACGGAATATCAGAGTTTATCTGCCAGCTTCCTGCCACAAGCTCCTGGTACAGTTTCCCCACTTTTCAGTCTGCCTTTTTGCCCAAAGACAAAAGACAAAGGACATTCATCTTCAGAGTTCAGACCCCCACCATCCCATTGTCAGAATCCATTTATCACAATGTTTTCTGTAGAACTCGGTCTTCACCTGCACCCCAGTTACTCTCTTCCATGCCTTTGATTGCAAGACAAGATGTTAAAACATTTAAAACAGACCATGACTCAGGGGGAGGGTATAGCTCAGTGGTAGAGTGTGTGCTTAGCATGTGCAAGATCCTGGGTTCAATCCCCAGTACCTCCATTAAAAATAAATAAGATAAAATAAATAAATAAATGAACCTAATTACTATCCCCCACAAAAACAAAACAAAAATTAAAACAAAACAAAGACCATGACTGCACAGGGGCACTTAACAGCGGACAAGACATATGCACCAACTACTAGGTAATTACTAGAGGCAGTCATTGTTCATCCTATTAATAAGCTGCAAAGGAATGAACCTAGATTTCAAAACCAGGCCATGAAATCAAATGTCCATCCCACCTGAATCTGTTCTAGAAAGCCAGGTAGTCTTTTCTTTTAACCAATCACCGATGGTTCTACCTGGCCAGTAGTGTTTTAGGTAGTAGCAAGCAGTGTTTGCTGTGAAATTAAGTTCTTAGCTCCAAGAAGAAACCAAAGGCTGTGTAAAGATCCATAATCACCATGGAACTAATTTAAACTAATTTGTTGGACCTTGAGAATGGAGATAGTGTCAGCCGTGACTTCTGCTGGGGTCAGAGACAAATTCTGGGGCACTGTTTCTAGTGGGATTATTCCTATTGAAGTCAGAGCATCTGGAGTACAGGGGCAGGGGGAGTCCACTATCTGGCCAGACCTCCTGGGGGCTCTACTAAATAGTCCGCTCTCCCCTATTTTTAGGTCTCTGAGTATCTTTTTCAGAGAAACAGTTTCCTATAGGAGTAGGTGTTTTCAATATTGGAAAGTCTCTAAAAGTTACTCCATATGCACAAATAGGTTCTTGTAAAAATCATGTGAAAGCCTGATGTCTACATAAAAGTAGTATCCCATGCAGCCACTTTGGAAAACAGTAGAGAGGTTCCTTAAGAAACTAAAAATAAAATTACCATATGAGCCAGCAATCCCACTCGTGGCCGTATATCTGGAGAAAACTCTAATTCAAAAAGACACATGCGAGGGGAGGGTGTAACTTAGTGGTAGAGCGTGTGCTTAGCATGCAGGAGGTCCTGGGTTCAATCCCCAGTGCCTCATTTAAAAAAAATTAATTAAATTAAATAAATAAATAAATAGATAGATAAACCTAATTACCTCCCCTCCAAAAAAACAAACAAACAAACAAAAAAAGACACAGGCACCCCAATGTTCATAGCAGCACTATTTACATTAACCAAGACATGGAAGCAACCTAAATGTCCACTGACAGATGAATGGATAAAGAAGATGTGGTATACACACATACACATATATACATACAGTGGAACACTACTCGGCCATAAAAAATGAAATAATGCCAATTGCAGCAATAGGGATGGACCTAGAGATGTCATACTAAGTGAAGTAAGTCAGACTGCAAATTTCTTGAGCATGCTTATTTTCCTTTCTTCCAGTTGTCAAAAGCCCACATTCTCATCAGATGGCGCTATGAACATAGACTTCCCAGAAGGCAGAGTTGGAGTCTGTGTATAGATTAACTTGCTGACCTTCACTCATTGTGAAGGATGAGAGCCATCAGATCCACTTCCTGGGCAGAAGTACCTGGTGGGAGGGCTCCTGCTTCTGGAGTTGCTGGTGAGTCACCGCTACACCTCCAGCTCTCCACTGTCCTTGCTCCACAAAGTTGATTCCATCAGTGTACAGATGTGCAATGTCTCAGTTTCCAGTGGGATACCTGCCAGGTCCCAGCAGCTGGAACAGACCTGCTCATTGATCTGCCTGCAATCAGAACCAGATGGCAGCAAGGTGGCAGGATTTAAAGCTGCCTTTAAAGCCATGTAGGCATTATCAGCAGGATGACCTGATATTTGCCCTGCCTCCTAGAGGTTAACCAATATCCCTCTACCTGTTGTAGGAGGGGCAGCACACAGTGTGGGGTGTGTACTGTCATTGGTTGCCCCAGAGTAAGCTTCTCAGCATCTTGAAGGTCACAAGAGGCAGCTATGGATCACCAAGTAACTGGCCACCACCACTTTTTTGAGGGGAGATTAGGTTTATTTATGTATTTATCTATCTATCTTTAATGGGGGTACTGGGGAATTGAACCCAGCACCTCATCATTGCTAGGCATGCACTCTACCACTGAGCTCTACCCTCCCTGCTCCAGTTGTTTTGAAAGAAAGGCTACTGGCCTCTGACATTTGCCCAAGTTTTGAGTCCACACCCCAGACTGACAATGTCTCTCCTCTACAAACAAATCAAGTGGTTTTCTTAAGTCCAGCACACCAAGAATAGGGGCCATGAGCAGCTTTTCTTCAAGAATTTGAAAAGCCTGTTGACATTCCCCTGTCCATCCAAGGGGTTCACCTGCCCATTCAGGGCATCATAGGAGGGTTTTAGCAAGTAGCCCAAAGTTTAGAATCCAGGTCCTACAGAAACCAGCCATGCCAAAGAGTCCCCTCAGCTGCCTTCCATTCTTTGGAGCAGCCACTTGAGCTACTGCTACCCTCCAGTCAGGGTGTCAGGGAGCAAGTGTCTCCATCCCTGAGATCGCTCCAAGCCCAAACATTTAACAGAGGGTTGAGCTATTTGAGCCTTTATCTGGGACAACTTACACCCTCCATCTGCCAGGAAATTTAGGGTCAACATTATGTTGAGGTCGGGATCTTCCTTCTTTTTGCTGGTGATCTGTAGTTCATTCACATACTGGAAAAGAGTTACTCCTTTCCCTGTAAATTTCTCAAATCTTTAGCCAAGATTTCCCCAAGAATATAGTGGGGGAATTTTTGGATCCCTGCGGCAATACTGTCCAGTGGTATTGCTGTTTTGCATTGGTTTCAGATTCTTTCCATTCAAAGGCAAAAATTCTTGGGATTTGCCCTCTAATGGTTTGCAAAAGAAGTTCCCTGTCAGAGCGGGGAGGAGGGAACAAGGGTGGGGAGCTGCTGGGTAGATATTTTCCACAATTGTATTAATTACCCTTAGGTTCTGAAGGAATCAGTATTCCTCAGTTCTAAGGGTTTTTTTTCTCCCCCCTAGCGGGAGGATAATTAGGTTTTTATTTTTATTTTTTTTAATGAAGGCACTGGGGATGGAACCCAGGACCTCATGAATGCTAAGCACGTGCTCTACCACTGAGCTGTATCTTCCCCCCAAGTGTTATTTTTATGATGTCTCATGCACACAAAACTAAATTGGTTTCTCTCCCATTAATCTATTTTGTGTCGATTGTATTAGTCCAGCCACAAGGATTCCAGACGGGTAGAGGGGAAACTTCCATCTCCCTGAAGTGCTCATCCAAGCTTTTGGTCAAACATGTAATAAGATTAATTCCTGACATGTTTCTAGTGCTTAGTAACTTATATTCTCTCCTGTCTTGAGTCATTAAACAGTATGATATTCCTTTGCAATCGAATATTATCCCCTAAATTTTTATTTAAGTGCTCTGATGCTGAGAGAGGAGAATGAACTGCCTGAGAGCATCCCAACAGTGTGAGGACGTCACAGCTTGACCACAAGCCTCGTGAAATCTAGTGTAATGTGTTTTCGGGCAGAGGAGTAATTGTGAAACTCTCTGATTTCAGAGCCCCTTTATAGTCTTAAAAATGACTGAGGACCCCAAAAAGCTTTTGCTTGTGTGAGTTATATCTACTGATACTTTATTAGAAAGTAAAAGAGTTTTAAAATATTCACTTCTAAAATAACAATAATAGGACACATTGCGTGTTAACATAAGTAACATTTTTATGGAAAAAAAAAACCAAAAACACTGTGTTTTCCAAAACAAAAGTGTTTCATTAAAAAAGAGTGGCATCATTTTACATTTTTGAGAACCTTTTTTGTCTGACTTAGTGAAATGACAGTTGGGTTTTTGTAGCTGCCTGGGATTCAATCTGTGATGATATCACATGACACACAAGTCACATAGCTTCTGGAAAAGTTCCCTGTACATTTAAGAATGAGTGAGGGCAGAAAAGGCTGATAAGATCTTATTTTTATGAAAATAGTTCTGACCTCGGAGACCCCCTGAGAGGATCTCAGAGATTCCCAGGGATTCCTCAGGCCTCTGATGAAATCAAAATTTGTATTCAAAGGCAAGTGAAGGAAAATTTAAACATAGAATGTTTTCCCTGCCCTTTGGCCTCCTCTCCCACCGCTGTGCATTATGCTTTGACCAAACCTCCCAGTGGGCAGAAATACCTGCTTAACCTTAAAGAGCAACAACTCCTTGAAAGATATCACTCCTTCTCCATCCTGTGAGGGGAAAGGTTGACCCAGACCCACTAGCATTCCACGCGTGATCTGGATTTTGTCAAACGGTCAATAATACGCCATTTATTGTACAGCCCTCAATCTCAAAAACTTATGTAACTGTGCTTTGCTATAACTTTGCTTTATAACAGTTCTTGGAGTTTTCTGAGAGGCTGTTCCCTGGTTATCATCCTCAATTTGGCTCAGATAAAATTTTCCAGGGCAGGGAAGGTGTAGCTCAGTGGTAGAGCATATGCTTAGCATGCATGAAGCCCTGGGTTCAATCCCCAGTACTTCCAGATAAATAAATATTTAAATAAATAAACCTAGTTCCCCCTCCCCCAAAAAATTTCCATTTATTTCTTAGACCAACTGATTGATTTTTTCAGTGACACCCCGCGCGTGGAGAATTTCTGTATCTGGCACTGCTAAACGATTATGGAATACTACGCTCTGAGCAATGCTAAAACTAGTCCTGAAATGACATTCTTAGAGAAGAGGCTTACAATCAACGTGCATTATAACAGGCATGTTCATTGAAGTGGGCGATAGGTTTTGGATCCCATAATATCAGGAAGAGATTCAGGGCCATGGTTTGCAAATTTCTGTTTAGTAGCTGATGTTTTTTGTCCTAAGACACAGTCCTATTGTCTATTTTGTGGGCAAAGTTCTCATAATATCAGAAGATTATAAGAAATTATAAGAAACAATGAAACCCTTTTAGCCCCACAGTCTAACAAGAGCTCATCAGACTGCTGCCTGGACTCTTAGCCCAGTCCCACTCCCTCCATTCCTTAACCTGTAAAAATAGAAATAATAATTGTACCTTCCTCATGGGTTTACTACAAAGGACTGAGCCTGCAATAAAAAGTATTGCATTAGCTGGTTGGCCCTGCAGAAGTGATCGTCACACACCAGTGTGTGCAGTGCTGAGAGACATGAGTCTCTGATCTGTACCTAATGCTGGTGAGCACCGTGCCTTTCGTAACCACACGCTTTTGTCATTTTGATTGTGGAGGAGACAGTGAGGCTCTGCCAAGGCTTGTATTTCAATCCAGGTCAGCATCCTCAATCCCGAAAGCCCTCGGCAGTGACAGGAGGTTGGCGCTGGGCCCCACGGGGGGCGGTATAGGCTGGTCTGGGGCCAATAGACCGTGCTGCAGGGGGCAGGACTCTTGGCTGGAACCAAGCAGGTCCACATCTCCTGGTGTCTTACTTGTTGGCTGGTCTGCTCATCCGCATGGTGTCCACTGTCCCTCCAGTTCCTGAGCTGGGCACAACTCTTGGCACCCAGGCTGAAGACCAACCTTCGCAGAACCCAGAGACCACGAACCATTCCAGGCCTGGATCCTCTGTGCTACTTGGGATACTGACACAAGCATCAGACTGATATGAATCTGTCCATACTTCACGTGGAGACGTGTCTACTGGACAGGATGTTCGGTAAGTGTGCTGGAATCATGACCCCACCTTGGTCTCCACCCGCTCACCCTACGGCAGTGCCCAGCATTCTTGGGCAGGGGTCTCAGGGACCTGCCCCCACCCCAGGCTTCTCCTGGCCTTGCCCATCCCCGCCTAATCCCTCAGTAACCCTTCCACTGCACATAGATCCAGAGTCCACCTCCCAAGGTTCAAACACGAGATGAAAGTCTTTCTGGAGATGGGACAACCAACCTCTGAGGGCAAAGTGGAAGTTTTCACCCTGGGGAGGAGCTGCTGGTTCCAAAAGTGTGTAGAAAGGCTGATTTGCTCCTTGATTGAAAAATCCCAAAGGGAGCAGCATGGTAGTAAGGAGCTTCATGTGGTAGGCTCTGGGTGCTGCAGACCCTGCTGCACTGAGGCGTCTTAAACTTCCCACCGCTCCCCTCCCACACAGCTGGGACTTGACTCCTTTGCATCCTGGGATGCCAGGATTCCACGAGTCTGGAATCCTGGCAGCCAGGAATAAGGCAGAGGCTTACAGAAACACTAGCCCAGGCCCTTCCCAATCCCTTCCTGCCTGAATCTCCCTTTTCAGAAGTTGGGAAATAATCCATCTGGCCTCCACTTTCTGCCATAAAACTCCAGTGGAGGGGTTGGTGGGGGCTGCCCTGTCCTAGATTCTCACCTAATGAACCCAGGAGCATTGTAAAAACATAGCTCTTCCCATCCCCAGGATGCAGGCATACTGGCAAACTGCTTAATCTCTCGGTTCCTCAAGTCTCCCCATCTGTAAAATGGGTCTCCAGATAGTAGACTCCATAAAGGTTTTCCCCAAGGTTTCAATGAATGAATACACTAGAGCGTGTAGGACACATTGGAAATGCTTGATGATACAAGTGATGGAGCATCATTTTATTGGGTGTCCTGGGTGATTCTGATGCAGGTGGTCTGCTCTAAGGTGACCAGCGGGATAAGCTCAGCAGTGTTTTCTGCGGAGTCCCCTTCCTTCACTGTGTGTCCCGTATGTTCTCCTGGGCAGTGAACATGCTCAATTCCATGCTCCCCTTCCAGAGGCACTGATCCTCAGCTTGGAAATGCTGGAGGCACTTCAAAGAGAGAATCCTCCTTCTGATGAATTCTTCTTCATCACCGAGAGCAGCAGCCTGGAGGAGAACTGCAGTCCCTGGAAATAAATCTGTCTGAGGCCACCCAGGAGACTGTCCCCGAGACACTGTGATCTCCGTGACGGCGATCTGAGTGCAGGTAGGTTGGTGGGTCCAGAGCCTTGGCCGCAGAGGCCCAGCTAGAATCTTGCTTTGGCTCCTGTGAATCAGGGGCAACAAGTGTTGTCAGCCCTCTACCTGCCCTCCCCCTGCAGACACTTGTTTAAGGACTCAAACGTGAATTGTAATAAATAAAAATTTAAAATATACATATAGTCGGCCCTCTGTATCCACAGCTTCCACATGTGTGGATTGAAAATATTTAGGAAAAAATTGTGGAAAGTTCCAAAAAGCAAAATTTGAATTTGCTGCATATTGGAAATGTATTTACATAGTATTTACACTATATTTACAACGATTTTACATTATAATAGGTATTGTAAGTAACCCAGAGATGATTTAAAGTATAACGGAGGATGTGTGTAGGTTATACGCAACTACTAAGCCACTTTATGGGATGGACATCCTCGGATTTTTTGTTATTGGGGGGTGGCTAGGGAGATGGGAGGGTGGTTCTGGAATCAATCCTCCAACTGTATTGTCAAGAAAGGCTTTGCTTGCTCTCCAAAATGGGAAAAAGCTAAGAATTGCAAAGGGTTGGCCCTACTTTTCATAGTGTTTTCTACTAGGTAGGTGTGGCTAGGTCTTTAATGTCCCAGGGAGCTTAGGAGGAACATTGACTTTTAGTCTCTCATGAATGCTAATTTTGAAAAAAAAAAAATGTTTCAGACTATAACAAAAGCATCAGTATGTGTTTCTTCATTATTCTAATTATTTCATATAGAATAGGATAGCTTTCCTGGTGTGGATGAAAAAATTTCACCTGCCGTATTAGTAAACAAACAATGTTGCGGCCATGAAACCAGCAGCGTTTGCAACCACCCCAGACCATGCACCCTGAGGGATTTGGGATGGAGAAGCACAGGATACTGGCCCTAAATAGTTAAGGTGCAGATCAAAAGAAGGTTTTCAGTGCACCCAGACTCTTGCGTCTTCCCATGTATAGAAAAGCACTAAATTCCTTAACTTGAGATGTCTGGTTTTCTTTAATTAACTTTGATTTCTGACGTTCCGACTGTCTCGTGTTAGTTGTGGCTTCTCCCTTACCTCTTAGCAGTCCCTCAGAGCTACCTGAGAGGCTGCCTTCTGGGCTCGAGTCCCTCAGTAAGTCTGAGAAATAGAACATATTTCTCAAATTGTAGGTTGTGCATTTTTTTCCGTCGACACTGGATTAAATAGCTTTATCAGTCACTTGACTTTTTCTGAGTATTACCATAAGTGGAAGAAAAAGGATTGCAATTGGGGCTGCAGTTTTCTGGTTCATTGACTAATTACTTCCGAGTCAGATCTCCAAGACCTACGTAAGTCAAACCTGCACCCCGCCTTTTTTTAAACTTTAGAATATCACTTACTGAGAATTTGGTGTGTGACAGGTTCTGTTACATGCTTTACACTCACTTGACTTGATCTTCATAATCTATAAAATCATAATACCCCTATGAAAATGAATGTGACCGCCCATTTTACAGATGAGGGAAGAACAGTGTGGGACCCTCGCATAAGTGTGTCACTTTTCGTGTAATATATCTCAGACTCTGCTACTAGCTCCTTTAGGCATTAGGGATAATGTTTAGATATTCTTTTAATCCTGAGGCCCAAAACACATAGCCAAACATGGATTATTCACAAGTACACTTATTGTCATATTCATCAACCAGTTAGCCCTAGTCAACATCAACAGTGGTGTTAACTAATGAGAACTAGGTCTACCACATGGCCATTTGACCATAGGTGACTCCCTGTATACGCTTGACAGATCAAGAAAAGTGCTTGTTGGGGGAGAGTGTGGTTTAGTGGTAGAGCATGTGTCTAGCATGCACAAGGCCCTGGGTTCAATTCTCCAGTCCCTCCATTAAAGAGAAATAAAGAAATAAATAAACCTAATTGCCCTCCCCCCAAGGATAAAAAGATGTATTTTTTTTAAGAGTCCATTTAAGTTTCATTTCTATAAACAGGAAAGTTGAAATGTTTCTCCTCTATTTCCCTGGGAGCTCAGGCCCTAGCCTAAAGGATTAAGGAAACAAAAATGCCTCTGGCAGTAGGTGCAAGGGGCCCCACTCAGGCAGCCCTCAGGGGAGCGGGCATGTTAGCCACAAGCCCAAAGGCACAGGGAGGGGGAGCTCCTTTGGCTCTAGGTCTCATGACTTGGATTCTGGAGGAGAAAGTCCCAGGTGGGCAAAACAATGTGGAGAGCTTTTAATTTTTTCCAGTGGAAGTAGATAATTAGGATTACCTATTTATTATTTTTTGTGGCAGTACAGGGTATTGAACCTGGGACCCTGTGCACACTGAGCGCATACCCTGCCAGTGAGCTACACCCTCCCCCTAAGGGGAGTTTATAACCTGCCATGTCACTCCGCTGGCCAGGATCGGATGGATGCTTGTAGGAACTGTGATCTGAGGGAATGTCTATCCAGGGTATCTCCCAGAACCTCCCCACCATGGGGTGTCCTTGCTGCTCATGGACCTGGGATTCTGTCCCCATCAGCCCTGAGAGTGGCAATGCTCCACCTACAGCTGCCAGCCCATCTTCTCCCAGACCCCTCACCCTTTCTATCTCCTGCTGGGCATGGGTCCCTGGGGGGTAAGGGAGGGAGCCCAGCTGGAGCCCTCCCCCCCACCCCCCACTGGGGCCACCCAGGCTTTTTATAATCCATATTCATTTGCAAGTTCTTGGGGCTTCAGGTTTTTCCTTTGTCTCTCCTTCATGACATAAAGTTTGTTTTGTCATTATAATATCTTTGTCATTCCATGTATTGACCTGGTCTGTTAACATAATTGAAAACTTGTCTTGTTCACATTTTATTTAAATTAGAAATGCCAACTAAATATCTGGATCCAAGAAAATAAGGGCTCAAATTTGCAGCTGTTTTCTCAGAGCCTTTGACAAGTCCATTATTATGGTGAGGCACTTACTTAGACTCTCTTTTTTCCTTTTTTTTTTTTTTTTTCTAATTGAAGTATAGTTGATTTACAATATTGTGTTGGTTTCAGCTGTACAGCAAAATGATTCAGTATTTTTTCAGGATATATATCATTATAGGTTATTTTAAGATGCTGAGTATAATTCTTTGTGTTATACAATAAATCCTTGTTGCTTATCTATTTTATGTGTAGTAGTTGTGTTGACCCAAATAAATGCACAGTCTGAAAGTTGAGAGTTATGTTTATTTGGTGGACATTTCTGAGGCCCCAAACCCCTTCAGGCCCAGGATGGCAGCCTCTCAGATGGCTCTGAGGGACTGCTCCAAAGAAATGGGGGAGGAGCTAGGAGATAGAGAAATTTTACAACAAAGATCAGGTGGTCAGAACGTTAAAAGATTACTTGTTAACTGAAGAAAGCCAGACATCTCAAGTTAAAGAATTTAGCGGTATTCTATGTATGGGAGGAAGCAAACATTTGGGCTCACTGAAATCATTCCTTTGACAAGCACCTAGCTATCTAGGGCCAGGATCCTGTCCTTTCTTATTCTGAGTCCCCTCAGGGTGCACCACTGTGAGTGGCTGCTGAGGCAGGGCTGCAGGCTTGTCTTCACTGTAGGGGTGGTGGCAGTGGCTGATGACTTGATGGCTTCATCATTTTTCTTTTACTGATATGGCTTGCATTCACATTTGTTATCTGTTAATCCCATACTTCTAATTTATTTCCCCTAACCCTTTTTCCCCCTTGGTAACCATACGTTTGTTTTCTGTCTGTGAGTCTGTTTCTAGTTTGCATATATATGTATTCATTTGGGTTTTTTTAGATTCCACACATAAGTGAAATCCTACAGTATTTGACTTTCTCTGCTAATCAGAGCCCTCATTTTCTTGGAGCCAGATATTATCTCACTTAGCATAATATTCTCTAGGTCCATCCACATTGCTGCAAATGGCAGTATTTCTTTCTTTCTTTCTTCCTTTCTTCCTTTTTTAAAGTGTTTTGTAGTGTTTTGTTTTTTTGGATACCCAGAAGTGGGATACCTGGACCACATGGTAGTGCTAGTCTTAATTTCTTTTCTTAATTTTTTGAGGAATCTCCATGCTGTTTTCCACAGTGGCTGCACCAATTTACATTCCCACCAGCAGTGTATAAGGGCTCCCTTTTCTCCACATCTTCACCAGCACTTGCTATGTCTGGTCTTGTTGATAATAACCATTCTGACAAGTGTGAGGTGACACTTCATTGTGGTTTTGATTTGCATTTTTGTAATAATTAGCAACGCTGAGCATCTTTTCATGTGCCTGTTGGCCATCTGTATGTCTTCTATGGAAAAATGTATATTTAGGCCTTCTGTCCATTTTTTGTCTGAGTTGTTTGTTTTTTCAATATTGAGTTGTATGAGCCGCTTATATATGTTGGCTATGAACTCTCTGTCAGTCACATCATTTGCAAATATTTTCTCCCATTCCATAGGTTGTCCTTTCATTTTATTAGAGGTTTCCTTTGCTGTGCAAAAGCTTTTAAGTTTAATTAGGCCACATTTGTTTGTTTTTGCTTCTATTTCTTTTGCCTTGGGAGACTGATCCAAGAAAACATTGCTACAGTTTACGTCAAAGAGTGTACTGACTATCTTTTTTTCTAGGAGGTTTATGGTTTCATGTGTTACATTTAAACCATTTTGAGCTTATTTCTGTATATGGTATGAGGGAACGTTCAAATCTCATTTGTTACATCAGTGTCTTACACTTTTCTGAATACAAGTCTTTTACTTCTTTAGGTAGATTTATTCCTAGGGATTTTGTTCTTTTTGATGTGATGGTAAATGGGATTGTTTCCTTAATTTCTCTTTCTGATAGTTCAGTGTCAGGTTACCTTTTAACACATTGAAGAATCAATATCTATAATTACGATGAACTGAAAGTCCACACTTTATTCTGATTTCTTTAGCCTTTACCTAATGTCCTTTTTCTGTTCCAGGATCCCACATTACACTTAGCCATCGTGTCACCCAGGCTCCTCTTGGCTGTGATAGTTTCTTAGACTTCCCTTGTTTTTATTACCTTGATAATTTTAAGGCGTGCTGGTCAGGTGTGTTACAAGATGCCCATCTACTGAAATGTGTCCAGAGTGTTTCTTATGATTAGACTGGAGTTGTGGGTTTGGGGGAAGAAACCAGAGATGACTCACCCTTCCATCACATCGAGTCAAAGGTACGCACAGTGAGCATGACTTCACTTTCAGCGTTTCATCTGGCTGAGGGAGTTCCTCCACTGTGAAGTTACACACATACTCCTCTCCAGACAGTAATCTTGGAAGTAAATCACTGTGTTTGGCCCACTTTGAATTAATGAGCAAGGAGTTAGGTTCCACCTCCTGGAGGGCAGAGGAGCTACATGTGTTGTTTGGAATTTCTCTGCATGAGAACTTGGTCTGTTCCCCATCGCTTATTTATTCAATCATTTAGTTGTGTCAGTATGGACTCGTGTCTTACTGATCTTTTTAAAGAAACAGCTTTTGGCTTTATTTTTCCTGTCTGTGTTCTGTATTCCATTGCTTTCTACTCTAACCATTTTACTTCCTCTGTTGTATCCTTAAGATTGTTCTGTTTTCATGAAATAATGTCATTTGTAGCAACATGGATGGACCTAGAGTTTATCATAGTAAGTTAAGTAAGTCAGACAGGGAAAGGCAAATAACATATGTTATCACTTACATGTAGAATCTAAAAAAAAAAAAAAAAAAAAAAAAAAAAGAACTTATTTACAAGCCAGAAATAGACTCAAAGACATAGAAAACAAACTGTGGTTATGGCCAGGGTGGAAATTGAGGGGAGGGACAGATTAGGAATTTGGGATTAATATATACACAATACAGTATATAAAATAGATAAACAGCAAGGACCTATTGGACAGCACAGAGAACTACATTCAATGTCTTCTAATAACCTATAATGGAAAAGAATCTGAAAAATATATATATACTTGTGTGTGTGTGTGTATAAAACTTAATCACTTTGCTATACACCAGAAACTCAACATTGTAAATCAACTACACTTCAATTTAAAAAAATTTTTTTAAGGATTATTCTGTTTCCTCTAATTTTAGGAGTTGAATGTGTGCCTTATTTGTTTTGTTCTTTCTGGTAACTGTGGAGGAAGCACCTTCCTCTCCCTCTCCCTCTGCCCACCCCGGCATCCCTCTGAGCTTTGGACAGACCCCAGGCTTGCATGTCACACTCCAGATCTGCAACAGAAAAGAAGAAATCTGACTCCATATTAGATCTGTTCCTTTGGCCTGTTTTCTAGGCTTAACCTTGCTAGCTCTACATTCACATAAGATAACAAGTTGCAGAAAAGAGAATAACATTTGTTTTGTTAGAGGTTTTGCAGGAGCACCATGAGCTGGCCCACGTGGACAGCTGCAGGAACAAAGAATTCCTACACCAAGAAGTTTGCAACAATCAACAAAACCCCCTCAACATTTTTTGTATTCTGACTAGGGGAGGATTCTCTTAAAACATTAGTCGGCCATCCTCTCAGTCTACCAGCTTTCCAAATAAAGTTGCTATTCCTTCCCCCAACACCTGGTCTACTGATTTACTGGTGTGTGTCATGGGGCGAGCAGGTAACAGACGTACTGTCACAGTCTCACAGCTGCCCTCTCTTGGGATGTCAGGCCTCTCTACCACCCCTGACCGCCCTCTTTTCAAGGACATCTATGCAGGATTGTTTCTGTCCCTTTGCACTATAAACACCCCACTCTTCAAATTTCCATGGGGCTTGTTTTGCCATAGAAAGACAACTAGTTACTTTTTATGCATGTATTTTAAGACAATCCCAAGAGCCCTGACAGAAACTGCGTTAACTCTGATGGTTTGACCCCCATGCCCTTTTGCATGATGATCTTTTTTTTTCCCTATTATTTATAAGAGAATTACAACATTTCCAAATTTGGTCAGTTCCTAGTTCTGAGAGCTAATCTCAAAATTAGCCGCCAGATGGAGCCCAATCTTCTCTTAATCCCACATCCAGCTCATTCTTTGCAGGGAAAATGAAAAGCCTTGAAGTTTTTACACTGTTTCCAAAAGCACTTCAAAAAAAATTTTTTTTTAATTTCCTGTAGAGAACAATATTTAGAAAGGGAATAGGTAAAGGGGGAAACTAACGAATTCATCTATCCACACGATTCAGCAAAACCACATACTTAAGAAGGCAAGACTTGGGGAGGAAACTTATCTTGGAAGCTCCCCTTTTATTCTTGTATTTGATAAGTGTTTTGTATTTTAAATATGCAACAGTGGAATAGTTTACCCACTTGGTTATCTTAAGGAAGATATTAACTTGATTCTGTCTATATAGAAGGGTATCTGTACAGCACCTCCATTAAAAAAATAATAAACCTAATTACCTCCCCCACCAAAAACAAAAAAACAAAACACATTCTTTTTCATTATAGGTTACTGCAAGAAATTGAGTACAATTCCCTGTGCTACACGTGGTACTGAGGATTGAACCCAGGACCTTGTGCATGCTAAGTATGTGCTCTACCATTGAGCTACAGCCTCCCCCTTTAACAGAGGCATTTGTATCAAGTCTGTCTTTATCCCTGATGAAGGAAGAAACTTCATATGGGGTAGTGAACTCTGAAATGTGTCCACCCAGTCCTCCTTCAAGAAAGAACCCCAGCTGAAGGGAGAGCTTGAGGGAGAGATCCCTCAGCTGTCAGCATATGGACCACCCTCCACTGAAGTGAGCTGTCTCTCTGCAGACCTGTCCCCTCCCACAGCATCCCAAGTCCCATATGTGAGCCAGTTGGAGGTGGAAGGCCTGGGGGCCTCCATTGAAGCTCCCCTTCCCCCTCTGCCCAGTCCCACCTCCTTCCTGTCCCCTCCATAAGTGCTGAGCCCAGAAGCAACATCCTGCACACTAGACCATCTCAAAATCTGCTTCCAGAGAAGTGGAACCTGTGATAATTGTGTCAGGAGTGGTCAAAAAAAAAAAAACAAGTAATGAGATGGGATTTTGGCACTGGACCACTATTGCATGGCAGACAGTGAGGACCCCATCACTGGGTGTTGGTGGGCACACACAGCCTCTGACACAAAGTCATGATCCAGTTGCTAAACTTTCATCCCTGGTCAGTTTGGATAGTGTACAACATCACGGAAATATGACAACGGAATTAGGTGGCTACTTCTAGGCTTGATTGGTGTTCTAGTCTAGAACAGTAATTTCTCAATTTTCAAAGGCATCAGAATCATCTGAAGGGCTTGTTAAAATACAGGTTGCTCATGGATGGACCTAAAGATTATCACGTTGAGTGATGTACATCAGAGAAAGACAAATAATCACTTATATGTGGAATATAAAAATAACCCCAAAAAGCAAATTCTATTTACAAACCAAAAGCAAACTCATGGATATAGAAAACAAACTATGGTTACTGAAGGGGAAAGGGCGGGGAGGGATAAATTAGGGGTTGGGGATTAACAGACAAGCATTACTATATATAAAATAGATAAACAATAAGGACCTACTGTATAGCACAAGGATCTGTATTCAATTTCTTGTAATAACATATAATGGAAAAGAATCTGAAAAAATATGTATGTATATGTATAACTGAGTCCCTTTGCTGTACACCTGAAACTAACGCTGTAAATCAACACTTCAATAAAAAAATTTTTTTTTAAAAAACCACAGCCCAGCCCCAGAGTTCCTGTTTGGTAGTTGGTGGGTTCTGAGAATCTGCCTCTCTAACAAGTTCCCAGGTGACACCGATACTTCTTTTGGGGACCATATTTTGAGAGCCACCGCTCTAGGAAATTTCAGTGACAGACTGAGTGCAGTTAACACAATGGAGAGGCAAGTGTGAGCCACTGCTAGTGAAGAGGTTCTCATCTCCTGCAACAGGAGAGCAGGGACAGCTGAGGCCAGGCCCTCATCAAAGGGAGTAACTGAGCTCCAAAGCTTTACTTCCATCAGAAGAAGGCCTGCTTTGCCAAGGTTGAAAAAGAAGGGGGCCCCAATATATGGAATGGAATATCTGGGTTGATGCCTCTGAAAATCTTTGAGTTCCCAAATTCCTCTGAGTGATCCACCCCTTCCTACCAAAAGCTAACATCCTCTGCTTGCTTAAAGGCAATACAGAGACATGTGCCTGTCCCCACCCCCAGGATCAGCCCTGTAGTCCTTTAGGCCAATAACTAATCACAGCCTGGTGAGGGATGTGCTGACCTGTGAGGTTGCTGCAGAAACCAGCCAGTGTGTGCCAGCAGGAACCTGGAGAGTATGCAAGGGACAGGATGCTGATGGTGCTTCATTCAGAGTAGCCAGAACGGTGTGGGAGGGTATGGTCAGTGGTTAGAGTACATGCTTGGCACACCTGAAGCCCTGAGTTCGATTCCCCAGTACCTTCACTAAGTAAATAAACTTAATTATCTCCCTCTGCATCTCAAACAAACAAACAAACAAACAAACAAAAAACAAAAAACAGACAAAGAGTATGCAGAAGGAAAGATTGGCTAAAGAAGTTTCTCCCTTTGGGAATAGTCTTACAAAACAGAGAATTTAATGTCTGAGAAGCATCCTGAGAGGATGCAATCTCACCACCAGGACAGGTCCCAGAAATGCAGAAGAAACAATGGCTCACACTGAGTAGAGAGGCCAGCACTGCTATAGGAAAAACTGGGACATGAAATTAAAAGACTCAGTCAGACAATGGAATAGTACTCAGCCTTCAAAAAGAAGGAATCCTCTCAAAGAGATACATGCACTCCTGTGTTTGTTGCAGCATCTACAAGGCTGAGGACACTGGAGGAGCCCCTTCTACCTTGAAAGGGGCAACAATTAATTTTGACAGGAATAGACACATTTTCCAGATACATGTTTGCCCACAGGACCTCAGCCAGCATCTCTAAAGAATGTTAAAACCACCAATGCACGGTCACACATGATACCACCTCAGACCAGGTTCATTGTAAATATTTTATTTTAATTTTTCCTCCAGAATAGATGATATATCAGATTTGATCAATTCAGATTTGATGAATACATTGACTAGGCATTTGATAAGCTATTTTATACAATTTCTATTAGTTGTATATTATGATTTTCATTTCATTGTTTTTTTTTTAATCTGTTTTTTGGTAGTGGGGAGGTAATTAGGTTTTATTTACATATTTATTTTTGGAGGAGGTACTGCGGATTGAACGCAGGACCTCATGCCTGCTAAGCATGTGCTCTACCACATGAGCTATACCCTCCCCACCATTTCATGGTTAAAGAAACTGAGATGCATTAGAGTGTAAGTTACAGTGTCCCACAATAAGAACAGGGTCATATTTTGAACCGAGGCCTCTCTGAATCAATGCATTTTGTTGTCTTGCCTATATTATGGTCTTGCTTTATTATTGAAAAAGACTACCCACAGACATACTTTATGACCTTACCTCTAAAAGGAAGAAAAAATAATTAACAGTTCAAAGTATTCCTCACATTTTCCTACTAAGTTGGAAACACTGGCTTTTCAACTTAACATTCAAGTCACAGATTCAGAAAAACTGCAAAAATTAAAAGATGTGCAGGAAATGCTACATGAATATTTACCAATTCCGTGGCTGAGTCCAAGTAGAAAGTAGGAAGACAGGCTCAGACTTTAGTGGGTGGGCTCCCCTCTGTGCAGTCACACAGTGAATTATCCCTGTGGTCTCAACACAGGTAGGTTTCTCGAGCCTTCATGTTTGTAGGAGAAGGTGCTCAGGCATTGGCTGGAAATCTAGGATTCTCAAAAAGACACATTATTTCCAATTAATACCTTTCCATCAGGACTTAATGCCTTCTGAGTGTTTAGGAGGAGGATTCCTACATTGCTAAGAGCATTTGTGGGTGACTTCATTCAACAACCCTGAAGTGACAGGAACACCTCTTTGGGATCTCTTCTGTGTTGCCGTGTGCTTGACATTACAATTCAATATCTTAGGCTCCATTTTGGCATCTCAGAAGCACACCCATCACAGAATAAAACTCTTCTCCTAACACGGAACTTTGTTCCTCTAGAACATTAAGCCCTAAAAACTGCCATCTGGAAGAACACGAGTAATTCACAAAAATGTGATTTTTCAGACAGTTCCATGGTAAGGAATCAGCTGAGCAAGGGAGCAATGGTCCCTCATACACAGCAAGACCCTGTGATTGGCCACAGCAAACCCCATGACCCCTCTGACATGCAGCGCTGGTGTCTGCTGCCAGTTTCCTGAAAGGCATCTGTGGATTTAACTGGTCATTTTAACAGGTTTCAAGAGACATTCATTTTAAAACAGGTTCTAAGAGCTGTTCCTATTTTGTTTTAACATGGTCTCAAAAATGTGTTGAGATAGACTTAAAATCCTACCTAAGGCATGATGAAAAAGAGGTCTGTTCAAACAAGTGTTAATAAAAAGAAGCCAAGTTTCTTTCACATCTGTGGTCATGGCCATGCTTTTCCCCATTAACTGTTGAAAAGTCTGTACCAGCCTGCGTGCTTTCCAGGGGCGGAGGCTTGGGCGCGTCAGGGCTGCCTCCCGGGCTGAGGCTCCTGCTTCTGATGATCAGGAAGGTGTTTGAACTGGCTTCACTTTCCTCATGAACAAGCCTGGCTGGAGGCTGCCCAGGCTTTCATCCAAGAGACCCTATGTCCACCTGGCAAGGAGCGTGATGTCCAGTTGACTGAGTTGGTAACTGACTGTATGAAGACTGCTTGTCCCAGGGAAGGCACCAGGGTTTTACACTACCTCTGAGCTATGGCTTTGTCTCAGTGAAGGATCTCAGGACCCAGCAGCGTCTCCTGTGCTGCAGTCCCTTGTCCTGGAGCAGGACTGCATACCAGAATTGGGCCCAGGAGGCTGGGCCACGTGGGGTCCCCCTGGGCTGGGAACAGCTGTTACTTTTAGGGACACTAACAGACCTATCAAGGGACTTGGAATACAAGTGCAGGAACAGAAGCCTCTGCATAAGAGCTAACACTGGTACCCTGGGCTGTGAGAAGCAAGTGCAGCAAACCTTGCTGGAATGCTGGTTCGATTGAGCGCTCTGGTAAAAAGTAAAAAAAAAAAAAGCCTACTTCATCCTGTCTCTTGGTGGCTCATTCCCAGCTGGCAGCCATGTGTCTGTCATTGTGCAGGTCCCCGCCCAGCTGGTGTGGCACCGAGCCCTTTGGCCTGGTAGGGCCTATGTGCTGACAGAGCTGCTCCATGGTCCAAGCTCCGTGGTCACCGTTACCGGGTTTGGATGCCTGGTCCCTCCTCCCAGCTGTTGCCACTGAAACCAGAATGTGTGTGCAAGCTGGAAGTGGAGCTGGATGGGCCCCTTTCAGAGGCTGACCTGCCCCAACTCCTCAAGCCCAGCAACCCCCAAGACAAGAAGGGTCCAGAAGGTCTTGTCCAGGACTCCAGACACTTACCATACACGGGAACAATCACTGATGTGTTGAATTGGCCTGCGGGCCTCGAGGAGTCAGATGGGCAGCTGAGGCTCTGCCTCGCCCACCAGCATCTCCTTGGCTGCAGGCGAGCAGTGGGACCAGCAGTCTGTCCGCAGCTCCAGGTGCTCACCTCCTGCAGTCAGCGGGCAGAGGGACACGAAGGCCTGTGCTGGCCTCCTGCCTCCGTGGCGCCGTTTGACTTCGGGGCTTCTCTTATCAGATGCCGGAGACTCAGTCTTCCCACTGAGCCCAGGGGCCGCCCTGTATGAGCTGCTGGTGTGGGAACATCAGTTAGGACTTCCCCTCTACCCATGGGCCACCAGGGCCCTGGAGGAGCTGGCCAACAAGCTGTGTGCCCACATGCTGAGACACCACCAGGTCCTGCAGCATTCCTCTCCTGGGAGCCCCGGCCTGGGACTACAAATCCTGGCCCCTACCTGCGAGGTCCTCTTTCCACCCTGCTGCCCTGGTCGGAATCCACAAAATGAGACCCTTGAAGAGCCTCATCACTGTCCACTCCAGAACTATGCTCGGCTGCAGACCCCCAGCTCTTTCCCTACTCTGGCTGCCCTGAAAGAGGAAGGGAGGTGTAGGGCCTGGGCCTCCTTTGACCTTAAGACCCTTCTGCCCCTCCCAGAGGCTTCTCTCCTGCCCAGTTGCCAACTCCATCAGCACCCTGCCTGGTTGTAGCTCTGCTGCCCTCTGCCTTCCACCCAGCCCCAATTCTACTTGGGGTCCTGGTGCCTTCTTCTCATAAACATCTGAAACTTTGGGACCAAACTGGTTCCTACTCCTGGCCAACCCCTCACAACCCCTCACCAACCCTGGGCTCCTAGGCTGCCTGGTGCAGGCAGAGGGGTTCCAGTTGGTCATAGAAAGTATTGTCAGAAGCAACTTCCCTTCCTGGAAGGAGCTGAGCATCACAGGCTTCATCCAGAAGGAGCAGGCCAGAGTCTATGTCCAGTTCTTTCTGATCCTGTCTGTGCCCAGACCTTTCCTTCGCTCAGCCAGCTCCTCAACTCCTCCTCAGACAGAGCCCTCCCTCCCACAGGGTCCCCACGGAGGACAGAGCCAGCTGTTCTTGCTGTCCCACAGGAGGCACTGATGAAGAGGAACTTTCATGTCCCCCCAAGAGCCATTTCAGAGGTGCCCAAGCCTGCCCTCAGGTTCCATGTATCAGGGAACTGGCTTAGGGGCACTCAGAGGAAGGAGGGACCTGGATGGGGCCCACCGGAGCCCATGGAAGATGAAAACATGGATCAGAAGGTTCTCCTCATCTTCCTTGGCTCCTCAGTCCGCTGGTTTGAGTTCTTGCATCCAGGGCAAGTGTACCGACTCATGGCTCCTGGCCCTCCTCACGCCAATGTTGTTGGAGAAGGGTGGTTCATCCTGAAGATCGCAGCATCCTCTGGAGCTGGCTGGCTGTGCGTCCTGCCTCACTGTCCGGGATGAGTGGGCCCTGGAACTGGAGAGCTCCCGGGACATCCCAGAGGTGCTGGGTACTAACAGGGCACTGCCTGAATCCTCACTGACTGACCTGCTCAGTGGCAATTCCACGGATTCCTTAGTGTCTTTCTCAGCTGAGAGTTTGTCACATCTCTGGATGAAGCCTGGGAGCATTGGGGCTGTGAAGCAGTGCATGAGGCTCACTGTAGCTCTGGAGACTGCTGACTGTGAACTCCCTCTGCACTTGGACATATATATTGAGGACCCACACTTGTCTCCCCAACTAGGACTTCTTCCAGGAGCCTGAGTCTACTTTAACCAGCTAGAGAAAAGGGTTTCCAGATCCCACAATGTTTCCTGTTGTTTCTGGTCTACTGATGTGCGGGTCATGAGTTTTTCCCCCCGATACCACGATCAGTGCTCCCCAGCCCCACAGCCACCTGGCTGAACTTCTGCAAGGTCGCTGGGCCCTGTTCCAGGCCACTGCCTCTCGCCATGTGGTTTCTGTCTTCCACCTTCAGCTCCTCTGGGTGTGTGCCCACTGTACCAGCCTCTGCCCCCAGGGAAGGTGTACTCATCAGAGCCCCACTTGCCTGACTCAGACATCTGTAAGCCAGGCCAGGATCAGGCTCCCAGTGGAGGGTGGGACTTCTGAAGCTGTGGCGACCTGCAGGAATCCTCATGTGGCAGCAGCACTAGGGCTATGTCCTGGTGAGTGAATCTCCCTCCGAGTTTGTCCATGGGCCAGGGAGAGTGGCTTTGCAACTTATAGGACCTGGAGCCCAACCTGAGTCCTCAGCCAAGATGGATGAGCCCTTGATCCTCTTCCTCCAGACACCCTGTACCAGTTTCTCTGTCCTCTGCCATATTGTGCTTTCTTTTGAGCTTAAGAGGAAACCTTCCAAGATTATCTTGTTAGAACCCCCTCGGTTATACCAGTTCCAGTGTAGGGAGTTCCCTTTCCTAACTCATGTGAATCCCAGGATCCAGCCGTCATGCCTCTCTATCCAGGAGAACCCCAGTGCCCTGACGGCCTTAGGGTCCTCTTGCTGACCTGCGCTGCAGTGGCCTGAAAGTTCTTCCTGCCCTGCTAGAAGCCTTGAGGCCTGGGCTCCAACTCATCCCCCTTGTTGAGGCCCTTACCTTCCCTTTGATTGAACCAGGACCCCAGGTCCTGGATTCACAGACTGCCATTTCTCTAGTATTCTCATGCCAACCTTTCTTGAGGAAACTGGCAATCATGGCGCTGTTGCAATTTCCTCTCTAGTTGGGGTCAAGACACCTGTACCTATAGGCGGCCCTGAGCACCTAGGTTCTGTCTTTGTGGCAGGGACTTTCCCCTTGTGGGGGTGCTCCTGACAGACCCCTTGGTCTGCAATAAACCTCCAATGATGTTTCTCAAAAAAAAGTCTGAACCAGCAGCAAATATAGTCATATATATAGATGACATAGATATAGATGATATAGATATAGATATAGATATAGATATAGATATAGATATAGATATAGATATAGATATAGATATCTGTGCTTGTGTGTGTATACAAAGAAGTACAATTTCAGCTGACTTAAAAAAAAAAGTACACTTTGTGAGCCACAAGCATCTCTTGCTACAAGGCCTTTCAAGAGCATTCACCTCCCTGCAGAGGGGACAGCTGACGTAGAGAAGTTTAAACCCCCCAGACTGGTGCTCCCTAGGGCTTTAATCACCAGAGGTGTACGCAGTTTGGAGGAGGGGCATTCCGACGACCCAGGGGGCAACGGTGACTCCTAACATCTGATCCCTTGATGCTGGCCTGGGGCTGCCAGCAGCAGCTGGAGGAGAAAACAGAAGAGGGGACCGTAAGGCCCCTGGGGAGGATAGGACTCGGGTATGCTGGAGTCAGTGCCCACCCCAGGCTTGGGGCCCTGACACAGGCCCTGGCCCTGCTCTCAGGCACCTGCTGTATGTACCTGTCTGTTTGCCACCTGCCAGTGTGTCCACCTGCAGGGACAGGGAGCGAGGGGCCCGGGCACGTCCTCTCCCACCTAGGCCTGGGAGGGAACAGTGGGCAGCCCTGGCCAGGGCCGCAGGCCACAGGGGCCTCGGCTGTGCCCATCTGGATGGACAGTCTGGCATGGTCCCCCAGACTCTGGGCCTGCCTGCAAGCCCTGTGATGGCCATAGGGGTCATTTCTCCTCTGGGCCTCTGTGACCTTACCCCTTCCCCTAGCCCATCTTTCAGGGAAGGATCTACAACCCAGCCAGAGGGGAAGGAGGACAGGGAATTGGAGGAGAAAGGTCATTGCAGCCATCCTCCAGCCTCCCTGAAGCCCCCATCCTCTGCGCCTCAGCCCATGTGGGTACAGAGATCTCTCCCACCTCTGCCCCCTCACTGCAGGAGTGACCTATTCTTTGGGGGATGACGGTGGGATCAGACCCCAGTCTCTGGCTGTGACTTTGACGTCCAACTGCCTCCTCCCTGCCCCCACCTGCTCTGCTGCCTGTCAAATAACCCCTCAGGTGCACCCTTCAGGGTCCCATCAGTGCTCCTGTCAGGAAGTTTTTCTGCCCTCTCCCCCCTCCCCTGGAGTCTCCTGGAGCCACTGGGTCCAGGCTTCAGCCTAGACTGACCCCTGCCTCCCGCCTTGGCCAGGCCAGCACTGTTGCCCTCCCCGCATTTCATGGTGAGGAAACCAAGGCTTGGACGGGGTCACAGTGAGGAGGCAGGAGTACCCATACCGTACCACCCCAGATTGACCCCAATCTCATGACCCTGGGGTGACCTGCCCTGCTCCAGGAGAGGGTGCTGGCTGTGTGCTGCCTGCTTAAACCTGGGGGAGGGGGGCAGCTCCCAGCCTGGGTGAGCAGGGACGCAGCAGAGCTATCCTGGGGTCAGGAAGCCAGCACCGTCCATCCTGGACTTGCCTCCACGTGAACCTTGGGAATTTTCTTCTGCCTCCAAGCCTCAGTTTTCCCACCCTCCCCAAAGCCCCTGGCGGGCCATCGCCCCACGCAGCAGCTGGGCCAGCGGGCGGAGGAGGGAGACTGCAGCCTGCGGCCCAGAGCTGGCCTGGGATCCTGGTGTTGGCACCTCCGGTGCTGACCCTGCGCATGCCGGCCGCCTGCCCACAGGGACTCACTGCTTCTTGCTGCCTGGCCCCAACTGGCCAGTGACACAAGGTCGGTCCCCACTCTGCAGTCCCCTGCTGGCGTCCTTCCTGGCGGGCCTGTAGGCACAAGAGCTGGGCGTGGGCGGCCTCCGGCTCTGAGCCACCCAGGCCAGGATGGCTGGACTCGGGCTGCCCCTCTCATGGCTGTGTGGACGCGGGCCAGTCCGCACCTCCCAGCCTCAGTGTCCCCATCTGTAAGTGCGAGTGAGGCTTCACGCTCCTGGCATAAGGGTAAGCACTGGACCTGCTGGTTTACCCAGAGATGGGGCAGGAGGGGACCCCAGGGGGAGAGAGGCGGAATGGGGATGCTAGGTCACCAGGGGCAGCTCTGTGGGGGCTCTTTAGTGGCAAAAGTTCAGGTCCCCTGAGAGAGAACTTGCAAACTCCTCACGCTGGCCCTCGGAGCAGTGCTGGGCAAACCCGCACTTGGCCCCTGGCATCGGGAAGACCCTTCTCTTGCCCTCCCTCTGGACCATTCTGGGGACTGTCTTGGACGTGGGCAGAGCCACCTCTCCTGGCCACCCACCCACACGTATTGGGATAGAGGCTGGCACCAAGGTCCCACACTTGGGAGGCTGTCCCCTCGGCCTCACCACAGGGTGGCAGTGGGACCTGAAAACTTACCTGGACCCCAGCCCTAGCTGTAACACCCCCTCCCTGCACCCAAGCTGGGACCTAATGCAGCCGCCAGTCCAACACCTGGGGCCCCAGCCCTGGGACAGACCCTCTGATGCCCTGGAGAATCCCAGTGGAACGTCTGATCAAAGTCCAGTGCCTCCCCAACACCACCCTACCCGCCACACGACAGCCACCTCACTCTGTCCTGTCCCTGTTGACCGGGGGTCAAGGCCCGCACAGTCTGAGATGGCCCATGCCAGGCCCACACTCTCCCCTCCTCATCCCAGCCCCTGGCAGCCCACCCTACAGCCCTCCCGTCTGGATAGCAGGTACAGCCCGGAGTAGAAGCTCAGGATCCTGAGCTGGGGGTGAGAAGGTGGTGGAGGCAGGTGTGAGCAGGGCCGCCTCCACCAAGCTGTGGACTCACGGGCCTGGAGGAAACAGCAGGGCTCACGGCGGGAGGGGACCACCGCTGGGCTCCACCCTGAGCCAGGCACTGAGTTCCTGCAGCAGCAGTCCTGGGGGCACCTGCTGTGGCTCCAGTTTGCAGATGGGCTCATGGGGGCCACAGAGGAGCCACCCTGGTGGGGGCTTGAGGGTCCTGGGCGCCCACACCAGGCTCCGAGCCCAGGCCTGCTGGAAAAAGTCCCTGCCCTCTGCACGGCCTGGCACTGCCCCAGGCCAGGCAGAACCAATCTGGATCCTGCCCCTGTCCCAGGGCCTGCAGGAGCAGGGCCGAGTCCAGGCCCTCCCGGCATCCCTGTGGGGTGGCCTCGTCTGCACCAGCTCACTCCTCTCCTTCAGCGCCTGTCAGGGAGCCAGGCCCACCCCCTCTGTCCTGCACAGAGGGCAGGCGGTGGCAGTGAGCATGAGAAGCAGGATAGCACCCCAGTCAGAACTGCCCCTTGGAAAGCCCGCCCTGGCCGCACGAGGGGCTGGACTGCGGGGGGGAAGGAGGCAGGGGGAGGCTGCTCAGGACACATAAGAGAGAACCTCCAGCCCCAGCTGGGCTGTGGGGTGTGGAGGGGACATTTCTGGCCTGGACCCTGAGGTGGTGGGAGGTAGCAGTGGGGAGGGGGTTTAGGGGCAGATCAGGGCAAAGCCCTTTCAGGCAGCCGCACCCCCAGGACTGAGGCTCTGGAGTGATCCTTCAGCTGGCTCTTGGGGCCAGAAGACAGCCCAGAAGAGCCCACCCATGCGGTTCTCGAACAGGGTTCCTTGGAGCCCTGGGACTCCACAGAGGGTACCGTCCTCTAAACTTGAACTGCTCCACGCCCTGGGCATTGGGGCAGGCTCTGCTGGCCAGAAGGCTTCCAGCGATGAGTCTGAGCACCACGGAACTGGCCCGCCCTGCCTCTTCTGGCTGGATCTCGGGGCAGAGCTGGGCAGGAGGCCCAGGCCGCCAGCAGGGACAGCACCTGTGCCTGCCAGTGGTCACACACCCTCCACCTGCCATGCTGTACCCTCTGTCCCACCCCAAACAGACCCACAGATGCTTTCCAGAGCCTAAGCCTCTCCATGCCCACTAACTGCCTGCCTGAAATGCTGCAACAAGGCCTTGGATAAATGCCTCAGAGGCCCCTCCAAGGCTTGGGCCAGGGTACACCTGTGTTGGGCCCCGGGCCACACAGTGAGGGTGGAGGTTGACAAGTTGAGTCCATCCCAGGCCTGGGTGATCAGAGCTTGGATGGGGTGAGGGAGTGTGGGGGAGCTCCCACCTGCCCCCTCGGGCAGGACCCTAGAATGAGGGGGCAGGACCTGGTCTTCACTGGTGGGATCCCTCTGACTCGGAGAAGGCAGGTGCAGGCAGGGGGAGCTGGAAGGAGGCCTGTGTGGTGTCTGGGACAGGAGGGGGTCAGAGGAGAGACAGGGTCATGGAGATTACTGGGCTTCCAGCTGGGGCATCTGAATTGTGGCTCCCTCTGGGCTGGGCTCCCCCGAGCTGGCTTCCCCTCTCCCCTCAGCCACACCAAGCACACAAGGCCTCTGCTGGGGTCAAACTCTGCCAGCCTGCTGACCAAAGGTGAGGGGTGGAAAAAGCTCGTGGGCTCTGACCCAGGGCTGCGGCTCAGCATGGTCACTGGGCACTCCTCTCTAGTGGTGCTCACTGGGTGACAGGTGACTATCTCCCCCATGCCACAGGGTCCCCTGTCTGGCCCTTGGCTTCCCATACACCAGCCTGGGTCACTGCAGTGCCCATCACTCACTGTCCCTCTTGGTTTCCCAAGGACAGTGACCAATTAGCACACAAGCCCCCACACCCAGGTCCTGCCTCTCCCATCACATCCTCAGGACCAAAATGCCCTGCTGCCAGGAGGCTCTCCAGGTGTACAGCCCACATCTCAGCTTCTACCCCTAGCCTGTCACATGGCCTCCCAGAGCCTGCAGGTTGTCCTTGGGGAGAGGGGTGGGGGACCTCAGAGAGATAGCCATGCCAGGCGGGGACAAGTAGCTGGAGCCAAAGCGACGAGGGAGAGAGACAATGACTAGTTTACTGACCACACACCAGGACCAGTCTCCAATCTCTGGGACTCCCACGGGGCAGGCTCCGTATCGGCTGGCATGGAGGCTGGCAGGGTCCCCATCAGCAGAGGGACGCCACACCCACCTCCTACCACCATCCCAGATGTATCCAAAAAGAGTGATCTGCCCATATCCCCTGCCTGTGATCATAAGCCTCGGTGCCTTGGTTTCCCTGCCGACAACAAGGGCATGGGCTGGACGCTGGTCCCTGGGGCTCCAGGGATTTCCAGCCTCACCTCAGCCTGCCAGACCCTCCCCGAGCCTTGCCTAGCACACAGACAAGACCCAGGCCCTTCCTCCTTCCCCTCCCCACCCACCCCAGGTCGCCAATGGCATTTCTAGACCCCAGCCACAAAAGGCACTCTGTTGTCCTGCTGGCCCTCTGAACAGTGCCCGCCTGTGTGTCCGGGGAAGGCTGCACTGGGGAGGGAGGAAGGGGCAGGTGGGCACCCATGGCACTGAGGGTGGCCTGGGGGGGCTGGTGGGCTCACAGAGCTGGGAGAGGCAGCAGGAGAGGCTGCCCAGGGGCCCCTGACCACCCTGCCCACTGCAGCATGTCCTCCCTACTTGGGATGCCCCATGGGCCCCCACATATACCCCCTGGGCCGTAGTAGATGAGGCAGCTCATCACCTGAAATCAGAGACAGCCCTGGTGGGAGACCCCATCACAGGCCCAAGGCAACCTGTCTGCGCCATCTAAGGGGCTTGGGGTGGTGAGGAGGGGCAGGGGGGCCCAGGCAGGCCTCCCTTCATGAGCACAGAGCCAGGTGGGGTGGTAGATCAGCCTTCCCCTCCGGCCCCACGGCCACCATCTGCCCCTACTCCCAGCCTGTGCCAGCCAACCAGGCCCCCAATCCCCCGGCTGACTGTGGGGCACCCCAGGCCTGCCCTAAGGAGGCCCCTGGCCATACTCCACTCACCGCAGAGAGGTGGGGGCAGACCAGAGAGGTGTCCCCACTGGGCAGGGAGGGGGCACCTGGCAGGGTCAGGTTGCCAGCAGGGCCGGGCCTCTCAAGAAGCCCACCACGCCCACCATGCCTGCCCGGCCCAGCCCCCAGGGAGGCCTCCTTCCCCTGCCCACACGCCTGGGCACAGGGGCCCCCAGGGCTGGAAGTCAGTGGAGCTGCCCAGGAGGAGAGAGAAAGGACCCCGGAAGGCCAGCTGCTGGAGGGTGCAGGGAGGGGCCTTGTCCTGTACTGACTCTGCTCCAGGCCGCCCTGTATAGACCCTCACCCTTCTCACACCTCTGTTTGCTCAGGGTCTGTCACCCTAAATACTTGCAGGCCTTGAAGACACCCCTGTGCTCAGGCTTTTGCCATGGCAAGTCCTGGGCTGCCCTGCCCTCTGCCCAGCAAACACCCACCTATCCTTCAGGACGTGGGGCTGCCCTAGAAATCTGAGCCTCCCAACAGCAGATGTGCCCTCCTCCTCCAAGCTCCCATGGCATCCTGTGACCCCGAGCGTGCACACACATCCTTGCACACGTGCACCTGCATGCACACAACCACGCTCTTGGGAGAGCCCCAGATGGGGACTGTGAGAGCATCTCTCCCATCTGCTGGGGTGTCCCAGGGGAGCAGGGCACTCTCATGAGGACGGGAGGCTTCTGAAATTCTGGGTGTGACATAAGTCAGTGCCCTCTCCTCTCCATGTGTCCCTGCTCCCAGATCAAGCCACTGAGCCCCGAGAGGGAGACAGCTTCCATGCCTGCCCAGCTCCTGGCCTATGAGTGATGCCACACACCAGGCATGGATCTGTCCCAGGAAAAGGGCCTCATCCAAGGTCACCAGTCCAAGGTCACATAGGGAGGGTGTGGGATGGTGGCAAGATCAGAAGAGGTGGCCAGGAAGGGGCCTGGTAGCTGGGCAGACAGCACGGAGGCCCCAGGGAAGCTGGCGCAGGCCTGGCCAGGTGGGGATCACAGAGCTCCTACACCTCAGAGCGGGGATGAGGGCGGAGTAAGGGGGCATGTAGTCTGGACATGATTCATGGACCCCAGGTCTCCTGGCTCCTGCTGCCCCTGTAACTGCCCCATCTGCACCACTGGCTGCATCAGGACTGCCCGTCCCAAGAGAGGCAGGGAAGGCCCCGGTCCCTAGTACCCACAGGCACCAAGGCTCCCGACCTGGGCCTCCCCAACACATGTGGGGCGCCCTCTCCCTCCTCCCTGGAACAGCTGGGGTGAGGGAGGTTGACAGAGAGTGTGGGCTGGGCAGAGCTCAGGGCCACCACCAGCTGTGTCTCAAGTGCTGGGCTGGGCTGGGCGGAGACAGGCCAAGCCGGACCTGCAGCCCAGGCTGAGCTCCAGGGAGGAGGCTGACCCAGCAGCCAGGAGCAGGGCTGTGGGTCCCCTGGCTGGGACAGGCTGGGACTGAGGGACATGTGTAAGCAAGTTGGCGCACATCTGTATGTGTGTGTGAGAGAGTGTGGAGGCGTGGGAGGGAGGGAGTGTGTGCATAGGCAGCAGAGTGAGTGTGTGTGTGTGTGTGTGTGTGTGTGTGTGTGTTGCTGCTGTTGAGAGGAAACCTTTCTAAAGGTGCCCCCAGTGAGGGGGGACCAGACAGTCAGGGATCCGATGGGGAGCAGGGACAGAGGTGGCGGAGGGCGCCCTCTCACGTCCTGAAATCACCCTGGGACAACCGGGCCTCAAGGACACCTGCCCCGGGTGGCCCCCGACAACACTGCACTCTGGCGGGGCCACAGGGCCCCCTACCCTGCGTCTCTGAGCCTCTGAGCAGTGAGATGTGCTGTGGGAAGTCCCCATGCCAAAGAGGGAGGTTTGGGCTGGCTTGGGGCACCTGTTCCAGGCGGTGGGCATGGGGCTTGGTGGGCCCTCTCCACCCCCAGCCTGGTTTGGATCCGTGACTCAGCCAGGCCCCCTGGGTCGCCCGCAGATCTCCAAGGACCCCACTCTCTAGCACCTCAGGTCTTCTGACTGTAGCCCCTCCTCCGCCCAGTCTCAGCTGAGAGTCGGCATGCCCAGAACTGGCCACAGCTGGGAGTGGATGGGGACAGCCAGGGTCTCATCATACTGTCCACCACAGCCTCTGAGCCTCTGAGCCTCTGAAAACCGCCTGCCCTGGGGCCTTCTCTGGGACCCACAGTCACCCAGCAGGCCCTGAGGGCCTTGAGACCCCCATCTGTGCCTCCTCCAAGTGAGCCCTCAAGGATGCCCAGAGACCCCATGGGCAGGGAGGTGAGTGGTGGGATCAGCAGGAACATAATGGAGGGCCAGATGGGGGTGGGGGTCCCCAGGGAGATGGGGGTGAGGATGAGGAGTGTGGGGGGCAATGGGGCTGAGATGGTGGGGGGTGGGCGATGGCAGGCAATGGTGGGAGTCGGGGATTGAGGCAATAGGGGGGAATGGGGTGGGGATGAGATGGTGAGGGGCGAGATGGTGTATCTCTATTGTATTGTTGCACTCTTCTCTGAGGTAGGAAATAAAAGTCGTCTTGTACTGGGAAGGTGTGAGGTGCTGTTACCTAGTCCAAACTCGTTCTACTCTACACAGGACAGGCCAAAAAATCAGGAGACCAGGTGTTGGGGCAAGGAATAGTGACTTCATTTGGAAAGCTGGAAGACCGAGAAGATGTCAGACTAATGTCCTGAAGAACCATCTTCCCCAAGTCAGAATTAGCCTCCTTTGATACTAAAAAGGGGAGGGAGTGTGGTTGGTTGTTGCAAACTTGTTGGTGTAGGAATTCCTTGTTCCTGGAATTCTTCATTCTTGCACCTGTCCACATGGGTCAGATCATGGTGTCCCAGTAAACCTCCAAGAAAACAAATGTTATTTTCAATTCTGCAACTTGTTATCTTTGTAGGAGTGCAAAAGTGTTAATATCCTTAAAGGTCAGAGCCTTGAGAATAGGCTCTCCTGTCTATTTCAGGCTAAAGGCAACACTGTTTTACAAAAGGTGCAGAGCTAGGAAGACAAAGCCTAGAAAACGGCACAGCCTTAAAGAAAAAAGGAACAGGTCTAATATGCAGTCAGATCTGTTCTTGTCTATTAAAGTGCCTTTTGGTGAGAGAGAAGAGGATGTTTCTGGCAGGTCCTCCTCCTCTCCAGGCTGGGGTTCCTATAGGAGCCCTGTCATGGTCACTGTGACTGTGGCTGGAACTGATCTCCCTCAGAGAAAGGAACAATTCTCAGTGGGCAAAGTTACCCGTCAAAGTCCCTTCAGTTGCCTGCAAACTACACGGGGTGGGGCGGTGTGTGAGGGGGTGTGGGGGTGTGAGTGGGGGGTGGGTGTGGGGATGGGGGTCGGGATATGTCTCATTCACCCATCAACAGTCAGGCTTCTCTGGATGGAAGGGACCAGAGTTGCAGTGGGTTCCAAGGTGGCCTGGCCAGCCCAGCTGTCTGCTTTGCTATCCATCCTTGGGCTCCTAATGTGCACACTTTAAAAGCTGCAGTCCCTCTTCCTCAGCGTGAATGAATACGGTCCCTGCACCCACCTGGGCGGAACCCAGGCTATGCAAACAGCCCACCGCCTGCTGTGCCTCTCCAGTTTGGGCCGCCAACCCCCTCCCACTCCCCTTCCCCCTCAGGTCCAAGTGTCCAGCGCCTTCTCCATTGGTGTCCAGATCACCATCCATACCATCACCCACCCAAGGCCCATTGGCAAGCCAGGCTCATTCAGGGACACCCTGACCCGCTGGCTCAGAGGAGGCATAGGGCATGGGTAGGGGGCAGCAGGGCGCCCGGCTGGGAATTGGAACCACCTCCAGCCCGCCCGTGGCACCTCGGAGCCTCAGACACAAGGCTGTGGGCCCACACTGCACAGGATACCTGTCTGGCAGCTGTCGCCATGGTGACCTGTGCCCAGACCACCCTGCCCCCCAGAGGGTGAGGGGTGAGGCAGTCAGCTCAGGATAGGGGTGCACTCGGATTGAGGGGAGATCTCACAGTGAGGGGAGACAGGCTGAGAGGTCAGGGGGCCGGGCCCGGGTGAAGGGTGCTCGGAGTGCTGGGGACACGTCTGAGGTGCAATCTGGGGATGAGGGGACCATCTTGGGATGGTGGAGTGACCCAGGGTGAGGCTTGAGGGGTCACGTTGATGTGCAGGGGCCTTAGGTTACAACCTAGTGGGGCAGGGTGTGGGGGCGGGGACGTCGGTGTGAGAAGGAAAAAACCTTCTATTGCGGGTCTGGTCAGGACAGGGCCTGGCTGGGAGTGTGCATGCACTGATGGGGTGGGAGGGGCGGCGAGCAGGTGGAGTGGAGCTGGTGGGTGTGGCCAGGACCTGGCAGCTGGTGGTTCTTGCTAGGTGCTGAGATTCGGTCTGTGGCAGGGTGAGGGCATTGGGGATGGGGATCCGGCCCACCACCCGGCCCCTCCAGGCCCCACTCCTCAGGTCCTGTACAGTAGGAGACCCAACCCGAGCGTCCGCGCCGGGGGTAGGAGGAGAAGGGGCGCGCACGCACAGACGGGAGGATGCGACGCCTCTGCGCTCCGTCCAGAGTGTGTGGGAGCTGGCGGGAGCCGGGTGCCCCTGGACCAGCCCCTCAGGAGGAACGCGGCCTGGGGTCCGGACCGCCGCTTGTCGTCGCCTCCGCTGCAGCTGCCTGGCAGGTAAGGGGGCCTTGGTGCGGGCGGGCAGGTCGGGGAGCCGGCAGGTTAGGCGTGGGCTGCGCAGTTGTGGTGGCGCGTAGGTAGGGGTGCGTAGGTAAGGCCCGGGCTGGGTGGCCCATTAGGACCCTGAGGTGGGTCCGGGACCTGCATCCGTGGTTCCTGGTGCACCCTTCCAGCGTTAGTAGTCCCCGAACCCCGCCTCTTTGCCGCCGCTTTTTCACCCGGGTTTGGGAGAGCGGCTGCAGCCCGGGGAGGTGGGAGGGCGCCGGTCGGCCCCGGAGCGCCTCCGACTGGCCCTCAGGCCGTGGCCTTCCTGCGTCGGTGGCCCCGCCTGGCGAGCGGAGGCCGCCCTGGACCCTCCTGGGCGCAGCTAAGCAGGGGCGGAGTAACCGGCAAGGCCTGGGCCTTTGGAAACCTGTTGGCCTGTCACCGGGATGAAAAGCTTTTGGCAAGTCTGTTGTTAGTTGTTTGAGGAATCTCGATCGGTTTGCTCCTGGGAGGCAGACGCGGTGCTGTCAGGGTGCGGGGGCGGCGGCATTGGCGATGGCGGCGGCATTGGCGGCGGCGGCGGGGAGAGGGCTCAGCCCGTGCGAGGTGGGAGCTGGTCGGTTTGCTCCGATGACCCTGGCGGCCTGGCCTGGAGGCGGCCTCTGCTGTCCCAGGTTCGCTGGAGACATGTCCCCAGGTCAGCCTGCTCGCTTGAGGCGGGCGTGGCCGTTCAGGGTTCGTGGCGGGAGGTGGCAGCGGCGAGGTTGGAAGGGGCTGCCGCGACGCTCCTTTGGCTGACTGGTTCCCATCTGCCCCAAGGCCTGGCCTGGGGGCGGCCACTATGTCCCCATGTTGGCGTGACCCAGGGTACAAGTCAGCCTGCTTCTGGGAGGCGGGCGCGGTGCAGTCGGAGTGAGGGCGTGGCGGCAGCGAAAGCGACAGCAGGAAATGGGAGCAGATCCTGCGCTTGCATGGGGCAGCCCGAATCCCACCATCACCGCTGCCGCCGCAGCCGCCGCCCCCTGACCGCACCGCGCCCGCCTCCCGGGAGCAGGTTGACCTGGGGACGTGCTTCCAGCGTAGCCGGGGCGCCAGAGGCCGCCCCCAGGCCGTGCTCCAGTGGAGATGAGGGCCAATCGACCCGCTTGCCAGGGGCAATGCCCCTGTCTGCCCGCTGCTGCCCCAGGCTCCTGGGGACACTTTGTTTCCAGGCCAGTGGGCTACCGGGAGGCGAGTGCGGTGCCATCAGGGGGCGGTCGCGCCGTTGGTGAGAAGGGAGGTCCATCCATGTTGCTGCAGATGGCATTATTTTACTATTTTTTATGACAAAGTAGATTTTTTTTTTTTGTCGAGTGGTATTCTGTTGTGTAAATTTACCACACCTCCTTTACCCAGTTATCTGTTGCCGTATCTAGGTTGCTCCCATGTCTTGGCTGTTGTAGATAGCGGTGCTTCGAACATTGGGGTGCAGGTATTTTTTGACATTAGAGTTCCCTCCAGTTGGAAACCGAGAAGTGAGATTGCTGGGTCATATGGGGAGACTGGTTTTAGTTTTGTGAGGAATTTCTATAGTGTTTTCCATAGTGGCTACACAAAACTACATTCCCAGCAGCAGTGTAGGAGGGTTCCCTTTTCTCCACACCCTCTACAGCGTTGATCCTTCATGAACTTTTTTGAATGATGGCCATTCTGCCTGGTGTGAGGTGGTAGGAGATGGTAATTTTAATTTGCATTTATCTTATAATTAGTGATATTGAGCACGTTTTCATATGCCTGTGGGTCATTTGTATGTCCTGTTTAGGTCCTCTGCCCGTTTTCGGATTAGGTTGTTTTGGTGGTGGTTAGGCTGTATGTGCTGTTTATATATTCTGGAAATTAATTAAAGCCTTTGTCAGCCATATCATTTGCAGATTTTTTTTTTCCTATTCTGTAGTTCGTTAGTCTTGCTCCTGGTTTCCTTTGTTGTGCAAGTGCTTTTGAGTTCAATTAGGTCCCGTTTGTGTATTTTTGCTCTTATTTCCATTGCCTGGGTAGACTGCCCTAAGAGAACATAACATGTTAAGATTTATGTCAGAGAATGTCTTGCCTGTATTGTCTTGTTAAGTCTTCAAGCCATTTTCAGTTTATTTTTTGTGTATGGGGTGAGGGAGTATTCTAATTTCATTGATACAAAGGCTGCTATCCAGTTTAGCCAACACCGCTTGCTGAAGAGGCTGTCTCGTCTCTATTGTATATTCTTGTCTCCACTGGTGAAGATGAATTGACCATAGGTGTGTGGATTTTTTCCTGGGCGCTCTATTCTGTTACATTGGTCCGTGTGTTTTTTTATGCCGACACAATGCTGCTGTGTTGACTGGAACTCTGTAATGTTGTCTGAGTTTGGGCCAGGGAGCAGTTAATCCTCCAGCTTCATTCTTTTCCTTCATTATTGCTTTGGCAGTTCTGAGTCTTTTGTGATTCCCTATAAATCTTAGGGTCATTTGTTTCAGTTCTGTAAAAAATGTCCAGGGTCATTTGATAAGGGCTCATATTAAATCTGTAGATTGCCTTGAGCAGAATGACCATTTTAACAGTTTTGATTTTCCCGACCCGAGAGCATGGGATATCGTTCCCTTTTTTAAAGTCCTCTTTAACTTCCTTAATGAAAGTTTCTGACGTGCAAGTCTTTCACCTCCTTGGTCAGATTTATTCCGAATTATTTTATTTTTTAGATGCATTTTAAAAGGGATCCTTTCTTCACTTTCTTTTCCAGTTGATTGTTAGTGTAAAGAAATGCAACTGACTTTTGTATATTAATCTTGTGTCCTGCTCTCTTGCTGAATTCTAGTAGCTTTGGTAGTTTCTGTCTGGAGCTTTTAGGGTTTTGTATATATAGCATCATGTCCTCTTTGTGTAATGAAAACTTTACCTTTTCTTTTCCAATTTGGATCCCTTTTATTTGTTTTTCTTGCCTGAGATCTGTGGCTAGGACTTCCAAGACTATGTTGAATAGAAGTGGTGTGAGTGGGCATCTTTGTTTTGTTCCAGATTTTAGTGGGAAGGTTTTCTGTTTTTCACTGTTGAGTACTGTGCTGGCTGTTGGTTTGTCATAAATAGCTTTTCTTCTGTTGAGATATGTTTCCTCTACACCCACTTTAGTGAGAGTTTTTTTTTTTTTTATCACCAATGGGTGAATTTTCTCAAATGCTTTTCCTGCATATATTGAGTGTCATGTGGTTTTTGTCCTTCCTTTTGTGGCTATGGTGTATCACATTTATCGATTTGCGTATGTTGAACCATCTTGTGTCCCTGGGATGAATCCAACTTGATGACGGTGTGTGATGTATTTTATACTTTGTTGAGGATTTTTGGGTCTACTTTCCTCAGTGGTGTTGGCCTGTAATTTTGTGTTCTGATAGTGTCTTTGTCTGGTTTTGGTATTAGGGTGATACAGAATGAGCGTGGGAGTATTCCCTCCTTTTCAGTCTTTTTGAAGAGTTTGAGAAGGATCATTATGAGTTCTTTGTATGTTTGGTAGAATTCCCCAGTGAAGCATTCCGGTCCTGGACTTATGTTTGCAGGGAGGTTTTTTTTTTGTTTGTTTGTTTTTTAAATTGCCAGTTCCGTTTCATTTCTGGTGATTGGTCTGTTTAAGCGGTCTGTGTCTTCTTGATTCAGTTTTGGTGGGCTGTATGCTTCCAGAAACTTGTCCGTTTCTTCCAGGTTGTCCAGTGTGTTTCCATACAGTTGTTCATGGTATCCTCTTAGGATATTTTGTGTTTCTGTGTTTCTGTGTTTCAGGTTACAGGAGCTTAGTTCTGAAGTGTTTTTAAGATTGGCCTAGCATAATTCACATTCAGTAAAGCGATGGTTTATGACTAGTAAACTGAGTAAATAGATCATTTCTAGGTCTTAGTCTTTTTAGCCATTGCCCCCAAATGAAGTGTGAATCCTCATGTCCCTTCCAAAAGGTTCTGTTTCAGTGAGATCTTAGAGGCAAGACAGGACCCCGAGGTGGTTCCTAGGAAAACCTGGTGGGTGGGAATGGAGATGCTCCTTGTGGGTGATGTCCACCATTCTTTCACCTAGAACCTCTAATATGTTAATTTATCCACTGAGCTATCTTGACCTCTTAGTATGGCTCTGTACTTTTTCCCCTGTCATGTTGATGTACGTTTCTTTTCTTTTACCATTACCGTACAGTTTTTAGACTTCCTTTAGCTTTATAGTAAGTGTTGAAATCGGATAGTGTAAGTCTTCCAATAGTTGTTTTTCGAAACTGTTCTATTCTAGGTCTAGTCTTTAATTTCTTCCAGCGACGTGTTGTTCCATGTTTCAGAATAGAGATCTTGCACGTACTCTGTAGAATTTATTCTCAAGTACTGAAAGTTTTGATGCCATTGTGAATGACAGTTTCAAAATTACCAGCTGAGGTGCATTCCCAGGGTGAGGGGACCATCTGGGGATGGTGGGGGGGGGCCCAGGATGAGGCTTGAGGGGTCAGCTTAGGGCGCAGGGGCCACAGGTTATGACCCAGTGGGGCAGGGTGTGGTGGCGGGGACCTCGGTGTGAGCAGAGAGAAACCTGATCTTGGGGGTCCCGTCGGGGAACCGGGCCTGGCTCGGGGTGAGGAGGCAGTGATGGGGTGGGAGGGGTGGCGAGCAGGGGGAGTGGAGCTGGGGGGTGCGGCCAGGCCCTGGCCGGTGGTGGTCCTTGCTGGGGTGCGGAGACCGGGTCCCTGGCAGGGTGAGGGCCTGGGGGGGTTAGGGATCGGGCCAGGCTCGGGCCGGAGAGTAGGCCAGCCCCAGCGCCCCACAGCCCGGCCCCGCCAGGGCCCTCCAGACCCCAGTCGTCAGGTCTAAGGACAGCAGGTGACCCAGCCCGCGCATGCCCGCTGCGGGCTGGAGGAGGAGGGGCGCGCGCGCGTGCGCACGCACTGACATGCGGATTCACGGACGCTAGACTCCGTCCAGAGCGCGTGGGAGCTGGCGGGAGCCGGGTGCCCCTGGACCAGCCCCTCAGGAGGAACGCGGCCTGGGGTCCGGACCGCCGCTTGTCGTCGCCTCCGCTGCAGCTGCCTGGCAGGTAAGGGGGCCTTGGTGCGGGCGGGCAGGTCGGGGAGCCGGCAGGTTAGGCGTGGGCTGCGCAGTTGCGGAGGCGCGTAGGTAGGGGTGCGTAGGTAAGGCCCGGGCTGGGTGGCCCATTAGGACCCTGAGGTGGGTCCGGGACCTGCATCCGTGGTTCCTGGTGCCCCCCGCCCCCCATTAGTAGTCCCCGAACTCCGCGTCTTTGCCGCCGCTTTTTCACCCGGGTTTGGGAGAGCGGCTGCAGCCCGGGGAGGTGGGAGGGCGCCGGTCGGCCCCGGAGCGCCTCCGACTGGCCCTCAGGCCGTGGCCTTCCTGCGTCGGTGGCCCCGCCTGGCGAGCGGAGGCCGCCCTGGACCCTCCTGGGCGCAGCTAAGCAGGGGCGGAGTAACCGGCAAGGCCTGGGCCTTTGGAAACCTGTTGGCCTGTCACCGGGATGAAAAGCTTTTGGCAAGTCTGTTGTTAGTTGTTTGAGGAATCTCGATCGGTTTGCTCCTGGGAGGCAGACGCGGTGCTGTCAGGGTGCGGGGGCGGCGGCATTGGCGATGGCGGCGGCATTGGCGGCGGCGGCGGGGAGAGGGCTCAGCCCGTGCGAGGTGGGAGCTGGTCGGTTTGCCCCGATGTCCCTGGCGGCCTGGCCTGTAGGCGGCCTCTGCTGTCCCAGGTTCGCTGGAGACATGTCCCCAGGTCAGCCTGCGGTCAGCCTGCTCGCTTGAGGCGGGCGTGGCCGTTCAGGGTTCGTGGCGGGAGGTGGCAGCGGCGAGGTTGGAAGGGGCTGCCGCGACGCTCCTTTGGCTGACTGGTTCCCATCTGCCCCAAGGCCTGGCCTGGGGGCGGCCACTATGTCCCCATGTTGGCGTGACCCAGGGTACAAGTCAGCCTGCTTCTGGGAGGCGGGCGCGGTGCAGTCGGAGTGAGGGCGCGGCGGCAGCGAAAGCGACAGCAGGAAATGGGAGCAGATCCTGCGCTTGCATGGGGCAGCCCGAATCCCACCATCACCGCTGCCGCCGCAGCGGCCGCCCCCTGACCGCACCGCGCCCGCCTCCCGGGAGCAGGTTGACCTGGGGACGTGCTTCCAGCGTAGCCGGGGCGCCAGAGGCCGCCCCCAGGCCGTGCTCCAGTGGAGATGAGGGCCAATCGACCCGCTTGCCAGGGGCAATGCCCCTGTCTGCCCGCTGCTGCCCCAGGCTCCTGGGGACACTTTGTTTCCAGGCCAGTGGGCTACCGGGAGGCGAGTGCGGTGCCATCAGGGGGCGGTCGCGCCGTTGGTGAGAAGGGAGGTCCATCCATGTTGCTGCAGATGGCATTATTTTACTATTTTTTATGACAAAGTAGATTTTTTTTTTTTGTCGAGTGGTATTCTGTTGTGTAAATTTACCACACCTCCTTTACCCAGTTATCTGTTGCCGTATCTAGGTTGCTCCCATGTCTTGGCTGTTGTAGATAGCGGTGCTTCGAACATTGGGGTGCAGGTATTTTTTGACATTAGAGTTCCCTCCAGTTGGAAACCGAGAAGTGAGATTGCTGGGTCATATGGGGAGACTGGTTTTAGTTTTGTGAGGAATTTCTATAGTGTTTTCCATAGTGGCTACACAAAACTACATTCCCAGCAGCAGTGTAGGAGGGTTCCCTTTTCTCCACACCCTCTACAGCGTTGATCCTTCATGAACTTTTTTGAATGATGGCCATTCTGCCTGGTGTGAGGTGGTAGGAGATGGTAATTTTAATTTGCATTTATCTTATAATTAGTGATATTGAGCACGTTTTCATATGCCTGTGGGTCATTTGTATGTCCTGTTTAGGTCCTCTGCCCGTTTTCGGATTAGGTTGTTTTGGTGGTGGTTAGGCTGTATGTGCTGTTTATATATTCTGGAAATTAATTAAAGCCTTTGTCAGCCATATCATTTGCAGATTTTTTTTTTCCTATTCTGTAGTTCGTTAGTCTTGCTCCTGGTTTCCTTTGTTGTGCAAGTGCTTTTGAGTTCAATTAGGTCCCGTTTGTGTATTTTTGCTCTTATTTCCATTGCCTGGGTAGACTGCCCTAAGAGAACATAACATGTTAAGATTTATGTCAGAGAATGTCTTGCCTGTATTTTCTTGTTGAAGGCTTATGGTGTCTTGTTAAGTCTTCAAGCCATTTTCAGTTTATTTTTGTGTATGGGGTGAGGGAGTATTCTAATTTCATTGATACAAAGGCTGCTATCCAGTTTAGCCAACACCGCTTGCTGAAGAGGCTGTCTCGTCTCTATTGTATATTCTTGTCTCCACTGGTGAAGATGAATTGACCATAGGTGTGTGGATTTTTTCCTGGGCGCTCTATTCTGTTCCATATTTGTTTTTATGCCCTTGCACACATTTTATATAATTTATTCCTAAGTATTGAATATTGTGGTGCCATTGTAAATGATATTTCAAAATTACAGCTTCCAGCTGTTCATTTTTCTGATATAGAACTATAGTTGATTTTGTACTTTGACCTGTATTGCAGCTTTGCTAAACTCATATACGAATTTTAATACCATTTTATGTAGATTTTGTAGAATTTTATACTTTCAATATATCTGTGAATAACAAATGTTCTACTTTTTTAAATTCTTATAGTTTAGTATATGTGTGTGTATACAGACACCGATTTTTCTTGTGTTTTGCCTTATTTCACTGGCCAGGATCTTTGGTAGATTATGAATAGAAGTAGTTAGAGATCTTTGCTATGTTCTGAAAGTTAATGGAAAATATTCACTCTTTAGCTGTTAGGTATGATGTTAGGTATAAGTTTTTCATGTGTGTCCTTTATAAGGTTGGGAAATTCCTTTCATTCCTAGTTTGTTAAGTTTAGTTTTAAAAATCATGACTAGATCCTGAATTTTATCTGATGCTTTCTCCACATTTAGCAATAGGATGCTGTGGTTTTTCTTTTAGTATGAAATGCGTGTATTGATTTTCAGTGTGAATGCGACCTTGCATTCTTAAAGTAGAATCTTAGTCTGGTGTTGGTATTAGGGTCGAGGTAGTCTTATAAAATGAATTGGAATTTGATCCCTTTTCTGCTTTCTGGTAGAATTTGTATTACCTCTTTCTCAAAGGTTTGTTAAAATTCAACAGTGGATCCTTCAGAGCCTGGAGTTATCTTTGTGAAGTTTTTAACTTGTAATTTAATTTATTTAATAGACAACGTGGTGTTATTTTGTTTTCTGTTTTTTCTTGAGTCAATTTTGGTGTTTTGGGTCTTTTTAGAAACTTGTCCATGTTATCTAAGTTGTCAAGTTTATGGGTATAAACATGTTTTATTATTCCCTTACTATCTTTTTATAGATGTATGCTCTGTAGTGCTTTTGTTTGTATTCCTAATGTTGATAATTTGTCTTATTTCTCTTTTCAGTTTATTAGTCTGGCTAGAGCCGTATGATACTACTGATATCTCAAAAAATACTAACGTTTGGTATCAGTAATTTTTCTCTGTTGCTTTTGTGTTTCTAGTTCCATAATTTCTCCTCTTGATTTCTTTCCTTCTGATTGTTGTGGGTTTAAGTTGCTCTTCTTCTGAGACTTAAGATGGAAGCTTAGATCATTTATTTCAGACTTTTTTTCTTTCCTAATATAAACATTAAAAGAATCAATTTCCTGCAGAGAATTGTTTTAGCTGTATCTAAGAGTGTGGGGTTTTTTTACATTCCATTCAAAATACTTTTTATTTTACCTTGTGATTTCTTCTTGGACTCCATAGTTTATTTAGAAGTCAATTATTTAGTTTCCAGTTATGTAGAGGATTTTCCAATTATTAATCTATTACTGTTTTAGCTTAATCCTTTTGTGGCCAGAGAACCTAGTTGGCATGATTTTGATCTCTTTTAAATTTATTGAGAGTTGTTTCATGGCCTAGAATATGATCTGTCTTGGTGAATGTTTTAAGTGTACTTGAAAAGAATGTTTATATGCTGTTTTGGGTAGTGTGTTCTGTAAATGCCAGTTCAATCAAGGTGGTCAACTTCATTTTGTGACCTCTTGTTCTGTCAATTATTGGGAAGCAAATGTTGAAATACCCAGCTGTAATTGTGATTTGTCTCCTCAGTTTTGTTTTTGTTTCCTGTACTTTGAAATTCACAATTGATCTAAAGCATTTAAGGTGGTTCTGTCGACTTGGTACAATGACTCCTTTGTTATTATGCAATGTGTTTCTCCATCAATATTTTTTGAACTCACAGTAATGTAATTTTCTTTTGATCAGTGTTTTTGTGGGATATCTTTTTTCCTTGTATTTTTAAGCTGTCTCTGTCTTTATATTGAATCTGTGTCTGACTATGTGTGGACAGCATGGAGTTGGGTCTTGTTTTTGTGTTGTTGCTGTTGTTTGATCCAGTCTGCCTATCTCTGCCTTTTATTTGGAGATGTTTTTGAAAAAGACTACTTAATATAATGTAATTATGATTTGTTTGGGTTTCAAGCTGTCCTTAGTGTGACTAGTTCTGTATTTGTCCTGTGTGTCTTTTTTTGTCCTTTCCCTTCTTATCTGCCTTCTTTTGAGTTAAGTTGTTGTTACTGTCATTTGAATAAATACCTTTTATCTCCACTCCTGACTTATGAGCTCTGCCTCTGCTATTTTATAATGTTTGCTCTAGACTTTGGACTTCTCTGACTGTAGTCAGTCTTCAAATAAGATACCAGTTAATGTAGAGGGTAAGATCGTTGAAACAATGAACTGCCATTTCTCCCTTATATTTAGTCCTCGTCTACTTCTTCATATGTTATAACCACCCTGAATATATTATTGTTATTTTGCTGTAAATTATCATTTTAAAATTATTAAAAATGAGGAAAAAATGTTTGTATTTACCCAAATATTGATGCTTTCCTCCTTGTCCTTCCTTTGTTTAAATTCAAATGTCGGTCCAGATGGTGTCACTTTCTTTTTGCTTGATGAATTTTCTTCTCACATTTCTCACAGCGCAGCTCTGCTAGCAGTGAATCCTCCAAGCTTCTGTCTGGTATTACGTCATCTTCATCTTTACCTGTTGTGGAGTTCTAGGGTGATAGCTTTCCCTTCCCTTGGTAAGGAAGTTCGTCCATTGTCTCCATACATAGTTTCTGAAAAGCAGTTTGCTCTCATTCTGTCTTTCTTCTCTTGTGTGTCTTTTTTTCTCTGACTTTTGAATTCTTTTCTTTATCACTAGTTTCAATATGATGGACCTTTGTGTGGTTTTCTTTGTGTTTATCCTACTTAGGATTTGTCAAGGTTTCTTGGATCTGTGGGGTTGTGGTTTTTATCAACATGGAAAAAAATTTAGCCATTAACTTAATTATTTTTCCTGTCCTCTCCCTCTCTCCTGTTTTTGACTCCAGTTACATGTGTGTTATACAACTGAATATTGTCCCACTGGTCACTGATGCTTTGTTAATTTGTTTTTCAGTATTTCTCGGTCTCTCTCTGCTTCATTTTGGATAGTTTCTATTGTTGTTTCTTCAAGTTTCGTGATCCTCTGCAATGTCTAATCTGATACTAATCCCAACAGTGTATTTTTATTTCCAATCTAGTATTTTTCTTCACTGGAAGTGCCATTGGATTTGTTTATTTCGTATCTACCATCTCTCTGCTTCCTTTCACTCTACCTTCTTACTACACGGAGTGTATTTATAACAACTTCCTAATAGCTTTGTTGAATAGGTGTATTATTTACCCACCTAAATTCCATACATCAGTGTCTCTTAGCATATTAACAGAATTGTGCAACCATAGCCACAATCTTAATTTTAGATCATTTTCATCAGCCCTTAGAGAAACTCTGTACCCATTAGCAGTCACTCCCCATTCTGTTCTCCTCTCCAGCCCAGGCAACCACTAATCTACTTTCTGTCTCTATAGATTTGATTATTCAGGACACTTCATATAAATGGAATCATATAATGTGTTCTTTGGTGACTGTATTTTTTTCCCACTTACTGTAATGGTTTCAAGGTTCATCCATGTAGCATGTTCAATACTTCATTCCTTTTTATTGCTGAATAGTATTCCATTGTATGGATATAGTCCATTTCATTCATTTGTTAGTTGATGGACATTTGGATTGTTTCTCCTTTTTGTCTGTTACGAACAAGGCTGCTATGAACACTTGTGTACAGGTTTTTATGAGGACATACGTTTTCATTTCTCTTGGGTATGTACCTAGGTATGGAATTGCTGGGTCATATGATAACTGTATGTTTAACTTTTCAAGGAATCGCCAAACTTTTCCCCAAGAAGCTATACCAGTGTAATATTGTTTAATGCTTTTGTCTGTTAATTCCATTATCTCTTGTCACTTCTGAGTCTGTTTCTATTGTTTTTTTTTTTTTTTTTTGCTTGTTCTGGGTAATAATTTCTCTTTCCTTTGCTTGCCTAATGATTTTTGCATGGATACCAGACATGCATTGTTGGGTGCTGGATAGTGTAGTGGAGGCAAATAATTTGGGAAAAATGGGAAGGTCTAATCAGGAAAGGAGTTCTGGGCTGTGATAGATAGTGTGATCTAAATAGTGCTCCTCAAACTCTGGTGGAGGATAAGGGACACATTCTGAGAATTTTTAAGTTGTGTTTCACTGTGGTGGAAAAAGTGTTAAAATATACTACTTACAAAGTTAGTAAGATTTTAGTTTCTTAAGACAGGGATCCACAAAATAAAGTCTGAGGATAAATATTTGAGAAACATCAGGCTAGAAGATTCATACATAGCCTTCCCTGAAGACTGTAAAAGAATGCCCTATTCATAACAAAGCTCCACTGTGCATTATAACCACTGGGTCCCTTTTTTCTGCACTTTTCTTCATTTAACTCTCTGAGAACTGTAACATATGTCAGTCACACTTTCACCTTGCAAAAACTGTATGGGCTTTTCTGTGTTAGGTTTTCAGTTGCTATATTAGAGACATCACCTAGTTACCAAGTGAGGAAGCAGGGTCTCCAAGTTCTGCACAAAGTCTATCTCATGCATCTAAATCCTATTTCATGCATCTAAATCCTATTTCCAATTCACTGATGCTCTAGCACAGGGGCTTTTCATAGCAAAATTTCTAATTTTATCCTTCAATTACTTTGAGGAAGATGGCATTAGAACAAAGGCATTCATCAATGCTAATTTGTTTGGTCCACTTCTGATAAAATATAAGGAAAAAAGGTTTACCTTCGGTTGTAAGTGAAACCAGAGTGAAGATCTTGGATGGGACAGTTTGTGCCTCAAAGTCTTTAACTTGGTGCTACTCGTACAGGGACACAGCCGCCTACCGTTCCCCTCATACAAGGTTCTAACGGCTGCGACTTCCTCACTCATCATGTCTCCTCCAGGTGGTTTTCTGTGACTAGTTAAAATTCCTAACCCAGCTCCAAATGAACAAGAACTGAGTTGATCTTAAATTGTTGTGTGTTTTGTTACAGGTGACCATGATACTGTATTTTTAAAAGTTCTTATTTATTAGAGGTAGATACTAAAATAGGTGCAGGTGAAATAATACAGTTTGGGATTTGCTTTAGAACTGCTCCAGAAAAATAAAAGTGTAAGTATGTGTGAGAGAAAGAAGGAGAGAAAGAGAAAGAAAAAGACAGAGAAACAGGAATGATGAAATGTTGATAAATGTTGGAGCTGGGTGTTCAGAACAGAGGAGACATTATTCTGTTCTTTCTGCGCTGTCATCTATTTGAAGATGACCATGAATAAAACTAAAAGCTGATTTAAAAAAAAGTGTTAGTATAAAATACAGCAAACATACAAAAGCCTGTAAACCACTTAAAGAAAAGTATTGAAATATATTTTTACATTTCTACAACTCAGTACAAAACATGGGCCATCACCATCTCTACAAGTCCCTTTCTGTCCCTCCCTGAACATCTTACCCTTCTTATCCCTCAGAGATAAACCACCATTTTGAATTTGATGTTATAATCCTCTTGTTTATGGTTTTTTATAAAAAACTACTCATGTACCTATTGTTTTAAAAAAGTTGACGTAGAGTTGATTTGCTGTGTTGTGTTACTCATACACCTGTTCCTACACATCATACTGTTCAATTGTTTTTTCTGGTTTTCAACTTCATAGACATGGAATCATGCTTCATGTCGAATTGCTTCTTGCAACATCAGTTTTGAAAGGATCCATGGTGATGCTTTTAACTGTAGTTTATTCATTTTCAGTGCTGCCGAGTGTTCCACTGTAGACATGTCAGTCTTATCCACTCATCCTTCAGTGGGTAGACATTTGAGTTATTTTCAGTATTTTATGAACATTCATGTACATTTCTTTTGGTGCACAGATAGAAGAGATTCTTTGAAGTATGTACCGACAAGTAGAATTACTGCATCATTGCATGCATGTGAATAAAACTGGGTAATGCCAGACTGCTTTCTAAAGTGGTAGATGTACCAATTAACACGTCCTCCAGTAAGCAGGGTTTATCTCTCCCTTTTGTACCTTTTCACCTACTCTTAATATTTTCAGAGTTCTTAAATTTTGACAGTCTGGTGAGTGTGCAGTGGTATCTTACTTTAATTTGCATTTCCTTTACTGCTAATGTGTGTGAGTATGAGTATCTTTTCATAGGTTATGGGCACATTTGTGTTTCCTCCTCTCTGAAATACACACATTCATTCTTTTGCTTACATTTTAACAAGTTTTTGTTAAATTGATTTTGGGGACTACTCTATGTTTTCTGTTTATTTACCTTTTATAGTTAGTAGTCCCCTATGTTTTCTGTTTATTTACCTTTTATAGTTACTTAGATTATAAATGACTTTTTGGCTTGCCTTTTCACTTTATAGAATCAGTGTTCTGAATATTAATATAGTCAAATTGCTCAATCTTGCACTCTTGGTCACCTTATTAAAGAAATCCTTCCTTACCTCAAGGCTATTCAGATAGTTCCTGTATTGTCTTCTAACCACTTTATAGTTTTACTTTTTCACATCTAGGCCTTTAATTCACCTGAACTTTTTTCTTCCCCCTTTGTGAAGTAGGGCTCCGACTTCATGTTTTCCATATGGATAGCCAATTGACCCAGAATCATTTATTGAAAAACTCGTTCTTTCCACTGCTCTGCGATACCAACACAGTCATACATCAAGTGTCTGCGCACTGTGGGTGTGTGTCTGGGCTCTGTAAAACAGGCTGAATTTTCACCATCCAGAAACAAAGAACAGTCTGAGCTTGGTAATTTCTTTTATCAACTCACATCTAGAACTCTTGACAGCATTCTTAACTCCTTCTCTTCCTTTAGTCATTCCTCTAAACCATCATTTCTAGTCCTCCTAGTTCTTAATGCACGTTAGTTCATGTCAGTTCTCTTGTCAAATACATTGAAGGGTCCCTCATTGAAACACTATAAAGAACTATTTTAAGCTCCTCTAGCGAGACAATGAGCCACTCCAACCTTCAGAGTGACATCAACCTCAACAGTGCCTCCCATACAGCAGATGCTCAGTAAATACTAGTTTCACAATAGGATTTCTCGCAAATTAACTGTTCATTCTTTTCAAGAGAATGTGATTTGCCTCCTGGCATTACCAGTATGTTCTCTTATGAACTTATGACCTTACATTTGTTTTAAAAAATGTATAACTTATAATTTGTCTAAATCATATAAATCATTATTTTAAAGTATCTTACTAAACCTGAAATGTAAGCAGGTAAAAGTGTAACTTGTTTAACAAAACCATGCATTCTATTACAGTTTGATCTACCTTTGTGCTGTTAGGGAAACACTCTCATAAAACCAAAATGACAAAACAAAGTGATCAAAATCTACTTAGTAACAAATTAATTTTTCATTACATTTTTTAGATGTGCAAGAAGTACAATTTGAAGGTGCTTTCTTACTTATCCTCTTTGTACATGCTGGTATTAGCTCTTGTTGAGCTGGGATATAAAAGTCTTCAGGCTGCTTCAAGGCCAGTTAACTCCGTTAAATCATACCCAGTTACGTAGTGAACTGAACCACTGCTGCCTGGGGCTGTCGGGCTGTGACAATTCAAAGATGGACAGAGGAAGAGAGAGAGAGATTGATTTTAATATGTCATTGAAGCATATTGTAAAAGTAAGCCAGTGTGATTTTCAAAATGGCCTTAAAATATTCCAAACTCAAGGAGTTTCCTTGCTCCTGCGTGGAAGGTGGCAGACTGGCAGCATTAGGGGGCAGAGAAAAGCCGATGCCTGTATTGTGTCCTCTAATAATACTGTTCTGCCTCTTTGGGTCATCTGTCCCTTAGAAGAATCCAGCTACTTGTTGTGAGGGGTGAGGGGTAGGGTGTGTGTGTTGGGGGGTGCAGGCGCGCTCTTTGCCTCCTCTTGTGCAGCATGATTTCATCTCTCACACCTGGGAAACCAAAGCAAAGGACAGTAACTCTCCCAAGGTCACCTGAAAAATTAGTGTTGTGGCCTGGGAGGTGGCGGTGGGGAGGAACAGAACCCAGTTGTCCCATCTCCAGCTTTGTGGTTGGGTACTAAATCATTTTCCTTCTCTTTTGGGAAAAAAAAATCACTAGAGGAGATGGTGGGGAGTGAGAGATTAATCAGATTTCCTCTTTTTTCCCCCCTTACCTCCTCTCCCCCTTAAGGAGATAAAAACTCCTGAAAGCAAAGGAGGTGTCCACTCTGCAGTTCTTAAGCTGGGTCCCCCAGCCACCGCGGCCCTCCAGCCCCAACTCAAAGCAATCCTGACTCCCAGGTCCAACTGTGAGCCTGGGAGGTGAAGAGTGGTTAAAACTCAGCCCTCACCTCCAGCTGGTCCCCTCCCACCTACAGTCACTGCCTTGGCAAGCCAGCCCCTCTCCCCTCTCCCAGTTGGGCACACCCACCCCTGTTGCTACCTGGCACCGAGTGCCCAACTTTCCATTTGTATTGCCCACCTGCCAGCCCCGCTCAGCCTGCTAGCAGGAGCGGAGTGCAGCAGGCTCGCCTACCCTTGGCAGCCCCAGAGCAGTTGGGCTCAGTGAGGCAACTCCTTGGGAGTGCCCTGTTGGGGTGCCCTCTGCACTTTGCAGTGTCTTTCTCTCTGCCTGGGAGAAGGAGGAAGAGGATGTCTGGTCTGGGCTGGGAGGTGGAACAGCTGCTGCCACCGAAAAGGGAGAGGCAGGAATGATGGACACTTGGAAACCCCAAAGTGGCCACAGGCCTGCACGCAGGCTCCCTTCCAACTCCATGGGCAAAGTGTGGAAACAGCAGTTGTACCCTCAGTAAGCCACTTACTGCTACCACCAGTATCTTCAAGAGAAGGTAAAGGGATGCCGGGGGAGGGATCTGGGGGCAGTGCATGCGACTGGGCCTGGAGGGGCAAGCTGTGAGCCCCCGTGCCCTTGGTGGAGTTGATGGGAGACTGTGGCCCAGGGCAGCTGCTGCCCGTGGAGTGAAGTGCAGGGATTTGGTGACAGAAAGCTGCAGGGAGAGAGACTAGACAGGGAAGAGCCACAAACCCCATCCTGGCCCTGGTGGCGGAGAGGGTTGCGGGCCCAGCGGTGCCCCTCACCCAAGGTGGGCTGCTTGGCCACCGATGCCTGGAGCCCGCCGGCAGGGCCTGCTGGCATTGTGGCTGTGCAACCCCTTCTCCTGGGCCTTGGTTGGCCTACGGTAATTCTCAGCTTTCCTCAGAGTGGTGCGGAGTCTCTCACTCCCGGGAGGCCCCTCAGCCTCCTGTGCAGGATAACTGTGGCTGGAGGCAGGACAGGACTTTTCCCTCCCTGCCTCAGGCACCGCCTGCCTGCCTGTCCCCTTGTGTGGTGTGGCATTTCACCTGATTGCTGATTCTACTTCTATGCTGGTGTTTTGGGTAGGAAGGTGGCCAAAATTCACTCAGCGTTCATTGATGTCCTTTTAAATCTTCCCTGTAAGCTTTTGCAGAGAAGGGACAATGGGCAGATGTCAGTGCAGAGAAAGAAGTGACTTTGCATTTAGTGTAGAAAAGTACTACCTTGTATGTTTACCGCAGATGGATTTCCAATGGCGCTGTCTCAGAAATGGCCTTGGCACATTCTTAGGTAACACAGCGGGTGGCATGTAGTCATGACAAATTGCGACTGGCTTTCTAGGGACCCTGAGTACGTTGTTAATGGGCTTTCTTATTTTTACAATAAGAATTTGATGCCTCTTGAACTTACTAAAAAAAAAAAAAAAAAAAAGAGTCCCCGAAGAGTGAGTTTCACTGCCTTGGAAGCTGCTTCTACGTTTGTTCGGGAGGGGAAAGTTGGATGCACCAGTCCTCTTCAGTAATTAGCCTATCTGTCAGGACTCCAGGGCCCTTCTGGATCACAGAAGACTAGTTTGGACACAGTGCCTACACTTTCTCTGGGAGGCTGTAGTTGTGCCTTGCTTGCTGGCAGAGGGCATTTCTGGCCTGGTGCAAGACTCCTTGATGCAACCTTGCTAAGCTTGTCTTTCTTATAGTGTGTGTGGTCCATGTTCCGTACCTACACCATAGTTCTGTATTTGTCCACGTAAAAGGGACAGTTGTCAGCATAGAGACCAGAAATTTCTTAGCCCTCAAGGCCCTCATTTGTAACCTCTCCCCATTTTCAAGTTAGTTTGAGTGGCCAGAAAGCAGCAAGGTGGTAGCAGGAAAGACAGTCATTTCTGTGTGGTTGCCATTGTATTTGTTTTCAGGGTCTGGAGGGAGGTACTGGATTTCGGTGAGCTATATTGCAAGTGTAAGTTGTTCAAAGAAATGTTGAGATGTAATCCAGGCACTGTCTTTTAGATATATATGTTTAATGCACTTGTTTAAATTATGCAGCATTGGGTACCTAAAGCACAGCCTGTTCAACACTTAACTATATGAATAACAAGTAACAGGTGAAGGAGGAAAGAGACCGTGTGTCTACTACACTCAACTTAGTAATTTTTATGTACCATTAGTATGTTAGAAACCAAATACATAGCATTTAATAGAGCTAATTTAATGCCATTTGGCTCTTTTTGCCCTGTAAATAATTGAAGAGAGAGACAAACAGCAGATTACTAGATCGTGCTCTAGTAATTAGGGTCGGATCCCAGAAAGCTTTAGGGCCCATTTAATAAAAGTGTGCTTCCTGCATAAAGCATTTAATACTGATTTGTGTTACGGTAAATAACATTCTCAAAACATATCTTGGTGTTTCTAGTATGAAATCTGAAATCCTATTACTCTGAATCTCTTTGTTCTGGAGAAAGACAGACCTATACAACATGGTACTCACATGACCTATACAACATGGTATTAAAGTTTGATAATTAAATCTAAATTCTCTATTGTAAAGTGTCTTGATTATCTCGCAGAGAGGCACCTCCTAAAATGTAAAGTGACTAGATCTAGATTTTGGGTAAGCACAGTTCAGAACACATAGCCCTTTTTTTCTGCCTTATCTAATCTAGCACTTGGTAGCAGGTATTGTGAGTTATTAAAAAAATAAAGAGATTTTGTTTGATTTGTAGTTAGTTTAAAAACAAGCACACTTATCCTGGCTATGTCCCAGAAAAAAATAATTTCCAAAAACTATGCATTCTTTCTGGTCCACAAAAAATAATTTATCCTGGATTGTCATTTTTATCCTCAAATTATCAGTCAAGGCAGTGATAAACACAGACACAGACACACACACACACACACACACACACACACACACACACACACACACATATATATTTTATATATATATGTGTATATATATGCTCAGTTAATGCCAACATGGGAATGGCCTCCCTCAAATCCATCAATGGCCTCCCTCAAATCCATCTTCTTTCATTCTGTGGCATTTTGGGGGGAGGAAGAAAATTTGGTTTATTTTTCCTTTCTCTTTTTTATTGAAGTTTAGTCAGTTTACAATGCATGGATTAGAAAACAAGTAAATGTATGTATATGTATGATTGAGACATGCTGTACACCAGAAACCATTCTGTGGCACTTTAATTAAAAAGCTAATATTTTAAATTTCTGTTTACAAAGCTTGAGGTGCAATCTGCCTGTTGTAGCCCCCTGTAAGGTGCAGTTCCTCATTGATTATTAGCACCCACATAATCCACTCCACAAGGCCTCAGAGGCAGTTTCCTGTCCCATCTGGGCTGCTTTAGAAGTAGTCCCTCCACTGCTTTGCACTGTTGTACCAAAATACTCTTTTCCCCACCCCTTCCCACCTGAAAGTCACTCAGCAGTGAGTGGGGCCCCTCCCAAAGGGCTTTTTTATTCATCCCCCTGTCTCAGGTGTTCAGCAGACCCACTCTGCTGACCCTGGAGGAATCCAGCAGAGTTTCTGTTTTCTCAGGGATCGCATTATATATCAGGGGTTGCCTTCTGGTGTCCAGCAAGCTGTTTTGTTTGTCCTCACAAGGTAGCACACGCTGTGTTTTTTAAATAAACTATTTGAGAATAGCTTTTAACTTACAGAAAAGTTGTAAAGATAGTACAGAGAGTTCTCACATTTGTTAACATCTCCCTATTGTTAACATCTTATGTTAGTCTAGTACATTTATCATAGCTAAATAAGCCAATATTGATACACTATGAAGTAAAGTCCTTACTTCATTCAGGATTTCTTAGTTTTTATCTAATGTCCCTTTTTCCATTGTAGGCTTCTAGCCAGGATCCCACATTGTGTTTAGCCATCATGTCTTCTTAAGTAAAAAACAAAAATAAAAGCAAACAAAAAACAAGTGTTACCTAATCTACCTAAAGAGTTACTAAACTGACTTAGAATCTGTTGTCTACAGTGATGATCCTTGCCTGGGTTTGTGTGTGTGTATGTTTTAACCTTCCTGAAATATGAGGTAGAAAACATCACTCTGTTTAAAGTACAATGATGTGTTTGCTAGTCAGAGTTGTTTTGAAACTTCTGTTTGGAAGCGCTATCAAAAACGGAGGAAAGGCATGGTTGTTTACAAAGTGACATTTGACTTAAACTTGTGATCAAGAGATGGACGTGATTGTTTGAGAAACAGTAAAGATGAGATTTCTTTTCATCAGAAGGAATAGATACTAATGAAAATGGCACCTGAAAATGAGTTTTGTTTCCATGCTTTAATATGTTCACATATGTCAAATCATTCTTGTGTTAATCATCCAAGCAGTCTGTTTTGAAAAATCTTTGTAGTCATTTTTCTCTATAAAAATAGATTAGTTGCTTCTACATTTCATTAACAATCAACAAAAATCTGTGGAGCTGTTTTACAGCGTCTGACCATATAGGTATGCTTTGTGCTTTGGCAGAAAGAGGAAATTATTAGAAAAAGTAATACAGTCGTATTAAACATAAAGTAAAATCGAGAGTGGTATGGAAGGGCAGGACATGGGTAGAAATGAAGGAGACTGTGAAATTTTCATAAGGCCTTACTGTAGAGTCACATAGAGTTTGATTTGAGTAATCTGATTTTACATGCTTGTTGAGTTTTTTGTATTTCTGTCAGGATGGTCGTAACCCAGCAGGGTTCTCTTTTGTCACCTGACTCATTTATTCTAAGATGTAGGTTGTGTAGCTTTGTAAAATATAAGCACTGTTCTACAGTGAAGAAATGTTTGTTTCTAAAACACGTTTGTTTTAAAGCCATTTTTGTTTAGGTGTATGCCAAGAAACATACCTGAACCGAGCTTCAAAATCTGAAAAATGAGTACTGTAATGTGGTATTCTATTAATATAGGCTGCTAGACAAAAGCAGTTTTTCTGAATTGAGTTTTTGGGTACATTAACATTTTGTTGAATTCCTTACATTTACTTAGCTATAGCCAAATGAATATTGTATCAGTCTGTTTTTCCAGGAGTTAAGGGTCATGATTTGATACCTGGAACTACTGAGTGTAAGAAGGCGGGTTGGAGGTACAGTAGCATTATATTAAGACTTGGGGTGCTTGTGTCTTAAGAAATAACTGTATTTGTGAGATGAATAAAGTTTTTTTAATTGTATCAATGCAGTAATGCAATTTTTTTGGAGTTGATAAATGCTTTATTTAATCAAATACATATTTTTCTTTGTCTCTTGTCTTTTTAAACTTTCAAAGGTTTGTTTAAATAGTTTGTAAAATAATGCATATCCTAATTCTACCTTTCTATTAAAGAATGAAAAATTCATCATTTATGAAAAAATACATACGTGAAATAAGTCACACAAGACATATTTGTTAGGTTGCCAAACTCTAAAACACAGATACAGAGAAAATACACACTAGAAGTTCTTGTCCATTGCAATGGGCGAAACCACTTTCAAAATGTAACCTGTTCCTTATTTTATTTCCGGCAAACCAGTAAAATCACTTACGTTCATCTGATGGAACACTTATTAAAAGAAAAATTAAACAGTTTGGTAGGTGCTCCAGGATACTTCTCCCCTTCCTCTTGCCCACACACCCATTTAGACTGGCAAACCTATTTGTATTTTATGTCAGATTTTTTTTTAACCTTTTTTACTGATTTATAATCATTTTACAATGTTGTGTCAAATTCCACTGTAGAGCACAATTTTTCAGTTATACATGAACATATATATATTCATTGTCATATTTTTTTCTCTGTGAGAGCTACCATAAGATCTTGTGTATATTTACCTGTTCCTTTTTTAAGCGAAGGCAGGGAACAGCGGGGGTTGCTAAATGTATCTCCTCCAGCCACGGGGATGAAGAAAACAGTTACTGCGGGCGGGGGTCTGATGGCCTGCAAACTACTGGAGCGGGCGCCTTGGCCGGGACCTGCTCCAGCGCGGAGAGGCGGGCGGTCTCCGGGGAGGGCCCGGGGGGCGGCCGCGGCCCACGGGAGATGGTGGAGGCGGCCGGGCCGAGTGCGCGCCTCCTGCGTCTGCGCGGGGTTGGCGGATCGCGGCCCCGCGCGGGCTTTATGGCCCAAAGGCGGCGGGTGTGTGGCGGCGGCGGCGGCGGCGGCGGCGGCGGGCGGGAGCGCGGAGGAGGTGGTAAGACGGGGGGCGCTGTCACGGAGACTCAGGCCGCGGGAGACCCCGCCGCCGCGAGGCCACTGGGCTCCCCGGTCTCGGGGCGTGAGCGCGCCGACCGGGGCTCCAGGGCTTCACGCCGGGCGAAGGAGGGGGCCTGGCTACCCTTCCGCATTTTCCTGGGCCTCTCGCCCAGGCGGCGACATGACGTGCTCCAGAAAGGCAGTAGTTTACATGGTGAATACGCTTATTTCCCTAGGTGAGTGGGGTGTTGTGGCTGCCTGGGGTGGGGGTGGGGGGTGGAAGACTCGAGGTCATGGGGATGTTAGAATGGAGATGCACTAGAGTGAACTATGTAGCACCCTTCCCCTCAGATAACTATTTCTGAATTTCCGTAATACGTATTACTTTTTTACAAGTTGGGAGCCGAATCTTAAGCTACTAGAAGGAAACAGGAAAAGGTAAGTGAAGAGAAGTAGGAAAGTTTCCAAGCACTTAGTGTCCGTAACTAGATTATACCGTACCTGTTTGGGCAATCTTTAAATTTAAATACGGGTTATTTTTATGTCATACACTGTCATGATTTTTTTTTCACTTCACTGATATACTGCTCAGACTTTGCATAAAATTACCCCAGCTTCCTTAGTGAGTACTGGAATTTTAAATTATAGGTCTTTTAGCTAAAGACAGAGGCATCTTTTTGCCTTTTCTTCTTACTAAGGAGGGAGTTGCCAGATTAAAAAACGTTTTCTCCCTGTATCTGCTTAACCAGTGAAAATCGTGTGAGGAAGATCTAGAATGGAAGTAAAAATGATATGAACAGTTAAATACCATTCATTCTTTTTAGAGATGAGGAATTTCTTGTCTAGTTTGTTTGTCTTGTCTAGTTTGTTTGTTTGGATGCCCAGTTCCCTAACGTTTATTTTCCCCGAGCATGGTCTCCCTTTCCCTCAGTCTCTCTTCAAAGGATATGAAGCCTCCCTAGTTCCTGGCCTGATTCGCAGAACCATGTATGCTAATTAAATGCTTATTAGTGACATATTCAGAAGAAGTACATGCATAGATAGCACTTTTAGACCAGAAAAAAATTATAGACCAAAATCTACAAATAGAATAACCCAGATGAATTTTCTAATGAAATTTCCATGTAGTTTGATTTGTATTTGATGTATTTTGTGCCTGTAATGAAAACTTTCTAATGTTTTACCAAGTAAGAGCCTTAAAATGGAGCACATATCAGTTGTTCAGTGGTTAATGGAATCAGAAGTGCCTTTCTGTTCAATCTTTAGTGAAGAATATGGTGCCAAAAACCCCCTCATAGTATTATATGGAAGGCAGAATTGTTACAGTGATGAATTGGTGACTCACCCTGTCTTTGCCTCCTATTACTGGCCCCTAACAAACTTTTCCCTGCTTAATTTTCAAGAAAATCCCTTCTCAAAAAAGAAAGAAGGAAAGAAAAAATCCTTTTTCAGTGTATTTCAGGTGTGGAAAAACATGTATTCATTTAATGGATAATAACTAAAATATTAACTAGCACTGAGGTGTTCAGAATTATAATTCTCTCTCAGTTACTGAGTGTTGCGTAACCCTAAACATGACATGCAGCCATTTAGCTTTTTATTCTACTCATTGGGATATTATAGGAATAGGCAAGAACATATCAAATTGTTCCGAAGTGGAAGTGTTTTATTCACTGTAATATAGCTTATGCTAAAGAAAATGTAGTAATGATATGTCAGTGATTTAAATGTAGTGCCATAATATTTGGTATAAAATTAAACTGTATATTCAAAATTGAACTTTGGGCTCCGGGATTTTCTGTGGAATGAATGTGAATGTTCTGGTTTCTCTGCTGTATCATTTTAACAAGTAAATAGAGAAACCTGGTGGAGTTCGGCTATGCCTCATGAGAAGCACTCGGGTGATACAGACATTTACCAGTGGGACTTTGGGCAGATGCTACACAGCAGAATGTCTCCTTAGAATCGCGTGTGTTGAGCACATGTGCAGATTGGAGCACGCACACAGATTTGATAACAAACTAAATAACCTCTTAATCAGGAAGATATGTGGGGAAAAGTGTAAAGAGAATGGTGACCACTAAGCCAGCAAGTTAAACATGTATCTCGCATAATCAAATTCCTTACTTTTACTTAATGCATCATCTCAATAACATAATTATATGAATATTTAAAAATTTCCAATGAGCGTTAGAAGGTAACTGTGTCAAAGATGGTGAGAGAGACAAAAAGAGAGGGCAAAAGTCAACATCTGGATGTCCTTGGGGAGAAAATGTTGAGTCTAAAACTGAGCATTGTCATTTTCCATACATTGTCTTTTAGCTAATTCTTAAGTGGATGCATTTACCATTTTGGAGGATAGAAAACAGTCTTCTGGATGGTAAATATGAAAACCTAGATTCTAAAAGAGAGATTAGAGGTGAATATAAACAGTTAACTTGCTTAGAACTAAACACGCAGAATCGTCTGGTGGATGATTTCCTACGTTGACTGTACCATCTTTATTCCAAAATTAGGTTAAGTTTTAAGCTGGTAGTTTGTGAGAAATTGCTGAGGCTCATCAGGGCTAAAATACTAACTAATGGGTCCTATTTCCTGAGTGACCCCAGCGCTCCATTCTCTGCACTTGACTTTAGGAAAGGTTAGGGAGTCTAATATTTGGTCCGTGCTCTCCAGCTGCAAGGGAAGACAGAATGGACACAATTCAAGAAATGAGCAAAGGATCTTTACAAGTAGGTCACCCAGGAAGGCATCATATCAACCAAGGGTCTGAGTGACAGGAAGGCATTCGGATCTGTATGTAGGATTGAAAACACTGCTGTGTGTGTTGTGAGAAAAAGGAAAGTGCTAATAACAAAAGTTACAGTAAGCCTGGGAATTCTAGAAAAGAATTGGACTTTGGATTAATGCATGAAATTTTTTGAATTGTTATTCATCATTGTTTTGAAATTTTCTGCTGTGTAACCCTCTTATGAGTACTTAGAATTTCAGTGTTTTGTACTTTCTGTTAACTCTTCCAAGTTCCATATTCAATTATCTTACTTTACATTATTGTTTTCCAGTTTAATGCTTATAAATTTGCTATAAAGCCAACCTATTATGGGTCATAACAGGCTGAGAGTATAGTCCTTAAGTGGGGACATAATGGACATATAGAAATGTTACTTTTGTTGTTTAAATCATCTGAAGGGATGTTTATTTCTCCTAATTTAATACCCTTTGTTATGCTGCTAATAGCATCGTCATGTGCCTGCAGCCTACGTGGTGATAGTGAATCTTTGTGAGCTGGCATTTCTTCAAAAAATGCCGTTTATTATTATTCCTGGTCTTGTGTGGTTATGGCTTTTTATTCTCTTTATTTGGTCATTGTCTAGCTTTAATTCTTCTAAAATAAGCTGTCTACCTCTGCAGTGGAACTAAGTCCTTTAGGAGTCAGATCATTCTCTGGCCTCAGTGTGGGACACAGAACCCATCCCTGTGGTGGCTGCCCATTGAACAGCGTGTGCTGTTGGGCTGCTGGGTCCAGAGGAAAAAGAGTGATTTCAGGGAAAGATTTTGTGCAACAAAACGGGCTCCTTTCATAGATACCCTAGATAATGTTTACTGATCAATGCATCATCTTCCCAGCTCCACGAGTATATGGGGCCGTTGTGCGTGATAGCAGTTTTCTTTTTTAATAAGTTGAAAAATTGGCTAATTAGAATGGGTGGAATTATGTGGATAGATCATGGAATACTGTGCCCTTGAGTTTCTTGGGGGGAAAATCAAAGTCACCAAAAATGAAGCTTAGGTGATAAACTTACATTTGTATTATACTTAAGCTCCTCAAATGACACTATACTATTTCTCCTATTTCCCCTGTTTAGTTCAGATATCTTTTTAAGGTCACCAGTTTAAGGCTTAAAATCTTTTTTATGATTTTTGAACATGGTGATCTTGAGAGTTATAATTAGGAGTATATTTGTGCTGGAGAACCTCTTAAACCTTTCCTTACTTGTAGAATAACAATGAAATATTCCACACTTTTGGCTCGGGGCTCACTGTTTTCCAGACTCCCCATATGGGTGTCCTCAGCCAGCTTGGCAGCTGCTCCCCCGTTCTCTAGTGTGTGTGGGTTCGTTCATTAGCAGCAAAGACCCTCATCACAGGGCCTGTGCCCTATCCTTCTTTTCCCCCAGCCCCTGCCCCCAGCACAGTGCCTGGGCATGAGAGAAACAAGATAAATGCATGTGGACCTACAATGAGAAAGAATACGGAAACGAACGTATGTAGGTTTATGTGTAACTGAAACATTATGCTGTACACCAGGAATTGGCACAGTAATTTAAAAACAGGGTAAAATGCCTGTTAGGTTAGTGACTATGTGTTGCCCCACAAACGATGGTGCTGTGTTTCAGGTTATTTCACCTCGCTCTGCAGTCAGTGTTACGCATCTTCCTGGGCTTGTGCTACTACAGTAACGCTGCGGACACTAGAAACACGATAGTTGCTTCATGTTTTCTTGCTGGGGAAGAGGCTGCAAATTGCTTTCAAAGTTCGGATTTTGAGACCTGAACAGTCTTCATCCATGTTAATGATCTCCCTGTTACTTGTATCCTGAAGGCAATCATGTGCATGTGACATGTTGGGGCAGTTGCTTGTCACCGCCATCTCCGCCCCTCTCAAACCTACCTCGCGTCCTAATTTGCCCCTGAGCCTCTGCGTTTCTGCTGCATGTCTCACATTTCTAAGCTGTATTACATGACCCAGATCCACTTTAAAAGAATACTTTTCCCAAATCTTCCCGTCATTGTGTGAGATACCACAAATTTGACTTCTTTCCTTTCTTTTTCTAAATCCCTCTCTTTCCCCCTCAAACTTCCCTCCTCCGTTGTATTCAGTACATCTCCCCTGCTGTTGGCAGGGTCTTCTTCCAGAATTTATGCTATTTGCATACTTAAAAATGCTCTCCGTGTCCCTGTTGTGGCTGAAGGAAACGTAAATCTCTGAGGCTGTCAGCTCAGGGGCTTCACGGCTGAGCCCTCAACCGCCTCCCTGGTCTCTTCTCCACGTGCCCTCCCAGACACCGGAGGCTTCCCTGCACTGGTTTGTCTAGTTTTCCTGGACGCACCATTCCTTCCACTCTCCTAGGTGTCGGCCAGGGCTGTTCTCTGTGCGGAGCACTGCACAGCCATTCTTTACTGGGAAAGGTCCTCTTGACCCTTCATGGCACAGGGCTCACAAGTGATACCTGAGCCCAGCTCCCTCTGGGAAAGTGGGACACTTCCTTTCTGGGCAGTCAGTGTACTTGGTTCATATTCCTGTTACCATGTTTATCAAGTGTACAATGAGTTGTAGGATCTTTTTTAAATTATAAAAGCAAGAGATGAGTTTAAAAGTTCACATGATACAGAAATGTGTACAGTAATGAAGAGAATGCACACAATTTTGCAACATCTTTCACTTCATGATGTCTCACGGGCATCCTGTGTCAGTTTCTATGTGTCTCTTTTTTTCTGGGTATATGATATTTTATGGTATGGGTGTGCCATGGTTTACTTAACTATTTCCCTGTTGGTAGACATTGACTACTTCCAATTTTTATTTATTATTTTACACTCCATACATGTATACAATGAACGCCTTTGCAAATAGATCCTTTTGCACATGTGACTGAATTTCAGTAGAATAGATTCCCAGAAGTAAAACTGCTGGGTTGAAGAGCATCTTTAATCTTGGTAAGGGCTCTCCAGTTGCCTCCCAAAGACACTAATAGTGGCCTCTCCCCCTAGTAGGATATGGGACTGTATCCTTGTCCTTTAGCCGTTTCCTCTTGTTTCATGCAGGGCTTGTGTATTTCTTGACTTTATTCCCAGGTACGCAATCATTTTATAAAATGTTAACACGTGGACCTTTTTCTATAACTTTCTTTAAAGTTTGGAATTGATAGTGTATAGGAAAGAGTTCATTTTTGTATACATATCTCATACCAGTTACCTTTTGTTTACTCTTGTTATGTCAAATAGCGTTTAGTTAATTCCTTTGGATTTTCTGGGTAAGCAAGTATTTGTTTTCTAGTATTTGCAATTCTTTCTTTTTTATTCCTTTATTAATCAGTTTTTAAACATCGATAATAGATATTTATCAAATGTCTTTTTGGCACTCAAGGTGATAGTACATTTCTTTCCTAATTTTTTAATATGAAACATTCTTTCCAAATGTTGAAACGTCTTTGCATTCCTGGCTGAAACCTGATTCATCAAATTATCCTTTTAATATGCTTCCATTTTGAATGTGCTCATGTTTAACTTCAAACATTCTCCACTATTTTTTCCGTTGTAATGATTTTCTTGTATTTGCCCCATTTGGATATGGGCTCTTTGAGAACAGGAACCATCAGTGTAAATCACCCTTCACCTCACAGAACACCTGGTACACAAAAGATTCTAAAGCTACACCTGTTTTTGTGCTCTGAGATCCGGGATTCAAATCCCAGTTCTACCCTTTACTAATGGTGTGGGTGGGTCACTTAACATCAGTCTGTTTTGCCATTTGTAAATTGCAGTATCACTGCCTTAAAGGGTCTATGTAAACTTTAAATGGAAGAACACCTGTGAAGTATGTATTACAGTGTTTAGAGCATTAAAAAGTAATTGAAGTTCACTTCCTTTATTTTTTCCTTTGATACAGAAAAGTAACCTTAGTTTATCTGTCATGGGACTTAGCAGGGCAATGCAAGAACGTTGCCAGTGGAGGAGACCCTGGGTGATGCTGCACCTCCACGCGTCACCACAGAAAGGCCGGGCTGACAACAGCCTCCTTCTGACCCCTGTTGTCACACAAATGCTTGTGAGGCATGTGGAAAGTGCTAACTAAAAACTGGCACATGCCACCTGCCTCTCCAAGGATCAGATCAGGTTGGCACTCGCCAGCTAACTCTGCTTGGAGTCAATCATGAGCCGCTGCCACCGCTGACCTCTGACACTCTGTGAGAGGAGTTCAGGACGGAGGTCAGGAGTGAGGCACTCTGTGCTCTCTGAAATCTGGCTGAACAGGCCTTCAGACAGTTAGGTATTTTCAGGAGATTTTATGGCCCAAAGTCTAACATCTCATATCTAGAAAAGTACAAAAATCATTGACGGTGACATCTGCTCCTCGTGACCAGCAGCAGCCTCTGTCTCAGTGTGTGCTTGACTGCATGTGCCCCCTTCACTGAAATCCTGTATGACACTGAGTTTTCCCTTTGCCTCTTTGGAAGAGTTTCTCAGAGCTTTCATTTTGCCGCCAATATAACTTAACCCAGAACTCTCACATTGTGTGACTTTATTTCAGTCGACAACGGGAATAAACTGAAGGGTGAAGAGACAGAAAGAGTTATCGGGGGGTGCTCTCTGGGGGACAAGGCCCTCAGCATCCTGAAGCTTCACGCCACTCCATGACCAGTCACATGCCAACACGTCTTTGTCGGGTGAGTCTAAATTCTTCAAATGTCCTGAACCAGCCAGCCAACTAGCATCAACATTTGAAAGGAAAGCAGTGTGGCCCAGAAGCAGTGGCAGAGATCTGAGATGCCTGGGGCTGGCACGTGCGGGTAGGGCGTGCTGGGCCTCAGGGCCTCTGAGCGCACAGGCAGGGGCTCGGGGTTCCGAGGCACACGGGCACTGCATCGGCGTTGCTAGGCTGCGGTTACTGTGTACGGATAGAGTCCAACGGACACAGCTTCCCAGCCAGACCCCAGTGGTGGTGGAAAGCCTACTCGTGGAGATGATGAGCCGATTTTTTTGCGTTTGCCGTGCTAACTGTGAGTCACCCGTGGGCTGTACCATCAGCCCTGAGAGAGACCGCAGGAACTCACAGCCTGGCTACCACATCCGCAGGAGAGACTTTAAAAAAATCCACAGAGCTGCCTGTGTTGGAGATGTCAGGAAGGTCCAGCGAGTACTCTTCCTGAGGCAGAATGGCCTGGACGAGCCTGATAGAAAGAACAGGTCACAGGGGTGGCGGGACAGGGTGGGGCGGGTCTGGGAGGGGCCAGGGGCCCGGGGCCTGGCCCAGCTGTCAGTTTCCCTCTGAGGCTCCTGGAAACCAGCGTGGGGTCCAGTGCCCAGCAAACTTTATAGGTGGCTAAAGCTTGAACTGGTTTTGGACCCACTCATATTTCCCCTTAGAGAGCAGTTTCCTGACAGTTTTTCAGTGACTTAACTGCATGGCAGTAATAATATAAACCAAATTCAACATAAAGGTAAAATGGAATCTTATTTTGAACGTACACTTTTATATACAGGAAAGTGTGTAATGAGAAAAATAATTCCCATGATAGATGCGCCTTTGGGATAAAACTTATTGGGATAAAATTCAAGATCCATTTTATATCAGTGTACACGTTTGTACATACGTTCTTCACTGAAGGACCTTAAAGGACAACTTTGAAGTGGGGAGACAGCTGTGCTCTTGAACAGGTGGACTCATTTTCTCAAAGTGTGTGGTCTTCCCATATTTATTGAGTTTTCCATATACCAAGTGAACATATCAGAGTTTTTAAAAACTTTGAGTTGCACATGCTGTTTTGAATTCTTGTGATGAAATTCAAATTTCTGTGTAGTAGACAAAGACAAAGCTTTGCCGTTCTAGATATCAAAATGTGCTGTAGATTTCCACAGATTACGGCTTTACCAACAGTTGAGAAAACAGATAAATGAATGGAACGGAACATGCCCAAACACCCAAGTCTATGTAAGACTTTAGAACTTGTTACTGATGAAATTTCCTATAAGGAAAAGAGGAGTTATTCATGAATGGTGGAGAAATAATCAATTTGGAGAAAAGTAGCTAGGTTTTTATCTCACAAACAAGTGTCAGATGTATAGATTAACATTTTCAAGTATTGAAAGTGAGAAAAGTACCGGAAGAAAACGTAAATTCCTGTCTATACATTTTTTATGCTGACAAAGACATTCCTAAGAAGGACTTCAAAAGCAAGAATTCTGGAGGTTGATTTAACAACATAAAAAAAATTAAAACTCTGTAGATTAGAAAATAAGATTAACCAGAGGAAAAACAATGTGCTTTTAAAAGATGTGCAGTGTATTTGTGTCAGACGAATTCTTCATTTTTACTGACAAGTCTTTGAAAGCAACAAGCAAAAATAGCCCCTAATTTGAAATTGGGCAAAGTACAATTTTTTCTTGTCTATAAGTGACCAATAGATAACAGGGAAAATATTTAATATCTCTGGTCAGAAAAGGAATTTAAGTGAAAAGAAATGAAATACCATTTTCCTTTCAAAAATTCCTCAAGATGAAGAGCGGTGGTACTTTTACTGCTGATTTAAGTTTAAGTTGCTTTTGAGTTTTCAAAGAGATAATTTGCTGATGATAAGTACTACATTAAAACATGTATATTTCCTTTACACGTGAATGCTGTTTGTATAAGTGAGAGATAAATAGAGCTAAATTAGATATAAATGACATACAACTTACTTTTCTCAAGGACTACCTAAAACAGCAATGTATAAAGGAAAACTCACAAAAGATTTTTAAAATCAATTGCAGTGCATTTGGTGTGAGTCAGTCTTTGACCATGGAAGGCGGCATAGATCCTAGATGTATGTTCCCTTGCAGAGATCACCTTTTGAAAATCACTGAAAAACAGAAAAAAAAAATCAATTTTATTATATATAAACAGAAGAAGGCTATGGTTTTCTCTTAGCCAAAACTAGGTACACAAGTGTGATAAAAATATAGTTCTGGGCATTTGCATTCTATGTGAAGATTTTCCTTCTAATAAAATCTGATTTCTACAATGAAGCAGTAGAAAAATTCTAGAAAATGTTTTATTATGAATGAAATACTCCTGGGAAAGAGCAAGAATATGAATCTTGCACAGATAAAACTAATTTCTAACTTTCTGTTTTGTAAATTTTTTTGAGGATTTGAATCTCGAGACGTCTAGCCTCTTCAGAAGTAAAGGGAATCTTGTTATCTGTGCTTGTAGGTTTCACTAGGAATATATTATATGCCCATGTTTTGGAGTATATGTAGCTTTATTATATATTGCATGTTAATGATTATAGAGTAATCATTTTACTTTACATTCTTATGGAAATTAAAAATAGTAAATATAAATGAGTATTAGTGTTGCAAAAGTTTGTAAAATTTTAGGTGTGTCCTTATGACAAGAAAGTCAAAAATAGCAATGTCAATGAGTGTTCCTATTGCAAAAGTATTGCTTTCCTTTATAAAACATTTCCTAAAAAAGATTGAACTCTCCAAGATATTTATTCATTCTTTCAATCCATTTATTCCTCAACTGTAACCTGAATACTATGATGTAGTAGACATAAACTTCATCTGTCTGTCAGAACCCTTTCCTCCTTAAAAACTCCATGTTGCTTCCTCGGAGCAAGATGAGAACTTTAAAACTGAAATATTAAGACTTCATTTTGGTTTAAGCCTTTCCTCCCTTCCTTCAAACAAAAGTGTGCCTGAAGGTAGGAAACTGTAAAAGCTAACATTTACCTGCCCCTTTGAACATTTAGAGTAGTATATAATTTTGATATTGATCATTGGAAATTTTGCATTCATACAATGTACAAATCTAAATATTGAATAAAAGAAGCCATCCTGATTCAGTTGAACCCTGAATTTCCTTTGGCTGAAAGTTTCTTGAAAATCAGAGTAAGAGTTCCATTTTCAAAAATTCTTGTTTTGTTTATTTGAGTTCTCTTTCCCTGTAATGCTTTTATTTTATGATTTTTTAAACTGAAGTTTAGTTGATTTACAATATTGCCTATCATGTTTTTAAGATCTAAAGTTGATTTAAATGCCACCCATGTGACAAGAAGTGCACTAGACCTGTGGCATAGACCATTATTGCACTTACTGGAAGACACCATAGGTTGTCAAATGCCCCACTATTTTATGTCCCAATAAGGAAATTTGTTAAGTGCTGCCAGCTCCCAGATACAGAGAACAAACTAGTGGTTCACAGTGGGAAGAGGGAAGTGGGGTGGGGCAGTATAGGGGTAGGGAACTTAGAGGCACAAACTGTTAGATTTAAAAGAAGCTACCAGGATATATTGTACAACACGGGGAGTATAGCTACTGTTTGATAATAACTCCAAATGGAGTATAACTTTGAAAGGTTGTGAATCACTGAATTGTACACCTGTAATTTCTGTCACCGTGTTATACATCAACTATACTTCCACAACAATAAAAATGCAACTGGAGACAAAAAGATATTCCAATAATTAGGCCAACAGGAAAAGTGAGAAACAGTTTTAAAAAATACTACCAATTATGGTTGTAAGACATGATGAATTTGAAATTGCCTTCCCATGCCAGAGATGTTAAACTGTGAGAAAATGAGCATCTTAGAATCATTGAAGTCCAGTGTTCTCTCTGATCCTTACAGCAGCAAAGTAGGTGTGATACCATTTTACTTCATTGAAATGCTGTCTTTGTAAAATAGTAGTAAGAGTCATGATTATATTGTCAGACAGCAACTGAGCTGTTACTTGTGCAAGGAACTGTTGTAAACACTGTGCATAGATTTTCACTGAAGCCTCACAGCCGTGTCCTGTGAGATAACTCCTACTTCATCCCTGTTTGGTTGATGAGGAAATTGAGGCACAGAAAGGCTAAGTGGCAGCTAGTAAGTGACAGTTAAAGTAGAAGTCCGGCCCAAGTTGAGCTGAATCTCAAGGTCATGCTTACTATTCAAACAGGTTGTTCTTCCTTTAATGTGGTGAGTAGTGAGAGCTTATAAACAGTGTTCTTCCTGCATAAGGAAACTGAGTATTTCTTTTAAAGGGGTAGGAAGAGCATGCTATTGAATGTTTCCAATGACATGAGTAATGGTATGTTTGAACTAGTAAGCTCTAATGTCCTAAAAAGTCATCTCCCATTCATAGGACGGCCCTCCATTTGGCCTCTGCCAATGGCCACGGAGGCGTGGTGACTCTTCTTCTGGAGCGAGGCTGCCAGGTCGATGCGCAGGACAGGAAGAAAAGGACGGCGCTGATCAAGGTGAGTAGCAGCCAGCCGTGCCCACATGAGATGGATTCGATGTAATGACTTAGAACTGAATTGATCTGGTTTAAGTATAATGAACCACTGGGACTTGTGGCATGTTGACTTGGAATTCCTGGCACTTACAGTCTGTTTCTTGGCATGATACCGACAGGCCGTACAGTGCGAGGCGGAGGAGTGCGTGGACATCCTCCTTAAAAGTGGAGCGAACGTCAACGCCGCAGATGTGCTTGGCAACACCGCGCTCCACTACGCGGCACGCCTCGACACCGCGTCTATCGCAGAGAAGCTGCTGTCCCACGCTGCGGACATGGACGCGAAAAACCAGGTATAGCTCCAGTTGCTTTCTTGACAAACTATTTCAAATACAGGTTCTTTTGTAGCCACAGGTGTTTTATTTCTAATACATGTACCGAATAGACTACATCAGGCCCTGTTACCATGGAAATAAGTCCAAAGCCAAGGCCAGGGGCCAGAGAAAGGTGACGCCCACAGGAAAGGCAGAGCTCTGTCACCCAGCGCCTGTGCTACCCCGGAAGGAACAGCTCCCCATTAGGAGGCGCTTGGGAGTGGGTGGTAGGTTCAGAGGCCACAGAAGATGAAGGCCTGGGGGAGTGAAGTGATGATGGGGGCTGGCTGCCTTCAGAGGCGGGGTGGCTACTGGGGATGGGTGGGAGGAGGGAGACCCAGTATGCAGCAGGGGAGCTGGGTGAGTGCACATGGGCAGGGGAGGCAGCAGGCCACAGGCCCTGAGCACCCCAGGACCCCCAGTAATAGGATCAGGACAAGTGAGGCCAGGTCGTGTTTGACAACCAGCAGGGGCATTCACTGGTGCTGGTGGCCACGCGGCCCACCACGTACACCCCAGGGTCTTCCGTGCTCAGCCTGGTGCAGCTCCTCAGCGGGGCTGTGGCTCTGTGTGGGCAGCAGGTGATGGCAAAGCTGGTCCGCCTGCTTTTCCTCCGGGACATCCGTTACCTCCCGCCACTGCAGCCCTGCCAGGAATGCCCTCCCCTGACATAGTAGGTTCAGTTTTACGTATTATTGGAGGTGCAGGCACTTCTTGAGTGAAAATATTTGGAAAGAACTTAATTGTCTAAGATTTCACTTTGAATAATGAGATTTCCAAAGAAGCATTAGAAGGTGCAGCTTTCTTTTGTTTATTTATGGCAGATATTTGTGCAAACATTGCATTTGTTGCAGGTAAAAAAAAATTCTTTCTGTTTTTACCCACTCACATTTTTTTCTGATTGGTGTAAAAATCGAAGAAAGCAAAACTTGCCTTGGAAATAGACTTTGTCTTAACACTGAAGCAAAACAAAAACATCTGACAGTGTAATCAACTCCTTGCTGCTATGGACAAGTTTCTGTTTTATTAAAACAAAGAATTTATCTAAAACTGATTTCTGTCTCATTGCCCAAGGCTTAAGAGGAAATAAAAGGAAACAGACTATGGACTGAGCAGCTGAAACATGCAGGCTAGTGTGGAAATTGGGCAATAGGGAAATAGCGAGAGGAGGTTTTTGTTTTCCTTCTGTTTATGTAGTTGGGCAAGCTGCTCTTCACCTGTCGGGGAGAAACACTGTCATCTTGGGAAAGAGTGTGAGTGAACTGTACACTTGCCGAGACATCAGTTTTATGGGGACTCTGAGGAAATGACACTGGTGGTGAACGGGGGGTGAGTAAGTGGGAAATAAGAGAGAAGAACAGATAATGAACTGGCCCAGTGTCCTATTCTGGCAGAAACAGACCCTTAGATAAGAGTCTAGACTTGGCTGTCAAATCTAGGATGTCTTGATGGGAAGTAAAGAAGGCAGAGATAATGAAATCAAGTTGCTTCTGAATTGAGTAGTCCCTGTTGTACTGCTGTCTACCCAGGAGAATGAAATGCAGTTTTGTTAAGTGACTTTTATGTCTCAACTTTTCTTTGTGCAAATCCTCAGATGAGAGAAGGAACTGGCCACGTGGGTAAGCGATGAGTCCGAACTGGTCGGTTGTCTCCTGTGCGAGTTCTCAGCTAAAATTGTGCCAGTGAACCACAGTCACCTGGCAGCATTTCCAAAAATGTACAAGCCTAGGCTGTCCCCTGAAGATTTTGAGTGAATAAATGTAGTAAGGCCTGGACACGGGTAGTTAGAAAGATTTCCTTGAGATTCTGATACAACCCTTGGGTGAGAACTGTTGAATGGCTACGTGTAATATATGTCAGTTCACAGCTCTCGAAAAGAAGGCCTCTCTAGAAGAGTGGGAGTTTCACAGATGTGGCTTCCTTTAGTGCTCTCCTTTCCAGCCACAGAAGCCTGACTTTTATCCATCTCTACTTCTGTGCTTGACAAGTTAAAACGAGTATTATTGGCAGTGTCTGTGGGCTTGAAGAATAACTCCTTTTTCCTTCCAATCACTGATCATTCAGTGGCACTCAAAGAGTCTTAGAAATTTGCTTCTGGTGAATGATTTAATAAGTAGAGCCCTTTAAGGATTTTGCACCTTTTGTTACCAACCAAGGCATTAGGCCAGCAGGGTTTCCTGAGTGCAGTAATAGTAAATCATGACCCTTCTGTTAGTTAAATCTGTGTGACCGAATCTTGCAATATATCTGTTAGATTCACTGAGCGCCTGCATCATTAAAATGGTGGGTTTTTTAAAAAATTGCAGTATACTTGATTTACAGTGTTGTGTTAGTTTCTGCTTTATAGCGGTGATTCAGTTATATATATATACACACACACACGTTCATATTCTTGGCCACTTTGGTTTACTACAGGATGTTGCATACAGGGCCTTGTACTGTATAGTGGGACCTTGTCATTTATCTATTTTATATGCAGTAGTTTGTATTTGCTACTCCCAAACTGCTAACTTACCCCTCCTCCACCACCTTTCCCCTTTGGTAGCCATCAGTTTGTTTTCTACATCTGTGAGTCTGTTTCTGTTTCTTCAGTAAGTTCATTGGTGTCATAGTTTGGAGTCCACATATTAAGTGATATCACCTGGGGTTTGTCTTTCTCTTTCCAACTTACCTCATCCAGGATGGTAATCTCTAGACCCATCCATGTTGTTGCAAATGGCAGGATTTCATTGTTTTTATGGCTGAGTAGTATTCCATTCTATATGAATATACCATGCAAGATGGCAGTTTTAAACATCAAAACCCAGGAAGTTACTAACAGAAGGGCATTGTTTTAATAATGTAGTTTCAGCCATCTTATGAACTAGAGATCCATGTGATTAACAATAAGGGGGACTGAGATACAGATTGTAGTCTGAGAAGGCATAGGAAAGTTCCTAAAGTGGGTATTATGAGTCTTAACAGCACTTTTTATGACATGTTTGGGCCCAGTTTTTTTTTTTTTTTTCTTGGTAGGACACATGATACTAAAGGAAGGAAAGGTTTTACATCCAAATATTTGCTTTATACCCAACTGTTTGGAAACACAGCAAACATACAAACACAAGTGGGCTATAGACGAAACATTCCCAGATATATTCAGTTGGCCTCCACACATTGAGTCAACATTTAAAATTTAGGAGACTCATGCAGAAATCTACATTTCAGACTTCAACTAAAGGAACAAATCTAGTCCCCCATGAGCCCAGGCTCCCGTGTGGTCTGCTGTGCAGAGGCGGCCCCTAGTCAGTGGGGGGTGTGTTCTCCACTTTGCTGTCCTCACCTGGGACCTTCACTGAACGTGGGTCCCCTACTTTGCCTTTGTAAGCATTTGACTTGATAATTCCTGTTTTATAGTATATTTTGATAATGATTTTGAGATTTTAAAGGCAGTGTATATTAAATTTATAATCTATTTCATATTGTATAATAATCTCATGCACGGGATTGAATTTTTCAAATTAGAACTTATAAGTTGATTTTTAAAACAAACTTTTTTTTTCATGAATATGCAAATAATCATTCCTATCAGAATGTCTGTAAACCTGATGAGGTTGGTCGTGGTCATAGCTGACAGGTTATGCTCACGGCAGACGGTGTGATGTCTTTCTCCTCCGTGGGGCTCCTTAGAGCTGCGCTTGACTCAGTAGCTACATGGCTCCCTGCGGAGCAGGGCTGAGAGCACTGAGCGCAGTCACAGGGCAGTAAGGGGGCGACAGAAGGCCTGGCAGAAGCAAAGGTTCTTGGAACCAGTAAGTGCTTGAAGTGAGTTTTAGAGAATGACTTCACGGTGAACTTTCTGAAGAGCTCAAGGAGGAGTGTTTTAAAGAGTAGGAGCCCAGAGGGGTGAGGAGGAAGAGGCTACTTTGTATTTACTTTACATGATATGTTTATGTTTAGAGACTTACAAGTTTTTACATTCAGTTTTGAAATATGTAATTTTGTACATTATACACTGTTTTTGCTGTTTTACAGGATGACCTGACGCCACTATTCGTTGCCAGAAGGGAAAACAGGCAGCGAATGGCAGAATATTTGAATGAAAAACAGGCAAATATGCCTACAGTTGAGAAGACGAAAAGGTACAGTAGTTTGTTATCTTTTTTAAAAAAAAAAACCTTTGCTGTTGTTCCTGAGCAGTATCAGTTAGAAAACTTAAATTAATAAAATGATTAACTTAGAACCCACACATCTTCGGTTAGGGAGAAAAGCAATTCCGACTGGGTGTCACAAAGAACAGAATAGAGCAGGATTCATCTTCCTTTATAATATTGACTGATGTCATTTCCAACCTGATTCTTTTGATCATATGGTCTTCTCATAGGTCAGGGAGATCACTTTCATTTTATTAGTATGAATTCCAATTTTAATTGACGTTATGATAGAACAGTGAATACCTGAACTCTTTTATAATAATTTTTAAATTTCTACTGTGTATAGGTTTTTTCTTAAAAGATGAAGGTTAAACATAGAGGAATTTGTTTTGTCTTTTAGATGACTATTAGCTTGAAATGACTTTCTTTGAAGAATACTGGTATTTTCAGGTTATCACACACGAATATTCATCACCATTACTGGGTCCTGTGGGCTCATCCGTTTTTATCCTTTTTCAATTCTCGTACATTTTGATGATTTTAGTTTTAATTGATAATGGTAGAAAGAGGAAAGATAGCTTTAGTGATTGAATAAATATTTCCTTTAAAGCAGACAAGCCAGTGGTAGATGATAAAGAGGAAAGAGTTGAGCTTTAGATCCAGCCCAGGTTTAAGTCCTAGCTTTCCTGTTTGTCAGGTGTGTTCCCTGGGGAACATGACTTCTTATCGACAAATAGGTTTCCTGATACGTAAAGGAGGACAGGAGTACCTCCTTTATCGGGGGTTGTGTGTAAGAAAGAAACACATACGGTATTTAATTCAGGGCCAAGCACATGCTTCTCAGCATGATTCACTGCAACCGTGACTATTTTCATTATTCACATTATTGTTTGAAGCCTGCAAACAGCTTTTGTTTTCCTGACCTCTAGCTGATTTTAAAGTATAATATTTCAGACTCAGTAAGAAATGGGGAAATCTTTATTTAAATCTTTCCCTACTTTAGATAAGTGACCTCAGCATCGTTTCTTGTCCATCAGAGGACTTTAAATCTGCAACTTCGTCTCTGTGTCACCCCAGGACGACAGGGGGCTGCTTTTTTGTGGCTTGCTTTTGGCCTTGAGGTGATTTGCTGAGACGAACACTTGAGCATGTATATGATCAGTCTTACAGAGATGGTCAAGATACAATATATCAAATTAGCTGTTGAAGTAAGTTAAGTAAATTCCTCGGGGAGGGGGTGAGTTTTCTTCCCTGATTTTAGAACAGCCCTCATGCTTGCTGTAAGTGATGAATCACCAAATCTGGTCAGGCTGCTTCTTCAACAAGGCATTGATGTCTTTTCTCAAGGTATCTAGGCATGCAGTGTAGAAGGATATGCTCTTACTAGTGGTTTTAATATGTAAGTGTTTACACTAAAATGGCGATGATCACTAAACTGGGGTTGAAAATAAGTGTTACTTGTCACACGACAGGTGAGAGTTCCGAGTTGGGTGCAGGCAGTTGGGGGATGGCAGTGAGCTGTGCCCCTTCATGAGCTGGAAATCACGCCGAAGGCCAGACTAGTGAGATGCAGCAGTGGCCCAGGATTCTTTATCTCAGGGCCTCTGAGCCCTTTGTCAACTTCAGCATCCTTGTGTTCTGTATTTCATTCCAAGTGTATCCCTTATGCATGGGGTACAAACAATGCCATAACTGATTTTTCTTAGCAGCTATTTTGGTCTTAAAGTGTTTAGTTGAGCAGAAAATCCTGTCTTTTGCCTTGAGGACTTTCCTCTGTACTCTTCCTCTGGAATCTTCCAAGAAGCGAAGGGATTCCCTGAGGTCAAAGTGACACCCGTCTTCCACAGGTCACTGGGGCTGGGGTGGGGAGGAGGGCTTTCTAGCCATTCTGTGGTTCCCCTCGATTCTGTTGCTGCAGCGTCGGCGTGAAAACTGGTCTTAACAGGGTCTCGTTGGCAGCTGGGTCTGCGCTCTGCATGTTGCTCTCTAAAGACCTTTACTAACATCATTTTAAAAGAAGAAAAGAAAACAGAACGTGGCCCTGCAGTTGGTCCTGTGTGACCTCTCCTCCTGGGATGCCCATGCTGACCCACACGCCTCAGCCTTCCTCGTGACCCACGCTCAGACTGCAAGGCGACAGCTTGTTTAGTTCTCACGCATTGCTTGTGTGACGTCCTGTACTTACAAATACAGCTACAAAACATGTAATAGCTGAGGTGCCCTGAATTGTAATCCCTGAAAATAGGATGGCTCATCATCATAACTTGGAACATTTTCTGAAAACTGCACCTTTGAATATTGCACCTATGAAAAAACACGCATTGGTTTTTATTTGGGATGCTAAAATAGTTCTGGCATTAAAGTTCAGGAAGGATTTATTTAATTTCTTCGCCGTTTCTCGGAGCATTTTGGGGGTATATTATGTCATTAAATCCTCTGAATACTATTGGGAATTAAGGCTGTAAGATCCCAGTTTTATAGAGGAAGACTTTGAGCTGATGAGAAACAACTTTTTCAGGAGCAAATAGCTGTTGGTTACAGAGCGCGGACTTCTGAGTTCAAGATCCTTTCCGTGTGTCAGACTAAGTCTGGTTCACTTCGTGAGCTATCCTGCCCTCAATTCGTGACTACTTAACCTGACTTTTTTTCTCCTTTAATTACATGCTAAAGGACAAGTTTATAGAACTTACAAATTTGAGGTATACAGGACCATTGAAGGTTTGATATTAGCTCTGCTATTGTCTGAAATAATGTAAGAATTTAGTATCTTTGGTCATTTTCATATTGGCATTCAAGAGTAATATTTATCGATTACTTTTTTTTTTAACATAGCGAACACAAAGACGAAAGGAGACGTGAAACGCCTTTTCAGACTACCAGCCTGGCCAAGACTTCTGATTGTAAGTGACTGTCTGTGGTCCTGCCATAGATGGAGAAAGTGAGAGGGAGGCAGTGCTGATCATGACAGAGCAGTCAGAACAGCCGGTGTGGGGATTTCATGTATACCTTGGTTTTTACAATTAATTTCTCCCTTAATGCTCTAGTATTCCAAATTATTTAGGAAGTTACTTGTAGGTCATTTAAACCCTGAGACAGTGTTGTCTGGAAAGAAATTCACGTATTTAAACACAGCCCCTGAAATCCCATGTTCTGTCTTTGTGTAAAGAAGGAAAACAGATCTTTAAGTTTGTTGTACATTTCCTCTATCAACCACACTATAACACACTGGACTTCTCATAGAATTGGATCTAATGGGTTACACTTAGGAAATGAAGGTTAGTTATTGCACAGTGACTCATCTCACTTAAAAAGTTACTGTCTTTAAAAGTGGGAAGCCAGAATCCCTTCCTGGTACTCTGACGCCATGGCAACCCATGAGTACTGCAAAGCTGAGCCAGTGCGCAGCACACCAGTAAGAGATTGTTGCTGAAAAGTCCCCAGCGACAGTACAGAAGTCCGGCAAGCAATGCCTTGTGGAGAAGCACTGGTCGTTTTTCCCATCCTTACACCAACCAGGTCTCTTACCAACTTCATTCCTCCTAAGTGCAAACAGAATGAGATATGCTGACCTAATGAGAACCAGATGTATTCTTCTCTTTCTCCTCCTTCTCTCCTCCCTCTTCCTCTTCCTCTTCTTATTCTTGGATACTTGTCATGAAACTAATTTTGTTAGAACAAGCTGCTCTGTTGCCATCAGTTAAAGGATTTTCATCATAAATACTCAAATAGCTCAACACAGGACTTAAGAAATTCCAGTAAAAGCACAAAAATGCTTCCCATGAACATGAACACGGCTGTGCCGCCTAGATGAGAGCCCTGGCACTTGCACAGTCTGCGCTGTGTGAGGGCCCCTGTAACATAGCAGGCCCCTGTCAAGCAAAGAGCATCTGCTGGTTGGCGTTACCAGTTATGGGAGACACAAAGATGGAACTGATAGTTCTTGTCCTTAAGGGAATCATAATACAGTAGAGTTGTCCCTGGTTGTTTTCTGTGTTTTTTTAAATAGAATTTTGAAAGGAAGCATTCTCATTTATCTGGTAATTATTATCACTTTTTAAGTCACTTTTCCCCATGTAAATGGCTGTCAAGTGTCACATAGGTGCTAAGCACGAACCTGACGTTAACAAAATGCAGACATTTAGCACGCAGCCCCGCCCCCCAGGAGCATGTCACTTATTGTCATGTTTGTGAGTCCCTCGGTGACTCTGCTCCCTGTGTCCCAGGGCCACTAGGGCTTCATAAGTGTCTTTCTGTATCTTTTGTTGGTATTTCATATGTGCCCAATACTTTAATTAAGATCATGGTGAGGAAATGCCTTTTGAAAAAGTGGGCAGGATTGGAGGGAAGCATGCAGGGCAAGTAGAAGTTTGCCAGGGAAGCAGACAGAAGGACAGTGTTTGGTAGGAGGAACATCTTTCAAGATGACATTTGGCCAAAGGAACAGCAGTGCAGAGGCAAAGATGTGCCAGGGGACTCAAGGGGATTCATGAGTTTCATGTTGTTGGTCCAAAAAAGATGCCATGGGCCTGGTTGGGAACGAGGTGAATACTCAGCTCAGGCACGCTCCGGAAAGCCCTTCTAGTTCTACAGAGAAGAGTAGGTCTCCTGTAGACCCTGGGAAATGTATCTGAATGCTGCTTGCTGTAAAGAATAATAGACATGAGGGGCAGTGGCTAAAACAAAAAGTAGGATTGTGTAGATGATTCATGATGCCATCAGCATCCCAGATGTCCCTCCTTCAGCTGTGAGGCTGCCGGTGTTTGACGTCTCCTTTCCTTGTCTGCTGGTTAGCAGCCACTCCCAGCATCATATTCTCACATAGCAATATCCAAAGGCTGCAAGGACTGCTTTTGTCTACCTGTTTTTCTACAAATAACGAAGAACAAGTAAGATGCTTACAGTAGACTTCCCCGAACATTTTACTGGCTGGGTTATACCACATACTCATTCCTAAGTGAGCCTCTGGTGAAGGAAAGGTAGTTCCACTGATTATCTTAGAATAGTCAATTCTCTTTTGGGAGCTGGGGGGAGGTTACCTTCTTTGTATATTGGGATAAAATGATATCAAAGTAAAGTTGCAATTGTGCAACAAGAAGGAAGAAAAAGAACGGCTGTCAGGTTGGAAATCAGCAATATGTGCTGCAGGGATTCCATGGGGAATTTTGAGCACAAGAGCAAGAAGATTAGATTTGAGTATTAGGACTCTCTGGTCATGACCTAAAGCATAGGAAGGGATGACCAAGCCAGAAATAGAGAAACAAGAAAACGGTACTGAGACGAATGCAAGCGATGAAGGAGCTCCAGAGGAGCCAACAGATGAGAAGAAGTTGACCTTTGTGGATGGAAAAGACAACACTGACATGGCCAGTAAATTAGTGAAATCTGTGGAGTTTCATTTTTCTTCTCTCTGTGCTTAAAAGCCACTATAGGGCAAGGGAAGGAATAGCTGATTGGTAGATGGATCGTATGCTTCGGATGCAGGAGATCCTGGGTTCAATCCAGAGTACCTGCATAGAATAAAAAGGAAAAAGAAAGGCTAGTCTAAAATATCTGAAGACTGTAGATCCATTTACCACACCCATTACTGTTTGCTTTCCTTTTGCCAGCTGTCTTCATACGTATCTGAACCTCAACCAGGTTTTTCTACAAGAAAATGCTTTAATCCTCTGAAATTCTTTTGTGCAACATTATTGTATGGAAATCTTGTTGAATGGACATAGACCTATATGTGTGTGTGTATTATAGACAGTGGTCAGTGTTGTCATTAATATACGTGTGACTACATTTTCTAGGTGAAACAGCTGTCTACTCAGCAGAAAACAAAGATGCACAGTCTCCTGATACGGAGGTACTATCTCCTTTTGTTATTTTTCTTCTTCTTTTAATACGTAACCATCAAGGTTCATTAAAACATAAGCGGATGGATGTTTTGACTTTGTGTTCTGACATTTACATTTTCCCATCACAATTCACATATTTTCTAATCTACAGTTAATGCAGTCATTCTGTGATTTCAGTCATGCGAGTGCATAGTACACTTGTGTTAATTTTCCACGCTCATCTACTGAAAGCAGTGTCTGTATCTAAATTCTGTGCTTCACATACTTTTCTGTTACAAAGTACAAAATACTTAATATAGATAGTTCCAAGTGCAAGCTAGCTGTATATTGAAGATCCTTCTCTTTTTTATGTTCTGCGTTTGTTTTTTGCAATTCTCATTTTCGACTGATCAAATGATGTCTCCTATTCAATCTTGGAAATGAGATCTTTCCATTCTGTTCCAACTAAGTCTGCTCTAGTTTCCCATTTGATATGGTATAATCTCTGACAACTCGCCTTTTGCTCAATCTGCCCCTCCTGGAATACCCGTCCCTTCACCCTATGGACTGGACCTCTCTTCTAAGGCGCAGCCCCGGCCTCCCCGCATTCCCTGAGCCATGTCATGCACCACACTCTTCTCTCCTTTGTCCCCTGACTGTCCATTGACTTCAGTTGTAGAGCTGCTGAATGATCGTTTTCTGTGCTGTTGCTTTTCACATATCCCTGCCTCTTGTACAACAGAGAGAAAAATCTTTTACATTACCAGGTTCTCCCAGGATAATCCTTATTATTTCATAGATACAGTAAAAGTTTTCTATCTCACTGACTGAGAGACTGAATGGCGAAGTGCATGAGTATGATGGCTTCTGAAGGTGGGGTTTTCTATTTTGTTTTTACAGGAAGGGGTAACACACCCAGAAATTCACAAAGAGGAAACTGGTATGGACACAGATGCAGGTGATGAAGGTGCTCCAGAAGAGCCAACAGATGAGAAGAAATGGACCTCTGTGGATGGAACAGACACACCTGACATGGCTGTTAAATTATAAGATCTATGGAGTTTCATTTTTTTCACATCTGTGCTTATGAGATGGTCTGGGCGAGGGAAGGGTACAGCTGAGTGGTAGATGGATCGCATGCTTCAGATACAGGAGTTCTGGGTTCAATCCCCAGTATCTCCATTAAACACAAAAATTCAAAAGCTAATGTAGTATATCTGAAGTCTGTAGCTCCAGATAACATATCCATTACTATTTCTTTTCCATTTCCTAACTACCATAATACATAGCCAAGAAACGACCAGGGTTTTCATAAAGAAAGTGCTTCCCTGTGAAATTATTTTGGGCCACGTTAGTTTACAGAAAGGTTCTTGAATGGAGTTAGACTTCACATGAGTGTGTGTACAGTTCAAAGCGATCAGTGTTGTCATTAATAATCTGTGTGACTGCCCCCTCTAGGTGAAGCATCAACTTTCCCCTCTGGACCGAAGGAAGATGCACACACCCCTGGCAAGGAGGTACCATCTCGTTTTCTTGTTTTTCGTCTTCTTGTAGCACCTAGCAATAGAGGGTCGCTAGTACATAAGCGGATGGATGCGTCGCACCTGTGTCCCAATGTTTGCGTTTTCCCGACACAGTTCTTGACTGCTGTTTTCTAATCCAAGGCTAAGTCGCACTTTGCTTTCGGTCACGCGAGCGCACAGTACACTTGCGTCAGTTTCCCGCGCTCGCCTACGGAACGCGGTGTCTGTATCTAAATTCTTTGCCTCCAGCAGTTTTCCCCGGTAGGTTAGGCCAACTTACTGAACGTAGACGGTTCCCTGTGCGAGTTCGGTGAGGTTTATAAGATGTCTCCCGTTTTGTCTTGTGTTTTCGGCACTCCTCGTTTTGGATGAGTCGACTGTTGTCTCCTACCGAATCTTGCCAGTGGGGCCTTCCCATTCCGTTCCCACTGAGTGTGTCCCGGGTTTCCGTGTGACTGCTCATGCTGTTTCCCACCTCGTCCTTCGGCTCAGGCTGCCCTTCCTGGAACGCCTCCCCCTGCCCCCTCTGCGCTCGGCCTGCCTTTGAAGACACGGGCCCGGTCTTCCCAGCCTTCCCCGAGCCAGGGCCTGCCCCAGACCCTTCTCTCCTCTGTGGCCTGCCTGTCCGTTCACTTCGGCTGTAGAGCCGCCGGATGGTCCTTTTCTGTGCTGATGGGTGTTCGCGGGTCCCTGCCTCTGGTAACAGTACAGGGCAGGATCTGTCCTTCGTGTGTATTCCCAGCTTTTGCCAGGATAATGCCTGTGACTTTAGATAGACACCGTAGATAGCTCGTGCCTCGCTGACTGATAGACTGAGTGGCCAAGTGCATGAGTAGGATGGCTCCTCAAGGTGGGTTTTTGGATTCTCCCGTTTTGTTGTTACAGGAAGGGGCGCCCGAGCCAGAAACCGAACGGGAAGACACCCGTCCTGAGGCGAACGTAGCTGACGAAGGTGCTCCGGAGGAGCCAACCGAGGACGAGACATTGACGTCTGCGCTCGCAGCAGACCAGCCTGACGTGTCCGGTAAGTCGGTGAACATCCCTGGAGGTTGGTTTTTCTTACGTCTGTCCTTAAAAGCTACTGTGGGTCCAGGGTAGGGTGTAGCTGGTGGGTGGATGGATGGCATGCTTCGGACGCAGGAGTTCCTGGGCTCCATCGCCAGGACCTCCGTCGAAAGAAAGAAGCTACGTGCGAACCTAAAATACCTCAAGACCCTAGGTCCAGATACCACGTGCAGTACTGCTTGCTTTCCTTTTGCCCGCTGTCTTCACACGTACCCCAAACACGACCAGGTTTTTCCCTCGAAAAATTCTTCAGTCCTCTGAAGTTCTTCTGGGCCCCGTTAGTTCACGGAAAGATTGTTGAAGGGGGTTAGACTTCACGTGTGCGGGTACAGTTCAAAGTGGTCAGTGCTGTCGCTAACGTCTGTGTGCCTGCACCCTCTAGGTGACACGTGGCCCTTAAGCTCGGGACAAGAGGAAGACGTGGAGTCCCCTGACGAGGAGGTACGTGTGTCCTTTTGCTGTTTTTCTTCTTCTTCTGCTAGCTAACCGTCGTCGGTCGTGAATACGTAAGCGGATGGGTGCGTCGCCTCTTCGTCCTGACGTCTGCATTTTCCCGTCACCCTTCTGGCCTGATGTTTTCTAATGCACAACTGCTGAAGTCGTTCTGTGCTTTCGGTCACGCGAGCGCACAGTACACTTGCGTCAGTTTCCCGCGCTCGCCTACGGAACGCGGTGTCTGTATCTAAATTCTTTGCCTCCAGCAGTTTTCCCCGGTAGGTTAGGCCAACTTACTGAACGTAGACGGTTCCCTGTGCGAGTTCGGTGAGGTTTATAAGATGTCTCCCGTTTTGTCTTGTGTTTTCGGCACTCCTCGTTTTGGATGAGTCGACTGTTGTCTCCTACCGAATCTTGCCAGTGGGGCCTTCCCATTCCGTTCCCACTGAGTGTGTCCCGGGTTTCCGTGTGACTGCTCATGCTGTTTCCCACCTCGTCCTTCGGCTCAGGCTGCCCTTCCTGGAACGCCTCCCCCTGCCCCCTCTGCGCTCGGCCTGCCTTTGAAGACACGGGCCCGGTCTTCCCAGCCTTCCCCGAGCCAGGGCCTGCCCCAGACCCTTCTCTCCTCTGTGGCCTGCCTGTCCGTTCACTTCGGCTGTAGAGCCGCCGGATGGTCCTTTTCTGTGCTGATGGGTGTTCGCGGGTCCCTGCCTCTGGTAACAGTACAGGGCAGGATCTGTCCTTCGTGTGTATTCCCAGCTTTTGCCAGGATAATGCCTGTGACTTTAGATAGACACCGTAGATAGCTCGTGCCTCGCTGACTGATAGACTGAGTGGCCAAGTGCATGAGTAGGATGGCTCCTCAAGGTGGGTTTTTGGATTCTCCCGTTTTGTTGTTACAGGAAGGGGCGCCCGAGCCAGAAACCGAACGGGAAGACACCCGTCCTGAGGCGAACGTAGCTGACGAAGGTGCTCCGGAGGAGCCAACCGAGGACGAGACATTGACGTCTGCGCTCGCAGCAGACCAGCCTGACGTGTCCGGTAAGTCGGTGAACATCCCTGGAGGTTGGTTTTTCTTACGTCTGTCCTTAAAAGCTACTGTGGGTCCAGGGTAGGGTGTAGCTGGTGGGTGGATGGATGGCATGCTTCGGACGCAGGAGTTCCTGGGCTCCATCGCCAGGACCTCCGTCGAAAGAAAGAAGCTACGTGCGAACCTAAAATACCTCAAGACCCTAGGTCCAGATACCACGTGCAGTACTGCTTGCTTTCCTTTTGCCCGCTGTCTTCACACGTACCCCAAACACGACCAGGTTTTTCCCTCGAAAAATTCTTCAGTCCTCTGAAGTTCTTCTGGGCCCCGTTAGTTCACGGAAAGATTGTTGAAGGGGGTTAGACTTCACGTGTGCGGGTACAGTTCAAAGTGGTCAGTGCTGTCGCTAACGTCTGTGTGCCTGCACCCTCTAGGTGACACGTGGCCCTTAAGCTCGGGACAAGAGGAAGACGTGGAGTCCCCTGACGAGGAGGTACGTGTGTCCTTTTGCTGTTTTTCTTCTTCTTCTGCTAGCTAACCGTCGTCGGTCGTGAATACGTAAGCGGATGGGTGCGTCGCCTCTTCGTCCTGACGTCTGCATTTTCCCGTCACCCTTCTGGCCTGATGTTTTCTAATGCACAACTGCTGAAGTCGTTCTGTGCTTTCGGTCACGCGAGCGCACAGTACACTTGCGTCAGTTTCCCGCGCTCGCCTACGGAACGCGGTGTCTGTATCTAAATTCTTTGCCTCCAGCAGTTTTCCCCGGTAGGTTAGGCCAACTTACTGAACGTAGACGGTTCCCTGTGCGAGTTCGGTGAGGTTTATAAGATGTCTCCCGTTTTGTCTTGTGTTTTCGGCACTCCTCGTTTTGGATGAGTCGACTGTTGTCTCCTACCGAATCTTGCCAGTGGGGCCTTCCCATTCCGTTCCCACTGAGTGTGTCCCGGGTTTCCGTGTGACTGCTCATGCTGTTTCCCACCTCGTCCTTCGGCTCAGGCTGCCCTTCCTGGAACGCCTCCCCCTGCCCCCTCTGCGCTCGGCCTGCCTTTGAAGACACGGGCCCGGTCTTCCCAGCCTTCCCCGAGCCAGGGCCTGCCCCAGACCCTTCTCTCCTCTGTGGCCTGCCTGTCCGTTCACTTCGGCTGTAGAGCCGCCGGATGGTCCTTTTCTGTGCTGATGGGTGTTCGCGGGTCCCTGCCTCTGGTAACAGTACAGGGCAGGATCTGTCCTTCGTGTGTATTCCCAGCTTTTGCCAGGATAATGCCTGTGACTTTAGATAGACACCGTAGATAGCTCGTGCCTCGCTGACTGATAGACTGAGTGGCCAAGTGCATGAGTAGGATGGCTCCTCAAGGTGGGTTTTTGGATTCTCCCGTTTTGTTGTTACAGGAAGGGGCGCCCGAGCCAGAAACCGAACGGGAAGACACCCGTCCTGAGGCGAACGTAGCTGACGAAGGTGCTCCGGAGGAGCCAACCGAGGACGAGACATTGACGTCTGCGCTCGCAGCAGACCAGCCTGACGTGTCCGGTAAGTCGGTGAACATCCCTGGAGGTTGGTTTTTCTTACGTCTGTCCTTAAAAGCTACTGTGGGTCCAGGGTAGGGTGTAGCTGGTGGGTGGATGGATGGCATGCTTCGGACGCAGGAGTTCCTGGGCTCCATCGCCAGGACCTCCGTCGAAAGAAAGAAGCTACGTGCGAACCTAAAATACCTCAAGACCCTAGGTCCAGATACCACGTGCAGTACTGCTTGCTTTCCTTTTGCCCGCTGTCTTCACACGTACCCCAAACACGACCAGGTTTTTCCCTCGAAAAATTCTTCAGTCCTCTGAAGTTCTTCTGGGCCCCGTTAGTTCACGGAAAGATTGTTGAAGGGGGTTAGACTTCACGTGTGCGGGTACAGTTCAAAGTGGTCAGTGCTGTCGCTAACGTCTGTGTGCCTGCACCCTCTAGGTGACACGTGGCCCTTAAGCTCGGGACAAGAGGAAGACGTGGAGTCCCCTGACGAGGAGGTACGTGTGTCCTTTTGCTGTTTTTCTTCTTCTTCTGCTAGCTAACCGTCGTCGGTCGTGAATACGTAAGCGGATGGGTGCGTCGCCTCTTCGTCCTGACGTCTGCATTTTCCCGTCACCCTTCTGGCCTGATGTTTTCTAATGCACAACTGCTGAAGTCGTTCTGTGCTTTCGGTCACGCGAGCGCACAGTACACTTGCGTCAGTTTCCCGCGCTCGCCTACGGAACGCGGTGTCTGTATCTAAATTCTTTGCCTCCAGCAGTTTTCCCCGGTAGGTTAGGCCAACTTACTGAACGTAGACGGTTCCCTGTGCGAGTTCGGTGAGGTTTATAAGATGTCTCCCGTTTTGTCTTGTGTTTTCGGCACTCCTCGTTTTGGATGAGTCGACTGTTGTCTCCTACCGAATCTTGCCAGTGGGGCCTTCCCATTCCGTTCCCACTGAGTGTGTCCCGGGTTTCCGTGTGACTGCTCATGCTGTTTCCCACCTCGTCCTTCGGCTCAGGCTGCCCTTCCTGGAACGCCTCCCCCTGCCCCCTCTGCGCTCGGCCTGCCTTTGAAGACACGGGCCCGGTCTTCCCAGCCTTCCCCGAGCCAGGGCCTGCCCCAGACCCTTCTCTCCTCTGTGGCCTGCCTGTCCGTTCACTTCGGCTGTAGAGCCGCCGGATGGTCCTTTTCTGTGCTGATGGGTGTTCGCGGGTCCCTGCCTCTGGTAACAGTACAGGGCAGGATCTGTCCTTCGTGTGTATTCCCAGCTTTTGCCAGGATAATGCCTGTGACTTTAGATAGACACCGTAGATAGCTCGTGCCTCGCTGACTGATAGACTGAGTGGCCAAGTGCATGAGTAGGATGGCTCCTCAAGGTGGGTTTTTGGATTCTCCCGTTTTGTTGTTACAGGAAGGGGCGCCCGAGCCAGAAACCGAACGGGAAGACACCCGTCCTGAGGCGAACGTAGCTGACGAAGGTGCTCCGGAGGAGCCAACCGAGGACGAGACATTGACGTCTGCGCTCGCAGCAGACCAGCCTGACGTGTCCGGTAAGTCGGTGAACATCCCTGGAGGTTGGTTTTTCTTACGTCTGTCCTTAAAAGCTACTGTGGGTCCAGGGTAGGGTGTAGCTGGTGGGTGGATGGATGGCATGCTTCGGACGCAGGAGTTCCTGGGCTCCATCGCCAGGACCTCCGTCGAAAGAAAGAAGCTACGTGCGAACCTAAAATACCTCAAGACCCTAGGTCCAGATACCACGTGCAGTACTGCTTGCTTTCCTTTTGCCCGCTGTCTTCACACGTACCCCAAACACGACCAGGTTTTTCCCTCGAAAAATTCTTCAGTCCTCTGAAGTTCTTCTGGGCCCCGTTAGTTCACGGAAAGATTGTTGAAGGGGGTTAGACTTCACGTGTGCGGGTACAGTTCAAAGTGGTCAGTGCTGTCGCTAACGTCTGTGTGCCTGCACCCTCTAGGTGACACGTGGCCCTTAAGCTCGGGACAAGAGGAAGACGTGGAGTCCCCTGACGAGGAGGTACGTGTGTCCTTTTGCTGTTTTTCTTCTTCTTCTGCTAGCTAACCGTCGTCGGTCGTGAATACGTAAGCGGATGGGTGCGTCGCCTCTTCGTCCTGACGTCTGCATTTTCCCGTCACCCTTCTGGCCTGATGTTTTCTAATGCACAACTGCTGAAGTCGTTCTGTGCTTTCGGTCACGCGAGCGCACAGTACACTTGCGTCAGTTTCCCGCGCTCGCCTACGGAACGCGGTGTCTGTATCTAAATTCTTTGCCTCCAGCAGTTTTCCCCGGTAGGTTAGGCCAACTTACTGAACGTAGACGGTTCCCTGTGCGAGTTCGGTGAGGTTTATAAGATGTCTCCCGTTTTGTCTTGTGTTTTCGGCACTCCTCGTTTTGGATGAGTCGACTGTTGTCTCCTACCGAATCTTGCCAGTGGGGCCTTCCCATTCCGTTCCCACTGAGTGTGTCCCGGGTTTCCGTGTGACTGCTCATGCTGTTTCCCACCTCGTCCTTCGGCTCAGGCTGCCCTTCCTGGAACGCCTCCCCCTGCCCCCTCTGCGCTCGGCCTGCCTTTGAAGACACGGGCCCGGTCTTCCCAGCCTTCCCCGAGCCAGGGCCTGCCCCAGACCCTTCTCTCCTCTGTGGCCTGCCTGTCCGTTCACTTCGGCTGTAGAGCCGCCGGATGGTCCTTTTCTGTGCTGATGGGTGTTCGCGGGTCCCTGCCTCTGGTAACAGTACAGGGCAGGATCTGTCCTTCGTGTGTATTCCCAGCTTTTGCCAGGATAATGCCTGTGACTTTAGATAGACACCGTAGATAGCTCGTGCCTCGCTGACTGATAGACTGAGTGGCCAAGTGCATGAGTAGGATGGCTCCTCAAGGTGGGTTTTTGGATTCTCCCGTTTTGTTGTTACAGGAAGGGGCGCCCGAGCCAGAAACCGAACGGGAAGACACCCGTCCTGAGGCGAACGTAGCTGACGAAGGTGCTCCGGAGGAGCCAACCGAGGACGAGACATTGACGTCTGCGCTCGCAGCAGACCAGCCTGACGTGTCCGGTAAGTCGGTGAACATCCCTGGAGGTTGGTTTTTCTTACGTCTGTCCTTAAAAGCTACTGTGGGTCCAGGGTAGGGTGTAGCTGGTGGGTGGATGGATGGCATGCTTCGGACGCAGGAGTTCCTGGGCTCCATCGCCAGGACCTCCGTCGAAAGAAAGAAGCTACGTGCGAACCTAAAATACCTCAAGACCCTAGGTCCAGATACCACGTGCAGTACTGCTTGCTTTCCTTTTGCCCGCTGTCTTCACACGTACCCCAAACACGACCAGGTTTTTCCCTCGAAAAATTCTTCAGTCCTCTGAAGTTCTTCTGGGCCCCGTTAGTTCACGGAAAGATTGTTGAAGGGGGTTAGACTTCACGTGTGCGGGTACAGTTCAAAGTGGTCAGTGCTGTCGCTAACGTCTGTGTGCCTGCACCCTCTAGGTGACACGTGGCCCTTAAGCTCGGGACAAGAGGAAGACGTGGAGTCCCCTGACGAGGAGGTACGTGTGTCCTTTTGCTGTTTTTCTTCTTCTTCTGCTAGCTAACCGTCGTCGGTCGTGAATACGTAAGCGGATGGGTGCGTCGCCTCTTCGTCCTGACGTCTGCATTTTCCCGTCACCCTTCTGGCCTGATGTTTTCTAATGCACAACTGCTGAAGTCGTTCTGTGCTTTCGGTCACGCGAGCGCACAGTACACTTGCGTCAGTTTCCCGCGCTCGCCTACGGAACGCGGTGTCTGTATCTAAATTCTTTGCCTCCAGCAGTTTTCCCCGGTAGGTTAGGCCAACTTACTGAACGTAGACGGTTCCCTGTGCGAGTTCGGTGAGGTTTATAAGATGTCTCCCGTTTTGTCTTGTGTTTTCGGCACTCCTCGTTTTGGATGAGTCGACTGTTGTCTCCTACCGAATCTTGCCAGTGGGGCCTTCCCATTCCGTTCCCACTGAGTGTGTCCCGGGTTTCCGTGTGACTGCTCATGCTGTTTCCCACCTCGTCCTTCGGCTCAGGCTGCCCTTCCTGGAACGCCTCCCCCTGCCCCCTCTGCGCTCGGCCTGCCTTTGAAGACACGGGCCCGGTCTTCCCAGCCTTCCCCGAGCCAGGGCCTGCCCCAGACCCTTCTCTCCTCTGTGGCCTGCCTGTCCGTTCACTTCGGCTGTAGAGCCGCCGGATGGTCCTTTTCTGTGCTGATGGGTGTTCGCGGGTCCCTGCCTCTGGTAACAGTACAGGGCAGGATCTGTCCTTCGTGTGTATTCCCAGCTTTTGCCAGGATAATGCCTGTGACTTTAGATAGACACCGTAGATAGCTCGTGCCTCGCTGACTGATAGACTGAGTGGCCAAGTGCATGAGTAGGATGGCTCCTCAAGGTGGGTTTTTGGATTCTCCCGTTTTGTTGTTACAGGAAGGGGCGCCCGAGCCAGAAACCGAACGGGAAGACACCCGTCCTGAGGCGAACGTAGCTGACGAAGGTGCTCCGGAGGAGCCAACCGAGGACGAGACATTGACGTCTGCGCTCGCAGCAGACCAGCCTGACGTGTCCGGTAAGTCGGTGAACATCCCTGGAGGTTGGTTTTTCTTACGTCTGTCCTTAAAAGCTACTGTGGGTCCAGGGTAGGGTGTAGCTGGTGGGTGGATGGATGGCATGCTTCGGACGCAGGAGTTCCTGGGCTCCATCGCCAGGACCTCCGTCGAAAGAAAGAAGCTACGTGCGAACCTAAAATACCTCAAGACCCTAGGTCCAGATACCACGTGCAGTACTGCTTGCTTTCCTTTTGCCCGCTGTCTTCACACGTACCCCAAACACGACCAGGTTTTTCCCTCGAAAAATTCTTCAGTCCTCTGAAGTTCTTCTGGGCCCCGTTAGTTCACGGAAAGATTGTTGAAGGGGGTTAGACTTCACGTGTGCGGGTACAGTTCAAAGTGGTCAGTGCTGTCGCTAACGTCTGTGTGCCTGCACCCTCTAGGTGACACGTGGCCCTTAAGCTCGGGACAAGAGGAAGACGTGGAGTCCCCTGACGAGGAGGTACGTGTGTCCTTTTGCTGTTTTTCTTCTTCTTCTGCTAGCTAACCGTCGTCGGTCGTGAATACGTAAGCGGATGGGTGCGTCGCCTCTTCGTCCTGACGTCTGCATTTTCCCGTCACCCTTCTGGCCTGATGTTTTCTAATGCACAACTGCTGAAGTCGTTCTGTGCTTTCGGTCACGCGAGCGCACAGTACACTTGCGTCAGTTTCCCGCGCTCGCCTACGGAACGCGGTGTCTGTATCTAAATTCTTTGCCTCCAGCAGTTTTCCCCGGTAGGTTAGGCCAACTTACTGAACGTAGACGGTTCCCTGTGCGAGTTCGGTGAGGTTTATAAGATGTCTCCCGTTTTGTCTTGTGTTTTCGGCACTCCTCGTTTTGGATGAGTCGACTGTTGTCTCCTACCGAATCTTGCCAGTGGGGCCTTCCCATTCCGTTCCCACTGAGTGTGTCCCGGGTTTCCGTGTGACTGCTCATGCTGTTTCCCACCTCGTCCTTCGGCTCAGGCTGCCCTTCCTGGAACGCCTCCCCCTGCCCCCTCTGCGCTCGGCCTGCCTTTGAAGACACGGGCCCGGTCTTCCCAGCCTTCCCCGAGCCAGGGCCTGCCCCAGACCCTTCTCTCCTCTGTGGCCTGCCTGTCCGTTCACTTCGGCTGTAGAGCCGCCGGATGGTCCTTTTCTGTGCTGATGGGTGTTCGCGGGTCCCTGCCTCTGGTAACAGTACAGGGCAGGATCTGTCCTTCGTGTGTATTCCCAGCTTTTGCCAGGATAATGCCTGTGACTTTAGATAGACACCGTAGATAGCTCGTGCCTCGCTGACTGATAGACTGAGTGGCCAAGTGCATGAGTAGGATGGCTCCTCAAGGTGGGTTTTTGGATTCTCCCGTTTTGTTGTTACAGGAAGGGGCGCCCGAGCCAGAAACCGAACGGGAAGACACCCGTCCTGAGGCGAACGTAGCTGACGAAGGTGCTCCGGAGGAGCCAACCGAGGACGAGACATTGACGTCTGCGCTCGCAGCAGACCAGCCTGACGTGTCCGGTAAGTCGGTGAACATCCCTGGAGGTTGGTTTTTCTTACGTCTGTCCTTAAAAGCTACTGTGGGTCCAGGGTAGGGTGTAGCTGGTGGGTGGATGGATGGCATGCTTCGGACGCAGGAGTTCCTGGGCTCCATCGCCAGGACCTCCGTCGAAAGAAAGAAGCTACGTGCGAACCTAAAATACCTCAAGACCCTAGGTCCAGATACCACGTGCAGTACTGCTTGCTTTCCTTTTGCCCGCTGTCTTCACACGTACCCCAAACACGACCAGGTTTTTCCCTCGAAAAATTCTTCAGTCCTCTGAAGTTCTTCTGGGCCCCGTTAGTTCACGGAAAGATTGTTGAAGGGGGTTAGACTTCACGTGTGCGGGTACAGTTCAAAGTGGTCAGTGCTGTCGCTAACGTCTGTGTGCCTGCACCCTCTAGGTGACACGTGGCCCTTAAGCTCGGGACAAGAGGAAGACGTGGAGTCCCCTGACGAGGAGGTACGTGTGTCCTTTTGCTGTTTTTCTTCTTCTTCTGCTAGCTAACCGTCGTCGGTCGTGAATACGTAAGCGGATGGGTGCGTCGCCTCTTCGTCCTGACGTCTGCATTTTCCCGTCACCCTTCTGGCCTGATGTTTTCTAATGCACAACTGCTGAAGTCGTTCTGTGCTTTCGGTCACGCGAGCGCACAGTACACTTGCGTCAGTTTCCCGCGCTCGCCTACGGAACGCGGTGTCTGTATCTAAATTCTTTGCCTCCAGCAGTTTTCCCCGGTAGGTTAGGCCAACTTACTGAACGTAGACGGTTCCCTGTGCGAGTTCGGTGAGGTTTATAAGATGTCTCCCGTTTTGTCTTGTGTTTTCGGCACTCCTCGTTTTGGATGAGTCGACTGTTGTCTCCTACCGAATCTTGCCAGTGGGGCCTTCCCATTCCGTTCCCACTGAGTGTGTCCCGGGTTTCCGTGTGACTGCTCATGCTGTTTCCCACCTCGTCCTTCGGCTCAGGCTGCCCTTCCTGGAACGCCTCCCCCTGCCCCCTCTGCGCTCGGCCTGCCTTTGAAGACACGGGCCCGGTCTTCCCAGCCTTCCCCGAGCCAGGGCCTGCCCCAGACCCTTCTCTCCTCTGTGGCCTGCCTGTCCGTTCACTTCGGCTGTAGAGCCGCCGGATGGTCCTTTTCTGTGCTGATGGGTGTTCGCGGGTCCCTGCCTCTGGTAACAGTACAGGGCAGGATCTGTCCTTCGTGTGTATTCCCAGCTTTTGCCAGGATAATGCCTGTGACTTTAGATAGACACCGTAGATAGCTCGTGCCTCGCTGACTGATAGACTGAGTGGCCAAGTGCATGAGTAGGATGGCTCCTCAAGGTGGGTTTTTGGATTCTCCCGTTTTGTTGTTACAGGAAGGGGCGCCCGAGCCAGAAACCGAACGGGAAGACACCCGTCCTGAGGCGAACGTAGCTGACGAAGGTGCTCCGGAGGAGCCAACCGAGGACGAGACATTGACGTCTGCGCTCGCAGCAGACCAGCCTGACGTGTCCGGTAAGTCGGTGAACATCCCTGGAGGTTGGTTTTTCTTACGTCTGTCCTTAAAAGCTACTGTGGGTCCAGGGTAGGGTGTAGCTGGTGGGTGGATGGATGGCATGCTTCGGACGCAGGAGTTCCTGGGCTCCATCGCCAGGACCTCCGTCGAAAGAAAGAAGCTACGTGCGAACCTAAAATACCTCAAGACCCTAGGTCCAGATACCACGTGCAGTACTGCTTGCTTTCCTTTTGCCCGCTGTCTTCACACGTACCCCAAACACGACCAGGTTTTTCCCTCGAAAAATTCTTCAGTCCTCTGAAGTTCTTCTGGGCCCCGTTAGTTCACGGAAAGATTGTTGAAGGGGGTTAGACTTCACGTGTGCGGGTACAGTTCAAAGTGGTCAGTGCTGTCGCTAACGTCTGTGTGCCTGCACCCTCTAGGTGACACGTGGCCCTTAAGCTCGGGACAAGAGGAAGACGTGGAGTCCCCTGACGAGGAGGTACGTGTGTCCTTTTGCTGTTTTTCTTCTTCTTCTGCTAGCTAACCGTCGTCGGTCGTGAATACGTAAGCGGATGGGTGCGTCGCCTCTTCGTCCTGACGTCTGCATTTTCCCGTCACCCTTCTGGCCTGATGTTTTCTAATGCACAACTGCTGAAGTCGTTCTGTGCTTTCGGTCACGCGAGCGCACAGTACACTTGCGTCAGTTTCCCGCGCTCGCCTACGGAACGCGGTGTCTGTATCTAAATTCTTTGCCTCCAGCAGTTTTCCCCGGTAGGTTAGGCCAACTTACTGAACGTAGACGGTTCCCTGTGCGAGTTCGGTGAGGTTTATAAGATGTCTCCCGTTTTGTCTTGTGTTTTCGGCACTCCTCGTTTTGGATGAGTCGACTGTTGTCTCCTACCGAATCTTGCCAGTGGGGCCTTCCCATTCCGTTCCCACTGAGTGTGTCCCGGGTTTCCGTGTGACTGCTCATGCTGTTTCCCACCTCGTCCTTCGGCTCAGGCTGCCCTTCCTGGAACGCCTCCCCCTGCCCCCTCTGCGCTCGGCCTGCCTTTGAAGACACGGGCCCGGTCTTCCCAGCCTTCCCCGAGCCAGGGCCTGCCCCAGACCCTTCTCTCCTCTGTGGCCTGCCTGTCCGTTCACTTCGGCTGTAGAGCCGCCGGATGGTCCTTTTCTGTGCTGATGGGTGTTCGCGGGTCCCTGCCTCTGGTAACAGTACAGGGCAGGATCTGTCCTTCGTGTGTATTCCCAGCTTTTGCCAGGATAATGCCTGTGACTTTAGATAGACACCGTAGATAGCTCGTGCCTCGCTGACTGATAGACTGAGTGGCCAAGTGCATGAGTAGGATGGCTCCTCAAGGTGGGTTTTTGGATTCTCCCGTTTTGTTGTTACAGGAAGGGGCGCCCGAGCCAGAAACCGAACGGGAAGACACCCGTCCTGAGGCGAACGTAGCTGACGAAGGTGCTCCGGAGGAGCCAACCGAGGACGAGACATTGACGTCTGCGCTCGCAGCAGACCAGCCTGACGTGTCCGGTAAGTCGGTGAACATCCCTGGAGGTTGGTTTTTCTTACGTCTGTCCTTAAAAGCTACTGTGGGTCCAGGGTAGGGTGTAGCTGGTGGGTGGATGGATGGCATGCTTCGGACGCAGGAGTTCCTGGGCTCCATCGCCAGGACCTCCGTCGAAAGAAAGAAGCTACGTGCGAACCTAAAATACCTCAAGACCCTAGGTCCAGATACCACGTGCAGTACTGCTTGCTTTCCTTTTGCCCGCTGTCTTCACACGTACCCCAAACACGACCAGGTTTTTCCCTCGAAAAATTCTTCAGTCCTCTGAAGTTCTTCTGGGCCCCGTTAGTTCACGGAAAGATTGTTGAAGGGGGTTAGACTTCACGTGTGCGGGTACAGTTCAAAGTGGTCAGTGCTGTCGCTAACGTCTGTGTGCCTGCACCCTCTAGGTGACACGTGGCCCTTAAGCTCGGGACAAGAGGAAGACGTGGAGTCCCCTGACGAGGAGGTACGTGTGTCCTTTTGCTGTTTTTCTTCTTCTTCTGCTAGCTAACCGTCGTCGGTCGTGAATACGTAAGCGGATGGGTGCGTCGCCTCTTCGTCCTGACGTCTGCATTTTCCCGTCACCCTTCTGGCCTGATGTTTTCTAATGCACAACTGCTGAAGTCGTTCTGTGCTTTCGGTCACGCGAGCGCACAGTACACTTGCGTCAGTTTCCCGCGCTCGCCTACGGAACGCGGTGTCTGTATCTAAATTCTTTGCCTCCAGCAGTTTTCCCCGGTAGGTTAGGCCAACTTACTGAACGTAGACGGTTCCCTGTGCGAGTTCGGTGAGGTTTATAAGATGTCTCCCGTTTTGTCTTGTGTTTTCGGCACTCCTCGTTTTGGATGAGTCGACTGTTGTCTCCTACCGAATCTTGCCAGTGGGGCCTTCCCATTCCGTTCCCACTGAGTGTGTCCCGGGTTTCCGTGTGACTGCTCATGCTGTTTCCCACCTCGTCCTTCGGCTCAGGCTGCCCTTCCTGGAACGCCTCCCCCTGCCCCCTCTGCGCTCGGCCTGCCTTTGAAGACACGGGCCCGGTCTTCCCAGCCTTCCCCGAGCCAGGGCCTGCCCCAGACCCTTCTCTCCTCTGTGGCCTGCCTGTCCGTTCACTTCGGCTGTAGAGCCGCCGGATGGTCCTTTTCTGTGCTGATGGGTGTTCGCGGGTCCCTGCCTCTGGTAACAGTACAGGGCAGGATCTGTCCTTCGTGTGTATTCCCAGCTTTTGCCAGGATAATGCCTGTGACTTTAGATAGACACCGTAGATAGCTCGTGCCTCGCTGACTGATAGACTGAGTGGCCAAGTGCATGAGTAGGATGGCTCCTCAAGGTGGGTTTTTGGATTCTCCCGTTTTGTTGTTACAGGAAGGGGCGCCCGAGCCAGAAACCGAACGGGAAGACACCCGTCCTGAGGCGAACGTAGCTGACGAAGGTGCTCCGGAGGAGCCAACCGAGGACGAGACATTGACGTCTGCGCTCGCAGCAGACCAGCCTGACGTGTCCGGTAAGTCGGTGAACATCCCTGGAGGTTGGTTTTTCTTACGTCTGTCCTTAAAAGCTACTGTGGGTCCAGGGTAGGGTGTAGCTGGTGGGTGGATGGATGGCATGCTTCGGACGCAGGAGTTCCTGGGCTCCATCGCCAGGACCTCCGTCGAAAGAAAGAAGCTACGTGCGAACCTAAAATACCTCAAGACCCTAGGTCCAGATACCACGTGCAGTACTGCTTGCTTTCCTTTTGCCCGCTGTCTTCACACGTACCCCAAACACGACCAGGTTTTTCCCTCGAAAAATTCTTCAGTCCTCTGAAGTTCTTCTGGGCCCCGTTAGTTCACGGAAAGATTGTTGAAGGGGGTTAGACTTCACGTGTGCGGGTACAGTTCAAAGTGGTCAGTGCTGTCGCTAACGTCTGTGTGCCTGCACCCTCTAGGTGACACGTGGCCCTTAAGCTCGGGACAAGAGGAAGACGTGGAGTCCCCTGACGAGGAGGTACGTGTGTCCTTTTGCTGTTTTTCTTCTTCTTCTGCTAGCTAACCGTCGTCGGTCGTGAATACGTAAGCGGATGGGTGCGTCGCCTCTTCGTCCTGACGTCTGCATTTTCCCGTCACCCTTCTGGCCTGATGTTTTCTAATGCACAACTGCTGAAGTCGTTCTGTGCTTTCGGTCACGCGAGCGCACAGTACACTTGCGTCAGTTTCCCGCGCTCGCCTACGGAACGCGGTGTCTGTATCTAAATTCTTTGCCTCCAGCAGTTTTCCCCGGTAGGTTAGGCCAACTTACTGAACGTAGACGGTTCCCTGTGCGAGTTCGGTGAGGTTTATAAGATGTCTCCCGTTTTGTCTTGTGTTTTCGGCACTCCTCGTTTTGGATGAGTCGACTGTTGTCTCCTACCGAATCTTGCCAGTGGGGCCTTCCCATTCCGTTCCCACTGAGTGTGTCCCGGGTTTCCGTGTGACTGCTCATGCTGTTTCCCACCTCGTCCTTCGGCTCAGGCTGCCCTTCCTGGAACGCCTCCCCCTGCCCCCTCTGCGCTCGGCCTGCCTTTGAAGACACGGGCCCGGTCTTCCCAGCCTTCCCCGAGCCAGGGCCTGCCCCAGACCCTTCTCTCCTCTGTGGCCTGCCTGTCCGTTCACTTCGGCTGTAGAGCCGCCGGATGGTCCTTTTCTGTGCTGATGGGTGTTCGCGGGTCCCTGCCTCTGGTAACAGTACAGGGCAGGATCTGTCCTTCGTGTGTATTCCCAGCTTTTGCCAGGATAATGCCTGTGACTTTAGATAGACACCGTAGATAGCTCGTGCCTCGCTGACTGATAGACTGAGTGGCCAAGTGCATGAGTAGGATGGCTCCTCAAGGTGGGTTTTTGGATTCTCCCGTTTTGTTGTTACAGGAAGGGGCGCCCGAGCCAGAAACCGAACGGGAAGACACCCGTCCTGAGGCGAACGTAGCTGACGAAGGTGCTCCGGAGGAGCCAACCGAGGACGAGACATTGACGTCTGCGCTCGCAGCAGACCAGCCTGACGTGTCCGGTAAGTCGGTGAACATCCCTGGAGGTTGGTTTTTCTTACGTCTGTCCTTAAAAGCTACTGTGGGTCCAGGGTAGGGTGTAGCTGGTGGGTGGATGGATGGCATGCTTCGGACGCAGGAGTTCCTGGGCTCCATCGCCAGGACCTCCGTCGAAAGAAAGAAGCTACGTGCGAACCTAAAATACCTCAAGACCCTAGGTCCAGATACCACGTGCAGTACTGCTTGCTTTCCTTTTGCCCGCTGTCTTCACACGTACCCCAAACACGACCAGGTTTTTCCCTCGAAAAATTCTTCAGTCCTCTGAAGTTCTTCTGGGCCCCGTTAGTTCACGGAAAGATTGTTGAAGGGGGTTAGACTTCACGTGTGCGGGTACAGTTCAAAGTGGTCAGTGCTGTCGCTAACGTCTGTGTGCCTGCACCCTCTAGGTGACACGTGGCCCTTAAGCTCGGGACAAGAGGAAGACGTGGAGTCCCCTGACGAGGAGGTACGTGTGTCCTTTTGCTGTTTTTCTTCTTCTTCTGCTAGCTAACCGTCGTCGGTCGTGAATACGTAAGCGGATGGGTGCGTCGCCTCTTCGTCCTGACGTCTGCATTTTCCCGTCACCCTTCTGGCCTGATGTTTTCTAATGCACAACTGCTGAAGTCGTTCTGTGCTTTCGGTCACGCGAGCGCACAGTACACTTGCGTCAGTTTCCCGCGCTCGCCTACGGAACGCGGTGTCTGTATCTAAATTCTTTGCCTCCAGCAGTTTTCCCCGGTAGGTTAGGCCAACTTACTGAACGTAGACGGTTCCCTGTGCGAGTTCGGTGAGGTTTATAAGATGTCTCCCGTTTTGTCTTGTGTTTTCGGCACTCCTCGTTTTGGATGAGTCGACTGTTGTCTCCTACCGAATCTTGCCAGTGGGGCCTTCCCATTCCGTTCCCACTGAGTGTGTCCCGGGTTTCCGTGTGACTGCTCATGCTGTTTCCCACCTCGTCCTTCGGCTCAGGCTGCCCTTCCTGGAACGCCTCCCCCTGCCCCCTCTGCGCTCGGCCTGCCTTTGAAGACACGGGCCCGGTCTTCCCAGCCTTCCCCGAGCCAGGGCCTGCCCCAGACCCTTCTCTCCTCTGTGGCCTGCCTGTCCGTTCACTTCGGCTGTAGAGCCGCCGGATGGTCCTTTTCTGTGCTGATGGGTGTTCGCGGGTCCCTGCCTCTGGTAACAGTACAGGGCAGGATCTGTCCTTCGTGTGTATTCCCAGCTTTTGCCAGGATAATGCCTGTGACTTTAGATAGACACCGTAGATAGCTCGTGCCTCGCTGACTGATAGACTGAGTGGCCAAGTGCATGAGTAGGATGGCTCCTCAAGGTGGGTTTTTGGATTCTCCCGTTTTGTTGTTACAGGAAGGGGCGCCCGAGCCAGAAACCGAACGGGAAGACACCCGTCCTGAGGCGAACGTAGCTGACGAAGGTGCTCCGGAGGAGCCAACCGAGGACGAGACATTGACGTCTGCGCTCGCAGCAGACCAGCCTGACGTGTCCGGTAAGTCGGTGAACATCCCTGGAGGTTGGTTTTTCTTACGTCTGTCCTTAAAAGCTACTGTGGGTCCAGGGTAGGGTGTAGCTGGTGGGGGGGGGGGGGGGGGGGGTGGGATGGATGGCATGCTTCGGACGCAGAGTTCCTGGGCTCCATCGCCAGGACCTCCGTCGAAAGAAAGAAGCTACGTGCGAACCTAAAATACCTCAAGACCCTAGGTCCAGATACCACGTGCAGTACTGCTTGCTTTCCTTTTGCCCGCTGTCTTCACACGTACCCCAAACACGACCAGGTTTTTCCCTCGAAAAATTCTTCAGTCCTCTGAAGTTCTTCTGGGCCCCGTTAGTTCACGGAAAGATTGTTGAAGGGGGTTAGACTTCACGTGTGCGGGTACAGTTCAAAGTGGTCAGTGCTGTCGCTAACGTCTGTGTGCCTGCACCCTCTAGGTGACACGTGGCCCTTAAGCTCGGGACAAGAGGAAGACGTGGAGTCCCCTGACGAGGAGGTACGTGTGTCCTTTTGCTGTTTTTCTTCTTCTTCTGCTAGCTAACCGTCGTCGGTCGTGAATACGTAAGCGGATGGGTGCGTCGCCTCTTCGTCCTGACGTCTGCATTTTCCCGTCACCCTTCTGGCCTGATGTTTTCTAATGCACAACTGCTGAAGTCGTTCTGTGCTTTCGGTCACGCGAGCGCACAGTACACTTGCGTCAGTTTCCCGCGCTCGCCTACGGAACGCGGTGTCTGTATCTAAATTCTTTGCCTCCAGCAGTTTTCCCCGGTAGGTTAGGCCAACTTACTGAACGTAGACGGTTCCCTGTGCGAGTTCGGTGAGTTTATAAGATGTCTCCCGTTTTGTCTTGTGTTTTCGGCACTCCTCGTTTTGGATGAGTCGACTGTTGTCTCCTACCGAATCTTGCCAGTGGGGCCTTCCCATTCCGTTCCCACTGAGTGTGTCCCGGGTTTCCGTGTGACTGCTCATGCTGTTTCCCACCTCGTCCTTCGGCTCAGGCTGCCCTTCCTGGAACGCCTCCCCCTGCCCCCTCTGCGCTCGGCCTGCCTTGAAGACACGGGCCCGGTCTTCCCAGCCTTCCCCGAGCCAGGGCCTGCCCCAGACCCTTCTCTCCTCTGTGGCCTGCCTGTCCGTTCACTTCGGCTGTAGAGCCGCCGGATGGTCCCTTTTCTGTGCTGATGGGTGTTCGCGGGTCCCTGCCTCTGGTAACAGTACAGGGCAGGATCTGTCCTTCGTGTGTATTCCAGCTTTTGCCAGGATAATGCCTGTGACTTTAGATAGACACCGTAGATAGCTCGTGCCTCGCTGACTGATAGACTGAGTGGCCAAGTGCATGAGTAGGATGGCTCCTCAAGGTGGGTTTTTGGATTCTCCCGTTTTGTTGTTACAGGAAGGGGCGCCCGAGCCAGAAACCGAACGGGAAGACACCCGTCCTGAGGCGAACGTAGCTGACGAAGGTGCTCCGGAGGAGCCAACCGAGGACGAGACATTGACGTCTGCGCTCGCAGCAGACCAGCCTGACGTGTCCGGTAAGTCGGTGAACATCCCTGGAGGTTGGTTTTTCTTACGTCTGTCCTTAAAAGCTACTGTGGGTCCAGGGTAGGGTGTAGCTGGTGGGTGGATGGATGGCATGCTTCGGACGCAGGAGTTCCTGGGCTCCATCGCCAGGACCTCCGTCGAAAGAAAGAAGCTACGTGCGAACCTAAAATACCTCAAGACCCTAGGTCCAGATACCACGTGCAGTACTGCTTGCTTTCCTTTTGCCGCTGTCTTCACACGTACCCCAAACACGACCAGGTTTTTCCCTCGAAAAATTCTTCAGTCCTCTGAGTTCTTCTGGGCCCCGTTAGTTCACGGAAAGATTGTTGAAGGGGGTTAGACTTCACGTGTGCGGGTACAGTTCAAAGTGGTCAGTGCTGTCGCTAACGTCTGTGTGCCTGCACCCTCTAGGTGACACGTGGCCCTTAAGCTCGGGACAAGAGGAAGACGTGGAGTCCCCTGACGAGGAGGTACGTGTGTCCTTTTGCTGTTTTTCTTCTTCTTCTGCTAGCTAACCGTCGTCGGTCGTGAATACGTAAGCGGATGGGTGCGTCGCCTCTTCGTCCATGACGTCTGCATTTTCCCGTCACCCTTCTGGCCTGATGTTTTCTAATGCACAACTGCTGAAGTCGTTCTGTGCTTTCGGTCACGCGAGCGCACAGTACACTTGCGTCAGTTTCCCGCGCTCGCCTACGAACGCGGTGTCTGTATCTAAATTCTTTGCCTCCAGCAGTTTTCCCCGGTAGGTTAGGCCAACTTACTGAACGTAGACGGTTCCCTGTGCGAGTTCGGTGAGGTTTATAAGATGTCTCCCGTTTTGTCTTGTGTTTTCGGCACTCCTCGTTTTGGATGAGTCGACTGTTGTCTCCTACCGAATCTTGCCAGTGGGGCCTTCCCATTCCGTTCCCACTGAGTGTGTCCGGGTTTCCGTGTGACTGCTCATGCTGTTTCCCACCTCGTCCTTCGGCTCAGGCTGCCCCTTCCTGGAACGCCTCCCCCTGCCCCCCTCTGCGCTCGGCCTGCCTTTGAAGACACGGGCCCGGTCTTCCCAGCCTTCCCCGAGCCAGGGCCTGCCCCAGACCCTTCTCTCCTCTGTGCCCTGCCTACGCAGCGCTCGACTGT